>NC_045671.1:39486542-40087958 GCF_009829145.1 Chiroxiphia lanceolata
GAAGTTGCCCTGTGACCTGGGAGACAGGGAAGGAACATGTCTCACAGCATAAGTGATAAGATTTGGGACACATCCTTGAGAAGTGAGACACTATTGGCTCCTTGCATCACTGATCAGTGTATGCTGAGGGGAATGTGAATGAAACAGAGAGCAAAATGTGTGTCTTTGTGTTACCTGGCAGGGAACCTCACTGCTGGATGGTAAGCAGTAGGAACAGCACAGGCAATCTTGGCAAAATCTCGTGGAAATGCTGTTTTGCCAAAGCAGTTGCATGTTGTCAGCCACTGGATTTCCTTTGCTAGGATACTTTGTTTGTGGCTTCCAGTGACTCCTCTTTTCTGCAAGTGAAAGACTCACAGCATTTTTTGTTGGGATATTCAGGAACACTGCCTTGATATGGGAGAAGAAACAGTAAAAGGTGTACAATATGATGCCGATATTGGGGTAGTAGGTAATTTTCTTGGCTAACTTGTTTTTTAAAAATCCCACAGAACTCACAAAACAGGATTGTTTGTAGATCATAAAATCATAGAATAGTTTGGATTGTAAGGGACCTTAAAGCTCATCCAGTTCCACCTGTATCTGAAGGTGAATCCTCATCCCCAGTTCATTCCAACTCTGCTCCCAGGTTCCAGTGAGCACGAAGAGCACTCTGTTCATCACCTGTTCTTTGGGAAGGTCTGTCCCTTGCTCACCCTTGGCTCTGACCAGGACAGATTGCAGGCTGCCTGAAGACTGAGTTCTGTCATTTCCTCATTTGACAACAGCAAATCTGAGTCACAATTCCTGGCACTTTCCCATTCCAAAACAAGGTGTGCTTAATAAATGTCCCTGCAGAACACTGCTGCTTCTTTGCATGGCTGCTCCCTGAAAAATGAGCCTTTGTGCAGGAGATTAAAAACATGTTGATGCTTGTCCTTCACTGAGACCTGCTTGTAAATTACACCCAACTTGACTTCAGTTCTGCTGAACAAAATGGTCAACTCAAATATTGTCACCTACTTTGGCTGTTAAAAGACATTTTTTGGACTGATGTCAAATACAAATAGAGTTTTAGATTAAGTGGATTTTCAGTCATTTCAGTGTGCTGTCATTAATTTTTCATATGATGTGCCCTATTTTTTTTTTACTTTGGTTTTTTCTGTCCCCCTGTGTTTAAAACTATCTCATTAACCAGTGAAATTTAGGAATGTGTTCTGCCAAGTGTTTGTAAGCTCTGAGGTTATTAACAAATCCCTAACCAAGCACAAGATGCCGTCAAGATACAGAAGTAAATTAAATACACATCCTCTCTGTGTGCCCAGGAGGGATAAACTCCAATTGTGCACTTAGCTTTAACTTTTCATCAAATTGGAGAACAGAGAAGTGTTTCTTTCTGGAACTCCTAGTGTAGATTTCCAAGAAATGATTGAGGCTTATAGCTTTTAGGGAAATGTAAAAAGTGCTTCTGCCCACCAAGGACTTCATAAAGATTTTTGGCACTTGTGACATGAATACATCTGTCTTTTCTCTGTGTTCAGACATGGAGGCAGATTGTAAATGATGGAAATGTGATCTTCGATTTCCCACCTGCCTGTGCCTAAACTGATTATATTTAATTTTTTTTTGAGAGAGAGAAATGAAAGGTTTTGCACAGCAAGCCATTACATTGAGCAGCTGACCTCAGTTACTGCATCAGACCAAGGGTTAAATCAGATCTCTTTCTTGAGTCCTAACATCTCAGGAGCCTTTCCTGTGGAACAGGACAGGGATTAGAAGATTCCTACTGGAGAATTTTTAAGGGCTATGAGTGCTTTCATGACACCTTTAAGATATTTGGATCATGAGATTGATGTCAGTCATTTTCACAAAGCACCAGCAAGGTCAAAACTGTGTCTGGCCTTTGGTTTGTGCTCTTGCGTGAGTGAATTATATCACTTTTTAGGCTGTTGAATTGCTTACTGATGGTTTGTTCTTTGCTCAGTTGCAACACTGGGTTCAGGAGCTGCCTAATGAAAAAACCTACTGTCTTAGTTTAACAAGATTACAACTTAGAAATTAAGAAACTTCAAGTGGAAGTGTGGAAAAGGAAAAGAATAGATTTTTATTAACAAAATCTTAATAAACAACAAATGGTGCAATCAAAAACTTTCAGAAGAAACAAAACAAAGTCCCAATTCCCCAGGTGGGGGGGGGGGAGAAACCCTTGGCAACCTGGGGCGTGGGAGGAAAGGGAGGGAAGGAGGCAGGACTGTCCCGGCAGTTCAACAGCTGCTCGCAGCCACGTATGCTCGCAGCCGCCGAAGGCTTCACAGCCAGCAGTGAAAGGCTCCTTTTTCCCACACGCAGTCCCGGAGGCAGAATACCTCGCTCTGAGATGGGCTGGTCTCTCTCTTCGAGGTGTCCTGTGGGGAAAAAAACCCCCACCAACGCTTCCTCTCAGGAAAGAAAAGGAGGCGGCCAAAACTGCCCCCCTCCCCCTCCCGCTGTGTCCGGGGGGAGCCCAGACAAAAGACTCCCCAACCGTGTCCCCCACCACCGCGCTTCCAGGGAACCTCCCCTTTCCCCGCTGCCGTGCTACCCAGCGCACGCGGCTTCGCTCCGTCCTCCACTCCCTCCGCGACTCCCCCATCCCGGAAGAAACAAATTGAGGGGGTGGGGTGTGATGGGAAAAACGGGGCGCTAGGCAAAAAATTCCAACATCTCTTTTCAAACCTATGATACCTACTGTCTTTCTAGGCATGTGAACATCAAAAAGCCGTTTTAATGTCTGAGAATTTCCTGATTAGCTTTGCGGCATAGTTAAGTTTTTGTAGTCTGAGAAAATAATACGCAGAAAATCGTGTTACATTGGGAACAAGCATCATTCTCACTGTATCCTGAGAGAAGGAGGGACTTGTCCACCTCATAGAATCATCGAAATATGGAAACACAGAACCCATCATGGCTAGGCTTCGCGAACAAAGATTTGGGAAGGGCTCTACCCACACAGAACCACTTAGTCTGGAAAAGACCTCTAATGTCATTGAGTCCAAGAGTTAACCCAGCACTGCCTTGTCCCTGAACACCAAATCCATAAATTTTTGGAACACTTCCAGGGATGATGATTCCACCCGTGCCCTGGGAAGCCTGTTCCAGTGCTTGACAACCCTTTCTGTGAGGAAATTATTCCTTATATCCAATCTAAAACTCCCCTGGAGCAACTTGAGGCTGTTTCCTCTTGTCATGTCTCTTATGTGGGAAAAGAGCTCAACCCCCATGCTGGACTTTCAAGAAGGTATTTGTTGTTAAGTTTTGGACAGCTCAGAAGAGGAGATGGTTTATTGCTTCCCTGCTTATCCCCCAAGACAGGATAACTAAGGATGGAAGAAATACAGCCATTGTAAGTACTTTTATGTGCATTGGAGGTATTTTTGTGTGCAGAGAAAGGCCAACTGTACCAACCTTCCTCCGTTTTTTGAAGTGACACAAACATTGAAGAGCTGCTCTGAGAATCCAGATAAGCTGGCACTTGCAGGAGATGTTTATATTTTATGGCTAAAACACGTTAAATAGTTTTCTAAAACTCTAAGGTTGTATGTTTAGTCTACTGAGGAGAATTTTCTCTGCACGAACAATGTAAAGTTGCTTTAAAATAACCCTCTGGTAAATTCTTCCTGGGCAGGATAGTGTCCTCCAGCAAGTCTCTGTTCAGCTGGAGTGAAAGGAATGGGCACAGGGAGATGTGCCTTAGTGGGGCAAGGGGCGAACCCACAGTTCCTGTCTTCTGGTGGGGGATAATGTATTAAATTCATGGTACAGGTTAGGGATTTTGTAGCTCTTTTGTGAGCTTGAAGTTGGCTTTTTTTTTTTGTGCCCCCGAGTTGCTCAGGCTGGATCTGTGCTGCTGCTGTTCCCATTCAGAAATACACTGATATTTTAATTTGCATCTTGCAATAAATCATCCCCTTGTGGCACACGGGCCTGATGAACTTTAAAATCCATGTCTGGGAGACAGGAGGTGGCTTTATTTTTCTTAGATACCTTTGGATAACTAGATCAACACAGTTGTTATTAGTTAAAATAGATGTTATCAGTAGAAATGGTTTTAGAGGAAGTAACAGGTATTTTTGTGGGGAGGATTCCAATGAAGGTACATAGCGTTTTCCTTTTTATACTACCAAAACAAGAGGCTTTGGAATGACTGCCTTGTTACCTGACCATGCCAGTTAAAGGGAGTCCAGGCACTTGGAGCCCACTGAGGCATCCAGGAATGTCCTTCCCGAACTCTCATCAGCTTTTCCAAGGTTGGGAAAGCTTTCTTGTATCAAATAGAATTTCACATTCTGAGGTAGGTATCGTGTGCTGATGAGTTAAAAATGGATATTTTGCAGGATAGTCATGGTAGTGCTTTTTTTCCTGCTAATTCAGAGCTTGTGGGGGAGGAAAACAGTCTGTAAGACTGTTTTGTATAATTTAACAAAAAACTACACAACTAGTATGTAGAGATTTTACTAGAGAAGAAATGGTCAAGAAGGATTCCAGGTGTTTCTCAGGGAGTGATATTATTCATTTGCCTTTTCAGGAAATACACTTTGAAACGACTATGTTCATGCCCAGCATGCAATTATCCTTTTTGCTTTGTTTTGTGTATTTCACCAGCAAACCACCCCAGAATAATACTCTGAATTCTCAGCTGGCATAATTCATTACTGCTCCATTAACTTCCAGAGAGGCTGCTCTGGTTTACTCTAGCCAGTGTTCGGTTCTGAATATGTAATAAAAGTGTTACTCATCTGAGCAGCCGTTATTCACATCAGCATTTTGTGCCCAGTCCTGGATGTTTTAATGTGTTTTTTGTTGACCAACAAAGAGGGTGTTGTACACCCCAGGGAAAGCATGGACAAAGATTAGATGCATCTTTCTGTGTTTTTGAACTTTATTCTGACATTTTTTAAAATGTCTTATTTGGAACTCTCTGTGATCTAATTTTTTTTCTTTTTTTTTTTTTTTAGTTAGGTATACCAGTATAATAATGATTAGTCCATTCCAGTAAAAGAAAATGACAGGTTCTTAAACATCTTTTTAGACAAGTGTTTTGATGGTTAGAAACCATATTAGTTAAAGGCAAAAATTCCAGCATTAAATAATACCAACATTGTTTTTCTAAAGGATCAAGCTGTCAAAGATAGCACTATTTAGGATAGCTGGAGTACTTATAAGATGGAGCCTTTAATTTGAGAAAATGTCATACTGGGATTATCTATTGTACATTTCGTTTTTTCTTGAAAGGAGTGAAAAATCAAATGATACAATATTTTCTGGTTATAGAACATTATTATGGGTTTCTGCCATCTCACACATCAGCTGCTTAACTCAGTGACCTTATTCTACTTTTGCTGCAAGTGAGCTTAATTCTCTAGGTCTTTGTAGCCTGAAACACCTTTTTTTCTCTTTGTTCTTCAGTAAATGTCATAAAATCTTTCATACTTTCCAACATCTTCAGCAAATTTTTCTGGAAATAACCCACTAACATTCTTTCTTTTAAGACATCCTGTTTTTATAGTATTTCATCCTGCAATTTAGTATGTAGTTTGTATCACAGTGATCATCCCTTGATATTTTTTCCTGAAGGAATGTGCCAAAGGAAAAACTCTTTTCAGACTAAATCAGTCTGTTGTGTTGTGGTGGGGAAAGGAGTGTGTGTTTACACTCTTTGTATTTAAATTCCATTTTCTCTAAGCTTTATTTAGTCACAGGGAGACTGTATTACTTTTTATAATCAAATAGTACCATTACAGTAGCTGTTGTTTTGCAGAAGTGTCAGGAAGTGTTTAAAATTTCCACAGACCCTTAATAATTTAAATGAATTTTTGATGGTAAAGGGGCATGAGAATTGCCCAGTGTAATGAAATTGCAAAATACTTTAAATGTTTTTTTCTTCCACATGGTTATTTTGAGCTTGTGTAAAATATTAAGCAATGATAAAGTATCCCTTTATATAGATATCAATCCTTTTTCAGAATCACTACATTATGATGGAGAGGAATTGCATCAAGCTTTACCAGTGCAAGCTGTGTTCTACCCTTCAGTAATTCCTCAGGCAGCTACCCCCTGCAGAAGTCTAGTCTGAATATCAGTAAAGGTTAGTAGTAAGACACTTTATCATGAGAAAATAGCATGTTTCCTGGGCTTGAACATTTGTGTTATGAAGTGGATTTAGGTGATCAAAATGCTGTCATCCCCATTTTAATAAAGAATTTCCCTGGTGCCTCTTGGCCCTGGTGACTCGTAGGGACATTTGCTGGAGAAGGGAACATGGAACATTAGCACAGCTTAGAGTGTGATCCTGTTTTTTCTTACTGAGGAGTGGAGTTTCTACCATTTGGAAAGACTATCCCAGAGTTAGTGGATCCCAGGAGAGCAAAGCCAGTTCTGTATAACGAGTCTTGCTGTAACATTCCCCATCACACCACATGATTACTTCATCCCACATCCTGACTGTGCGTCTCTGTTGTCTTGATTAACTTGGGACCATGGTCTTTTGCCATTCACCCTCACCACTGCCCTCTAAAATTGCCCTGAGTATCTCCAGCTTGTCAATATCCAGGTATTTTGTACATGTTTCAATGGTGTAGGTTTTATCTTCTGAAGCTAAGATCCTGTCTCACTGCAGTTTCAGCCTGACCAAGAGAGCCCTGCAGAAGTCCAGGGGCCTGGAGAGGAAAAGCAACACAGGTCAGACTTTAAACACAGGTCTGGGATCCTGCCACAGGTTTTACAATCAATCCACAACGAATAATAAATAAAGAATAAAAATTGTTCCGTTTATGTGTCTCTGTGAGTGTTAAAAAGCATCTAAAGAGAAATTAAACCAACTTCTTGATTCCAATTGATAATTTTTTGTTCATCATATATTAATGTCCTGTACATGATCAGATTTCACATTCATTGCTCAGTGTTATAATAAATATTAATGTGTTGCTGCTCTCAGAGTACTTACTGACATCTTTAAAGTTCCTTAAGTATATTCCCAGAACCTCTTAGAGGAGCCAAAACTACCTGTAGCATTTTCCAAAGCAAAATTATCCCGTGATGTTGATCAAGATTGTTCCAGTGCATTTGCCATAAAAACATTACTGTCATTTCTGACTGAGACACAGGCGTCTTTTATGTTCATCATTTCTGAATCCATTATAAAGACCTTAATGGCAGCTGTATATAAAGACATGCCATAATGACATCTTAAAAGCTGTCTTTAAATTCACAGCATGAAAAGCCTTTTAGGAACACTACATGGAAAAAAAAAAAAAACAACCAGGTAGCTGACAGCAATTTGTGGATAATATTTGTGGTATGTCTTTTATTTAGTGGAGGCTTTATATTAATTTCAAGATAAATAAATGGATCCAGAGAAATAATGGTGTAAATGGAACTTTGTTCCTAGTGAATGACATGTGAGACCTCAGGTCAGCTTCCTCATTTCACACCGAATGTAGGGAAATGCATGACCAAGTTTGGAACTGTATCAGCTGGTTATAGAAAATTAAAAAACGTACAATAGAATTAAAAGGTCTAAACCCTGTTAAATTTCAGGAGGGGGGAGAATAAGATGTGTACATACAAAAAGCAAAATATAAATAGTCCAAAAATCCCTTCTGCAGTAAGATTACTTAGAAAGGGCACTTGCTTCTCATGGAAGAGTCTTTGAGAAGGAAGGGGTTTGAACTGTGTTATAACTCTGACAAGGACCTTGTAAAGTGACTTTCTGGGTGATGATCTGCTTTTACCAGTCAACCACAATACACTCAGTGGGTCTCTAAGTTTGCTAAAGGCAGGGAAAGGAAAGAAGAGTGGGTGCAAAAGAAGGCAGTACAAATTCTTACAGGCTTCACCCCAAATTTTTGGTGATTATCACTGAAACCTGGAGGATGCTGAGGCAAATCTTGGGCTTTTCTGAGGTTTGCACACAGGGAACCAAAGTGTGGATATTTGTCAAGGTCAGTAGGATGAGGGACAGATACCATGCCCCCCTCATTGCACTGCAAGATTCTGTGTGTTGGGTAACTTTGATCCTTAGGAAACTACTCGTAATATGAGATGTCAGAAGATTGTGGCATTAAGAAAAAAATGATTGAACTTCATTCCTGCATCTGTAGATTCCAGAAGATTTTATCCATGTGTAGCTACCCAAGTCTTTCCTGAATATCAGCAAGTAACAAATATTCCTTGAATGTAAGAATAATAAGAAATTAAATCACTCTAATTGGAAAGCAGCCACCTGTAATGGTGACTTTTAGTTACTGCAGCCACAGACAGAATTAAAATTGGGGAACTACAGGTAAAAGGTGACTTTCTGAGCAAGCAGCCCCTCTTGACTGCTTCTGATAATATTAGTGATGTACAAGCTGCTCCATTTCCCTTTTACGCATTTAGTGCTTTTTCAGCATTTGTCCTTTGACGGTGAACTTTTGAGGGATTATGCTCTGTGCCATCATCAATTGTGTATGTTCACTCATAAGGACACTTTTAATGTAGCTGGTTGGTGTTCCAAGGTTAAAATTGTGTTGTTGATAAAGGACAGAGGGCTTATGTCACTGAGTAGGTTTTTTTAAACCTTTAAATCTGTCTTTTTCTCTCAAAGAAAGCAAACAGGACTGTATATATATATGTTCCTGTGTAAATAATATAAGCAGAAAAATAGCTTCTGATCAGAATGTAGTATTTGTTTCAAAGCTTTTGTGCTTCTTTACAAATATGTAGTGAAATACAGGCAAGCAAAATTCCTGTTTAAATAGGTTTATATTGTAGATTTTTTCCACCTGAAATGTTTTCTTAGCCTGAAGTAGAAATATCTGTAATCCAAAAAATGGAATGTAGAATATAATTGGTAGAGGTTACTAATTTACCCACCATAAACTACCATCATTATGAAATCATACATTTTAATGTCATAGCCTCCATTGAGCTGTATTGATTTCCTCAAAGATTGTTTAATGAAGAAAGAAATCATTTTTGTGGTCTAAGTGTCTGAGCTCCATCTGTGTGAGAACACTGTGGTGGAACACCAGGGCACTGGGTCGGTGATGTTGCGGGTGCAGCTTACACTTGATTTTTGAGGCTGCCTTCCGTACATAGAGGCTGATCTCTCTGGCCTCATAATTCCTGTGGGGTTAGTGAATAAACTGTGTGTCAAAATGATGATCCTCTGAACCAGATTTTCTGAGCATTTCCAGGAGACAGACCAGTACTCTAAAGGCTCTTCAAGCACCAGGGCAACACAAAGAAATAAAAAAATAAATTGAACAGATCACAGAATCCTGGGATTGTTGAGCTTGGAAAATCCCTCCCAGCCCATTGACTCCACCCTGTGCCTGATCCCCACCTTGTCACGAAGCCCAGAGCGCTGAGTACCATGTCCAGTCATTCCTTGAACACCTTCAGGGATGGGGACTCCACCACCTCCCTGGGCAGCCCCTTCCAATGCCTGACCACCCTTCCCAGGAAGAAATTCCTCCTGATCCTCTCCTGGCACAGCTTGAGGCTGTTTCCTCTTGTCCTGTCCCTTATTCCCTGGGAGCAAAGCCCAACCCCTCCCTGGCTCCCCCCTCCTGTCAGGGAGTTGCAGAGAACAGGAAGGTCCCCCCTGAGCCTCCTTTTCTCCAGGCTGAGCCCCTCCAGCTCCCTCAGCCGCTCCTGGTGCTCCAAACCCTTCCCCAACTCCATTCCCTTCCCTGGACATGCTCCAGTCCCTCAATGTCTCTCTTATCTGAAGGGCCCAGAACTGTCCCCATCACTCGAGGTGTGGTCCCAGCAGTGCCCAGCACAGTGACGGGCACTGCCCTGGGCCTGTGACACACCATGGCTGGGACAGCACAGGGACCATTGGCCTCTTGCCCACCTGGGCACACCTGGGCTCAGAAAGTCAAAATAAATTTAAATAAAGTCAAAAGGTTTTGTTGTCTATGGATCTTTTCAGTCACCCTTATATATTTCTCCATCTGACAGATACTGATTTTGAGTGAAGAAGCTACCACGGGAGTAGTTATAGTTCCAAGTCTGTGTTTGAGGGGTTTGATACTTGCTGTCTTAATTCAGTCTTTATTCAGAAGCCCTGTTTCAAAGTGCTCATAAGTAGATATTTTATTTTACCTTCACATTCCCAGTAGCGGTACTATTGCCTACAGAGGTTGTGAAATTCCCATCCCTGGAAGTGTCCATGGCCAGGTTGGATGGGGCTTGGAGCAACCTGGGCTAGTGGAAGGTGTCCCTGTCCATGGCAGGGGGTGGAATGACCCAGATCATTCTGTGATTTTGTGATTCCATGACTACGTAAAGGTTAACAAAATAATCACTTAATCACTTATCTGAAATTGGTAAGTAATGTTAATTATGGTTGCTGACTTTCTTCTTTAGGGCTGATTTTCAAACATCAGGCTCCACATCCACACCATCAGAGGTTAGGCATAATAATGATAAAAATTGTGTGACGCATCGGGTAACCTTAGAGGTGATCCTTGGAAGCCCACCCCTGTTGGTACCAGGGCCTGGATCAGCTGGGTGGGCTGAGCAACATCAGCTGAGACAGCAGAAAAACTGATTAGAGCAAAAATGATGAAGTGAGGTTTATGTTATACATGCCTGGTGAGAAATTACTTTGGGCTCCACCACCTCACATTGAATTGAAACATCACAGCTCAGAATTTTTTTCCAAAGCTTCGTGTTTTCGGTTCCTCTGTCTGTTTTGTTGTTTTGTTTACTTGACCTGCATGCTGCTTCACATCTCCTGGGAATGCTGTCCAGGAGCCTCCTGCCTCCACCCTTGGGTGGTTCAGATGATCCAAATGCGACATCCAGAGAATGACTGCAGCGAACAGTCACACCCAAGACAGTGAGCTCATCTGACCCTTTTTAGTGCTGTTGCCTGAATTTGGATGTGCTGGTTTTCTAGATGACGGCACATCCAACCATGGTACACAAAAATTAACCTTAATACAGAGTTTCTAAAAGATTGGAGGGTGAGAGGTGCAAAAAAGACTTCTAAAACTGCGTGCAATAAATCTGGAGTGGCAGTGGATCATTGGAAAGCTGGAGTTAGCTGTTGCTGAGCAGCCCAACTCGTCCTCAAAAGAGTGGCCAAGTAAAAACCACGTCAGCACCTGAGTTGCCAGCTTTGATACTGCTTCTGTCAAAGCACCCGTGGAAAATAAAGCGGGGAAAGCAACTTCAATAGTTGGGAGATTTTAGATACCAAAATTGAAATTGCAGAATTTCACTTCTTTGTCATGGAGCTTCCACCTGACCTACGCCAGGACAGATTTGAGCACTTTCTGTTTGTGCTGTAAGGCAGAACTAATTTTTAGGGGCTGTAGACACTATAAATATATAATATGTATATATGTGCTGATCTTCAAGATTTTACTGATAAATCATAATCTTTAACAATGTTTATAACGAGAGACTTTTTTAGAACTGTGACATTACTAAAGTATTTTCAGCAAAACACATTATGGGTTATTGAAAATTAATATCTCATTTGATGAGGTGGATATGGTTCATTGAAATCTCCCTTATCGAGGTATTTTGTAAAAGAAGAATTTCTATTACAGATCATGGCTTTGGTGACTAAAATTAATGAGCGCCTTCAGAGTCTCTGCAGATACATGTAAAATGCATGGTTTTTTTACCTTCATATTTTGATAGATGAAAAGATTTTTTCATGCTTCCTGACCAAACTTATTATTATTTGCTTGTCAAATTCACCTTAATATTTTTTGCCATTTAGTTTTAAGACAGTATGAGATGGCAACAGATAAACGTCTGAGTTGTCTCCATTTAATAGTCATTGAGAAGGAGACTGTAAGGCAACAAGATTTATATTATAATATGATAAGTTTCCCTGCAGGTTTGAAATAAGTTGATTTTTTTTGTTTTGTTTTGTTTGGTTGCTTGGTTTGGTTTTGTTGTTTTGGGGGTTTTTTTGTTTGTTTGTGGGTTTTTTTGGTTTGGTTTTTGGGGTTTGTTTGTTTGTTTTTTAAATTTTATTAAAGTCTTTAAAAAGCTTTTAGAAAAATGTGACATCAGGAAAAAATAGACTTTGCAAATAGAAAAGTCTGTGGTAATACAGCCTAGCAGGGCGAAATGTAAACTTCCTTACTGAACTGAATACAATTTATAAATTTTGTGTAGCTGGATCTAACCTTTTTGCTGTAGTTGTTTTAAAATGTGTCTTCATAAACACTTCCCATGGAGATATTCTTTATGAAAATAAATGTTAATAACTAGCTGACAGAGAATTTATAGAACCTCAATCTCAACCACCTTTTGGCCTCAGGGATTACAGTACAATAAACCCAAATTTATACAAAGGGTGAAATATACAGTAGGGCAGAACAAAGGAAATGCAGAAGGGTTCTCACTGTTTTCCTAAAATTATAATAGTGGGATATTCCTGTTACTTTCACTGAAGCAGATGCACGAACCGTGAATACCAGTGTTTAATTTGTGATCTCTGAGTGATCTAAATAGATCTATATTCTTATGAAAAATGCCTTACTGTGGCCAGAATCTGTATACACAGGATAAGTTTAGTGTAGGTAGAAGAGGTGTTTCCTAAATTGCCTGTCAAACATGACTTAATCCCACTTTGCAAATACTGCCTACACCAGTGAGAGATGTTAATTTCCATACCCATTCATTTAGAAGGCTCTGCTGAGACTGTCAAAGAGATGCTAATTATTATCAGCCATGGTGATCCCTCAGGAATTAGGCTGGGATTGAGAAAACACCTAATTGCTGAAATTACACTACAGTCAGGGATTAAAGTGATGGGTTCTGCTCCTTTTCTGTTTTTTTCTTTCTCTGGTAGCTTGGGGAACAGCTGTCACAGGCAGTTCTGGGGCTCTTCAGGTGATCGTTTTGTGACCACTTTGTCACCTCTTGGCCTAGTTTATCTGCCACTGGTGCTGATTTTAAGATAAATCATCAACTTCATTAAAGGCAGACAGCAGAACTTGGAAGTCCAGTTGATTAACTCTGTGCAGCAACACAAAATGCCTGGAGTTAGTCAGAATTCAAACAGGAGATTCTGCTCTAAGAGAAATTTAGGGGACCTATGATAGCATTAATATCTGAAAATCTGAACAAATTTTCATAAGTCCTTACTACTGTGATAAAAAAGCTAAATTTTTGTTCAGGAGAGAAATTAAAATTGACAGTTCTGTGCTACTGTTGATAAAATCTCCTAGACAGGAGATAATTTTAAATAAAGGCTTTCCTTGAGGGTGAATGCCTGTGTCCTTGATAAATCTTTCCTTTTCCATTCCAGTAATAACCAAAGTTTGGGTTTTTTGTTTTTATAGATGAACATTCTTTATTGTGAGCAAAGCTAAATATATTTCATTTAGTGGTATGTGCTGAAAATATGAATGTTCCTTGAATCCACTGGATCCTTTGTTATATCTTAAATGTATGATAGCAAGGTGAAGAGAAGGGAAGGTATGTCTGTTTCCTGTGGGTAAAATCTCATGAATTGCAACATTTTGTTCTTGCCAGTGGTACATCTTTCACAATTTGGACATCGAGGGTATGTATTCTGTCTGTGTGAAGCTGGGTCATTGATGACAATCAAATTGCTCAAATTTTGAAGCCTTCTACTCATTTTTTGCTTGCTTTGCTCACTCTATACATTTTTTATGGCAAAACTTTTAGTGCTGGTTTAAGTCCTTTATTGTACTGAGAGGAGATGGATCCTGTTTGTGAGGACAGCACTGTCATTATTACCTAGACAAGTCAAAGCTGTAGAATTTTCATTACAAGTGGTGATACACAGAGAATGAAGGTACATAGGGTCTTCTTTTTTTTTCCAAACTGAAAAGTGAATATGATAGATTGGCAGGTATTTATTTTTAAACAATTGACTCCTGTATATCAAAGTAAAATAATGCAGAAATCTCTTTTAAAATCTAAGTGGACTGCACATCTTTAACTAGGCTACAGAAGTTAATTTTGAATGCCTGTAGTTTCAGAGATGGTGATGGTATATTACCAAATGCCTTGAGAATGAGTCCTGGCATTTTCTGTATTAAAGACCTGTTGTGTTTCCAGGTCCCTAACAATTGTAGGACTGTATTGATTTAATTTCATCCCGAGTCTTCCAAACAAACAATAGTTATTTTTAGTTTTCAGTTATTTTCTAGAATATTCTATCTTATTTGAAGACTCCCACTACCCACCAAATAATATCTTTTTTCAAAACAACAGCAAAAAATACAGCAGGAATTTTTTATTTAAAGTCTTTAATCTTAGCACAAATAATCTTTTAGTACTTGAGCTACAGTTCCCTTTCTTGCTCTCTTCTCAATTTTGCTTCTTGCAGTTTCTCACCTGCAGAAGGTATGTTATCTATTGGGAGCATTTTCTTTTCTTGTTCAATGCTTGTTTTAGGTGGTTCAACTGCGGGCTTTCATCAAACAGTACTCTTGCCTATATTTAAAGTACTACTATTCTTCTCAAAGGTATAATAATCATTCATATTGCATTACATAATATAAAAGTAAGGAATTTAATTTCCTGAGGAGTAAAGGAACTTTACTTCCTTAAAATGGTGCTGAAATTTAGACAGAAAATATTTTCAGAATGAAAAACTAGGTTTACATCTCAGACTGTTTCTCATTTTTCCCAATGATTTTGTGTTGAGCAATGAGTAATATTTTGCTGAAGGTTTCTTTGGCTTTTACACAAGTACTATAAATTAACTCATTAAAGGGAATTATTTTAGGGCAGAAGTACTGGGTGTGTGTTTAAAGTCTTATGGTGATGCTTCAAGTGTATACCCTCTTTTCATTAGCAGTTTTAACAAGGAGTTTGGCTTAAAAGAAGTGAAACACAAAACGAAAAACCCCAAGCCTGTGGTGGTCAACCGTCACCTATGAGCCAGTCTGCTGCTGTTTGTAAGATTGCATTCTGGGCTGTCTGAATGAGAAACCTTTTTTTTTTGTGTGATATTAAAAGAAAAATTCTTATTTAGAAAGAAGAGAAAAAATTCTCTTTTAAATTGTTTTTGTTCTGTATCCAAACAACAGAACAATGCTGAGCATGAAGGCCATGATCACCATTGCATATTACACAAGTCACAATAGAGACATTTTTTATCTCACACCGGCATAATGTAGGTTTTGTGTATGAGGTTAACCTCTGGATCTACTTCTTGGCCAAAGTAGAGAGTGTGGGAGGAGAACAGCAAAAAGGATAAGAGCTAGTAATAGTAAAGTTGTTTAAGTTTGTTGGGTTCTTGACAGTAAACTGTTTTATATGTATTAATTACGAAGAGGCCAACTTCAGGCAGTGGTGTTGGACTAAATAAAATAGTGTTTGTGCAGATGTTAGACATACTACCCCCAACATGCTGCAGGTAAATAGTAACTATCATGAAGATATTTTCAACATTTAGCACTGGAAAAGTAAGCATATCTAGTTAAAGTTTAGTGTGGAGAACTAGGCAGTAGTTTAACCCTTTTCAGCATTTATTGTGGGAATGTGTCTTGTCTGTACTGGACTTTGAAACTTGCTAATTAAACTTGTGCTTTGGAAATATGCCTGTTGTCACCCTACAAATATCTGTAAGCCTGTGATGTGGTATAGTGCATGCTGGTAAATATTTAGTATTATTAAATGTTCAGGATGTCCCTCTTTGTAAGCACTGGAGCCTCTGTTTAATTTAACGGTGTTCTTGGTCAGAAGCACGTTTTTTTTTGAGAAACCGTGAAAATGCCTCTTGTGGGTTGTATATTATCCTCCTGTTTCGCTTTCAGTAGATGTGAAAGGAATGAAGAAACAGGACTCGTTATTTACTTTCTGTGAGAACCTTTTGTGTTGAATCTCAAAATTATGGCATCTTTCATCCATGTCAAGATTAAACCTCTCTAAATTGCACAGAAAGTAATAATCAGGGAAGTTACCGTAACGGCATCAGCCTCAGTCACCACGTTATTATTTAATGTATTTCAGTTGAAATTTGTGCTGTTATGGGTATCGTTGTCTTGAAAATGATAGGTAGTTAAGGATTTTATTTTTAAAGCAAGCATACCAAATGAAAATATGCTACAAGAAGTTGATAGCTGGAATAAAAATATCTACGTAACTTCTTAGTGCATTACTGGTGGCTTTTTAGGGGGGTTTTAGCTTAAGGAAGGATCTGATTTTCTTGAGATTTGAGCTTCAAGGAGGTAATCGTCAAAGCAGAGAGGGCATTGTGTTTTAAGTGTGGATAATGCATATTTTATGAATGTACATGGTACGTTAAATATGAACCAGGTAAGAAATCATAGTTTAGGTAAATGAACAAGGACAGAGCCTACTTTACTCAGCCTCAGCGAAGGAGTCGGTGAAAATCTAGACAGATTACCCAGTTCTTGCTGTCCACTGACTACAAAGAGGTATCAAGGGAAGCTTTTCTTCCAGCTTAAATTTAGTCTCCTTGAATTTCCCTTTATGCCATCTGCTTTGACACAAACTGCTCCCAGATCTGAGCCCATCTTAGCAGTATAGAGGTTTTAATTAAAGAAACCAAATTTTAAGGATTGTCTTGTGATGTTTCGTATTTGAGTTCTTTTTAGCTTTGATCCTTTTTCCCTTTGGCAGCACCGGAGCAAAGGGATTCCTCCCTCCTGGGGAGCCCAGGCATTGCTGACACAGCTCCAAGAAGGAAGAGAAGACAAAGGGCAGCAAAACCTGCTGGGACAGGGCCTAAGGTGGCAGCTTATGAGGCAGAACAACCACCTGAAGAAAAGTAAGCAGTTTTTAAATGTATTTAAATGGTTTTATACCTAAAGAAGGATTTGTTGTGTTCCAAACCCAACTGATCATGGTTGGGGTTGGTGACCTCCAGAGGTCCCTTCCAACCTCATCACCCTGTGGTTCTGCCTGTGAAATTTCAGTGGAAATTAACTCACAATACCACGTTTAATGGACCAGAATGGATTTCTTTTGAAAATAAAATCATGGGGGAGAAAAAATCATTTGGAAACATGAGTGTCAGAATTTGTAGCACTTGTAGGTATTTTTCTTCTTATGTCAATTTTGACTTCCGGAAATATTTTCACATGGTCTGGGAGGTGCTTAGTTATGCAGAGTATTACCTCAGAGCTGCAATATGGTTAGTGGTATTTCTTTAAAATATACGGCAAATTATATTTGAAGATATTTATAGTCCATTTTTGTCTGTAATATTCCACGGATAACAAACTCTTTAAACAGATAGGAACACAAATATATTACATAGACATTTCCCGTGATTAGCAAAGATTTCTGTTTAAATAAACAAGAGAATTATCTTTTATTATTGTATTTTGATGTAGAAGATTGTGGTTTGATGCCAGCTAGGAATGTTTAAATTTACAATCCTGTTTTTTTAGTTTAAAAATTATATTTTTTTTGAATGGTGTAGAAAAATATCAGATTCTACTTTTTCTGTTCTTTTACAGTACATTGCAATGAAAAATGCACATTCCCCATTGTATGTTGTCCATTTAATTTTGAAAGTCTGCCTGTCTCTGGCTGAAATTCAGTTTCACTTTTTTTTAGTCTTGATTGTTGAAGCAAAACCTATGGAGGCAAATTATTGCAGAGGAGTATAGAAAGGCCTTGGACTGAGTAATCCTCTGTTTATTAATATCTGAGTCCTCTGTGTAGGGGAATGACTAAGAAAATACTGATATTTTTGTTTTAATTCCCTTAAGTAGGGCAAATTTTAGAAAAAAACCAGAGCAGTTAAGTTATTCTTCTGTACAATCAAGTCCTAATATGATTACAGATCAAGTCACAGCTGAACCTGAAGAGTGTCTCTTCTTCTGGGCTATAATATAATTAGTTATATTTTAAGGCTTAGGATATGGAACATCCATTCTATCAGTCTCTATTCTCCTTTTTTCCCTTTACACTATGTGGCAGTGGTTGTTCTTTGGTTAGCTAAGGAGATACAAAATCTCTGCATTTACCTGAAAAATTACAACAGCCGAACCGTAACAATTATCACTTTTCTGATTATTTTTCCCAGCGTCCTTGAGGGTTTTTGACCTTCATCTTCAGTCTTTTGCCAGCTGCTAATCAAGTTTTCAGTCAATTTACTTGGCTAATAATTTTCACTTCTCTCCAGCCTGTCAAAAATAGGGAGATGTGGAATTAGCACCAGTTCACAAGTGTAGGTGTTCCTTTTTTATGAAGCCTCTCCAGTAATTTCTACTTATGGAATGCCAGATCCTACGTGGTACAAAAAGGCTTTATCTTAAGCTGACAGGATGTTGGGGTCCTGCCCAGAAATGTTTTCCAGTATTGGGTCACTGAGCAAAAAAATAAAATTACTAATTCCAAGCAAACCACCCCAGCCTGCTGGGGCGGCAGGGAGGCAGGGGGGGAAGTTAACCTCAGAATTCCTTCACCTCTGGAAGGGCTCCATCACAAACATGGGAGATGTACAGCCCTTGGAAGCGTGTCATGGTTTTTCTGCTTGGCAGGAGGATCAAATGACAGATTGTGATCACGTTTGCAAATGCACGAACAACCCCTTGTTTCTGAACACTCCTGCATAGACCTGCAGAAGGAGTTGGTTCTTTAATGTAAATGCTAATGTAAATGCTTTATAAATAAGGTGCAGTTGCACAAAACCATATCCAACAGTCCTTGCTTTAACAAATAAAGCTTATTTAGAATTATTTTCCATTTGAAATTTTGGTGACATCACTGGTGATCATTTCATGTTCACCAGGGCTGTCACAAGCCAAACATCAGGAACCTAATACTGTCTTTATGTTATTGCATCAAAAATTGACTCATAAAAGATCTTAAATCAGACGAAAAAAATACCTCGTCTTCAAAGGAATCAGCCAAGTTTTCCTTTTCTCCTTGCCTTTCAGATTGTTTTTAAAACCACAGTTTTTCAACAGTCATTGTTACATAGAAATTATGTCCTTAACTTCTACATATTTCTTGTAAGATTTTAAAGTATGCAAAGAAAGTAGCATTTATCTTGAAATAAAAAGCATCTAAAGTAAATACTGAGTCATGAAAACCGAAAGGGTTCTATTTCTGCAAATATTTTAGATTTATGGATGTTGTAGCTAGTTATGTGGCAATTCTCTAGTCCTTTGGAATGAAAACATATTCTTAGATATGACCAAGAACACTCAGAAGAATGCAAATAGAGATCTGTTTGACATAGAAATTAGAGCAAAAGGAGTGCTACCTTTCTCATGCTTTGTGTGTGGGTGCGGTGGCAGAAAAGGCAGTTGAATTGTGTTTATCCATGTAGACATCTAGTATTACATTGGCAATTTATTCAAGGGCTAAATCAACGTTTTTAATGGAACTTGGCAATGTGCTTTGGATAATATGAAGCTTAGTGAAAGTAGCCATGAGATCAGCAAAGAGGTGAACTAGGATTTGTGGAATAAGGTTGCTAATGAACTGTTTAATTATTTGCTGAAATAAAGATGTACTTTAGGATAAAGCAGAAATTTAGGATAATTAGTTGGTCAGTGAACTGTCAAGATTTTGAGGTTTATCCGGCTCTCTAGCAGGTTGTTTTTCAAATCTGATATTCAATGAAAGGAAATGCTTCCTTAGGCAGACAGATGTTATTTTTAGTTAATAACAGTTGAACTGTGGCTTTTAATTTACACATTTTAAATGTGACAAAGGATGGATCTTACAGTTCAAAACATGACTGAGCCAAGAAGTTAAATAAAATTATTCTCATTCCAGTAAACTGTGATGGTATTGATGCAGCTTTAACTATAACTTAATATATGGCAATTTCCTAAGGTGCAAAGCAGAGATAATATATAAGTCAAGTTAAGATGCAAATTCTACTTTTCACAATTTGCATTTCATAATTGGAGTGGAGAAATTAATGAGAGTGTTCCCAATCCACAGTTAGAAATTGTGCTTATTACCCAGATCTCTCTGGGGGCTGCATATGAATGACACCATTAGCCATGTGGAATATGCATTCAATAGAGAGGCTTAAGTGTAGGGCCTCTCAGCCTGAATCCTGTAAATAATTGGATGTTTCTATAATATCTTCACTTTGAAAGTATTTGAACCTATTTGAGAGTAGACAGTACCTACTGAGGATGGCAAATTGTTTGATATCATGTTAAAAATTAAGCACGGTCTGTAGTCACAGAGAACAGTGGAACAGAGCTGGAGCCTCTGTAACTAAAACAAAAGTAAATCAGGAAAAAACCTCCCTTTCTAGTGCAACTTACAGCTTTTACTTTGCTTCCACGAGGGAAAAATTCTATCTTTCTGCTTTGGTTTAACAAAATTGGTTTTATTTAATGAGTTAAGAAAAGCAAAAGCTTTCCTTTTTTTTCTGTCCGTCATTTTTTACTAATAAAGGATCTAGTTTTATGGTCTTTATTCACACATGGATTTCCTCGGAGGAAGGCTTTCCTGGATAATTTCTATAAGTTACTCTATGTATTTCAAAGTATAATCCATTCCAGCTGCTCAGTAGCGTTCCTAATTTCTCTACTATTTAATAATATACATATACACACATATACATACAATTGGCAGAAGTGGTTTGGGGGAAGGCATCTCAAATACAGGAAAAACATTATTATGGATGCAAATGTGCTGGATTCTCCTGAGATGAAGACTAGAGAAAACCAAAAGATGTTATTATACAGGAATTGTTTCATAATTTTGAGAAGCAAGTGTTAGGAAGTACTTTTAGTTCAATTGACTGAAGAATAACAGGTGTTATTTGCTTTTATATGTAAACACTGCTTTTTCAGAGAGCTCAAAGGGTTCAGCATATTTTTGGGGTTATCAGCAGCATCCAAGTAAATAAAAAAACCCCATATCCAGACTGGTGGCTGCATATTTGGAAGTCCCAGGAGTTGCCAGGGGGTGTTTTGTGCCACCTGCATTGCCACCAATTGCTCCATCAGAGGAGGCCAAACAGAGAATGTAATTTTTACTTCAAACACGATTGTTACAGTCCTCACAACTCGGTGTTTGTTCTTGACTTCAGGGCCTGATTAAAGTTAGTCATGTATGTAATTGTGGGTAGAAGGGGCTGCTGCGTAGTTTTTGCCTGTTAATGATAAATGTGATTTTTTTTTTCAGTTTTCATACTCTCTTTCTGTACCTTCAAAAGGTTTTTAGAGTCTTCATCCCAGTACTGTAATAAGCTGGACTTGTCTTTCTTTTGATAACCTTCCACCCCCTTAAACGCGCTCAGAGCCTGTGGTGAGCCAGGAGCTCCCTGGGGATCCTCTCTCTGCATTTGTTTAATTTACTGCTTGCGGTTCACATTTTTAAAATCCTAATGCAACATTTATTTAAAGTGTGGTTTGCCACCACCAATGACTCAGGTAGGAGAAACCATAAATTTGTATCAGAACTGGGCATTCTCAGAGGGTTACACACAGACATGGGGGTTTTTTCTGTCTCACACAACAACTAATTCTTCTTATAAAAAAATTTAACCAGGTAAAAATTGGATCCCACTGAAAATGATACCATAACCTTCCATGCTGCAGAGGGGATATATAGATTGCCCCACAGTTACCTCCCTTTTAAAGAAGGACATATTTAAGAGTTCGTGTTGACATGTCACTTTTTTATTCATTAACTGTATTTATTTAATACAATAGGAGAGAACTTGGTGTGACAAACACTGTAGTCACTGGTGTGCAGCGGTGATAAACTCATTCCTGCCATAATAAATTTATGGAATGCAGTGTTTAGAAAGTTTTTGATGGTTAACTCATTCAGACTGAAAGGCAAGTTAAAAAATCTCTTAGAAGAGACTGTAATGTGAGTATCAAAAAAAAAATTAAATAATTAAGGCATTCTGCTTCATGCTTGCTCAGCATTTTCTTATACTTTGGGATGGCTTCTTTCTTTCCTTCCTTCCTTTCTTCCTTCCTCCCTCCCTCCCTCCCTCCCTCCCTCCCCCCCCCCCTTCCTCCTTTCCTTTTTATTATAATATTGCAGAAATAATACAAAAAATGAAATATTTGCAAAAAAGTGGTTGCAAAAAAAATTCTCGGGTCATTCCATATTCAGCTGAAATGACTAAGGCAGAAATAAATGTAGCGAAGTGCAGTTGTTTTAGTTGTTTTTCTCTTGGTGTCTCTCTGTGCAGTGTGTGTTAGTTTTAACTGAGCAGCAGATAATTAGACTTTCGCCATCCACATGGGAAGGAGTGATTTATTTCCTTGGGAGGTGCAAGGAATTTTTATCCACAGACACCATTTCTCTTGACTCCCCAGGGAAAGGTGGGAAAATATGAAGACTGAAAGCCCTGAGCAGGAAAAAAATTAACATTATCTACTGACCTCCAAGGCTGCAATTTCTCCCAAGGAAAGTCTCTCAGCTCTCTAGTTTGTAGCACATCTCACCGATTTTTGTCACTGGTAATAGCCCAATAAGTGACTGCTGATGGAGAAGTTATTACTCTGTGAGACTGACAGGGCTGTACCCTCTGTTTTCTCAGGGCATGTTCTTTAGAGCAGGGTTTTACTGCTGTGACAAATATGGTGAGATATGTGTCTCTGATGATTCATCTATGATTTATTTCAGTGAGACTGGTGGCTGTGAGATTATGAGAGGATAGCTTAAAAAATGGAAACTGTGCCTTCTTCCATTACCTTTCTGCTAAACTTCTGGTGTTTTTCCCTTTCTAACAAATGTTTTAAACTGGAGTGATGCTTGACCTGTACTTTGTATTTTAAGCTTCTCTTAGGTAGGTTGAGGGTTGGTATAGTTTAATTTATCACATTGAGCATCAGTTTCATGATCCTGGCTTGGGTGTCTTGATGTGGAGGCCAAAGAATTTCTCCTCAGGAGTAAATTACAGTAAGAAGGAAAGATGTGTGTGGTTGAGCTAACCAGCAGTGCTGGAACAGTTGTTGGCTTTTGAAGTAGACTATGCTACAGTATTTTCAGTCTTTTAGTGGGAAGTTGAGAAAAGGAGATTGTGTTAAAAACAACAAAGAAGGCAATATTTGAAATTCCATGTGCATCCCCGTGATTAGCGTACAGGAGCCAAACATGCATTCTCTGTACTCACACTTCTTTAAAGGACTCTTGATGGTGTCAATTAAACCTCCATTTCCTAAACCATCTTTTCAGATGGAATTATTTTCACATTATTTTTAATAGGGAGAAGCAAGTAATGTAGATACTTGAGATTTTCATTATGCTGTTGGCAGGAGATTAAGATTAGGCTGACGGAAAGCCTAAGTAGCCATGCTTGACAGCTCAGCCCTGATGTCAAAGATAGCATGGAAGAGAATGAAATGAAAGCTTGGCTATATTAATGAGATAAACTGCCCTAAATACCTGGTTTTATTGTTCTTTAGACTGATCATGAAATATGTCTTTGCTGGATTAAATTTGAGTATTCCATTTAGCATAACTGTCTGTGGGGAACAGTAATCCCTTAAATTGTAACGGACCCGAGGAAATGAGCTGGAGAAAATCCCATACACAAAAATACACTGAAACTCAGGATATGGGAAAAGATTTCACAAGCTCCTGCAAATCCTCCTACTCCATTGAAGTGATTGCTCAGTTCAGTGCACTTTTCAAAATTCAGATTCACTGCATGAATCTTTTTATTTTTATTTGTATTTGTCCGTTTTCTTCACTTAACTTTTTACCAATGAATCATCCTTTTTTTTTCATCCAAAATGTCCCACCTGAGCAAAGCAGGGCTAAAACACTACCATTTCGATTTGGCAAGACTTTTCAATTTCTTTGTGCTAAAATAAGCGCTTAATCTTTTGCTTAAAAACCACAGAACTAAGTGCATAGAACTTATTTTTCCAGTGGAGACATAAGTCATCGAACAGTGAAGGCTGTATCTAGATTTTCTATTTTTCTTCATCAGCTTAATTTCAGCTGATTACTGTTGACTATGGAGACCAGCATCCAGCCAATGAGAAATGTTGCATCAGACTTAGTTGTCCTAGATCTCCTGTATGAGATGCATAAGGATCCTGTTGAAACGGAATGAAATACAGATATCAGGACATTTCCAGAATTCTTGAAATCTGTGGCAAAACCAGAGGAAAAGGAGAATGACTCCCAAGTAAGCAGGCTTGTACTGCTGATTTTGTTTTAATCGTGTTTCTGCCTCATGAAGTAAGTTGATCTCTCAAAATGACTTGGAGAAGGAGGAAGAAAAGGTCCAGAGCACAGAAAAGGGTGAGAGGTGACACTGGATATGTTTCTGAGTGGAAAAAGGAGAGAGACCATGGTGAGAGGCACTGACTGTGCATTTGTTTTCCTATTTACCACTTCTATATATTTTCCCCCAAAGCAGTAAATCAAGCACTTGAAGCCCGTGACAATGAATTTCCAGTAATATTTAGAGCTATTCCCAAGTCTGGTCTGAATGGATAAATATTTGTAAATTTACATGCTGTGACTAATACATACAGAATGAGCAAATGCACTTCCATGGTCAGTTGAAGGGACTCATCTGTTTCTGTCAACTTGTGTCAGAATTCACCGTGACATTAATTCGGATCCTTTTTGATGGGTTCTATCATCTGTGGGAGGGCACATAGCACATATGCATCAGTTCAGAAACTTGTACAATAAGAGGAAGAGTTGCACAAATCATGTCTCTCTTAAATTAATTTAACTACCATTCAGTCTACTTGAGCATAAATAAAAATAAGCTTATTAGAAGCCGCAGGAGGTATAGAATTAGATTAGTATGATCCTTGTTTAAATTCAATATTGCTGACACACTTCCTTGATTACTTAATAACACTTAAAATAATTCCTTACTTTATTCATCTGTCAAACCATTCATAACAATTTTCATGTCGCTGTTGCATCACTCAAGCCTGTACATACAACCAGTAATTTTAAAATTAATTACATGCTTGTATTTTCTTCAGATTGTTTACTGCATGTCAACTTATATAAGTGGACTTGGTATAAAACCAAAGGAAAATGGTCAGTATAAAAAAACAATCAGCAACAGAGTCAATAGTAAATAGCAGAAGTGAAATAAAATTAAATTCTCTTTTCAAAATTGTTTTAATCAAGGTACTAAGGTGAATTAAAATCTAAGAGTAGTCAATCTAACCATTGACATCAATTTTTCATCTTCTATATTTAGAATGAACACAGTAACAAGGACTAAAACTGAGGAACAGGGACAAATGTGGGTGTAAACGCTACTGTTTGGGGAGAGTATGTTTCATTCTAGGTTTCATTCTAAAAAGAGATGAGATTTCTCATGTACTTTTTTAAAAGCTGTTAATTATTAAAGAGTATGGAAATAAATATTTTATATACCATTTATGTAGAAACCAGAAAGAGAATTTGACATCAGAGACCTGAGTGCTAAATTAAAAAATGGCGCCTCTGTCCTTGTGTTTGTCTAGAAAAGATAAGAGTAAAGAAGGTATTTAACATGAGAAGATAATCTGTTTAAAAAGCTGCTAATTGTAGAAAGATGTTGAAAGAAATTTGGTTTATGTTTTAGAACATCTGTTCCCAGAGAGTGTTCACTGAATTTAGTGAGAGTTTGGAAACAGGTGATTCTTTTCCCCAGTACTGAGGAGTTATCCACATACGATTTAAAATTACCAGCTTCTGAATTACTATTTGGCCACAGGTATAAAACTCTTACTAACACCTAGTTCACATGGTGATCTTTACCACCGCAGATTTATAAGAAACACTACAGAATATTTTCACGGGGTTATTTTTTAGTCAGAGAGGAAAATGGTACATTATTCATCACTTCAATGTTCCGCCTCAACTCTCTAAACCCTGAACTTACACCAGTGTAAAACTGAAGTAAAGTGATGATAAATCTTGTCATTTAGTTTCTGGTGGTGATGTGAACCATCCAGAGTGTTATTGCTTTAGCCTTTCTGGAGTTGCTCCCTGGGTAACTATTAAACTACCTGAACAAAATTCTATTGTTAATAAACAATCCTGAAAAATTATGTCTTTCATACTGAAAATCCTCAGACCTTTAGGCTAAAATACACCATTAAATAAGAAAACATTTCTACAATAGTAAACCTACTGAATTTGATGTTTGTCACAGATACAGAATTATTTATCTATTCAGGTGCTATGCAACTGTTAAACTATTCTGAAACACCAGGTTAAGAAAAATATCTTGGTATACATACTCTCCTTTAGTTGTATATCTGTGTAGATACACTATTGACTAAAGATGGTAAATGAAACAAAAATCAGATATACTCAGTTGTATTGACAAAATTCAAAGTGATAGAGTCTGAGCAACTATTTCAGTTCAAGTAAAAACAGGTTTGAAGATGCAAACAGAAGATGTCCGAATAAAAATAAAATATTGTCAGGATATGATGAGTTACCCGTTGACTCTAAATGTTTCAGGATACTTTGTGAACTCCGAAGTTTTAAAAACAGACAAACCCATTAACTTTATATCCATGTTATTCAGAGCAATCCCAGAGCTAATATAAGCAAAATGTCCAAACCAGTATCCTCCAACCAGTGACAATGGTGGGGGAGAGAAGCAAGGGGAGAAGATATATCTAAAGATAGATCAAGTTTGTCCAACTTCCCCTTGGTGCAGTTGTCCTTCCAAAACCTGGGAGCAGCAGGGGTTGTCTGGGCCAATGAGTCCTGTTTGTGGCCAGGTGGTGGCTGACCAGGCTAAATTAAATTAATACTAAATTAAGTATTACCTAACAAAGGTAAATCTTAAAACAGCAGGAGGCTTAGAAAAATTATGTCAGGGCACTGAAATAAATGTGGGTGGGGTTGTAAGGTCTGGAGGGTTTGTGATAAGGTGGAATTGAGTATTAGAAGGATATAGTGTTTCCCAAATGAACCTTTATTTACTCTTTTGTGTAAGAAAGACCTCTGGTCTTCTCTTTGTCTTCCTGCTTTCTCCTCTGCAGTGTAAGACTTGAAAGGTATAGAACAACTATTGCCTTCTGCATGCCTGATATGCATCTACAGCTTTTCTGCTCCAGATAATACCCAATCAGCCATCACATCTGAGGACAGGAGGAGGAATGCTTGCTAGGCTGTTTATTGAGGATGACTTGGTGCAGGATGTTGCCAGAGACCACAATCCTCAGTTTACATTTTCTCTAATGAAATTATTTGCAAGGTTGAGATGTTTCCTTGTGCTGTTCTAACCTTTTCTTAGGCTAGATTTCAGAAAAAAAAAGAAAGTCAATGTTTCATGTTACCCTAAGATATTGGTAGCCAGACACTCCTCTTTTTCATGGTTCCTTGTATACCACACCCAGCTCTTCATTGACTCCTGTGACATGACATATTCTCCTTTGCTAAAAATATACAACATATTTCTTTATTATTTCTAATCTTTTCTGTTGCTGAGGTCCTTTTGCAAAACCAACTATTATGTAGATAGGTCACACCGAATATGATGATACATGTTATTTTCAGACATTATTTCAGTTTCATGGTACATCAACCAAAATACATCTTCCTATCCAAAAGAGAAATATGCAAGTGAAAGAAAAAGCTGATTTGAGGGAGATTTGTATTAGTAAAATTCATAATCAAGATTACAGATGTTAAACAGGCTTGAATGTTGCTGGCCAGGTAAGTTTGCATATCCTGTGCAAGCCTTTCAAATTGCTTGAACCATCTTGAATCTAATCTGACTGTTCATATTTCCATTTCACATCCTCACTTTTTTACTGGGCATTCCTATCTTCAGTAATATTTAAGCACAGTACTTAGTTTTAAGCATTCACCTGGTATTTCTCTAAACACCGTTACCTGAGCATTAGAAAGTTGAGTCTCAACTAGTGCTTCCAAACCATTAACCTTAAAATTTCTGTCACACGTGAAACTGCTGTCCTTAGTAGGGCACCAACATTCTAGATGTAATTGAGTTCCCTGCTTTTACATATATTTCTTGGCTGAGTCGCGTTGACAAGACCTTTTCATCTTTAAAACTTTCCAGTTGTTGGACTTAGCCAATTTGACATGGAATTTGGAAAATGAGTCGGCGTAGAGCCTGATGCTGCCTGCATAAAGGTGCACCTGTGTGGAGGTTAACTTGCTGTCACCTGACATCTCCAAATATTATTCCTCTGTTGTGTGTTCTTACAAAGGTAGATTGTCTCATGTAACACAGTCTCCACTGTCTCCCAGAGCAGAATGTGACTGACTTAATACATATGAAGAAAAGAGGAAGAAAAGAGAAATCAAAATATTTTTCTGAGCAATGTCACTTAAATGTTTAGCTGATGGAAACAGAAATATAAGATCCACAGCTGCAAGTTTTTTGTCTCAAGTAGCTCATAGCCTTGGCAGTAGCATCCTGGAATAGCTTTTAGAATCCAATCTACCATGTTTATGGTGTCTTAATTCAGATAATTGCCTCACCCCATGTTTAGGGCTGGCCCAAGATAAGGTAGATCCTGTCTGACATGAGGGTTCTGCAGGACACACCTAAGTGGGCTCTTGGTAGACCAAGCTCATCTGGAGATTTCAATAATTTCTTTTCTTTTTTTTCCCCCCAACTTTTTCAACATTTTTTTCAATAATTTTCAGTAATTGAATAATTAATTTACAGGTCGTTGACTTAGATGTGTTAAAACACAATTGAACTGCATTATTCCAAGTGAATATTTGAGATTATTTGTAAGCTTCTATGACAAGAACTGTAGTTTTGAAAGCCTGCTACTCTTCATACTTAAGACTATGTAGAGTAGAAGAAATTAACGAAGGTCAGGAGAGTGACAGAACATAAGCGGGGTCCTCAGTCTTTTATAAGTTCTTACAGACACTATTAACATGTTAATTCTGCATTTGGGTTATCATGGATCTATTAACACAGAATAATTTGCAAGTCTTAGAGAAGAAGGTGGATTGTTGTTTTTTGTGTTGTACTGCTGGGTGTTATTCCTAAAGACAGTTTTGCACCAAGCAAAATAAATTTTCAGTTAGCCAAGGAAGGAATCTGTGCTGCAGGACAGGATATTACTGGGATATAATTGACAAATTAATGTTTTATTATAAATGTGCAAGCAAGAAACCTCCCTGGACTTCTGTCTTTTTATTCTCAGCAACAGGAAAATTTTAATTTATACTCTTTCACTCTCCTTCCATATTTTACCTTGTTTTCAATACAGTGCCACATTTATTTTCTCACTTTTCTTCATCTTTCAGCAAAATGAATTTTCCTTCCAGTAACCAAGCTGTCAGAGAAATTGTGATAAAATTTATATTAACTTGAAAGGGAACCAAAGGAGCAATCCACATTAAAACTATACAATAGCAGTTCCATATTCCATCTGTATACAAAGCTTACATGAGAATTCCTTAACAATGCCAGCTCTGAAGCTCCTGTTTTTTATTTTAACACTCTCTGATTTCACAAGAATATTGCTCTAGATACCGTTGTACACAAATTAAATGAAGTGGTGCTTCAGCTCCAAGCAAGTATTCAAGGAAAAAAATTTAATATGTTGACAATAAATACCTGTTTAATTGGGTAAATAGGACAACCTCCTCACTGAATGATGATTGACACATGATAAAGCTCTCTCGTGTTTAATTATAAATGAACTGACATCACAAGGATGGTGCAGATGTGTGACAAGGTCTTAAGCAGCAGCTTCAATTTTATTAAAAAGCACTTCAGAAGAAAACCTAATTAGACATAAGCAGTGCATGGATATAGACAGGGCACAGAAAATTCTTGGTCTATTTAGAGACTGGAATGAATAAATTGTCAGGAGGTTAGACGTACAGAGACCAATGGTTTCCTCCTGCTTTCCTAAAATTAAAGTTGTGTCTCACAGTGGCTGGACTTGACCATTTGTCTACCCACATGTGCTGGTTTAAAAGTTAACCAGCAGGGGAAATGAACTCAACTAAAAGAGAGATTATAAGTCAGAATAACAATGTAATAAAATAATACAATAAGTACAGTTATGCAGACAAACAGTTGGTCTTAACCCACAAAACCCAAATGTATGACCCAGCACCCTGGGGCGTAAACAAAGTGGTGTTCCTTGTCCCCCTCCCCCCCGAGTCCAAAGTAAAGGGAGAGGGGAAAAACCTGCTGGTGGGAGAGCTGTTGCAGTCTGGTCAAAAGTGGTGATTGCAGTCCAGTTGAGGGTGGTGGTCTCAGTCCAGTTGAGAGCGGCGAGCTGCAGTCTGGCTGAGAGCGGTGAGCTGCAGTCCTCCTCTGGATCCCACGAGTGGTGGTAAGGTTCCAAACCTCCAGGTTTATATATTCTCCAGCTCAGGCAGGAATGCTCAGTCCTTCCCTCAGAGTGGGGAATTCCATAAAAGGGTATGAGGATGCTCAGTCCTTCCCTCAGAGCAGGGAATTCCACAAAAGGGCATGAGGACAGGAACATCCCCCCACCTCGCAGGCCTCTACTGACAACAGTTTCTGGGAAATGGCATGGAAGGCTATAGAATACACAGTTTTGGGCTACACCCATCCAGCGATAAATCGGTCCCAGCTGTTCTAACTAGGACACCACACCAGTTTCTGTCGTACCTTGCAATCCAGAGAGACACTTGCCAGTGTTCCACCACACCAATCTTTGCCTACGGGGACATTCCCAAAAGTCACAAGTTGTGGCACAATTTGAACAGTGTCCACTTTGAGCATTGTCATGTTTTCTGGTGCTGCGAGGAGACCAGAAAACTTAGTCCAGCTTCCTTTTGCCCAGCAAAATCCCTTGTTGCTCCTGCCTATTTCAGGCAGGTGGCTGTCCTATTTAAACTATAGACTGTCCTGTGAAGTGCTTTGGTCTCAGGGCGCAGGTGGCTGAGCTTTCTCTGGTTGAAGGAGACAAAGGAATGAAGAGGGAGCTGAGCTATGGCTTATCAGTTCAACTCATGGTCAGGTGATTTAAGGAGTCAGTGGAAACTTCAGGCTGAGAAAGTTAGGGCTGTTCATCCTGAAGACCTCACAGCACCTTCCAGTGTCTGACGGGGCTGCAAGGAAACTGGGAAGGAAACTGTAGTGACAGGACAAGGGGGAATGGCTTCAAACTGATGGAGAGGAGGTTTAGATGGGGTATTAAGAGGAAATTCCTCCCTGTGAGGGTGGTCAGGCTCTGGCAGAGGTTGTCCAGAGAAGCTGTGGCTGCCCCTTGATCCCTGTAAGTGTCCAAGGCCAGGTTGGACAGGGCTTGGAGCAACCTGGTCTAGTGGAAGGTCTCCCTGCCCATGGCAGGGGGTGGGACTGGATGAGCTTTAAGGTCCTTCCCATCCATTCTGGGATCCTATGATTCTGTGAACTCTAGGGAAATAATCCACTCCATCTGTGTCTTTTACTTAGGCCAGTCAATCCCTCCATCTCCAACTGAAAAATAAGTCTGTCAGAATAATTTTTAATTCTGAGTTGCATTTACTTTTAACTGCAAAGCCATCACTGAAATATTTATGCACTTTTTTTGGCTCATAACCTATTAATTAACAGCCCACACTTTGAAATAGACACTTTTTTCCTTGCTTTTCTATTTTAATGCTTATCTCTTCTTCCTCATACCTTCAGCCTGCTGAGTACATCCACTGCTTTTCCCTGAAGCTAATGCAAAAATTTAAAATTCAAATTACTGACAGAAGTGGATTGCTGTTCAAACAAGGCATCTAAATGTTCTCAAACACCTTGATGAGTTGTGCTTTCAGAGGGCATGAGATCAGTGAGATCTATCATGTGTTTTTATTTTATAGTCTCTTTCCTATCAATGGAGTTGTCTTCTACATAATCTCCAAAGCCCAGTCTGACAATTGCTGTAGTGTTTCGGCTACTTTATGCACTTACCTCTGAAATACAGGGAATAGAGTAATAAATACTGCATGTGTGACATGTGGTCCCTAGACTTACTAATCAACACAGAAGGTTAACTGTTTGCAGTTTACAATTCTCTCTTTGCATTCAGAAAACACAAATAGTTTCTCAGAAAAGCACGAAAGATATCTGTATTGTGCCATGTATTCAAGTATGCTATACAACTATTCATGATATTAAATGATGGAAAGCTATTTTAGAGATGCCTTTATAGCCCTAACTAGAGAGTGACTGAAAATTTCTTATGTATCCATTTGCTGTTTTAGTAATGAAAAAATCACATACAGCTCATTATCTGAATAAAATACATACTTAACAGAGTTCCAAGCAAGAGCATGAGCCTGTAGAAGGGGGATCACTTGGACTAGGGGAAAATTCTTTTTAACAGACACTTATCAATACAGTGTGATTAAATGGATGAGTATGGATAGTTACTGAGTCTAAATGTTTTTTGATGTATGGATGCAGCCTCCTCACTCAGTCTCATCAATTGTAAAAATCATTTAGAGGAGGATCCGCTTTTACCCTTTGAATGATTTGTTTATACCCTCATCAGTCAGGTGCACACTGAGCTACTGCAGTGGACTCACCTGCTACAATCCTTCCATAGGGCCTCCAATTTCCTGGTTTTTAATCACACTATGTCATTGTGTGTCTGCCTTTCTGAGAGTTTAGTCAGAAAAAAGGTGAGCCTAAAAACACTAATTCTGTCAGAGTGAGTCCTCTTATTTCAGAAGGCAACTCTTACGTTGGGCAGTGCCACAACTACATGGGGCTGGAGTAAGCTGCTAGATTTTTACTTTTGTGGGTCAAAATTGAAATTTCTTACTATACCTTTCACAGGACTTACTTTGACAGGTGATTTTTTTCCTATGTAGAAAACCATCCGATTAAAATCACAAGATGGCAATTCTTAGATAACCTTCAGGGTTTTGGTAAAGATCTTTCGTGGTTCTGAGTCACAGAATCACAGAATATCTTGAGTTGGAAGGGACCCACGGGGGTCATCGAGTCCAACCCCTGGCCTTGCACAGAACACCTCAACAACCCCACGCTGTCCTTCAGAGTGTTGTTTAAATGTCACCCTTGGTGCTCTAACCACTTCCCTGGGCAAAATCTGAGCAAAATTTTGTCTGTATTTCTTTTGCATAGCATGGAGTTTTTTGCTTGAGAAACAAAAATTCATTTGGTTTGCCAGGGTGAAAGAATAACGATGGAAAATAGAATTTATGCTCTCTCTTCCTGTGGTCACAGGAGCCATTAGAACTTTCATCAGAAGATAACTTCATAAAGAGGCAGTCTGCAAAAGCTTAAAGTCAACCCAAAAGGCAGTGACAACAACATAGTTTCATCCTGATTTGGATTTTAGCCTGGGACATCCATTGAGGTAGATGGAAACAACAGAAGATAGGAATCCACTTCGTCATGTGACTCTCTGAAAAACTCTCAGCATCCAGGGATAGGGTGAGACAAGAACAGTAGGTCTTAGGAGACTCCACTGCTGAGAAGCTTCACCTTTTCAGAAGCCACTCTTGATTTGGAAGGGAATCTGTCTCCTTTCCAAGGGAATAGTTTTTATGGCACAGTGTTAAAACACAGGCTGCATTTTTGGTGTGAATGGGAACAGTTTTAGTGACATCCAGAACAGGATGCTGTAATGTGATATGTTGAGCTGGGGTGCGTTGAAGAAGTCAGCACTCCTGTGATGCCCTGCTGAATCCACCAGTTTGAACTAAACTGGGCATGAATATTTGCATTGCTGCTTTAGGTTAGTGAAAGCATAATAATACAACAAGAAATGCTCCAAAATGCTGAAGACAGGCAAACAATACTTGAAATGCAGCTGTGAGGAAGTACTCATTTGAGTTCTCAAATAAGGATTATTTTTGTATTTGTACTTGCTAGCAATCCACTATAATTCCCATTAAAAAAGCCTTGTGACCAGTCTATTGTTTTTAGAGGTGTTAGATGAGGATCTTAATGAATTAAAAGTGTACCACATTTTTTTGTGGAGAAAAGCTTTCATCTTCATTCCTTCAGGTCCCAGTGCCTTCCTGGGGAGAATGGTCACCTGCTGAATTGACCAAAATAAAGTGCTGAAAATTGCTTAATAGGAGGAAAAGCAATTTATCAGTAATCTGCTTCAGGCTTGCCAGAGGTGATTTCTCAGTTTGAGCTGTGGCTGCTGGAGCTCAGAGTTGATGGCAAATGAAAATGGGCAGGTGGAATTACTCAACATAAAACCTGCTTGCCAGGAGATGCCTTCCTAGGAGGGAGGATTTTGGAAAGCAAAAGCACTGTTTAGTCATGTATCTCCCCTATGCTATCAGTGGAAGGAAGATGTGTAATCATCCATGACTGACAAGTTTAAAAAACCCTCTTCCTTCACCTTCCTTACATAGTGTCAGAATAGGAAGTTTGAATTTCAGCAGAGTGAATATAATGAGGTCAGGGCAGCTGCAGAGCACTAATCATTCTTCAGAAAAAGGCCACTCTGTGCTCTCAGTGTGAGACATTTCCCGTTCTCAGACATGCATTTTATCCCCTTTTTCTCTGGCCTTTGCAAGTGGATGGCTTAGTCACTCTGGAATTAACAGTTCCTGTATTCTAGACTTTGCTATAAGCTTGATTACGCAGGCAAATTATTGCAAAATAAGCTGGTTAATAAGTGAATTTAAAGAGAAGTGGTATTGCACAAGTCCCTAAGTTACACTCTTACTCCGAGATTACCCCTTTTTGTGCTCCAGGTCTCCCCAGCTCCAGAGGAGACAAACTCAGACTCTGAGGATGCTCTTAGAGCACAGGAGTCTCCTGAGGAATTGTTCTTCTGTTGCTCTTCCTGGGTGTTTCAAAAATAGAAAAGACTGTTTCAAAGACCTTTGAAAGACATTTTTTTTAATCCAGTAAGCTTGCTGATAGTGGTAATTTCTGGGAGGTAGTTCAGCCTGACCAGCTTTAAAAAAAACTTCCCTAGAGCTGAGAAACTTGAGCATTTTTCTTGTTTGGAGCCAAAGCAAACTTCGCTTTATTCCAGGGCCTGGGTAACATTAGTAAAGTTATCTGTTTGCTGCGTAAACTGGTACTATATTTGGCATTCACCTATCTGATCTGTATTTTTTAATATTTCTGCAGTTTAAGCCACAGGATTGCAGCACCAGCTAAAGGAAGTAACGTTTGCGGTGCTGATCAACCTGTACACAGCACAGCTGGAGAAACAATGAGAAAAGTATTTAAATTATTATGGAAAACTTGAAGAGCTCTTATGGGAACTACAGGCTTCTGAAGCACAAGAAACTGTACCATATGTGAGGCTGACAGAGAAAGGCTTTTGGGGTGAATATAGTTCTTGGAGGAACTAGTCCTGACAGTTTATCAAAGGCACAAAGCAAGACAAACTGGGAAAAGTAAATAGAGTGACAGAGCCGTCTTTGTTGGGACAGGTTTGGGATACAATGGCTCATGTTGTTGTTGCTTCCTGAGGTGGTGATCCTGCTCCATCCCTGCCAGCCAAGAGCTTTTAGTGTGCCTGATTGCCCCCCTTTCATCTCCCTGCTCCTCTCTTCAGTTGGGAGACATGAAACAGCGGAGTTTGACCCTGAGCCGACACTGTGGTGCTGAAAGGTTTTTCATAAATTGCCCATTTTCCATGTATTTGTTTCACTGAGATGCCAGAATTCTGATGGGGATCAGTAAAGCATGAGCTTTGTCAGCTCCTTAAGACGGGATTTTTAACCGTGTTTTATTCCTATGGATGCAGTGAGATGTTTTCTGGGATGCCTGTATGTGCCTTGGCTTGCAAACTCTGGGGGGAACGATTTGCTGTTTTCAGTCAGCATTTAAGAAAAGAAATAAACCTCTAACATCTGCAGCACCATAAACATCTTGAACAGAAAACTGTGGTGCCAAGCATCACTGTAAGTTTTCTTCACTCGTGTAGGCCTCATCTTGGACAGAAATAGCTATAAAGTCTTACATGCTCTGAGAAATGTACTTGTGGTTCTTTTCAGCCACTACACACACATTCTGTAGTGGTATCCATTCTTAAATATATTCTATTTTCAATGTAGAGAAAGTCTTAAGGCAGACTAGAGCAAATTTAGAGGGGGGAAAAATCAGCATACATTATATATTACCTAGAGATCATCTGGAACATCTTTACTCTCTCCGATAGGAGTTAAATTTTCGTCCAAAATAATTCTGCTGTTACAAGAATTCTTTCAGGCCATAAAAACCTTGAAAAGCTGCTTGTTCACATTCTGCCTGCAGGCAAATTACAGAACTTACTGCTCTGAGGGGAAAGGGAACCTGACACTTTGATACTTCCATGGCTTTGGTAGAGCACGCTTTGTATGAGAGGGATGCAGGGAGTGAAGGATAAAAGCAGGAGCTGTATTTCCATCTTGTCTTCTTGTACATTTTAGAATTGAAGGCAAAAATTTAACGTAATGAGGGTCTACAGGACAGTAAGAAAATAAAACATTTTTTTTTATTTACAGGTACAAACTGCAAGAGGGCCGCTGGAGTTGTGGCTCATGCCAAACTGCTTTGCTTGAAGGGCAGGGAATGCAAGCACCCAAAACGTGTAATATGTGTCCTCCATGTAGAAAGGTGCTTTGTTTTAGCATTTTTTGATCTGTTGGTTTGAATATTAACAGCTAAGTATAATCAGAAAGTCAGATTTGCAGATGCAGTGAATTGACTGTAACTATATATATATATATATATGTATATATAATTGTAGCAAGGACTAAGTAAGCAGTACCAACAGTAGAACAGAGTGAGTGATGCTGCACAGCCCTGTTCCTGTTTGCTGAGGGTGCAGGGGACGCTGGGAGCTGCCTACTGCTCTTTAGGCTCTCTAAAGTGCAGTAGTGAGCTGTAAAACCGATCCAATGAAAGCCCTTAAGGTCTAGTGGGCAATCACCGAAACAAAAGGTACAGTTTTCTTTCAGCACAACCAACACAACATTTCTTTAATTAGACAGCTGAAAGTATGGGTAAATAAAGGAAGGAGATCATCACTTGCTCTTACTTTGGGAGCAATTAATAGTCCTTTGATAACAGACTATTTCCTTTTTTCCAGCTTTTGCATTGCCCTTCCTTTCCTTTTGCTAGTTAAACACTCTCAATAGAGTTTCATCTGAAATTGTGGGCAGTAGAAATCCTGATGGTTTTTATCTTTTCCAGGTGATTAATTTTGTTTTGTTTGCTTTCTTTTTCGGTTATTGTTTTTGGGTTTTTTCTTTGTCTGGGAGACAAAACCTGCCTTTCTAAAAAGAAAAATATTAAAAGGTTTTTTCACATTATTTTTTACTTTCCTCTGTAACTAACACAATTAGGCTAAAATGTCTAGTATATCCTGGATGGAAAATTCAGTACTTTCATTTAGTTCCATCAAACATTTATTTTTACTTACTCCGACTCTTAGAAAGTTCCATTGTATCTCATTGAATTAAGGAAAGAGCAGGTGGGTGTGAATGAAGAGAAAATTATAACTGGACGCATTTCTGAAACTGGGAATTATTCTGAAAAGTATATTTTTTCTTTCCTAATGAATGCTTTTTTTAATTTTTTTTAAATCATACTCAATGCCACACATCAAAGAATTTCATCGTTACAGGCACCATAAATTAGATAAACTGTTGTTCTGCCCATTAGTGATGATGATACTGCTTTAGCAACAAAGCTGATAGTTAGCAATCATGCATAATTAAATTTGTAAGTTTCACCCTGCAGCTGTGCATTTGTTTCCAGTCTTATCTTACTGTCATGTTTAGATACCCATTCGAGGACTTTTTTTCTTGAAAATGTGGGAAATTTTTTTTCAGCTTTTCAAATAATTCTAGAACTGACAGATTTGTCCCTATCAAAAATTCATTTGCAGACAGTTTAAATTTACTTGTGTGATTTAGTCCTGGCATAAAGGGCTATTTTCCTCTCATGGTAACAGTGTAGATTTATAAGCTTTTAATTTATTTATTTATTTATTTATTTTCCTGACTTTTTTTTTTAATACAGATAGATCTCAATCTGTAATTTCATGTAGGATATTTTTATAATCTGTAAGGTCTTTGAGTTGTATATGACCTCAAGAGGAAAACCACGGAGAAACCATACACTAAATCCTTTCCAGGTCTGTGTATATGTTTTAAAAACATTAGAAGTGGTGGCTCAAAGCAGCTTGTTGATTGGTGTGAGGGAACTGCAAGTAAACAAAATTCTGCAGAAGCAAATTAAACTGTCCTATGTTCCTGCCAAAATACCGAAATTATTCACAGAAGACAAGCCATGGGGCTGCAATGGGGCATTTTGTAATCATGCTCCATTTCACTGGTCCTTTTCTTGGGAACATGTGAATTTCTGATTGTTTTTTTTCCAATGCCTTTCAGCTGAGCTCCATGGGTAGAATATGCTTTCCCCACTTTTCTGCAGTTCTTTCCTTACCTGTGAAGTCACAGAAGCAATCTTATTTTTAAAATTAATGAAGATCCATACTGAAATGACAAGTCTTTACACCCAACACTTGACAACATCTGAAATCAGGGTGAGGATGCAGGTGATGATGCTTGATGAATTTAGCATCAAGTGTGAGGTTTTAGACCTGGTGTACCCAGACCCAGGCTGACGGGTAATCCAGGTCTGGTTCAAAGTCTGGGATCAGATCTGGAGGGGTTCCCTACCCACTGTTTTTGTGTGGATGGTCTTTTGAAAAGGCCCTTGTGGATGGTTTCTCCTCCTTTGCTCTTCCATCTTTCTTTTTTTCCTATTTCTTTGGCTTTCTGTGTTTGTGGCAAAGAGTTTTTACTGTTCCATGGATTTATTGCCATGGGATGACTAATATTACAGTACTGCTGGGACCAGATCACCCACTTTGAGGGTAAGACAGAAAGTACCTCTCAGTTCCCCCTGCACCAGCGTGATGGGACTTTGAGTCATGAGCTGACTCATCCTTCACCCCCTCAGAAACCCCAGACCTACAGCACAGGACAGACAGAATTCCTGATTTGTTTCTTGTATTTTATTTTTTTTTCTTAATTACTTACCAGGCATTAAATTACTGGTCCCATAAAAATAATAATAATTATAAACAGATTTGTCTCTTCCCGTGGTGTGTGAACAAGGCCCCTGCTGCTACTGCCCTCACCTTATGACAGAGAGTAAAAACCAAAACCAGCACTGAGTCTTTCTGTTTGGAGGGGTTAGACACAGTGACTTCCACTCTGTCTCCTACACAAGCCCTTGCTGATAGCCTTTATCAAGTCATAAAAGCCTTTCCAAGCAGCTTGCTTTCCCCCTCCTTTTTTCTTTTTTTTCCTTTTTTTTATTTCTTCAGGTTTTTTGTGTGTGTGTGTGTGTGTGTGTGTGTGTGTGTGTGTGTGTGTGTGTTTGTGTTGGTTTTGCTGTTTCCTGGATTAAACCTTAGCCAGCAGCTTTTAACCAAAGCTCTGCTTCCGAAATGCCGTATTGCATCAACTCACTGCAGTGACACTGATTTTGTCTGGTGTTTTTAATATTTCTTCTGTGAAACAAGGCTCAATTCTTGTCTCTGCTCCTGACAGGTAACATCTGATACCCTTAGGGAATGAAATGATTCTCTTAATCAAGTAGAAGGAACACTTTTTTTAAACCTGCTGCCACAAAAACTGGGTCTTTAAAAGGATTGAATGCTTTGGGGAAATGCTGTAGCTGAAGGCATCTATTTGAATACGTGATGATATTGGGTTACTACTGGATCTTATAAATAGCATTTGTTTCACTGTCCCAAGGTGTTATGGCAGCAGTGACTGGATTGCAGTTTTGGTGAGGAAAATTACTGCTCTGTGGGGTTTTTTTTAAAAGTCAGTATAACTTGAAATAAGTTGCAAAGATCAATGTTGGAGAATTAATTAATTGCAAATTTTTAAAACTTGAAACATTAGGAAGGAAATTGAAGAGTTTGAGTAAGGAACTGATTGTGTACATTGATAAGGATCTGGAGGTGCTATTTGAGTAATATTTCTGAATATTAATATAAGGACCACGCTTAGGTTGTGCTCCTATGACACTATTTTGATGCTGTCCAGGAAAGACACAAGTTGTACAGATTCAGACTACTTTTATGTTTCAAAGTTTTGTGATACAAAAGTTTTGTGATGCAAAAAACCCTGAGAAAAACATTTCTTAGCAGACATACACCAAGAAGACAAGACATGTATTTACCCTGAAATGTTCTTGTTCTTTATGGTGGTATCAGTAAGTTTTCCACAAATCTCCTTACGTGTTATATTAGTGCTTTTCCCTTAATCCCTATTTGGGTCGTTCCTCAGAGCTGTGTTCCACATTCAAAAGTTAAGAAGAACGTGCTTTCCTACTCCATAAAACGGTAAAGTACACCCAAAATTTTGTGGGTTTTTTCATTTTTTTGTATCAAAAGAATACTGAGAAGGGGGACTAAAGGATAAAGCCTGTGTCCATTCAATTCACACTGCGTGAAATTGTACGATGAGAACCATACAAAATCTGAAAAAGAGTGATTTTTTTTCCCTTGATTTTCTCTTTCTATGCTATATTCCACACATTTCCCAAGGCATGCAGAGATTTGTTTTAGGTTAGGGAGGGGGAATGGGGTAAGAAAAGCCAAGTGAAAAAGGATAAAATTTACATATCAGGAAATCAGTAGGACTTACTCCAATCTAAGGCTATTAAAAAAAGCAATAACACTTGTACTAATCTGGTGGATTTGTTACTGGATAGACTTTCATTAATAGGTATCGTAATGGGTATAATTAATAATTAATAAGGCTGCTGTAAATATTTAAATGACAGCATGCACCTAAACTGCAAAATGCACTTATATACAAAATCAACATAGTTGACCTCTAAATATTACTTGCTTTTGTGAAAGTGAGGTTCTTGGTCAGTACTTCTTATTACATGTTTCAGTAGGCAAGAAATTTTTATTTCCTCTTCTGTTCATACTGGGAAGTGACTCTTAATAGCTCCAGCTCTCCCACTTGTCAGGCATAATATCATGTCCATCAAATCAGGGAATGCATTTCCATGAATATGAGGAACCATATCAGGTGCTGTGGTTCTGGTTTTGTCATCATTGATACCTATTTTACTCATAGGTTTTATTAGTTTAAAACTCTTCAGAAGTAGATTATTTCTTAGTTTCATAATACAAACATTGTTTATGAGTGGGTAAGAATTTAAAAACAGCTTTGTACCTTCCTAACAATGCCTTTACATATGAAGTATTAAGGAGTAGTGTTACACTGATGGTTCATGCCAGTATTTTATATTTTTATGTCAAAAGATGCATAGGATGGACCTTAAAAGGTGAAGTGCAGGTGTTAACAGTATTTAGGTCAGTCTGCATTTGATTTTTAGAGTTGTCATGTTGGTAACATTGGACATTTTGACTTAAATATAAAAAAAGGCTTAGATGTCTGTTTTATTTCTACTTCCTCACTTGATCTGATGCTTTAACTTATATAAATCAATGAGTGAATGTGTTAATTGATGTCAACTGAATCCTTTGACCTGGATCTTCCAAATGAACTTTAAGAACACCTAGGACAATGAGGCAAAGAGATAACACATTTTAGCTTAATTTCTGACACTTCCAGTGCTATTCATGGCAAATGGAGACATAATCCTCATGGCAGGGGGTTGGACTAAATAACCTCTAAAGATCCCTTCCAACCCAATGGTTCTGTGATAAGTTCTTCACAATATCATACACCGGTACCCATCTAAGTTACTTTCGTTGAGGCAGTAGATACAGCCATTCATTCCCTCTATTTTTCTGATGGACTGTTTAATTTCTTTGATCATCACCCTACAAAGCATAATTCATGTTTCATTTCTTCACTGTGTGAGTCCCTTGGAAAAGCAAGAATTGATATCTGTAATTTAACTTGGCTTCCTAGTGGTATCTTTCCATCAGTGAAGCAGCTCAGGTGCACACTGAATTTTGGGGCAATGGACAGACTTCGCAGATTATCCCCACCTTTAATGTAAATGCAAAATGCAGCTTAAATTTTATCAATTTTGTGAAAAGTGTGGTCAGTTAGTGAGTAAAATTTGACAACAGAAATTTTTCTGGTTTGTCCTAAGAGTTGAAATACAATTAATCAAGTGATATTGTGTCTTATAAAGAATTATTATCTATAATCTTCATTGTCTCAAGGTGATGCCACTTACTTTCTGCAGATGTCTTTGAACATAATTGCAGCCCTCTGAGACCAAAAGGTGTATTTCAGTATGAACAAAGACTGCTCATATCCAGTATAAAAATATTATTTAAGGAGAAATTGCTAGTGTTTTTTTTTCTTCTTTAATTTCAGTTACTCTTGTGCTTTAAATTTACATTTTTGTAATGTAAAAATATTTAACCATACTTTCTAGGGTCATTAAATTTGTATTTAGTAGTTGTACCTCTGGGATTGGAAGGAGTGACAGCTCATAAAATTCAGAGTCACTGGAGACCTCTGTATGTGATTGACATGAAAAGCATTGAATTGGTTGATTTTTAAGAGTGTTTTTAGAGGCTCAAGGCATAAGGCTATGCATTTTTAAACTGGCTTCTCTGTGTAAAATACCTATATATTCGTTTTGTTTCACAGCAGAATCATCTGTAGCCTTTAAAATAACTGATGGGAAAAGGGATACAGACTAATGTATTTCCAGGGTAAAAAAAAAAAAAAAAAAACAAGGGAAAGAAATTCCCTTATGAAAGGTGTTTTTTTCATTATTTTGAAGTGGATAATTGTTTCATTATCTGAATGCTATGATTTTTGTCGTTCTCTTGCCTGTTTTTCCCTATGAGCCATTAAAGCACAGAGACACTCTGTTCACCTAGAACCCTCTGTAAGATTCAGTGAGTCACTGGGTTAAATATGAGTGGTGTGGGTGTAACACATACCTGGTGCTGCGTGGGGAGCCCTCACACCCCGAGCAGTGGCACAGTGTTGGTTTTTCAGCTGCAAGAAAGATGATGTTTGTATGGGGAGCTCTTGTCTGGACCTGTGATACCACATATCCCTTCTCCATCTCTTCTACCAAAACATCAAGATGATTCTTTGTTTTCACTTAAAATATGTTTCCACTCTGTCCTCAGTTCCTTAAATATCACAGTGAACAATAAGTGTGATGGAAGATGTGCTGCTAAGACGATCTGTGTGGTGAGGAATTGTGGCCAGCTGCTTGAAAACAAACCCATGTTTTATAAAGGTTGTTCCCCACTGAAATGTCAACAGAAGCAATTCTCATTGTAGAGTATTGTGACAGGGAGCTGAAACCTGGTTTCAGGTGTTCTACTGCCTGGAAATAAAACCCGTGTGTTTTCTCACCCAGCCATCTGAGATCTGTGCTGCAAGAGACTGCAGAACTGGTTGTTCATGAAGTCGCTGTGAGAATATCTCCCTTTATTTATGGGTAGACATGGTGGCTTCAAAAATGCAGTGTTGATTTTAAAAACTGCTGTAATAGCAGTTGAATAAGTAGCAGGCTGTATTAAAAGAGTGTGTCAATAGGGAAAACAATAACATTGTTAGGCATTTATATTTTACTCTCAAACATGTAGAGCTGAGATTTCTGGAGCAGGCCTGATGCATTTTGAACTAAGATTGTATTTACCTCTCTTAGTTCATAAAATCCAGCGTTGGTGCTTAGGAAGACTCTACAAAACCAGTGTAAATATCAGACTCTTTTTGTTTTCACGGTGCAGTGCCCTCCAAACACCCTGTCTACGTTCTTCAGTCTGAAGTGGTCTCCTGGGATACTCTTTTCTCTAACAATTCTCCTCAGACTCCAGTGGGACTCCTTGGTGTAGTAAGTATTACACCTGGGAGTAAAGGTTTGCAAGATTTGGTCTTGAATTGAGATGCATAAAGAGAAGCGTAGGCCTCAACACAGAGAAGAGGAGGATGAGAGAAATCATATTGTCCTTTTTGAAATGGTATTTTTTCATTTTAACTCACTTTACATTCAGAAGTGTTAAGTGGTAGTATAAGGGATGAATTTCCTTATGCACAGGTAAGGCTATTTTAGATTTTGATGGTTTTTTTTTTCTTCATGTAATACAAAAATTATGCCTTTTGGAGTTTGAACCCATGTTTTATGACCTATCCTACCAAGTAACTTTACAGAAAGATACCATCTTAACTCAGTGTAGATTTCTCTATTGTTCGTATTCTTGACATAAAAAAATCTGTTACCTTAATATTGATGCTACTGTCCCAGTAGTTGTAAACAATTTATAACATCTGTTCCTACTGGTTTTCTAGTTATCAGAGAACAAAATATAAGGAAATATGTAATGATTTTATGCTGGAAACTCTCACTTTTGTGTAGTTGTTATGCAGTCTCAGTGCTGCAATAAATTTGTGAGGGAAGACAGAGCATAGAGGAGAGAATAAGAATTGCTGTAGCTACCACATGTTCATTTTCGTTCTTGGTGAAACCGTACCATGCTGGCCACAAAAAGTGTTGCAACTAAAGCCGGTTTATTTACTATGAAAACTAAACAAGTGGAAGAGCCAAAGATGGAGAAAGAGTTAAAATTGCAGTTGCGTGTCTGTGGCAAACTATTTATAGCAAAGGAGAAATCCTCTTCAAAACAGATGCCCATCAGTCTTCCTGTATTCTGTACAATTTCCCATTTTCACGGTCAGACATCTTAATGTCACGGCAGTCAGGTGTGGAAAACTCAACTCATTATTGCATCTGCAGCTTCATAAAAATGCTTTCAATTCAAGGCATTCGTCTTTCAAAGACGTACCATTTCACTTCATTTCATGTATTGCCAAAGGAAAAAAGTAGATTAGACCTGCCTGAATGTATACTGAGAATGGTTATGTAGCAAAAGTTAGTGTGTTGGTTTTTTTTTTTTTTGTAGTTACATCACTTAGCGAAAAAAAGCTGTTGAAGAGAAGTTTGCAGTTTGCATCACACACCAAAACCCATTTTACTGTGAAATTTTGAAATCACTGCCAAGTCCCAAGACAAGCAAACAATTTTGCACAGGATTTACTGCATTAAGACAATCAGGTTTATACACAGAGATGAAAATCTGCTTGCTCATCAAACCACAGCATAAAAAATAGTCATTTTCAGAACTCTTACCAATTGCCAGACATGCTTATGATCTGGTATCTACTAAATCCATTTGGCTGGAGAGGTAGAAGGAGAAATTTTAATCATCTCTTGAATAATATTGTTGAAGTCATAGAGTAGTGTAAGTCTTTTTGTTGCAGTGCAGGAAACTACATATAAATGTCTTGGCTTTTTGCAGTTATGTTGATTATTCCTGCTGCTCTCCTGTTACTTGCAGGGTTAGCATTCATAAATGTTGCTCAGTGTACTTTGACAGGCCTAAATCAGGTAAGATAATGTTCTATGTCAAATGATTCCACCAGATTCAAGTTGCTTTTCCCCACCACTAAGAGTACAGTTCATTGCAGAGAATGGTGGAAGGACACCAGTGCAAGATAAATCTGTGACTTGATTCAGGGTGAAATTAAGATGTTAGTCCTTCCTATTTGCATGAAAATTACTCAGTCATACAAGGCACAACATTAATGAAACATTAATGAAATATGAGGCTGTGACTAATGGAGTCACTCGAATTTATTGTGCTTCCCTTTGTCTAAACTGTCTGATTTTATCCTCTGTCAAGAGGGGTCTTGTTCTGCAGTGACTGTGCTTTGCTGTGGCACCTCGTTAAGGGTCACAGGCAATATTCATCCACATCTTCGTGGTTCAAATCTAAGTCAACCAACCTTGTGCATTTATCAAAACTATATTTGGCTTCTTTCTGAGCACAGAAAATAAAGGGATCTCTTCTTCACTGCTTTCTGACTGCAATAGCTTGTCTTTTTTATTGTCTGGGGAAGATACTGATACAGTCACATCTGGTATATCTGCAGTTCAATAGAGACAAAAATCATTAATGGAAAATATATTGAAACATCCTGTTGGGATTTTTTTTTCATCCAGATGATGCCCACATGGTGTTATCTTTGCTCCCATGCAATCTGATTTTAGAAGGAAAAATATTATACCTGCCTGAAAATTTTAAAATAGTCAGTGGGTGAGGTTGCTTTGCAGTCTTAGCATCAATATATTTTATTTGATGTACACTTAAAAAATTCCTTAACTCTGGCTTTCTAATATTCATAGGTTGCTTCTGTCATACCCTTGGCAGTTTTTGTAGTGCCCTGCTTGGTTTGGACTGGTACAAATAAAGGAAAACTGGTACCATTGGGTGTCTCCCATACTGAACAGTCCTTTGTAAAACAGGTGAGAGAAATCAGTTAGTTTAGTGGCACAGCCGATGAGTAGAAATGGGGTTTTTCACAACTTGTGGGGACTTTGCAAAGGTGGCAAAATAGGATAGTTAGATCACATCTGGAAGTGCCTTAGAAGAGATCAATATATGAACACTGTTCCCACTGGAACTGCAGGGAAAATTCTTGTAATTAATAATAAAAAAATTGATTTATGTGATAGCAGTGGTTTCAGACAACAGCTCTCAGGCAGCCCTGTAGGAATAAAGCACTACAGTGTTTGATGAGAAAGTCCAAGTATTGATTCAGTCTGATAAAATATTTTTCTTTATCTTTTGAGAAGTCCCAGTACGTCGATGATATGAATAAAAGTTTGATATTTCTAACACGTCCGAGGTCCCAATAGACACAATTCTGTTTTGTTACAGAAACTATATTCTGTCTCTGTCTCATTTGCTGCTGGACAATGTATGTGAACAGAGAACTGCACATAGAGGCAGGAAAGTATAATTCTCTATTTTTCTGAGGCGTAGGATACTGAATAGGTATCATTGTATCCATGCCTCTTGAGGAAAAAAAGCAGTGCAAAAACTTCTTGGAGTGGTTTTTTCTGTGTGCAGCCTCCTGCTGACAGCTGCAGAGAGAAATGTCTTCTGGCCTTTTTATCCCTTCCTCTTGCTGTGTGCTTTTTCTATCAGCTATCCCATAAATATTTTGCTGTAACTGGCACAGAGGATGAGCCTTGCTCAGGACCTCATCAGAATGAGACACAGAACTGGGTGATTTTAAGGCAGCTGGAGGCTGGGTCTGAGTACCAATCATCTTGCACAACTTCAGAGCTTCACAGCCCCCCTTGTGCTTAGATTTCAGTCATATGCTTAGTGTTTCATGACCAATTCATATTTATTCAATCTGGTGCCGAAGTTCATTCTTTGTTGTCAGCAGTTTGTATTTATCCCTGATCCTCATTACAGATACCCCTTCCTGTCTATTCCCTTCCTTTGCAAAAGCATAACTATCCCGCACATCCCTGGGCTCATCTTCTTATGCAGCATGTATCACTCACATGCTGAATAAGGCACTTCAGATTTTCAGATTTGGGTGAAGATTTCTGTGAGACACCTTATTGCACAAGGACAGGTGAAATTCCCTGTGGTGGGTGTTAAGATTGCATGGGTGCTGAGGACAGGACAAATCTCATTTCTTGCTAAATTTATCCTGATAGATATCCTTAAGTATCTAAGGCAGGGGGAAAGGCATGCTTATGCTTGCTCTTTTGCCATTTAAAATATTTATTTGGGGTATTTCACAGTAAAACTAACACAGGTTTTTTTTGTTCTAAGTAGATGAGGAAGACAGTGCTGCAAGAAATTACAGTTTCCCCTTAAAAAAAAGACAGATCTACTGTAAAGCATGTAAGACATGCTGACAAGTGTGGTCTGGAATTGTGATTACATTAATTACTGTATTTGGGATTTGAAAACAGAACGAGTTAGCCAAAAAGAGCCTAGACTGCACTGGTATTTCTAAAGTTATAATCTGAGTTTCAGAGGCTGATGAAAAAAAAATCTCTTTTGTGTGTGACATCAAAGATTAGTATAAAAATCACAGATCATTTTTTACAGTGTGATTATCACATTGCAAAATAACATGGGTTTCATCTTAGTGATCCTTAACACTGTACTTTGGTTCTTGCAGGGAGCATTACTATATCTATTTTTTTTAAGGGAAAGCATAAATTGCTTATGGGTGGATGTTTAAGTGTTATACAATATGGCTTTAAACTTTTCCTGCAATTAAAGCCTAATCCAAAACACTGAAGCACATTATCAATTTTATGCTTAACTGGAGCATTTTTTTAACAGGTCTATTCATCTACTTAAAACTAAGCACATGCTTAAGTGCATTGTTGAACCGAGGCCAGAGTTGTTAAGATGAAGCAAAAAAAAGAAAAAAAAAACCCAAAAAAGTCTAACAGATAATATGCATATTTTTGGGATTAAAATGTTCATTTCAAGGAGAGGAAGAGCTTAAATATCTATTATCTGCAGGCACAGGTGAAAGAGGCAGCTGCTGAGGACACGACTGTTGACAGCTATGGGTTGCTGGCTCTTCCTGGGACAGAGTGGATGAGATTGATTGTTCCAGGATTCCCTGCAGATCGCATTGAATGGGGAGGTCAAACTGCCGGGAGCAGCAGCTACTGCTGGGGAGGGTGGTGAGGCTGCCTGAGACAAAAGGGGCTTTGCTTCCTAAGAGTAAACTGAGGAAGGAGCAAAAAAAAAACCAACAGGCCACTTCCAGTCCCACGCCCAATTTCTCCACAGACTGTATTTTTCTTAAAAGAAAACTGAAAAGTAAAACTTCCACTTGAACCTTCTCTCAGAATATTTTTGTTTGCATGTTAAGTTTGGCCAGTGCTGCTGATCATGTCTGATGTTTGCAGTTAGTACTGTTTCATTGGGGTTTTTTTTACTATTACAAATCCTGTGAGTTAAAATTGCTGCTTTTATGGCTGTTTTGCTGGTTTGCAGACAGGTAGTGACACCAATAGCAGTGTGGTGAATTATTCATAGAATCCCAGAATGGTTTGGGTTGGAAAGGACCTTAAATTTCATGTCATTCCACATCCTGCCATGGGCAGATATACCTTTCAGTATCCCAGGTTACTCCAAGCCCTGTCTGACCTGGCCTTGACTGAACTTTTGGTGCAAGAATATGTAGAGTAACATATTGATCAGTAATATTAATAACCATTGATCAACAGTATTAGTAGGACTCAAGTGCTACCAGGTACAGCCCTGAGCAAAGCCTGGCTTAGGAGGAACAGGATTCCCATGTGAAACCTGCAGGTAATGCTGGAAATCAAAGCACTTAATATAGGACAGTCTAAAAGGAAAAGGAAGATTGTCCTTAAGCCAGTAGATGTTGCATTTTTCGCTTTTCCTTCGTGGTCTCTTCCCTTTTTGCCCCTGAACTGAGCAAAACACCTACACCTTGGCACCCCTATAGGAATCCCCTGGCTTTAAAATTAAGTAGGTGTTAAAGTGCTCTGTGACATCAGAGTTTGAGCAAGGAGAGGAAGAGGCCACTGTGTTGTAAACAGTGCTCTGGAAACCGTGGTTTGCAGAAGAAAGTGGAAGGAGGGAAGTAAAGAAAATATAATTTTTTCCCTCCCTTAATATTTAAATCATAACTGTGATTAGTGACCATGCTTCCTGTATTTGTTTAGGTAACATGGTAGGCAAATATAATTGTTTTGAAACTGCCAGAAATCCCTGTGTGTTGTTGCATGCCTTATCCCTGAGGTAAGGATGCTTATATGTACAATTATCTACTGAAAACAGCTGACCTCATGCTCTTGTATCCTGAGCTATTTTGCAGATTGCCATGGTTCTCATACAGACCAATGTATGTTGTCTAATGTCTAATTTTTTAACTTTTCACTTCTTGGCCCATGTTTGGCTGTAAAACCGCAGTCCTGTTAATTACAAAGAATCTGTGTCTGTATTTTCTTTGTTGTGCCTTTTGGGGGGGGGAATTAAATGTTAGGGAGGGGAATTAGTTTTTTTAATTTTTTTTCATATAAAATGTTAAGTGATCTGTGGCAGTTTCCGAAGTATTTCAGTGGATTCTCTGCTGTTTAAATTGAACTTTACATCATTTGTCATAGTGACACCTGCTGCCCTTGTAATGGGTAAGTGTATGTGACTACATAGAACACACTTCTCAAAAAATGTATAACTCTACTGTAAAGATTTTATTCTGTGCTGAAACTTGGCATACAGGATTTTTGACTAGGAATAAATTATTCTTTAAAAGAAATGTGGTGGTGAGAAGTTGGTCATTCATAAGAGCTTAGTGTGCAGTAAAAGCAAATTGATTTTGCTGACATATTTATCTGTTTATGCCTCCATAACTTGGACTATGAGAATGAAATTGTGCATTTGTTCACTTTTTCTGCCTTTAAATCTCAAATCAAGCTTCTGCTTAGGTCACTAGTGTAAATGGATCTGACTTTCTTTTCCTAGTACTCCTAAATATTTCTCTCTATCACAGACAATTTGATTAAAGATTGCTCAGCAAGGAGCCCAGCTGGTTTTCAGCCAGAGAAGAGGCATTCCTGGATGGAATCTTGGAAAATTCCTTTAAGGCTGTCCCAGTTTTGATGTCTTTTAAACCTGCTACTTGTGGAAACAGCAACAGGTGCTGTTCTTTCATGTTAGGATTGGCTTTTTTTGGTAAATATTTCCCCCAGTACTGAAATACTTGGGAAGGTGATCACTGCTGATAAACATTTGTTTTATGTGACGTTTTCCGCTTTATAAAATGGCTGCGAGTTTTCCATCATCTTTGCTGGAATCACCCCGAGCATCTATTTGACAAAAATCCCGTGCAAACTAACCTTCCTGTTTTTGTAGTTGCATTTTACTAGGAATAGTAGTACAAATAAAAATTACTTGTGCTTTTTTGGGGAGGTAATTGAGTGAATACAGGAAACTTTTTTCCAAAGCAGCATTGTGTTAATCTACTTGGTGCCAGAAAACAAAATCTGAGGCAATTTTACCACACTGTAGTGCATGGAGGATAACAGTCAATTAAAAGTGTTGTCTCAATGGCAGAAACTAAAGCAAGTTGAATTTGTACAGTCAAATTAACAGAGAGAAACTACAACAAAGTCTGCTGTACCCCTGAAATAAGCCATCTGTAGCTAGTAAAGTGTGGCCTTTTCCTTTGCATTTTGTTAATTCACCTCAGGTTTCCCTTGTTTCTGCAAAGATTGTACTGAATTTATTCTGGTGTTTTGTCAATTATTTCAAGGGGATGCCTTTGTGGCTCAGTGAGATGCTGAGCAGACTGGTGTTAACAATTATAAATAAAGTAATAATCGTGGCAGAGATATTACAGATCCTCCTGTGCTCCAGCTGCCTCTCAGGAGGTGAGATGTGCTTGAATGGGGAAAGGATGTGGGTTGAGGATCACCTGCAGGTTGGGTGGGACCTGGGAAGCTGGTCCTGTGGCTGCATCCTGGAGGCTGTGGGCAAAATGCTGAAAGGATTGTCTCTAGCCTGCTTCTCATCCCTGAATGTGACTGGCATTAGTGTACAGTTTTGTCTTCATGGTAATTCAGTAACCAGCAGCAGCACCAGCATTGGTGACTTTTTATCCAAAGTCTAGACATTTTATATGAGGTTGGGGCTTCGTTCTTGCTTTTGTAAGGGAGGCAAACACACCTTTTTTTGGGGTCTTGTGGTCACATTATGGGTGCTCTGGTTGTATGCTGCTCTGCCTAAACAATCCCCAAAATAAGCACTCTTTTTATCTGAAGCTATGGTTTAGGAAGTAAGACACAGGTGTAGCCACCTCCACCTGTGGAAGGGAATAGTGGGAACAGGTCTGTCATTTGGGAGCTCGGCACCACCCAGTAGAGTTCAACAAATACAGGCTGTCACACAAAAACATTAGATGGTTGTATAGAATGGCTTCCTTACAGTCTTTAAGAAGATTAAGTGCTGGCTTTTTTTCTTTGGTCTGAACTTTGTAGAGGGACACCAGAAAAAGAGAGAATGTGGTGAAAGGCCTCATAACATGACCCATAGTAAATAGGTTTACTGGAAAAAATACAGGTGAAAATGAAGATATGCCATCCCCATCCCTTTGGAGCAAGGCTTGCAGAATAGCTGTCGCAGAGCTTCCTGAGACAAAAATTTGTAGACTTAAAAAAACCTCCTGGGCTGAGCAGTGGGTGAGCCCTGGAGGGTGGTGGCTGTGATCCCAACCAAACAAAACATGTAAACACAGATTTAACCTTCGAATCCCTGGGTAATTCCACTGGCTTCTATGGTAAATGATTTATTGGACCGAGACCAAGAATGCAGCATTTTTGGAAGAGTAACCCTTGCCAGCCTATTTAATGCCTGCTTTAACAGATTTTCTGGGTCAGTTTCCTCCCTTTGTGTGCCCGGTACTCGTCATCCCCTCGAGCTTGTGCTTTGTGCCATCAACCCACCAGCCAAGAACTGTGAGCCCCAAGGGCGCCATGGGACATCACCTCCTCTGGTGGGAGGGGATGATGCCCACCATCATTTGCCATGTTCTGAAGGTGTTAAACTGTACAGAAATATATCCCACATCTTTATGGAGCAGAGCATTTGAAATTATACACATTAAAGTCAAATACAGGAAACTCCAGATAGTGGAAATATAGAGGGGTTTGTTTGTTTTGGTTTTTGAATGATTAATAACCAAACATCATTTCATTCAGTACTGAAAATCCTCTGCACCAGGCATTGCTAGGTAGTCAATAATTCAGCAAGACAATGTTTATACAGTGAAAGTTGGTGTAAAATACAATTTACAAAGCTGCAAACTGGACTGAGCTTCTGTTTACATTAAATACATAAACAGCAGAGTGGTTTGGGCTGTATTTTGTGTGTGTCACACATACAGTGCATGATGCAGCTCTTGTGTGTACACAGCCCACACATAAATATTTCCCATTAATGCATTCAGTTAGGAAATCAAGTGCCCGTGACCAAGGACAGTGCACAAAGTGTGTAGATGTGAAGTTTATGTGACAGTGGCAATCATCATGTTTCCCATTGCAGATAAGAATGCTTAATATTTATATAGTGCTTTCCATTTTAAAAGCATTTTAGAAATACTAATTAGCACAAGCCCATCAAGGGAAAAATAATTTGAGGCACAGATTCCTGTGAGTGAGAGAGGCCTTGGGAAAGCAGTAATGCCAGAAGAGACTTAAATGTAGTAAATGACAGCAAATTAGGCATGAATTTGGAATAGTGATTTGACAGCAATGAAGACTAATTCAATTTTAGTCTAATAAGCAGAGGTCTCCTGTCACTGAGGATGCTGAAATCTCGTTAGCAGAGGGATATTGACAGGTGGAGAGATGGAGAGAAGAGCAGCATACATGGGAAAGGTATTTGGAGCCCAGATTTATAAGGGATGATTTTAGGTTAAATACATACTGGCGGTCTAAAGGACAAAGGAAGCATTTGATAAGGCTTGAAGGCTATCAACACAGAGCAGAGGATGTAATATGAGGAACGGGATTAGAAAAGATGGCTTGAAATGAATATGAGCTTTTGGATAATGTAGTAAGAAATTGTCAGCTATATTTATTGGCTTGCAGAATGGTATTTCCAGAGCAAAATGAAGCAGCATCTCTTGCTGAATTTAACAGTGTGCTGCAAAAATATTAGTAGTGAGGAAGAGTTCTTCTGGAGGAAATAGATTAGTCTGACAAACTTCACAGAGCTCGTTTCTCTTCACAGTCCTTTGTAAGGTAAATAAAGACCTCTCATCTAATACTATATTCTGGAAAACCAATGTAAATATAGAAATTAATTAGTTTGTGCATACAAGAAGGCCAGTGCAGCTTTAGATCTGTTTTCAATAGATGTGCAAGCACTGAATTGTGGCAGATTTCTCTTTCAATTGTCAGGGCATCCTGCGTCCTTGTCACACACCTTGTTTTCTTAGAAATTAATTCTATAGATGAAGTGCTTGTTCTCCATTGGCATTCTCCATATGTCATTTTCTCTATGTCTCTTGCGATCACACTAATGTTTTGGGATCAGCTGAGCTGAACAGAGTCTAAGTTGGGGTTTCATGAAATTCAAATGACACTTATTTGGATGAATGATGTCTCCATCCACATTAGGGAGTAGTTTCTGCTGAAATGAGCTGCTCTGATTGAAAAACTCATCTTTGGGCTGTGGAAAACGAATCCTGCAGTGTTTCCAGTACATAATTAATGTGCAGAGAGGATATGTGCTGTGTGGCTTTTCCAGTTTCAACCATAGCATTTAATAGCACATGTGCATCTTTTGTAAGACAGCACAGCTAAGTGTATTTTTTAAAGAAGTCTGCTTATTTCTTTATTTTTGAGCATTTTGTTTAATTAAATCTTTAGACTTCTACTCATATCCTCTGTGGAGTCAGATTTCCAGCATATTATGTAAGATGATGAGGGATCTGGAGCATCTCCCTGATGAGCAGAGACTGCAGGAGCTGGGCCTGGTAACTCTGGAGAGGAGAAGGCTGAGAGGGGATCCCATCAATCCACACAAATATCCCCAAGGGGTGTCAGAGGATGGTCCCAGACTCTGTTCAGTGGTGCCCAGCGACAGGACAAGGAGCAAGGGCCATAAACCAAAACGCCGGAAGTTCCCCCTCAGATGAGGCAGAACTTCTTTCCGTGGAGGTGGCAGAGCCTGGAACACCTGCCCAGGGAAGTGTGGAGTGTCTCTGTCTGGAGACGTCCCAGACCCACCTGGACACATCCCTGTGTCACCTGCTCCAGGGAACCCTGCCTGGGCAGGGGGTTGGGTTGGATTTTCTCTAGAGGTCCTTTCCAACCCTAAATATCCTGGGATTCTGTGATTTATAGTTCTTTACAATATTAAACTGAGTGCCTTTGCCTCTTTGAATCTTCCTACAGGTTCCTGCTACCAGGAGCCCTGCTTTCAGTAGGATTATGAATGAGATTCCATCCAAAGACACTTTTTTTTTTTTTTTATTCATTGCAGAAGATCCCAGCGTGCAGAATTACTGGAAAAAAGCTTGACTTGAAACAAGTGCCATCAGAGAGGGCTTGAAAGTTTGAGAGCTACTGGTGCAAGGGACCCCCCTGACAACAAACAAGCACATTAAAGTATTAGAAAAGAAGGAAAAGAGAGAATTTTTTTGTCTGTCCACTAAAGAAAAAACAAACAAACAAACAAACAAAAAACCCAACCAAAAACACAACAACAACAGAAAAAAAAACAAAACAATGAAAAAAAACCTAAAAAAAAATCACTGGAAAGGAAACAACCCTACTACATTGCTGCTGAGGCATAGTCTGTTGTGATTGTCCTCAGAACAGGTCTTTTTCCTTACCTTCCCCCGGTTATGGGAGTAGGAACCTTGCTTGGTGAGATACTTGAAGGCAAAGCCATGTCAGACTTCCCAGGGGATGCTGTTTTACAGCCGTGATTTGATGTTGCCTAAGTTTCTCCTGGAGCTTTAACTTTACTGGAAAGCACCCAAAGATTCTTTCCTTTCTGAAGCTCCTTCTATGAAAACTGTGGCTAGCGGCAGCAGGAAAATTCCATAAATTCATCCGTTGTGGCGTTGCCTGTGCCAACACGAATGCAGGCCTGTGCTTTTTCTTCTTCCAGTGGTTTTAACAATGCACCAACACGATGCAGTGTGGAAAATAACAATGAAAACCAAGTGCTGTTTGCATTACTGTGTGTGCATTGTGCTGCCTGGATCCCCCTGGCTAATTTATTGCCTCCATGTTTCACTCTCGAGGTTAAATTAAGTCATTATCTTTTGAATGAGGAGGTTTTCTTTCAGCTTAAGATGTTATTTCTCCTCTAATGCCTATGGCTAAATGCACAAGAAATTTGATGGTGGGTTTGACAGTGAATTCTTTTACAGTGGTGTGACAGTCCCTAACAGATTATATAGCAGTTTTCATTCATTTAATTGTAAAATTCATTACAAATACCTTTCATTATGTAGAAAATAAATGCTATGTGATTGATTTCCAAAGTTTTAAGGCTTTAGGGACAGAAGTTAATTTTTGAAAGCTTTTCCTGCTCTTTTCCAACACCCTAAAGAAAACGCTTTGTCTTATTACTTGGCTAATTTCCCTGAAATGTTGAGTTGTGGGATGAGACTTTGTTTAAACAGCTCCAGACCCTGCACTGTGTTAATGTGGATGATTTTGGGAGGAGCAAACCATGTTCCAGTAAAAACACAGTAATAAAATTTGCAACCTACGACTTCCGTTTGATCAACCGGATTCTTTGGGATTTGGTTTCCAGCATTGCAAATTTGGTCAGTAATTGATAGTTCATTGTGCTTCCATGTAATTCATGGGGGGTTTTGTAGTTTGGTGTTGGTTTTTTTTTTTTTAGAAAACCACAGCAGCGGCATGACTGTCTCCTGGCTAGGGAGAAAGGACCGATTAGGCAACAGGAACTTGGATCACTGAACTGCTTCTTCATGATGAGCTCTCACACTCTTGGCAGGCCCTGGAGTTGGAGGAGTTTGTAATCCTGGCTCAGCTGTTTGTGCGCTGTAATGTGGAAAATAGCATCCAAGGGGAGGTAAAAGTAGGAAAAGTCAGGGGTGGAGGGCTGTCAGTGGACAGGAGAGCCTGAATTACTCTCTGAAATGCATCAATTAAAACAATCAAATATATCAATATATCAAATATATCAAATCAAATAATCAATAATCAAATATAACCATCATGATACCTTTATGGAAAATTAACGCTAATTAACCCAACCAAGCTCAAAGTGCAGCCTGTCTTTATTTCAGTGATCTCTTCAATTAAAAATATGTGTTGCTTGCCATGTCATTAGTACAATGCGGCATTGTTTGCTGCTCTGTGGAAATAGTTACATCTTTAAAATGAGGGGGTTGGGGGTTGTGCATGAAATCTGCCACAGTGTTAAAGTATCATTCCATAAGCAAAGAAATAGTTTATGGTTCAAACCAAACCTGGTAAGTACCAACTTGGAGTTACTCAACATTAGCCGTGTTAGTGAGTGTCGTTTTCCAAAATCAATTCTGTCATTTTGGATTATTTTCTGTGCGCTGTATATCAAGGGTGTTTGTCTTGACAGAAAGCAAGATACACTCCTCTCTGTCCTAAATTATGTGTTTAAGCTGAAAAATAGCATGTGAGGATGAATTGCTGTGATAAAACATATGCAAAGTTATTTTTATGTGTCTTTTGTTGAGGTAACTGTAGTTCTGCTGGAAATTTCCATTTAACTTGAAGCCATGGCTGTCCAGATCTCAGGACTTGCTCCAATTCATTAAATACTTCTTTGACATCCAAATACTTTGACGTTTGATTTAGGTTTTTTTTTAGATTCTTCTACTAAGTTTCTAGTAGCACAGAAATACAAGCCTGAGTGATCAGTGTACTGAAACAATCAGACTTAAGTAAAAGATTGTCTCAAAAAATGCTCTTTGTTCACCTTGTGGTTATTGGTTTAATATTTACCTCTAGACTGTTTTTAGTGTATTCACTCAGAAATACCAGAAAACTAAAGAATCTGGGAATAAACACTGTCCTGTCCCAGCAGCAAACAGAACAACTCATCTGTTCCCCTCCCACAAAGCTCTTCAAAAACAAATTTACGTTGGTGCTTACTATCTATATATTTTGTCTGGCAAACATATAAATTCAACATCTGTCTTTCCTTCATGTATTAGACAGTCCCCAAAAACCAGTCATATATATCTGGTGTATTTTAAAAAGGAAATTTTAGTGGCTTTGTTCTGTGTTGGAGAGGACACTTTTAAAAGCTTGGATATACAGGAGAGTATAATCTGCATTTCAGGTGCAGTGTGTTACAGTATTCATAATATTAGGTGTCAGACTTATTCTGGACAGTGCCATATACTATTCTAAGTCGTAAACCTTTTTTCATGTCTCCTCTCTAAACTCTGAAATTAAAATTTGAGAGAGACCTCATGACTTTCTGAGAATGTATGTGGTTTAGTCTCGGAAATAGTCACGCCTAAGAAAGACCAGAGCACCACTGGTGACAGGAACATTGCACAACAAATTTCAGGAAGAGCAGTGAAGGTTGCTAAGCATTTTATCTGTTGTGAGTAGGAAAAACGCTGTATGTGAATGAGTGTAATTAGGTCATTAGTTTGTGTACCCAAAGCCCTAGTTTCCCAATGTTTCTTAGAATTAACATGGACGTATATTTCATGTGTATCTTTGATTTGGCTGAAAAACATAGCTGAGCAATTCCTAACTGCCTACACATAGTTATATATATATATTTATATACATGGCTTCATAGACATAGATGATTCCAAGAGGATAGGCAAGGACATATCCTCCTGAAATTTGCTCAGTAGCCTCCAATTTCAGATACAGTGAGATTGCCAGGCTCTGAGATACACCTTTGGTGTTACAGAGCTCCCTGAGTATCTGTCACATAAGGGACAAGTTCAGGAGGCCTGTGGACCACAGGTATTTCCTTGGATTTCTTATGGAGGTTGGATATTGCAGGATGCAAACGAGTGCTTGGAGCCAGAGGCTGCAAGAATGACTGGGCAACCACTTAGCAAACTGCCTTCAAGATGTGTTGGAAAAATCTGTTTCCAAATCTCTCTTTTAAGGTTGTTTTATTTCTCCCTAAAATGACAGGGTTGGAATTTGGCCTTGCAAAATAGTTGTTAATGCAAAGTGCTTTACTTATTGTGCTTTTTTTGTAACAACAACTTTACCAGGATTCTTATCTGTGTGTTTTTTGTTTTTTTCTCAGTGGTAACAACTCTGGGATAACAGATTGTGGAACGGGGGGAGGGGGGAAGGGGAGCTGGCCACTGGGGTCAGCCACCACAACATGCTTATTCCACACCAGACTTTTAATTTAATTTTATCCCCTCCACCCCCAACCCTAACCCTAACTCTAGCCCCCCCCGACCGAAGATTATCTTAAACTTCCCATAGCACAAAGAAGCACTGTGAACACATTAACCCAGCAAACCCTTTAGTGTCTCTGGAACTCCCTTCTCCATTACAGGGGTTTATGTTTGGAAATACATCATCCACTTGAGGTTCTACGGGAGTTGTGGTATACATAACCTTTTTAAAAACTGCTCCTGCCCACCAAAAGCTGTCACCCAAGTGTTTCTCTCCCTCACCTGGCTTTGTAACACTTCAGTTTTTGATCATTCTACAGGTATTTAATCATCATGAAGACATTTTTAACAGCACAATGGTTCACCGGCTTCAAGCTGTGTGAAGGCCAATCAGCTCTGGTGAGGCAGGACAGTGCCTGTGAGGGAATTTGAATTGTCTGGGTTTTTTTGCTTTAAAGAGAAGTGTCTTTGGGTTCAGCATTCCCTCTATCAATTTAATTCTGGCTGTTCATCTTGTATTGATCTGAACTGCTCACCAGAGACAGTTTTAACTGGAGTTTTTGTCTTTTCAGGCAATGATTGAAAGAAAAAAAAAACCCACCTTTGAATTAAGCATCATCTGCAAGAAGAGTTTTCTAGGAATGTCTGGTTTTATTACACTCCTGTTGTCTAATTTGTGATTGTTGACACGTAATAGGCACACAGAAGTGCTGAAGATGAATGACTCTATGATAAATCAGTAACTTCCCTTCCTCTGGCCCTGCCTCTGAGGCTTCATTCCTTTTTTTGATCCAAACTTCAAAAGAATTTGGTTTTTTGTATTATCTCATTTTTAATCTCACTCTGCAGAAGGGGGATGGCTGTTTTTATCCCCTCTGGTTTTTCAAAGCAGTAACAGAGAAATCTTGCAAGAGGTATTTCCTTTCATGATTTTCTGCTGTTTGAAGACTAGAGGAGGACTGGGTGGTTCTGATAAACCTCCAGTCTACTTCCAAACCTTCTGAATCTGCTTATTTTTGTAGTTCTAGGAACAGATCTAGGGTGCTTACAGGAAGAAAAACAACATCTTACTATATAAATTCTGTCTGGGAGCATGAATGTTTCTTACTGCTCTGATTTTGTAGCAACTTTAGCAATCAAATAAGAGGCTTTTTTCCCCTTATATCTTGTCTTTCAACTCTTTCTTCTGCCTTTTGAGCTATTGCTGTTATGAAGAGTCAGTTAAATGTCCTTATCTGGGGATGCAAAGCTTTTGTGACACTGTCTGTGTGTAGCATCAGCATCAGTGCTTCCTTTGCAAGCAGCTGTAGGGAAAACTTCAGGCAAAATATGTTCTGCTGATAAATGTCAGTATTCAGGCTAAATCTGTTGACTCATTTTATAGTATTTTATTATTTCCTCCTCAATGCAACATGTCCGCAGCATAGAAAATGAGGAACAATTGATAAATTTTAGATGAACGCTCTTCTAGATCTTTGAAATTTTTCCTCACTCCCACCCCATCAAGGGTCTCAGGGCCCTGTAGAATCCCAGAAAATAAGTGGCTTACGTGTGTGTAATATTTTTTTGGCTAGTAATGTCCAATTTATTATTTAAATTTATAATTTTATTGGTGGTTTATGTGGTGTTTTGGTGTTCTGCAGTTAAATGGTCTGTTTGCTTGGTCTCACTGCATTCTCAGCAGAAAACAGCCTGCAGTCTTTTTCTTCTGCAACAAAGAAAGGGTAGACTGCAAAGAATTATGTTAAGCTCGAAACTTGACAGTTTGACAGTCCCAAACCCTCACTGTAATTGCTTTCATTGGTTCCCACCAGGTTTAGAAGGAGTTTCTATTACTGTTGCCTGAATATTGTATTGCAATTAGCAATACCAAAGATGAAAACATAGAATGGATTCCTCTTCTGGAAAGAAAAAAAATTGAGACATCAGGTGAAGAAATGTACTTGAAAAATGTGCATTACTCTTTTACTGTTTCCCAGTACTACAGGGTGGATAAAACCTGGTGGTTTTCCATGAAATGGACTTGTTGTCAATAACTCAAGATGCAGGTGTAATTCCGTTTTCAGTGGTACATCTAGGCTGTTTTACTCAGGCAGCATCTCTTTTACATGTACACCATGAAAATTCTACTCTGATTGACATCTGCCTTCTCCTAATAAAGTCCCAGTTGCCCACTTCTGTGGTGTTCCCTTTTCTCTTAATGCATCTGTAAGATTAAAAATTCCCTTACAGCACTGCTCTTAAACTCACAAGAAGGCAGACTGTCTCAATTTGTCAGTGGTGCAGCACCAGGACAATTTCTAGACCTCTCTGCGTATTAAAATTTTATTATGTTTGTGGCTTGAATGCTTCTTTGAGCCAGACCAGTATGAGAAAACTTGAGTGAAGGTACTTCAGGTTTGTACTAATAGATCACAGCTGAAGGTAAAGTCTGGCTTGGGCTGTGGAATTGAGACAGCTGGCTGGTGGCCATTCTGGGTGCACCTCCTTTCCAGCCTTAGGGAAATCATCCCAGCTGGGATGTGACTGGTGCTGGTTTGGCACCAGTTAAGCCCATGACCTTCATCACCATAATGCTGGAGAGATCTGTGTGTGCATGAGTGAGGTGAACCTGTCCCTTGCTCCTGGTACAACTTGTATGCAAACTGCTCTGAAATCTCTGAAATTTAAAGGCTGAAGACTCTTTCTGTGAATTTGACTATTTGTGGAAATAAAAAGTAAAGGGGCTCATTAGGAAGAAAAACCCACTTTATATACAAATTTTCACAAGAAAACCATGCAGGGACAGTCCCATCCTTTTGGTTAGTGGGGAGTTTGTTGTTTGTTTAAGGATAATACAACATTTCTTAAAAATCTTGTATGGTAGACTCTTTTGCAGCATTTACCCAACAAGAAATGACTTGTGCATTTGGTCTGCTGTTAAATGCAGACCCTGAGAGCTCGAATGGATGGAGACCTGTTGGAGTTTTGGAGGAGAAAAACTGGCTTTTGAAGCTTCCTCTGCAGGCTGTCTTACAGCAATTGCATCAGAAGCTGCAGATATTCTTGTTTCTTATAATAGTAGAAGATATATTTTGAGAGTGGCTTCTTTACTCCACCAAACAGATGTTTTGATAGGTGGGCTCTCAAAGGGAGGATTGTTAAAGCATCTTAAACCACATATCCAGAGTGAAAAAAGGTATTACTAATGAGTTAGGAAGTCTTCTCAGCTCATATTCATTTACTTTATGCACCCCAAAGTCTACCTGTACCTATTTTTCCATTTTTCCTTGTGTTTTCAATGGACTGGATATGCTGTGTCCTCTTCTGGTTTTTTGGTGTTTTGTGGGTTTTTTTGTTGTTGTTGGTTTTGGTTTGGTTTTTTATTTTGTTTTGTTTTGTTTTTTTTTTGTTTTGTTTTGATTTTGGTTTTTGTTTGGGTTTTTTTGTTTGTTTGTTTGTTTTTGTTTGTGTTGTTTTGTTTTGTTTTGTTTTGTTTTCACCTGGTTTTGGTATTGCTGCTTGAATAGGTTTCAGCTCTCAGGCATCACTGTAGGCGGGGGTTTAATCTTAAATGTCAAAGGTTTGTTCTTATTTCAGAAAAATACAAATGAAATCAGATCTGCAGCTGCGGAGGGGTCAGGAGGAATATAAAGAGGAGTTGAATGGGAGTTAGGAGCAGAAAGGAAAGCAGCATTCTCAGTACTAAAACAATTTTAAATTCAATAGAGACCTACTGGGGGAGGGAAAGGGAAACTTGTTATACTTTGTCTGCTCTACCTTAGCTTGTAAATTGAATCCTGCTCCCAGTTTATTCAGTCACTGCTCCCAGATTTATTATGCTGCTGTATCTCTCCGAGTGCATTTTGCCATTAGAAAACATATACCTAAGTGATATCCACATGCTCTACTGACCCAAAGTGGTTTTCTACAATAAGCTGATTAAAGTGAATGATCCCACCGAACAGATCTGTGGATAATAGGTAATCTGGGCAGAAATAGGCTCCTAGTGGTGCCTAGGTGTACATGCACAAACTGCTCAGCAGGGAAAAAGAATGTGCTTAATTCACTTGCAGTTTTTAAAAGATCATTTTTTGGGTTATGTCCATGGGTTCTCCTACATCCATCTGAGAAAAGGATGTTTTTAGCAATAGCTTGTAATTTAAAAAAGACATCAGAACACCCTAGTCTAGTACCGAGGGAACCTTTCGTCATATGAACGCTGAACTAATCCATTTTTCTTTCAGAATAATTTAAATGTTAATAATGTGGGAAGTGGGGGGTTTCACTGTGTAGCAGCAAATGCAAAGGATGGATCCCAGAGAGCTGAAGGCTGAGCCTGTAGTACAGGCTCTGTTTTTCTCCAGTTAAATGCTCTTGCTTTTGTGATTCGTTTCAACTGATTTTCAGTTGTAGCTGCCATGCGCAGTCATCAGATTTTGAGGTGGAAAACCCCTCCCTCCACAATCCAGTGCTGCAACAGCCATCTTAGCCCTTTCCGCCCTTGGAGGCAGCATGAGGACGCACATTTCCTGTGTGATAAACAAGTCCAGGAGTTTTTATTGGCCCCCTCAGATCTCTGGTCACTGTTTGTGGTCCCCCTGAGGGAACAGGAAAGGGCCAGGGAGACCAAGCAGCTCCAGGATTTGGCAGTGTGGAACAGAATTGTAACACCGTTTAGCTGGTGCTGGTGTTGCATAAATGTGTATGTGATAACGGCCGTGAGAAATGTCTCCTAAGATTTGCCAGTAAATGTGCAATGCACTGGATTTATGAAAGACCTTGACAAAATTCTTAAACAAACCTAGTTTTTGCTTTACTCTGTACTTTTATAGCTATGATTAGGAGATCTGTGATTTTTTCCACAGTGAAGGCAATGGTGCTAGTCTGTTACTAGAAATGCATGTGGTCTAGTTTATTTAAGCAGGAAGGAGTTTAAGTGGAAATGAGGCACAGAAATGTGTGTCTCTGGTCTAAAACGAACATGGTTTTGACTTTTCCTCATAGGTGACATCTATTATTACATTTTTAAGTAGATCTTTGTTAGTAAGCATCTGCAAACACGTTCAATCAGATGGAAAGATCTAGGACTATATTTATATTACTAAACCAGAATGTTCTTCTTAAATAAGGACCTGCACCAATGCCAAATGAAGCTAATTGGGAATTTGCAAGTGAAAGGATACAAGTCCCTAAAAAAGCTCCTGTTTTGTAGGACTAAATAAATAGAGTTAATGACTAGCAGTGTTGTGAACTGATCTAGAGTGGTTATTGGAAGTTATATCAAATGTTAGAAGATATATCATTTAGAAATACATGAGAATCTTCTCAATGTAGCAGGTTTGTTTGTGAGTTTGCTCTTGCAGCAATCAGTGTGTCCATTTATGTGATGTTTGAGGGACTCCAAGCCCACTTTCCTCCCTCGGAAGGTCTCCAAGGATACGTAAAGAAAAAGACAACTCGTACAAGTATAAAACAAAATCATCCCCAAATGATGGTGTCTGATTCTAGAACATGAAGAGTGTTGCTTGCAGGAGCTGAAGACAGTGTTTAGCAATGTTCCTGGTTTTTGGAGTTTTGACTTAAGTTGTGTTGATTGAGAGGATTCCAGACTTGTCCTGCTGTGCAGGGGTGGTGATGGATACAGGTGCAGTTGCAGATTGACCTCTAGCCAGATGAGGAAGCTTATGAAGGAACATTGATTCCCTGGTTGAGTACTAAATTTGTGGTTACTGCATTGAAAATACTCGTCATTAAATGTCTAATTGAACAAGATTATTATTGTTATTGTTGTTATTATTGTTATTGTTATTATTTTTATTATTATTAGTGGTGGTGGGGGTGGTGGTTTTGTCTGTCTAGTGCCCTTAACTAAGACTAGACTGTTTGCTCAGTACACTGAGCACAGGAAAATGCCACATTTGGACACCTCAGGAATCATTCTCTTCAGCTATTTCTTGAGTATTTTTGTCTAATTTCTGTGAATTTGTTTTGGGGCCAGGTGTAGGTAGGGCTCCAATGATCTCTGACACCACTATTCTCTTCAGACAATTGAAATTGGCAGAAAAGAAGTTCAGTTTCTTCACTAACTGAGGCAAAAGTCCCTCAGCTGTAATTTCGGGTCATGAAGCTGATTGTATCCAGTAAGTTCTTCCAAGACTTGCTGGAGTTTACATTTTGCAGAATCCTTTAGAAGTATATGGGCTTGTTTTCATATAATTTCTAGGAATAAATGCCAGCCTAGACTACGCTGGCAAGCAGAATACTCTTAATACTGCCAAAAAGTAACACATTTTAATTTTTTTTTCCATTATAAATTGAATTAAAAAGAAAAATACCTCCATAATTTATCTTATATTATAGTCATTGTAGCATATTTGTGTAGGGGAATATCATCATATTTTTAATCACGTGTAGCTTCCATTTAGTCTACTTACACTTTTAATATTCCACTTTAAAGAGCTCTGTCTTCATATGGTGTTCTCAATGCATCTAAAAGACTAGTCCCCTCTTCCATTATCCATTTCTCTTTCTTTTTATGGTTAACTTTCCTCTTTTTGCCCAGTCAGGATGTCTCCCTCTAGCACTGGGAGCACCACGGAATCCCAGTTATTCAAGATCAAGATTTTACCTATGGCCATGAGCTTTAGTTTCTGTTTGAGATGCCTCAAAATCTTAAGGTTAATGCTGTAATGACCATGAATTCTCTGTCTACAAGCTGCTGCTGTCACCTATTCTTATAACACAATATCAGATTATATCCTCTGTTATTATTAAGCCTTCATTAAGATAAATGTCAAAATGACAAAAGTGAACCATTAAACCAAGATAAGGAAAGATGTACATGCTGAGAAATTCAGCCTTTTCCTAAACCACTGGTGACAACTGAGATATCCCCTCTTAGAAAAATGACATCTTATGGTTGGAACTGATTATTTTACTTAATTAAAAAAATGAAGAAAATAATGCAATGGTTGAAGGGCACAGGGATGCCTCCCAGATTACTCAAGTTTCTTGGAAAGTCTTTATGTTAATTTACAAGGGTATTTCTCTTTCCAAATCCCATGGGAGTTGCTCAAGGACAAAAATTTGAGTAGAATCATAACCACAACATGGAGGGCTGGCTCTACAAGAATAGAAAAGTGCAGGAATCCTTGATCTTTCCAGAAAAAAAAGTGATTGTTTGTGTAACTCCTCTGCAAAGCCATCACCTTGCATGGCTTTGAGTTCCTGTGTTGTAAAGCACCCAAGTGTTTCATGTCTTCTGTTCCTTGCAGCTCTTACTCAGCTGTGGAAAGAAATATCAAGTCGTGTAACCACTTTCTTCCAAGTCTTGGGCCAAGATCTCATCTGGTGTAAGTCAGCAGAGCTCCACGGACATTATTAGTGCTCCAGTGATTCACACCAGCTGTGCATCTAGTCCTCTGTCTCATTTTATGAACTAAATGTCAGGAAATATGAAATGATCTCTTATAGTCAGCAGTTCTCCAGATGTGTTAATGGATTTTAAGTTTACCAAAAAGGTAAGACTTCAAAAAGAGATCCAGCAAAATAAACTTTCAAGAAGAATAGCTTACTTACAGCCTTTTTGGCAAGAGAGGGCTATACAACTTGCGGCAATTTGAAGAAGTTAACTCAGTTATGCATCAGGGTATGGTAACACAGCTGCACCGAGAACCTAAGATTCAAAACAACTTCACAGCACAAAGCAAGCTGTTGCCGCTCAGTGAGTAATTGCCATGCAAATAGGAATCACCAAGTCTTAAACCCAAAAATTAAGTTTCTTGTGATCTTTGTGTGAAGAGCCTAATACTTCCACTCTGGTAGTGCAGTTGGGTTTATTCACAGGCCTGGTGTTACAGCTTTTGGAGATTAAATGAGGACCATGTTGTTACAAGGACACAGAAGCTTAATAGTTCTCATTGTGTGATATTGAAACTCAGCAGTGACTTGGCTTATGGATGTGATCTCAAATATAGTGTTGAAAACAGTTATTTTAGCCAATGAGAATGAAATGCTCATTGACACTGCATAAGCACCATGAGGTTTACCTGTCCAAATCTAAGAATACTGGAATAGGTGTAATGTCATAGTCAACAAATATGGGGTCTCAGAAGTCTTTTATTCCTAAATGCTTTAAAGCTATATGAACATATGCTCCAAAAACCAAAAAAAGATTCCATACCCGAAATATCCCCTGGTGGTACAGAGTCTTCACAACCTAATTTATTTGCTAATGAGACCTTTCAGAATTAATTAAAATGATTAGTGTGTGGCTCCACACTGTGTGATTTACATATGTTGTTCTCACTGGAGACTTGATGCTTTGGATAGACCCAGAAAAGTAAAAGAACAACATGCCTTCAATGCTCCATTGAGTGAACGCGAATGTAACTCTTTGTTGGGGTGTGCTGCCTATATATTTTTTTTAAATTCGGGCAGAAATAAGTTGATTTCTGGCAATCAGAACAGTGGAGTGCTCTGAGGGTCCAGTTCTGGCAGATCTGTTTCACAGTTAATCCCAGTGACTTTTGGTGAGACAAACATTTGTCTAGATCTGGTATGCAATACTGCGTACCAAAAGGAGAATAAACAATGCTTGGACACAAATTACTCAGGCCTGAAGATGGCATTTTGGAAGAGTCCTGATAGAAAGCCAGTTAGACTTTCAGGTAAAGTAATTATCATAATCCGAATATAGCAACACATTGGATTTAGAGGGGTTTGCAGAACTGGGGTGGTGGACTGAGTGGTGAGGAAACCCCTTTGAATACTCGAGACCACTTGGGAAGTGACAGAATCCAGGACTCAGCATTTACTGGGGTTTTGGTGATTCCTCAGGGGGGGAACAAGGGGAACAAAATGAAATTCATTCCCCAGATCCACGGCAGGAAGGTCCATAATGAGAGCTCTGACCCTCCAAGGGGTCAAGGAACTGGAAGTATGAGAGGCTGTGAGTCATGTGAGGCAGTGCCTGGTGACTTAAGGAGCTCACTGCATCTTGAAATGTGTTTCATAGAGACTTCTGCTCCCTGGAGATTTCTAGGAATGAGGTTTGGAAAATTTGGCTCTGAATCAGTTTGAAACCAAATTAAAAAAATTGCTGAATTTCACTTGCTGTGTTGGCTCTGCAGTGTGGAGTGGTTGAAGGCAAAATAAATGCTTTAATCAGTCTGACGATTAAGGTTGTATTTGTGAGCCCTCACAGGGAAGCCCTTACTTGAGAGTAAGAGCAACACTCTCCACCACCACTGTCCAGTCCTTCCCATCCTGGTGGCTGACATGTTGGTCTTGGGAATGTATGAGTTTTTCACTTGTTGTCAGGATTGCACCAGTGGAATATTCCTGGTCATAAAGCCATCGACCCTTATGAAACTCCAGCCAGCAATACTCCAAAACCTGCAGTACAAGCATGTCAGGTCTGATTCCTGCTTCCTACCCCAATTCCCTGCAGCCAAGGACTGAGGCAAGATTGGGAGATCACGTCTTTGAATGCAAGGAATGATGCTGACCTGGAATGTCTTGTTACTGAAAACACACGTGCCTGTGATTCATAATTCTCTAAGCTCACAGAAGTAAAGTTTTCTGTGCAGGATTCATATTTTTTTGTGTATTCAACCTATACATATAAGATTAATATAATAAAATTAATACAGGGATCAGAAGCTGTTGCAAATGCCACCGTTTTTGGAAACACAGGATACCTCACCTTCCCAGGCATAAGGGCAGAGCCTTACTGGAGTGGTGTCCTGGAGAGACAGACGAAACAGGGCACATGGGTTCTTGGCATGTTTTCAGCATCTTTCCTGTCCTCTCTCGCTCTCGCTGTGGAAACTCAGGGTGAAATTCTCAGGGTCTTAAAAAAAAATAATTGTGATGAAACAGCTGAAGCTGTGACATTTATAAGCTGAATTTCATCTGTTTTGCTACTGCCGTCTCTGCAAATGATTGGGTCTTTCAAAAACCACTTTTCTCTTAAACGCAAACTTAACAAAAAGCTCAGAATTCACTGTGAAGTGTTACTTTGGCAAAGTATATGTTGGAATTATTTATATCTTTATCCAAATCTGTTTCATATCCCTTTGCTTTACATTTCCAGACCTGACCTGGCCTCACAGAAGACATCCGGCCAGCATTCTGTGGATTGGAACCTGGAAACACTGAAGAACACTTGTGAGCCAGAGGACCTCTTCGACGACATGTAGCCACATGTGGGCTGTGGGACAGAGACTGATGCTTCTACTAGAGATAAGCTGTAAAACCAAAGGCTTTTTTTGTAGAGTAGAGCCAAGATCTGTGCTCTGAGGTGGTTTAGAGTGGCACACCCCTCTAAACCCTCTTGCACTGCACTTGTCCCCATTCCTCACTATGAGTTTGTAGACCCTGATAGACCTGATTTGTAGTGGTCTTAAAAATGAGTTTATCCCTTGTGTAGACCTTTTATCAAGTGTACATGGGAAGCGAGAGCACCACTGAAGTGGTTTTTACATCCTCACAGTCAGTGACTGCTGACTGTATTCAGGTTTTCCAGATGTCCCCAGAGAATGTCCGGCATAAGACTTTAAGCTACTGCTGTACTTAACCTTACATGCCACGCCTTTCTTAGCTCAGCCTAAACATGATCCAGATAAATCATCTTCAGCTTTGTTCGAGATGCAGATTTAGAATAGTCTCTTCTGATTCAAAGCATCCAAAGAAATACCTTTTTATTCAAAGGTTCTCTGCAGCATTAATGCCTTATAAGGTTTTCTTGCTCTTGGAAGTAAAGTGCTTCTAAAGTAGATATTGATTCTATTTTAAGCTTCCGTAGAAAATTATAGCATTTAAAAAGATTGTCATTTTTGATACTTCAACATTTTCCTTAAGGTGGTTTCTAAAAATAAATAAATAAAATACATTCTAAAAGGACATCAATTTTGTTCTTATTTGCTTAGACACTATGAGTAAAGACAGAGTTAACAAAATGTGTTAATGCATGAAGGCATTCTTTAAAGTCTTCTATGCTCTGTGGCTTGCAAAGGTCCGTGGTAAAACACCTACTTGGTGTTTCTGAAATGGCCACTTATTTAGGCTCTGATTCTGCCAAAATTCCATCCTATAATTTCTTAAAAGCACCCATGTCAGTATTTGCAGCATCATGCACTCTTATAGGAACACAAGGGTCTGGGAATATTACATTTAAGCATTCCTCCCTGGAAAAATGGTCACAGCATTTTAAATTCACAAAGGGCTTTGGGACAGTGTTATAAATCACACAGTAAAAATAAGAATGGCTAAAATATTTTGCTTGCTAAAAAGGCTTTGTGCCTGAGAAGTAGCAAGGCCACAAAAGCCCTATTCATACACCCATTCAAAGTCTTCCAGTGCTAATCTGACAGTGCTTTCAGCAAAAGCTCGTGTATGGTTCTAGTTTTGGAGTGAATATGTTCCATGACTTAACCCAAAGTGGAAGAGCTTGGTTTAATTGTGCCTGCAGCAGAAAATGAAGGTAAATGAAGCTGAACATCTGAGAAAACTCTGCTTTCAGGACGCTGTTGGTTTCTAGTGGCAAAATGTTGTTGTACAAATAGGAAATGTTACACGCCATGGGCAGATGTAATAAAGTCTGTCAGAGTGTTTATTATTTTCTCTTTCTTTTTTCTTTTTTGAGGTTTATAGAGTCATTTGAACAGAAAATTACGTGGTGGGTGTTACACACCTTGGGCTGTGTGAGCACAGGTGTGTTGTCTGGTGAAGGTAGTCGTGGTACAGAGCCAGTTTCCAATCAGCTGAGACTGGTTTTATTCACAGGGACACCTTCCCTCCCCTGGAAATCTACACACAATATGTCAGTGTGTCCTAGTTAGAACAGCTGGGACCAGTTCATCACTGTATGGGTGTAACCCAAAACTGTGTATTCTATAGCCTTCCATGCCATTTCCCAGAAACTGTTATCAATAGACCATTTACACCCTCTACCCAGAGCAGCCTGACTCCTCAGGCTATAAACTGGGTGTTAAGAGACCTGCGAGATAGGAGGGTGCTTCTGTCCTCACACCCTTTGTGGAACTCCCTGCCCTGAGAGGAGTACTGGGCATTCCTACCTGAACTGGAGAATATATAGTCTTGGAACTTTTTTTAACCACTCATGGGATCCAGAGGAAGACTGCAGATCACCACTCCCAACCAGACTGAGACCACCACCCTCGACCGGACTGCAATCACCACCTTTGATCAGACTGCAACAGCACTCTCACCAACAGGTTTTCCCCTCTCCTTTTACTTTGGACTCAGGGGGCCCAACGAACACCACTCTGTTCATGCCCCAGGGTGCTGGCTTATACATTTGGGTTTTGTGGGTTAAAAGCAATTGTTTGTCTGTATAATTGTACTTATTGTATTATTTTATTAAATTGTTATTCTGACTTTATAATCTCTCTTTTGAATTGGGTTCATTTCCCCTACCAGTTTACCTTTAAACCAGCACACAGTGTCCACAGCCTTATGGGAAGTGTCAGTGAAATCCTCCTTTCTGAAGATTTATGTGAGAAGCTGTTGGTTTTCTGAAGATAATGTTTCCATTTTCCAATTGGCTTTGAAGAAGAATGACCCACCAGTATTAAAACCAGTTTAAACTCTGTGTACGTCTTTTATCGTGTGAGAGCAATGTTGCCAAAGCTGCAGAAAGTCAGTGAAAATTCATTATGATGTGCATTTGTCTCCTTTATCCTCAACCTCATTCATCCCAGTGCATGGAAATAGACCCAGTGGTCCCATTGACCAAGCCAGGTAAAATCCATTTCAAACTAACCTGTGATATCTGGGAAGGGAACTCAGTTGCTTCTCCCTTACTCAAAATATTTCGGTGATGACAAAAGACAAAATAGAGAAACATGCCCACAAATGGGTTTTTCAAGGCAGGAAATTAACCAAAGTTAGGAAACATAGATCACATTTCAGAGATCCTTTATTAATACTTCTCTTTGATATTACTCTGCAAATGATTTCCCAGGTAATTTTTTTTCATCACTTTAAACTGTACTTCTGGGGAAGATGAAACGTAGTTGTTTTACAGGAAGAAAAACATATCTTTCAATAAAGGTTTGGACTCATCCAGATTTTTATACCTTAATGTAACTTCTTAGACAGAATGTACATTCTAATTTGTCATTAGAAGTCTGGGTTTATCCAACAAATCTTGAAAGGCAAAGCTCAAAAATATTTATTTTCAAGACAGCAAAAGGAAGGTTCTGAACCAAAAAACCTCCCTCTTTTCTTAAGGAAATGCTGTATAAAGTGTTGCCTTTGGGATGATAGTGTTATTTTGATTTTGAGATCATGTTTTGACAATCTGTATCACTATTTTAACTCCCTTCTCACTATTATTCCCAAAAGCAAACACTCCTGTCTATGTGCGTATTGGATATATTGTTCTTCCTCAGTTTGTACCTGTAACATATTTATTGTGTGTATAAATGTCTTTCTCTGGAAATATTTAGTATAGTCTAGCTGGCTTTGACAGCTTCTGCACTTTGATTTAGAAGCCTGGAGGTGCTTGAGGATAGAAAAAGACTTCACACATGGGAATTCACATGCTGCTATATGTTTAAGGCAAAACTTCTTTACTTCTGGTTTTGTGGGTAAAATAAAATGTGGGAATAGTGAAGGAAGGAAAGGAAGGAAAACAAGGTAATAGAAACATGTCCAGGCTGCTTATAGGCTGAAGATGATATATTTGAACATCTTCTGAGCAGTTCTAGCAGAGAAAAATGTCCAGGAGCTGGTTATTCTGCTGGAAGTGAAGCAGCTGAGAGAGGGTTTTCATCAACTATCAGTCTTCTCATCACTTTTCTTCCAAATATTTTTCTGCTCTCATTAAATCTTTTTCCTAATAATTTCCTTTTGGTAATCTGTCATCCTCTGTATAATTTTTTTATCTCCAGTATGATGTTGGTCAACACCTGAATTTTCATCCTTCTTTGACCATTAAATGATTTCCCTGCTGTTATAATTACAGTCCAAAATCAATTTCATTCATAAAATTCATCATTACTAATCTGCTAGTGCTAGGAAAATGAAATGCTCTGAATTTTTAAAACCAACATTACTGAAAGACGGTCTTTAGCTTTTTGCCTCTCCTGAGATTTAAACCAATGAGTCCTCCTACAACAGTCTTCCTACTTAGGAAACAAACAGATTGAACCATTTTAATATTTAAGCTGTCCTTATTATCTTCCTCCCCCACACAGAGCTGTTGTTTATTTGAGGCAGTCTCAGAGGAATATTTGATGGGAAAATTTATGTCCAGACATAGACATCCACTCCAGTACTTTCTGAAGGGCGCGAAGGTACATATTTAATTATCTGGCTTTATGCAACTAGTGTTGTTGTAGGTCCCTAAATCTTCGTTCGCGAAGTCTAGCCATGATGATGTTGTAGGTAATAGTCATCAATACAGCATGTAGTACCTATATTGCTCTGAGTAAATATATAAAGTCATATTGTCCTTCTTTTCCTGCTTAATTAATTATCATTTGGAATGTGTGCATCTCATTTCTAGTGCATCGTTCTGATTCTCATTGACTGAGAGACCAGACTTAAGCCCAGGATTTAATCAATTTAATCACCTACCACAATTTTCTCATGTAGCTTCTGCTTTTTTTTCTGAGATGTTACAAGATGCTCTTTGGCTTTCAAGGTGGTTGAAGGATGATTTTTAAAAATTGACTTTGATTTTAACAAAAAGCCAGAGTTCTGAACAGAAAAGGCTGGAGATCGGTCTGTCCTCCAGACTCAACTGCGTATAAAATATGAAAAGGTAGTAAAATACGTTTACAGGACTTCTGTACCCTTGAGAGCAGTGAAGTAGTTCACCTCAAATTTACAAAGACACTTGGGAGAGCTTTTATGTCAGTAAGAAATGAGGAGCCAGAGAAGTAAAGAAATACTTATATTAAATGTATCAAATGTGAAATACCATGCTCAAGCTTTTGACTTCTTGCTGTATAGGAAAGCAAGTATCAGCAATGCTCTCTGGTAGCATTTCCATGCCCTCACAAGGGCAGTAGAACCCTGATATTGAATAACCAAGGTTCAGAACTGAAGCAAATAATGTCTGCCACAGCTATACTTCTCCTGAAATTTTCTCTCTGCAATTGATGGAGGGAAGGGCCAGTGTCCTGCTCCCTGTGTCTGTGTGTGTTTTAGTTTTATGACTCCATCCTTCTCTTCACAGAGCCAAAACCAGAAGAGATGGGAAGTGAAATCAGCCACCTAGAGAAGCTGCACTAATAAATATCTATGAAAATAAGAATGTATTCCCAAGAACGAAAGAGCAATTGAGACATTTAACATAAACATCCATAATAAATTAATCAGAGCTGATTTATGATGAGGGATGTTTTATACTGCAAAGATGTGGAGGAGGTGAAATAATTTCTGCCCAGCACTTGGCCCTGTCTCATTCCCCCTCATGCATGCCTTTGGAAGATGTGACAAACCTCCTCATGACAAATCCCAGGAATGTTGTGTCTTCCCCTTTGACTTCAGCCAGGCTCAGCAGCCAAACTAGATGATGATTTATTCAACTGCTCAACTTATTGATCTTCTCTAAGACCAAAATAAGCTGTTGTTTTGCAATCTTTTTGTTTTGTTTTGTTTTTCTTTTTAATCTTGATTTTGCTTTCAGTTTTGTAAGGAGGAACAAGTAATTTTCTCCAAGCACTGTGAGGACCTTCCCTGTTGCTGTCACCAGTTTCAATGGCAGGTTCAGCTGCCTTCAGATCAGGTTTTTGCATCTTCCAACAGGTGTATTTGCTTAATTAAGCATAACCAGAGGTGTGTGTGGGCATATGTTCGTCCTGAAGAGCAGGAAAACCTGCACCTTTCACCATGAAACTTGCAGACTTGCTTGAGACTCCTGCAGGGAGGGACATCTCTGAAGTTAAACTCCCAAAATTAGGCAGCCCAGACAAGAGTTTGATGCATGAAAACCACTGGCACTTCCCAAAACAATGAGATGTGGGAGAGTGACCTTGTTTGGTTTCATCACTCTAGTTCAATTAAACTCAAGAAATTAAACTTAACCAGCACGAGAAGATACACAAGCCAAAAAAAAAAAAAAAAAAAGAAAAAAAAAAGGAAGATGCAGTATTTGATTCACAAAAAATATACATAGGTTTCTCAATAGCTTCTTCATATCATCTCCCTTCTCCTTAGCACATATCTGATTTGAAGGAAATTTTAAAAATCAGTTTGAGGTGGAGGCAGGCACATTCTGGACGGCTTTTACTGCCTTATAGTGATTTGTATTTCACAGCTCGGGGGGGCCATCTCGGCAGGGCTGGCCTGAGCCCCTTTGTTCCCTTATGGCTTGTGATTGTAACACACTTGCCCTCCCTCTCACCAGGGCTGAGTTGCCAAATAAGAAGTTACTCCATACCCAGCCCTGTGATTACAATTTCAATAGAAAATTGTCTCAAAATAAAATCCCTTTGAGAGCCTCAAAAATATCTCAATAAATTCTACTGACAGTGGTATGTTTCTTTATTTGCCTGGCTAGATTTTTGCTTTAGCCCCTTTTGTAATGAATTGCTTTCCATTGTGGCACAAAATTACTTGACAAGAGTTTTGCTGGGGCTGTGTAAGTCAAGCCTTCACCTCACTGTAGTCAACTGTAAACCTTGTGCAGACTTCAGGAGAGCAAGGGTGTGACTTACGTGCTTTCTAAAGAAAAACAGTACTTTTTAAAGTACATAAAAATGGCTAAGGTGGAAGAGTAGGAGCAGAACAGAGGCATTTCAGGGACAGGAGGACTCTGATGTTTAGGTTGATGTATGAAAAGGTATCTCCCTTAGCTGTGCTCTGGAGAAATGGGGTAATCCTTGAAAAACAGGGGATTGACATATTAATTTATAGGACAGAAGAGCCCAGACTGGAGCCTTTGCTACTACCAGCGGCCCCAGTCCTTGAGGTGGGTGCAGTTCAAGGGATCCTCTGTACCGTACTGCTCTCACTGCTGAGATCCAGGTGTGCCAAAAGCAGAACTTGGGAGCTTTGGATGACTTCTGAATTAAAACTCACCTGTGAATTTAATTGAGCTCAGTATAGGGTTGGGTGAAGACCTGCACCCTGCTCCACCAAAAACTACCTCTCCTATAAGACCTTTGGTCGGTCATTTTGTGGTCTTTCAAAATCACAGAGCAGCAGAGTGTGATCATTGTCCTTCCATCCAAGGTCGGAGCTGAATCTGGCCCTGCTCTTCAGCATCCAGGGGTTAAAGCAATGCTATGCCCTGGTGTTTGACACAACGAAGTGAGTTGTGTTTCACCACATTTAAATGTGGTGCTCTCAGGTAACCACACAATCCCTTTATATATAATGTGTATGTTTGCAGCCACAGAAAAGCCTTTGCTGTGCAGATCCACACCTGGCCACCTGTTGCATGGACAGTTATCACCCCACACGGGGTGATGTTGGGCACAGGTGCCGGTGCAGAGCACCCTTAGGCTGCTTGTTATCAGCAGAAGGAAAACGTGGGTTTTGTTCCAAGAGCAGGATCTGTAACCTCACAACCGGACAAGGTCTAACTTGATTTACTACCTCTTGTCTAACTCTGTGTCTCCTTTTAAAACATCCTGGTCTCCACTTACGTTTCTGCACATTTGGATCATGTTGCCCTGTGTAAAAAACATTTCCTGCGTTTCAGGCTGAGAGACACATTTCACTGGCTGTATTTGGTTTTGTATTGTAGTATTTGTTTTCTGTGGCCAAGTGTTTTTAGATTGAAATGCAGTGTTCTTGAGACATTGTTATTATGGCTGTTTGATTTGATCACAGATGGATAACAAGAAACCTAGTCCCAGGGAATCAGCCCCAGTGGCTGATGCTTCCTCTCAGAATCACAGGATCACTGGGGTTGGAAAATCCCTCCCAGCGCATTGAGTCCACCCTGTGGCCAATCTCCACCTTGTCACCCTGCCCAGGGCAATGAGTGCCATGTCCAGTTGTTCCTTGGACACCTCCAGGGATGAGGACTCCACCACATCCCTGGGCAACCCCTTCCAATGCCTGACAGACTTTTCCAGGAAGAAATTCCTCCTGATGTCCAACCTGACCCTCCCCTGGCACAACTTGAGGCCATTTCCCCTTGTCCTGCCCCTTGTTCCCTGGGAGCAGAGCCCAACCCTGCCCTGGTTCCGCTCTCCTATCAGGGAGTTGTAGAGACTGAGAAGGTCCCCCCTGAACCTCCTTTTCTCTGGGCAGAGCTCCCCCAGCTCCCTCAGCCGCTCCTGGTGCTCCAGACCCTTCCCCAGCTCCATTCCATTCCCTTTCCTAGACATGCTCCAGCCCCTCGATGTGTCTCGTACCTGAGGGGCCCAGACCTGGACACAGCGCTGGAGCTGCCTCAGCAGTGCCCAGCACAGAGGCAATCCCTGCCCTGGCCCTGCTGGACTCACTGTTCTGGACACTGCCCTGTTCCCTGTGCCAGCCCATTGCTGGATCTGTGGGGAAGGTGGTTGCTCTGCAGTTGCTTTTTTGTTGTCTCCATCGACATACCAGACCCCACAGCTGAGGGAGGAGGATTGGTCATGGTGCCTTGTTTCCTGTTCATATCCCACATGATTTCGTTAGAATTATGAACATGTTGTGAAATGAAAATAAATATAATTCGTGCTTATCCGGTGTAAAACCAGCTTAGTCATGCTGAGATAGGGGCTGTCTGCATCTGTTAATTACACCCTGACAGGCATCAGCTTGAGACTTAGGAGACATCATGGGGTTTTCTGAGATCTCTTGATATAAACTTTTTTCCCTAAAGTGCAGGAACAAGAGCCAAAAGAACTTTTGGGGTTTTTTTTTTGTTCTTAAAGACATCACTGTGTTGGGTCCATCAGTCAGGGTGTGAGATACACCTAATGAGGGCATTGGTTTCTTTGTCAGACAAGTCACAGAACCTCACACAATCCAAAGTGCTCATCTAGAGGGGAATTTTCATTGCAGAGACTCTGGAAAATAACGCTATCCTTTACTGCTTAACTATCTCCTTTTCTGTTTTGAATTTAAAAATGCTATAGAGAGTCCAACAAGTAAGTCTCTTACCTTCTGTAAGAGACACATGTGGGAGAGGAGTTGCTGAGCCCAAGCCAAATGCTGGATATCTAAAGCCAAGAGAGAGAACAGATGTTTTACCACCTGCACACTCTTTTCTACCAGAAAATAATTCAGATTTGGATGTTCTTCACTGGGTGAGTTTTTATTTCTTTTTTTCAAAGCTAACTTACCATCTCCTTATGCTTCAAGTGTAAGCAGAGGGGGAGGGGGAAAAGATATTAGTATTATAACCTGAGTTTGCACAGTGCTTACAGGAAAATGTTAAAATGAAGTTTCTGTCTCTGGGGGTTAATAATGTATGGTTAGTGTAGGGTTGTTATGAAAAGAACATAGTTAACAGTGAGAGCATATGGCCAAATAAAAGAAGGAATCTAGCCCTTCAGAGATGCTCTTCCCATAGACTGGGAAAGGCAAAGCTGACTGGAGCATACATGCTGTGAGTTGCTTGTTTTCCTCACAAAGTATAAGGAAGTGGGTTTTTTTGTGAGTATTTCAACCATAGTGGAGAGTCTTTAGGGAGAGACCTGATGGAAGTCCAAACACTGCAACACAAATTCACTGATCACAAAAGGTGTAAGGAACAACTTAGACTTCGATGAGATCCAGTGTTTGCCTGCCCTGCGGGGGTAGGAGGTGATGGAGATTGTTCGTGGAGGACTCTTCTCCATGTGCTGGTGGATCAGAGTTCCAGAGAGTAGCAGGAAAGCCAGGCACAAAGAGCCTGGATAATGGGATGTGTGAAATTAACTTAGATACCATTTGTAACATGGTAGATTCGAGTTAATAAACAGAATTTATTCTACTTATCACTAACTTGCAGAATGATCTGGGTTGAAAGGGACTTTAGAGACCACCTGGTCCAATCCCTTGCCATGAACACCTTCCTGTAACTCCACGACAGCCTATCCTCTGCCATGGGCAGCACAGACACGGCACTGCAGAATACATTCATTTCTAAACAACTAGAAGAGAGTTTACTTTACTGACAGATAAAGATAAACAGGAGGAGGCAGCTGTAAAAAGAATTCCATTGACCACTGACCTGAAAACATGTAGCTTTCCATAAATTAAGCACAAACTAAGTAAAAGTGAATAGTTAGATTCTTCAGAAATACTTCCTACAGAACCAAGGTAATTATTTTTAGGAGGTGGTGTGAAAGGGATATGTGGAATGGGAAGAGGCATGGCTTTTCTAGGCTAAACTACCACATATTTCAGTGTAACTGCATGGACATCTTTACTCTCTTAAATTAGACCACAGCAAATGCCCAGACCGGTGCTGACTGTACATGGACCTCTTAAAGATAAATCCTAACTCTGGATTCACAAAACAAGCCCAGACCTACACAGAGTAGGAAGCTCTTATTTCAATGCCTTCAATAATTTAAAGTGTTAGAGGCACAGCAGTAGTCTAGAAATATTGGAAAATATATATTAAAAAAACAAGGCTGGAGATAGTCCTGATTTTGTTGGTTCTTTTGGGTTTTTTTGGGATAGGGGTGTTTTTGCTTGGTTTTGATCAGATTTGGCGTATACCTAAAACAAGTGTTTGTGAGGGAAGAGGGTGTATGTGGTTGCCATCTTAGTCAACTCTTTTTCACTTACAGAGACCAGTGATGGCTGCAGTTAATATATGGCAAGTTAAGTCACTGATAAAACAGAGCTTATCTGTACCCTTCCAGCTAATAAAAATACTGGGTATTGGGTTCTTTTTGCTTTTAATCCTCCTCAATCTCCTTCTCAACAGGTACCTGAATTTAAACCCAGTTGCACTTCTTATTTGGGAAAACAGGCTGATAAGCATCAGATGTCTTGGGTCAACATTGCAAAATATGAGATTTTTTTTTAGCATAAATTTGTATAAATACTGTTGAAATCTCTCAAGAATTTCAGTACCTGAGGTGCCTGGGAAAGATGACCAAGCTCCATGTGCATTCTCTGGAGGTCACCTGCATTAAAGTTCAGATTGTCCAAGCACTAAATTTAATCCAAACCTGAACATCCACCAGATCCTTCCAGGACAGTATTCCTGGTTTGTAACTTCTATCCCAAATCCAAGTTTTATTGAGACACAGCCACATTTTACAAAGCCTAAGTCAGAGTAAAAGGCTATTTAGTTTCTATTTAGAAATTATCTTTGTATTCTTAGCTTCTATTTAGTATTTCTCTCAGGTACCACCTCTGTCTGCCTGTAGGTTGAGGGCTCACACCAGGTTTTTGATACCATGCCACATCCCTATAAATCCACTTAACTGGAAAATAGTGATTACAGAAGAGTGAAACGCTGCTTGGAGAAGAGGCTGCCCTACAATCAAACAGGAAAATTGGGTTTGTTTTTCCTTCCAACTGATGGACTAGTTGCTAATAGGAAATGACCCTTTTCTGAGCTGTATTTACTACAGATACCATAGTACATCAATTATTTGATTAGAGCTGGGTAGAAAATGTTCTATGAAACATACAGATGTTTCATCGTATGTCATCATACAGATGACATCGAAACGTTCTAGAAATTCAGATTTGATTTTTACCAAGTCATTTTTCCTATTAAAAAAAAATCTGAGAAAGTCCAGGAAAAACTGGAAACAGTAAGAAAATGGGAGTCCAAGCACTACTTCAGATTATTTTGGAGATTTCCATTCAGGCTAGATTTTTGTTACACGTTGTCTTCAAGTTAAATGTCTAAATCCAAAGCAAAATTAGTTTTCTTTTAAGATTGAGAAAGCACTGCTTAATGCCAAAGTAATTTTTGAGTTGATTGAAAGTGCTAAACTTTGGATGAGCCTGAAATAAAGATTTTTTCTATTTGTCCTTTATTTTGTTTGTTTCCAACCAGCAGTTGAAAAACAAGGATGTATTCCCTCCTCAGCTCTGGTAACAGGAGGGAAGTGCCAGTGGAGCTGCTGGGATTTATGCAAATAGAGCAATGAGAGGTTGACCTTTCCTCGTCCTCCCCAGGCAGCCTCTTCTGCCCTTAAGGCCTTCTGTACATATTTAGGAAAGGCAAAGCAAAGAAACTGCTGCAGACGTGAGGTCATCTTTGATGAAGAATTGCCCTAAAAGTTAAATCTTTTACCATCAGCAAATAATAAGTTTTTTTATGCTAAACTTTTCATCTGTTGTTTTTATATTGAAACAGGTTATTGTGGTTTTTTTAAATATCCTGATGTATAACTTGCATTGACTGACACCAGTTGCTGGATATCCCATGTTTATTACACCAGTTTAAATGTGACCTGCTTGGGCACCTTCTTGGTGGCAAACCACTGGAATTTGGGTACTTGACTTCTGTCTAGTGGACGTCTGCCAATTTGGGCAGAACTTTTTCTGGCACTATCCATAACCTCTTCCACTGAAAAAACAATATAGATAACATGATAAAGTGAAAATTTTAGAAATATTTCCAGTGCTACCATATTATCCAAAGGCATTTCTATTACCTTTTTAGTTAGTTGGGTTTAGCTGGTTTGGGGGGAGGGGTTTGCTTTTTTTTACCATGCAAAAAATTCAAGGCAAAACTGGCTGACAAATATTATAGTTGCTCTCAAAATATGAAACAAATGGATTCTACAAACACTGGCCAACAGCTACATTCTGGTATTTGTTTTACATACAAGAGAGACAAGTGTGAGCTGAGAAATTAAGACTCATAAATTTACCCTGTGCGTATTGCCAGTTTATTTAAGTGATACAGTGTTGTGTTAGTTAAAGTGGTCATAGGAGAGTGCTAATAGCAAGTGATTAGTTGCTCAGGCATATTTATTTAAGAAATATAATAGATTAAAAGCCTTCTGGTCAGAGTAGATACTCCATCATCTTTAAAGGAAAATAATTCCTGCAATTTATGACTCCTTTTGTCATAATTTAGGCTTTATAACCATGAATCACAACTGAATTGCTGTTGACTGGGCTGTAGGCAGAGAAATTTCTAACAACGATAGAAAGAGGAAATTTATGATTGCTGAACTTATTTTCCTCTTCAGGTTAGAAAAGAGAGCACTGAAATGTTCATTTGTAATGTCCCCCGCTTGTAACATTTCCAGCTTTAAAATGACTCTTCAGCAGCTGAAAGTGCTAGCACTTTGTGTAGCAAACCCATTTGCTTTGAATTTTCATGGTAAATCAGTGGAAAATGATAGATGTTAGAAAGATAGCAATAACACTTCTTTGAACAGTACACACTAAACTCTTTGTGTTATTTGTTTTATGGACATTCTACATAAGTATACCTAAGACTTTTCCATAAGTGGTATGTGAGGCTAATTATAAAACCGGCATAAATAGGGAAAAACCAGAAACTTCAGCCCCTGTGTGCTGATGTTCAGCACTCAAAGTCTGCAGAGAAGGAATCACTAAAGGCTGGTTTTGCTCATCAGGACCTGGGCTGTTTCCCTCATCCTTTTTTGGCAGCCTTTTTACTTCTTTGCCATGACATGCCATGGGAGTGGCACCTCCATGAAGTCATGCCAGGGGTCTACAGGACAGACTTGGTGTGACAAAGAATAAAGGTGAAATCACACATTGTGCAAAGAGAAGAGAACACTGGTTATGTATGCATAAATATGACCAAAGTATGCACAAATATGGTCTTGATTTCTTTGTGTTAGACTGGTGAGGTGTGTTTTATACTGTATCAATTTCTGTATTTCTACAATTTACAAAGATACTGAATATTTATCACTTAGATTTTGTCCATGGAGATAGGTCACCTATTTCATGCTAGTATGGGTATAAGTGAGAGATGAGTAATTTGAAAGGTTTTTGTGAATGAATGTTAAGATTTATTGAATGATTCCTCATACCAAAGTAGAAATGGCTGCAATATTAAAATATCTACTCTTTTGTAGTTTGTCTGATTTCTGATGGAGTATCTGTTGCTCTAAAAAAGGGGGCTGCCTGTACAAATTTTAAGGTGAATAGGTCATTGTGTAAGTCTTTTTCTGTAAGATCTTTCATTTGCTATCTGGGACCCAATAATGGAATTGCTCTGTATGTGGGAGCACTTTTTCAAGTTAGGAATATGAAAAACATTCTTGTCTGACTGGGTGCATGGTGGTAGAAATGTTAATATATGGGTAATACATAAGCAGAAGGTCTCTAATATCAAATCCTTGTGAAGGACACATGATCTGTGGTGGAACTGAAGTCCTTTATGCTACACACCAAGGAATTGTGGTGCTGGTGCATTTGAGTCACAGCTTCTCCACTCTGACCTTACCTGTTTTGGGCCAGTCCTTGCATGAACACTGTGGCTTGAGTCTCTGGAATCTGCTCCTATCTCTCCTCTGAGCAGATGGCAATGCACAGCCCCACATCCCAAAGTGAAAATTTCAGTCTAAAATTGTGACAATTTTCCTGAATCAATCATCAACACTGGTTGTGTCCACAAAGCTGCTGCAACTGCGCTTACATCAATTTCCTTTCATAATCTTCCATCCAGAAAAGCACTTCAGCTGTATACACAAAATTGTATTTGTATGATTACCCACATCTAATCACACAAATTATCAAGAAATTATTGCATAGGGCTATATGGCTCTGAGTTAAAAATAATATCTACTTTTCCTGTCCTGGGGACAAAATAAATCAGTTCCTGACTGTTTTGTAGAAGCACTAAAGGTGCCTCCTGCTCTTTCTGACAGGCTATTGTACACAAACTATTAACACGCTGATTTGTGGGCCAATAGGATGAATGCCCAGGTGGTCTCTGGCCTCCTGAAGGAGCTCCAGATCTCTCCCTTCAGGCAAAAAGAACTGCTCACTTAGATTAATACTGCCTTATCTCTTCCTTCTTCAAAGCCAGCCCAAGTCAAACCAGGGCTCAGCTTTCATCTGACAAACTCAGAGCTCTGAACTAAGCCCCTGAACTCAATGCTAATATACTTTTTTTTTTTTTTCCGAAGGGTGATAGTCACAGAATAACAAAACCTAGGGAATTCTCTTGACAGGTGGAGTTTGTGGTGTATGTGTGGGTGCATGAACTCACACAAATTGGGTGTCCTACCTGAGTCTGTTAAATTAATTTTGATATTAAGTGACCAGCGTATTGCAGGCTTCTGGGGAGGCTTAAATGTCTGGTCATGAGAATATGCATTTAGGAAAGATAGCATTTTTCTACTGAAATACTTTCAGGTTTCCTTTTATAGAAGCATAAACACAGTCAACATATTCCTTTTGTTTGACTTTTTTACTGAACATGCCAGAACATAAAGCTCTTCAAAGCTCGGCAGAAGATTCCTGAGGAAAGTCAAAAGATTCCAGACTAGGTATATATTCTAAAAAGAAACAAGAGATAAAAATACCTCCAATATTTTCTTCATTCAAAGGGTTGGTCTAGTCTAAAAAATAAAATCTAATAATAACCAATACAACAGCAATAAAAACAATGAAAATGTGGTTAAAGTATATGGATACGTTCTAACTATGTGTTTACATATATGCACCCCACAAGCAAAAATTGCAAATTAAATCTTAAGAATCCACTTAATACTTTGGGAAATCAAAAAAATTCAGTGGTTAAGACTGTGAGGGCTCCTTGGGAGTAGTTGCAGGAGCACCTTCCTATGAAACAATGAATACTGAAAACCAAAAGAAACAACCATTTTTTTCTTGATTTGGAACTTTTCTCTTATTTTTCTGCATGAACCACTAATTCTTATGCAAAAATTATGTCGAGGCTTCCAAGCAAGGTATTTCTATCCATATAATGAAGGTTACTATCAGTCTATTTTCAGTTAATGAGTATTTTTGTAGCTTTTCAGGGCCTGAGGGTCATCTATAGTTGGATAGTTAATTCATTCCTAGAGCAGGACAGTGCTGGGGAACTCTTATGGATGACACCTATATATCCCACAGGTATTATGACCCTAACCATAGTGAATAGCTTATTATTACTTTATATCTTGGGGACATTTTTGATCTAGCTCCTTAATTTATCTGTAAAGGAATATGTAAGAGTTTAAATATTTCCTCAACTTCCCTGCTTAAGAAAAGTGCTTTATTTGCTTAGCTTTCTTTTTTGAGATGAAATTAACTACATTCCTACATCAAAACAAAAGCTTCTGCACAAAGTTTTAACACAAAGCAATGAATGTACAAATCTTTTCTTCCTGTGTTTGCTCTGTTCAGCTCCTCCTATCTTTAGTTTCACAGTTGTGTAATTTAATTAGGAGGAAAAAGAATTGTCGAGCAGATATGTGCAGCGGCAGTATTAGCACCCATGATTCAATCTCCCTTGTGCTGTTGGAAGTGATTATGATTTCAGGAACAGAACTATTGCTGATGAGTGCTCCTGGGACACAATCAGCCATTCAGGGAGTAGCAGGGATTTGAAGTCCCATCCTGTGAAAATAGATGTTGACATGACCTCAGATCCTGTTCTCCACCAGTGCATGAGATAGAGTGAAGATTGGTGTGTGGGACCTAAAACACCACCCAAAAGTCAGAATTTTCTTGGATTTTGGGTCAAAAGGGAGGGAGTGTTTGCTCAAGGAAAGGAGAGGCCCTGGAAGGAAGTAGTTACACATTCAAGGAAGACATGTATGAACAGAAGAGTCTGGACAAACTCTTCAAGGAGAAACAAAGCTCCGTAGAAAGATCTCTCCAGTTGCTGCTGATAAGTACACCAGGTTTACCAGAGGCTAACAGGGCTCTAGGACCTCCACTGGCTCCAAGGCACTTCTCTGGAGAGTCTGCTGATGCAGTTCCCAGATCACTTCCCAGGGATTTCAACAATGCTGGATCCCTTGGCTTCATCCCTGTATTCACAAACTGGAACACGCTTTTTCTTGCCAACTTTGAAATATTGTAAGTATAAAAATTCTCTCACCTTTTATCCATCCAGCATTTTGCACTGGGCATTTATCCTTATTCCCCCCCCCATCTTGCACACCTGGGCTGCATATAAGGCCACTATTGCAATGAGTGGCTGCCATGACATAGCTGGAGTTTGTTAATAAGGCACTGAATCTGTGGTACAAAGTGGTGCAGTGAAAGTCTTCAGTGAGATGCTGAAAGGAGCAGAATTGGCTGGAATACGTCGGGAAGTTTTTAAAGGCATTAATCCTGGGGGATACTCAGGGGCAGGAACAATCCGTCCCTCTGTGAATCGGAGTGAAATGATTGCAGGGAGCAGAGGTTACGCGATGTGGAGAGTTTTGCTAGAAGCCACTAGACTTTCAGAGCACGAAATCAAAATTACATCAAAGTGAGCAAATTTTCAAGCCTCCTTTTGTGTTGCTTTAAGCATGTGAGAGCTTGTCACATGATTCCACAAATAAGGAATTTTGTCTTCTCATTCCATTTTTAAAAAACATAAATACCTGTGTGAAACTGAACATCTCAAGACACTTCATAGAAAAAAATATACAGACCCTGCCCTGCAAACAAAGTTCTCAATTCTTACGTGACAGCATGAGAATAACTAACAGAGCTAAACACAGAGGGAAGGGGCTGGGTAAAAAAAACATGCAAGTCTTGGCAAAATCGAATCTTGCAAAGTCCAAAGCTACAAGTTCACAAAAAAAAAAAAAAAAAAAAAAAAAGGAGCTAACGAAGATGAATGGGTAAGAAGTAAAAGGGGCAATGGGAGTGTATAGGTATGAATGGATGTCTGGTTGCATCACAGATGATACAGTATAAATACATTGGTGCACACTTTAAAAACATATGTACGTTTAAATCCCTTCATCCCCTTTTTCCATTTGCATGCCACATGCTTCCGCTAAGGTATGTAAAAGAGCCCACTGTTCACCAGCAACTGGGCAGCTGGGGGCAGCTCCTGGGCCCTGGAAAAAGCCACATTTCACTTATCTTACCTTCTCTCCTCTCACCCAGATATTCTGCAAAGCAAGCAAACTACATATCTTCATATCATAGCCGGTGCTGTGTATCAGGCTACATCCACTGAAAGCCCCACTGTCTGGGGCCAGGAGATTCAGAAAACCTTGGCAGAGCTGTCCTTGAGCCTGCTGCTTGATTTATGTTTTCAGATGGAAGCTATATGAAGCTCTTAGTTGTGCCTGGTTTTCTGCCAAAAAATTGGTTTGACCCAAAGCGGGCTTTATGGAAACCTAAAGCACGAAGCGAAGTGTCATACAATCCACAGTAAAACCTGGCACTACCTTTTTTTTTTTTTTTTTTTTGTAATGTATATATAAAGAAAGTGTACATTTTCTTAGGCTGAACTGTGAAGTTTTCTCTCATTTTAAATTTTCCCTGTGGCTGCTGTGAAAGGAGTAGCTTGGAAGGCCCACATTGACTTTCCTGTCTTATCCTTTCTTCGTGTCGCATTGGTGGAGTCTGATACCAAGGCAACAAAGATGGAATGAATTGGGAATGAAAATTGTCTGTTTTCAATAACAACGACTATCTCTGGAGGAAGAGATCCAACTTTACACACATGTAGGAGGCTGAGAAGTTTCAACAGAGGCAAAGAAATCATTGTGAGCCTCCAGCATCTGAAAAAAAAAAAGCGGAGATAAGAAGCCAAGGCGGAAAATATTCATCAGTTGTGTGCTTAAAACAAAATATTGTGCATCAGCTTCCATTATCTGTAGCCGATTAAATAATGTGGGCAATGTTCATCAGCTGTGTCAGATGTTCGCATTAATTACTGTAATTTGTAAGAAGGGAAGTGCCACCTAGTGGACCGCGCCGCGGAAGCGCATCCTGCGTCCCATATTCCGCGCTGCTGTAGTCCCAAAACTGCTAAACACCCCGGAATAATACAGCCTATTAATGGTTTATCAAGTGCCAATGGGAATTGTGGCTCCAGACAAACAGGGGAGGACTCCTAGTCTAATTTAACTGGGACAATAGGTCCTAGACACTCAAGATGGATATTCCCACTGCAGATGCATTCCTCTTAATTCTGTTTAGTTTACCAAATAGGAATTGCTCTAGGAAACCTCAACAAAGAAGTGGATTAATGAGAAACTTAGTAGAGAGTGTTTGCTGTATAAGCAATTCCAAGCCTAAGTAAAGCAAGGGGCAAAGTCTGATCAGCGTTCAGTACCAAACTCAAATAAATTCTGACAGAAGTGGGTGAAAAATGTGCCAGCTGCAGGTCAGCAAGAAATGCTAACAACCCTCAAACACTCGCCTGCCCACTTTCATTAAAAAGCAAACAGGGAGAAAAACAAACACTTATTTCCCCCTGCCTTTTGTTGCTCTGTGGAGTTTATTTTGACACTCATCCTCCTTCAGCTGGATTGTCCCCTGGTTTCTGCTGTTTTCATGGCATCTTGCTGCTCCTCAGCCCCCTTTTCCTCTGCCTGGGCAGCTGTGCAAGGCAGCTCCTGCCATCAGGCCACACTATCCCTCTGTGAGCTTTACCTTGCTGCTGCCAAGTCAAATCTCAGTCTCTGTTGTCCCAAAGGCTCCTCAAATTTGCTTTTACAGAAGCATAGAAGCAGGAAGACCCTACCACCCCAAGCTGCTTACAGCTGCCTCCCTGGAACATGTCGGGGAGACCGTTTCTGTCCTCAGACTGTCCTGGGTCTGCAGTGCTAAAACTGGAAGAGGGGAGGTTGCTGTGCTTCAGAGAGCTTTGTTGTAGCAGCCTGGCCATAACCATCTTCAAAGGTGAGCTGTTTGACCCATCGAACACAAATAAGTGCAGTATCCTAAATAAGTGCAATATCCTACAATGCTGGTAATGGGCAAGACACAGAAGCTGTGAAACTGGGGATGCTACTGGTTGCAGTGGAAACTTTCAAAAAACATGCCTTCCTGTATACCTTATGCATTTGAACCAGAGGAAGAAAACAAAAATAAGAAGGTGATTAAACAGCTCCTTCTTAAATGGCTTTTCTTGTAATGATATGTGCAATTATGTAGCTGAGGCCAGAGGCAAGAAAAAAAACATATCATCTCCCATTCTACACAGACCTGACCCCCTCCCATCCCTCAAAATAAGTTACCAGGCAAGTGGTTTATCTATATTTATGGTGCCACACAGCTCCATGTTTCTTGGCTCACAGAGCCAGCAGGAAGGACCAGCAGCCATTACAAAACATCCATATGGCAGCAGGTTTTAGAATCTCAGGGGAGCTCATGCCCCCAGTGTGAGAGCTCCTTATCTGCTCCAGAGCACACCACTGACCCTGTTTGCAAACTCACCACTCCAAAGAGATAGCAGGAGCTACTATCTAAGCACTCTGGGCATAGAAATGTCACCCTCTGGGGCCACCTGCTGAAAGCCTGTGCTCAGCCGGGTGAAGAGAGGACCCTCCGTTGCACTTTGGCACCAGGCTAACAGCAGTAGTAGGTCCACTTGCATTAGTACAGAAAAATGTCACAAAGTTTCTGCTATTTCTGTCTGATTTTATAGTAAAAAGGACATCTTTTAACTCCTACAGCCAATGTTATTGTTCCCATTCTCCCTCATCCTGGGAGACTCTGCTCACCGCAACAGAGAAAACCTTTCACTGAATATCTGGACACCAGAAACATTTCCTTCCTTCAGCAGATGGAGGATAAAAATGTCATATGTCTTCACAAAAATTGATGAGGAATCCTTGGTGACAGCCCTGAGGATACCTGGTCACAGAGGAGAGCTCGGGATGGTGTGGGGGGAACATGGAGCTTGACGCTCCTTGGGCAGAGTGCCCTGGTTTAGTCTGCAGAGGCATTTTAGCAGTACTGCCTGATGCCTGGCCTTCAGGGCTCACCTGGGGAGCTGTCTTTGGGGTTTTTTTTCTGTCACTGATTATTTTTATTTGCTGTTTGGGTCTTCGGGTGAATTTGCTTCTTCTTTCCAAACTTTTCTCTGCTACAACCGTGATTCATGTTCTGTGTTAAGGGGAAATGAACTTTGTAGGTACTACATTTCCTGCTTTGAGGCCTTCAAAATAAAAATTTTAAAAGTACATTAAAAAACAGAGGACATTCAGAAAAATAATAATAGAAAAGCATTAAAAATGAGAGCAACGTTCAACAGAGTAAAGTTTTCAACAGGGGGTAACCAAATACTTCTCTCTGCTTTTATACCCATCCTCTCCCCACTGAAAAAAAATTATTACTTCCTAGTGATAAGTTTTTTGGGAGACAAATATTTGCTACTACTCCAAGAATCTTGCAAATTGTGCAAGAAGTATTTGCAGACCCCACTAGCCCACTTTGTGTGTTTGTTTGTTTATATGTTTATTACTTATTTTAAATGATGTTATCACAGATGCTATCCTACCCATGTCTGAGAGCCAGCCAAAAGACATAAGATTCGAGGAATAGGCCTGGATCAGATCTTTCAGCCTATTTACACTCTTTGTTTCATGATGGGTTATGACTCTTCCTGTAGACATGGATCTTTTAATCTTTCCTTGCCTGCTAACAGCTACCAAGTTTCCACCTTTCTGTTTTGATCTGCAAAAATATGTCTCCAGGGTAGAAAAATAGAGATTTTCCTACACGATGGAGGATGATGAAAAAGCCTGAATGCTCCCTTTCCTTGACTCTTTAGGGTCTTTCTGATCTATATCATTTCTTTGATTCCCCTGCACACACGTCAAGGGAGAAGAAACTGTTGACTGACACTTGTGGAATCAGGAGGATCTTTCCAGTGACTTCAGTGGGCTTTGGATTAATCACATTGCGAATGTTTGTTATTCCTTTAGCCAAAGATGAGAAGGCCCAGGAAGAAAAGATTAGTTAAGAAAATCTCTCTTAATCCATTTTAAGAGTTTGCCCTGTCAGTGTGGAACCAGACCCAGAGAGTTTATTCTTTGCACAATGGTGGTACCTTCATATCATAAAGGAAAAAAATAAATTAAAAAGAGTACAAAAGACTCATTTGTTTTGGTAACAGCAAGAGAACAAACCTGCATTTGATTATTCAGTGTTACTTCTTCACTAAAGCTTATGATCCAACCACAGAGTTATCAAAACAAAAATAATGCATGCCCAGGATGGAGTTTATCAGAGAAAGCCCAGGACACTATGGATTAGAACAACACTTGACTATGGCTCAGGGCATCCTGTGCTGATAAGTTTCTTAGTTTCTTTCCCCCTTTCTTGCCTTGTCCTGTTTGGTCCTCAAAGGGATCAACACTGAGAAAGACCTTGGTGGTGACCTACCCACACTGACAACTCCTGCCCAAAATTACAAAGCAACCATTCTTCAAGGAGTCAGATCTGGCTGTGTGATGCAGACTGCTTTTTCAGCTTGACTTGAAGACAGAGCCTGATATTTTGGCTTACACCAGGCAGAACCAAACACCACCAGAGCCTTCTGACAAAGGTTTTGAGGGGATTAGCCGTGGGAACAAAAAACATCCCAGTCTAGCCTCTTGTCCTTGGAGTCAGGGCAGAAACATTGCAGCAGAAAAGAAGGCAGCACCGAAACACAGGAGGAAAACATACCATTGTCTTTGCCACCACCCAGTGCTGCTGAAAGCCTGGACCTACTCCTGATAAACCCTGTCCTGGAAACACACTATCTCAGGGTAGATAATGCCGTGTCTGCATCTTTACATTTAATGCAGAAATAATACCTAACCATCAATTGTGGCTTATTCTGTTACCAAATGAAACACTCTATTCATAGCTGAGTGCTCTCCCCTCCGCTGAAGAAACATGGAGCAAAAATAGATGGAGAAGGGTTTTGCCACAAAAGAAACATTGACATAAGCCATCAAGTGTTTCATTTGAGAAAGTGGTTATATACACACTATGGTTACTGCTGCTGCTAAGATTGAGTCCTCTGAAGAGTTTTAATTTGCCTCTGAAAACACATTTGACTCAAAGAGTAGGAAAGAGAAGGACTGGGAAAAGCTTTTCTTAAACACGGAATCCGAGAACTTGCAGAAGTCTATTGTTTCAAAAGATTTTGTGGTTTCTGAAAGCACACTGGGGTTTAGATAACTGAATCACTGCAGAATCAGGAAGCAACCGATGGTTCTGTACCTCTGAAAGGGGAAAATTGGGTCAGTGGACTGTTTTTCAGCACAGCTGGCATGGCACAGCCCTTTACAAGGAGATGGGAATGGGAAGCTGGACCTTCAGATCTAGTGGCCCCTTAAAAGTGGAATAACTTTGCAAGGATCTTTGATTTGCCTAAACTGACCTTAGTGCTGCTGGCACCTAAATTACATTAATTATTCCCTTTACTTTTACCTAAGGTTTTTCACATACAGTGGCTTAAGAGGAAAAAAAAGGAGGAAAAAAGTACAGAAAAGACAAAGAAAAGGTGATTGTGAAGCCACAAAAGATGGCTTAAGAGAACCTATGCCAGACAGATTAGTTTTTCCTTGAGAGACTGTGTTTTAGACTCACAGTATTCTTTCAAGTGATGGGAAGCTTTTTTTTTTCCACAGATGTTCGGTTTGATATTTGCACATTGGCTGTAGCCATGGTCTAATTAATTTCAGATATTTCAAAACAATGGTTTCTCATAAAGAACCATTTAGGGTCTATGTTTCACATTTAAAATTATAGTCATTGTTGAGCCCGTAACATAAAACCTATGCTTAAAAAGTGTGTAATGAAAATAGAATTTTTTCTTCATCTCTGGACTACCATGTAGCTAGCAGGATTATTTTTTTTTCTCCAGTGATATTGCTTTAGGATGCAGACAAAGCCTAAACATTTTCCCTTTTCTTGGGTTTTCTCACACAAATCTGAACATCTGAAAACAATGATTTGTCATGGGAGATATTTGGCAGCCGGAGGAAAGGTTTACTGTTTCTACTTTTCCTAAAATATTTACAAAGCAAAATATCTGACATTCGCAGTAAGTCAGACAATGTTTCGGACCTCTGACAAAATCCATGGAGGCAGCCTGAGTGGTCTCTCTGAGAGGAGGAAAGGAGATCCCCTTTCTAGACAGTTTCTTGGTTCAGTGCAGAAACCTTGGCTCTGGAGGAAGACGGGGAGAGTTAAATAAAGTGGGACGAAAACACCGGGAGGTTGCAGAGGTCTGTTTTTGCAGCTTGATCAGCTCTTCACTTTCCTCAGTCCTTCTTGAAAGCCCCGAGGGTCTCCGGTGTAACCCATCAGAGTGGGTGAGCACAAGGAAAGGGAAGCCCCGCTACCACCTTCACTCCCTCCGCATCGCCCCCCACCCCACTGCGCAGAAACCCCCATCCCACCGCGAAGTGAAGGGGTGGGGGGCACGGGGGAAACACAGAGCTCCCCGTCTGGCTCGTCTCCTTGTGCTCCCCTCGCTTTTCCCCTCTGGAAAGGGGGCTCCAGGAGCTCCTCTGGGGGGAGAGGAGGAAGAGGAGAACGAGGAAGGCGGTGGGGCGGGATGGGAAGGGGGAAGGGGGTGGTTTCTGCATCCTCTGCTTTCTTCCCAGCTCCGAAATCTAGCAGCTTGGCCAGTCAGTTTTCATCAGGGCTCCTGCAGGCATGGGGAGGGAGAGAAAAGGGAAGGGCTGAAGGGTCTTTTCTTTTTAGAAAAATAATCTATTTTCTTTTCTATTGTGGAGAAAAAAACCCCAACAAACCCAACAACAACAACAAAAAGAAAAAGAAAAGAAAGATGTGCCAGCAGCAAGGCTGGGTTAGCCCCGGGGTTTAACTCCTCGTTGCTTCTTGGTGGTGCCTGTAGGTGTCTGTAGGTAGAGAACAGCCCCCACCACCCCGCCCTACCCCCTCCCCAAATTTCTGGTCATGCTGTCTCCTCATTCCCAGGAAGGTTGGTCAGCAATTCAGCTGGACCCCCAGAACAGTGCATGTCCCGGTGAGAAGAGACAGGTCCAACTTCTCCTCTCGGGGTTGTGCTGCTGGCACCTGGGGCAGTCGCTCTTCGGCAGAGCATGGATCTTCACAGAGTGGGGGCAGCAGAATCATCTCTTCCCATCCTTTGCCAGGAGCAGTTGTTCTGTCTCCAGTAGACATGAGTGAAGAGATGATGGAGAAGCAAGACCAGGGCTGCAGAGGTGGCTTCTGCTCCATCAGAGGACACCCATCCTGCCTGAAGCCAAGGCAAGGAGTGAGTGAGAACAAGCTGGAAAGTTGGGGCGGATGGTGAAGGATAGAGGGGCAACTTCATTTGACTGTGATGCCTGGTCATTTACAAGTTCATCATTTGTCTTTGAGGGTGGCCTGGAGATAGGTAGATACCCAATGCTATGGGGTATGTCCTGTTGTCCTTTCCAGAGGATTGGGATGGTGGCAGGATGGTCTCCCACTTCTTCATCCAGAAAAGAGAATTGGTGCAAAGGACAGGAGAAGTCCAGAGAGTTTCCTGCCTTATGCACATATCCTCAAAGGGTTTGTCTGCAGCCTGAGAAGGCTAAGACTGTGTAGGGAGAGGGAACAGTGCCTTAAAAGTGTGTCTCACACAGACCCCTTATGTCTGGGAGAGCAGAAGAGGCTTGTTTGAATCAATGTGGGAGAGATTCCATGTAAAGTGTTCTCCTTTCATCACAACATTGTGCAGAGGAAGTGTGTACCGTCTCAGCAGTGACACTGCACATGGCAAGGCAGAGAAGGCCAGGCTGGCAAAAACAGGAACTGCAAAGCCTTTGTGTGAATTTGTATCAAACCCTCTCAAAAATGTGCCTGCAACTCTTTATAGTGCCTGTTTGAAAGCAAAGAATTGTATTTCTGTCAGCTCTTCCACCACACAAGGTTCAAGGATTGAGAAACCTGCATCCCAACATGGGGCAAGACCAGTGCACAGGAGGAACACGTGCCATGTAGGGTCTCATCCATACATGGGGAATTGGAGGGACTGGTGCTGGTGGGGGCTGGCAATGGTGAAGAGGGCTCCTGCACTGTCTTGGGAGAAGGGGAGCAGCCTCTCTCCAGCACCCCAAGTAACCAGATGTGGGTTCACCCTATTCAAGGCAGAAAGATCAACAAGCTTTGCAAGGTGAGATAAGCATTTCACCCAGCACTCCATCTCCATAGCTCACACAAACCTTGTCTGGTTTAAGCCTCCAGGTCTCCATTTCCCCCTGTTTGTCTGTCATCTTTCCACCTGCAGCTCCTCTAACTTGGCAATGGAGGTCTGCCTTTGGAAACGAGGGCTTTGGGATTGTCTGAAATCCACTGTCAGCGTATGTCTGGGGCCAGACCAGCTGGAACAGTGACAGCAAATGGCGCTGAAGGAAAACTCCTCCTCTACCTCTTCCAGTTGTACCTGGGGCTGCCAAAGATGTGCCCAGAGCAGTGTGATCAGACACACCTATTCGTCCAGGGTTTTCTTTTCTGGCTTTACACCTTCCTGGAGGAGGGGGGCTTGTGGCATCCAGTGGTCTGAGAAGGCACATGCCAGAGGCACCTCTCCTGCCAGTGTTTTGAGAGGGTGCCTTAAGCGTCTCCCACAGACTGAGACAGGAACATTTTGGGACAGGAGCTGCCTGGAGAGGACAGAAGACCCTTTATTAAAGGGTCCCTGGTGAAAGTCCCTTGTAAGAGGGTGGTTTAGAATTCTGCTTATGACTTCATCTCTGAGAGGTCTGGACAGCAAAAGCAGAGTCTAATCAAAAAAAAAAAAAAAAAAAAAAAAAAAAAGAAAAAAAAAGAAAGAAAAATGGCTGGAGATGCATAAAGCTAGGGTGGAGAAACTTGGCTCAGGAGGCTGCCTATGCAAGGCTGCCTGTGAATTAGCATCGGCAGGGGAAGTTTGGAGCCAGCACCAATATATTCTTTCATTGCAATCTCCGCTGAGACTGGGGAGGCAAAGGGGAAAAAAAAGGATTTCAGTCCCAGTCACTTTCCCCCATTTCAACCGGCTTCCGGAGCCAGGGTACAGGAGGTCTCTGCATTCTTTTCTCGGTTAATTGTTTAATTGGGGAACAATGCGCCCTGTGCACCCTCTCTGGATGGCTAGTGCCCGTCTCGCCGCACCGGGCTGCGGGTCGCGCTGCGGATCTGGGGTGCAGGGGGCGCCCCGAGGGGGCCGAGAGGGGGGCCCCGCTCGGCGCAGGCGGGCGCTGGGGGCTCTCCTGCGCCTAGCAGCTGCGGGAGCTTTGGAAATTGCAGGGAGGCTCTCGCAGAGCCTGTGAACCCTCCTCTCCCCGAGCCAGCGCCCCTCCTCTGCAGCGCTGACGGTACAACGATATAATAATGATGGGTGGCTGAGACTCGCATTTGAACTTGCAGGCGAGCTCCCTTTGCCCACAGCTCGGTCCTGGCTCCGCAGCCGGGAGTCAGGTGCTCGCTGGCGGGAGGGCAGGGAAGGAGGGAAGACCGAGCTCTGGGAGAAGGGGAGACCCCGGATCCATCGGCTCCTTCCAGCGCTAACGAGGGGATTTACTCTTTTATGCGGCCACTGGGATTTCTGGACTAGCCCAGCCACCACGTTGTGATTTTTTGTGATCTCTGCAATACGCTACCTTTTAAGGTAACTATAACTCTTTTATTGCGGGTTGGTTTTTTGTACTTTTTTTCCTCCCCCCCCCCCCCTTTTTCTTTACCTATGATTGGCAGCACACACTTAGTGTGGGATTTAAAACAATTGTTTTACTGCTGTACCAACAAAGAGTTTGAACTGCAAATCCTAAGCGGGAGGGAATAAGCGATGATTGGTGAATTTAAACAACCTGGGGTAAGTTCAACGACACGCACAGGGGAGAGGAGAAGGAGGGATGCTCGGGAACCCACCAAAAAAAAAAAAAAAAGGAAATCCAGTGCAAGAAGGAGAACAAAGAAAACTAGGGAATAGAAGGCTTTTGGGTGGGAGCCCTGGCAGAAGTGGTTGGTACTGGTGGTTTGGATGGCTGGGAAGGCAGAGCCGCACCTTGGGCTCGGGAGGGAGACGAGAGGAAGTTGCTCCGTTTGAATGTTAAGTACACAAAGCGCCCGTGTGGCAGGAGCTACCAGAACGGACCTTTCCCTTCAGCCACCGGCTTTTCTAGCGCTGGGAAAAGCGTGTGCTCGGTCTCCTCCGCTCCTGTGTGCTCCCCCCATCCATCTCCCCCTTCCCCCTTTTTTTTTTCCCCTTTCAATCTCTTCTCCTGATGTTCCTGGAAAGCTGCTCGCAGAGCAGAGCGGGGCTGAGGTGCTGCGCATCTCTCTCCCAAGGAGCCGGAGAGCAGCGTATCCCCCTGAGCCACATTTTCACTGCGGAAAGGGAGGCAGTGGGTGAGGAGGAGGAGGATCGCGAGGTCAGTGGAGCAAAACGCCCCCTCTTAGACCCGCGTCCAGCTTCTCTGTGGTACGGGCACTGTCTTCCCCCTCCGCTCCCGGGGATCTCGCCTTTGTGTTACAAAGGAAAAGTGAGAGCATCGTGGAGGGAATTGAGGGAGTTCGGACGGCGGGAAGAAGCGGGGGCAGTGTGTGTATGTGTGTGCGGAGAGACGGGACCCTCTGCAGCTCCCTCCGTCCCCCGACCCCGTCCCCACACAAAGGGCGGTCCCGGCCTTCATTGTCCCCCTGGTCACGTCTTCTCGGCCACCCTCTCTCCGTCGCTCTCTCCCGGCACCAGCTCTCGGGAGTAAGCCCCGATGGCTTTTCTTTCTTTCTTTCTTTTTTTAAAATTTTCTTCCCCCCCCCCGACTTCTCCTTTTTTTTTTTTTCTTTTCACCCCTTTCCCTCGTTTTTTCCGCTTTCCTCCCTCTCTCCCTCCCCCCTTTTTTCTTCTCCTTTTTTGTCCGTGTCCCCTCCCTTTCTCCCCCTCATTTTTCCCCTTTTACCCCTTTTTTTCCTTTTCTCCCCTTCCCCCCCCCTTTTTCGCTTTTTCTTTTTTTTTTCTCCTTCCCTCTCCTGTTTTCCCCCTTTACCCACCCATTTCCCCATCCTTCCCTCCTTTTTTTCCCCTTCTCCCCCTTTTTCCCCTTCCCCCCCCTTTTTTTCCCCTTTTCGTCTCTTTTTTTGACCTCCCCCCCCTTTTTTTCCTCCCCCCCTTTTCTCCTCCCCCCCTTTTTTCCTCCCCTCCCTTTCTTCCCTCCACCCCTTTTTTCCCTTCCCTCCCTTTTTCCCTTTCTCTCTCTTTTTCCCTTTCCCTTCCTTTTCCCCTTTCCCCCCTTTTCCCTTTTTCCTCTCTGTTTTCCCTTTCCCCCTTCTTTCTTTCCCATTCTTCTTTCCCCTTTGCCTCTCCTTTCATGCTCCTTCTTCCTTTTCCTCCTTCCCCTTTTCCCCTCTTTCCCCCCCTTTTCCTTTTTCAGTTTAGGCATGAGCTTTGAGACCCATCTCAGGATGGGAGAGTATGAATGTCGGGTGGGTTTAGGGATTGGCTTTATTTCTGTGCCGGGTTTTTTTCTCTCTCTCTCTCTCTTTTTTTTTTTTAATTTTATTTTTTTATTTTTTTATTTTTTTTTTTCTTAAACAAGCCGGAGCGAAAGAGGAAGTTTCCTCCTCCCTCATGAGGAGCTGGAGAGGCCGGAGGGGCGCGGGACGGGGCGGGCCCGATGCCGCAGCCCGCTTGGCGCGCAGCCGGGGCAGGGGGCGGCTGTAACAGGGATGAGTGTCCTCGGGGCCGGTTTGGGGGGGTCCCGGTTTTAGGGATCCCAGCTTTGAGGACCCCAGTGTAGTGGCGCGGCTGCTGTCGAGGAACGGGGCGGGCGCGGCGGCGGCACCGCGGCGCCCCCCGGCGGCAATGGCGGCATCGCAGCGGCCGCCGCTTTCCCGCCCGAGGGCTCCGGGCTCCTCACTGTGAGGGGAAAATTCCCACCCCATCCCCTCGAAAAAAAAGCTACAAAACCCAAATCATCATCGTAATAAAATAATTAAAAAGAAATACCCTCGAACAAAAAAAAAACAACAAACAACTCTGTGGCTTCTCTGTTTTGGTGTGTTCCTCGCACTCCTCATCCAGCTCTGGGGTTCTGGGCGCAGAAGAAGACACGGACCTGTTGAGGCGAGTCCAGAGGAGGCACCAAGATGATCAGAGGGATGGAGCAGCTCTACTGTGAGGAAAGCCTGGCAGAGTTGGGATTGTTCAACCTGGAGAAGAGAAGGATATGGAGTGACATAGTTGTGGCCTTACAGTACCTGAAAGGGCTACAAGGAACATGGAGAGAGACTATTTACAAGGGCCTGAAGTGAAAGGACAAGGGAGAATGGCTTCAACTGACAGAGGGCAGGGTTAGATGGGATACTGGGAAGGAATTCTTCCCTGTGAGGCTGTTGAGGCCCTGGTAGAGGTTGCCCAGAGTAGCTGTGGGTACCCCATCCCTGGAAGTGTCCAAGGCTTGGTTTGACGGATCTTGGATCAACCTGGCGTAGTGGAAGCTGTCTCTGCCCAGGGCAGGGGGTGGAATGGGATGATCTTTGAGGTCTCTTCCAACCCAAACTATTCAGTGATTCTATGACAGGGGAGCCAGCAGTGCCTGAAGGGCTGTATTTGACAGTGATGTGGAACTGGGGTCTTTCCCAGCTTCAGATGGCCCCTCAGTGCCATCAGATGGGATTGGGGCTGTGGAGAAGGTGCAGCAGGGCACTCTCAACCTCCCTTGAGCTCAGCACTGGTGCTGGGTGGACCCCAAGACTCACTGAGGAGCCCCTCACCCGGCCCACAGGCTGGTCCTGGAGCTGAGGCTCTGTGATGGCAGCACGAGCAGCACCTTTGTGTCATTTATCCATGACTGCACTTCTTGCTCCCTTCACTAGTGTGGGTGCTCAGGACAGGTGGGCAGGGGATGTCTGCAGCTCTCCTGGACCAGGTCCCCCAGGCAGTGGTCCCAGCCTCAAGGCTGCCAGAGGTCAAGAAGCATTTGGACAATGGTCTCAGGGACACGGTGGGATTCTTGGGGTGTCCTGTGCAGGGCCAGAAGTTATGATCAATGATCCTTGTGAATATCCCAGCTTGGGATATTCAATGGCTTTGGAAAGTGGGAATCGGAAGTTGGAGCTGGCACTGGTGTGGTGCTGGGAGGAGCAAGGTGTGCTCATTGCTCTTCCACAGGCTCCCGAACTCTGGGTCATCTCTCCACACGCTGCCTCTGGAAGTTTTCCAGCATGTCTCTGCATGGCTGTACCAGAGCCTGGAGCCACTTCTGGCATAATTGAGCACGGGACTGGGAGGGATGTCCTGAGGCAGCACTGCCACAGCAAGGAGCACCAGAACACACTATGCTCTGCTCACTTTTCCTGTCTGTGCCCCAGGCTAGAGCCAGCACTCTGGTTAGTGAGGCTTCAGTGTGGAAGATTTCCCCCCCCGCAGCTGCAGAAGGTGGTGAGGAAGGGATGATGCAGTAGCCCCCAAGACCTTCTGCAAGGCCTTAGGAGGAGCTTTCCAAGTGATAACAGGCCAAGCAGAGGTTGCTAATGAATCAGATGCAGTCTGATGCACCATATGGCAGCACAGTGGGCTAATTAATCATGTAGCATAGACATGGTGAAACTGACAAAGTAATTAAGCAGCATTAATGGTGAGGTGGATACATGTCAGCAATAAACAGTCAGGCAGTGTAAAACGATCAAAGGGCTGCAGAAGCAAAAGAAAGTGCAGAATGTGTGCATGTTTTAGAAAGGATGGAAGCTGTGAAGTTTCAGAGCTTGGGAGGTATCAAGAGTTGTTCTGGTTGTTTCCAGCTTACTGGGATTCCACTGGGAAGTTGTAATTTGCTGTTTTACCCATTAGTATGAGCAGCAACCTTCCTTCACTTCTCCAGAACTAGATTCTGTTAGGTTCCTCCCTCCTATTTTTATTTTTTCTTTTAGTTTTTTATATCCTTCTGACTTTCACTATGAGGGTCAATGGGCAGAGGCTGCTTTTTATGTGTTTAAGAAACACATTCAGCATTCACAGTGCAGCTGTGGAGCATGTGCTGAATCAACTTCAGTGTGACCTGAGGAGTTGCAGGCTTCAGAGACAGTGTTACCTCCATCAAAGCAGCTAATTCCTCACTGTCCCAGCTTCAGAGAAAATGGGAGTAGTTTTTGGATGGTGAATTTTAGTCTGTTCCACACCAGGACAATTCACTGTCTTTCTGAACCTGGAGTTTTAAACAGAAAGAGAGACATGATGTTCTCCCATCTGGTTAAAGTAGCACTGGTATGAGATCAAGCTTACATTGTAAACTAAACACAAGCTGGAATTTGGTCAGAACTTACTGCTCCTATGAATTTTTGCTGTAGTAAGGGAAGGTAGCAGTGCCTGCAAAAATAGGAGACATGCTCTGTCTCCACAGAGAGAACCCCCACGGCAAGTTTTTAAAGATTTGAAGTTTGACAAGGACTTTGGCAACTTTTGGTTAAAAGATTCTGCGCTCAGGGTTGCATACCATTTAAAAATGCAGTGCAAATTCCCACTGTAGATCCATCTGCCTGTGGTAGCTCCTAAGAAAGTGGATCAGTCCAGTTGGAAACCAGTCAGCAGGCAACCCAAGTTTGGTCATGTTAAGTGAGATACTTTTTTTAATAGAAGGTGGAAATTAAGCACTTACTCAAGTCTTGCAGCTTTAGCTGGCAAGCTTTTCTCATAGTGTTATGGATTTCTTTTACTTTGGGTGTAGTGACACCAAGGGGAAAAAAAATGCCTGTGGAAAAAGGTAAGTTTAGAAGGATTTTGGCTAATTGTTGTGGACTTAGGGACAATATGGTAGTCAGGCAGCAGACTTATGCAAGCTGTAGAGTGCAGGAATGGAAAACACAAACCAGTTTTAGAGTAGAGATTTTGCTTAGGAGGCTGCAAGGAAACACGGTCAGCTGCATCCTCTGCCAGCAAAAGGGAAGGAGGCAGGAGCAGCCACAGGCCAGTGTCCTGGAAATGTGGGCAGCACTGAAGGGGAATTGGGATGCAAGGTGTAAGCCACAGCCTCTGCCTTGCCTGTGGCTCCTCGGGAGGATTTTTGGCACTAGGTCTGCAAAGCTCCGCTTTCCCCTAAGCTGGGCTGCCCTGGGGGACTGAGCGGGGTGCTGCTGTTATGGTCTGCATGTTTGGAGAGGGTGGCAGGAGTAATTGCACATCTCATTCTGGCAGCTGTAGGGGAACCGCACTCGGTAACCCAGGAGTATTTACGGGAGCCGACCAAGGACCATAACATGACAACCAACCCTCAGGTGTGGAGGGTTGTTTGGGAATCACTCTCCTGAGCCTGCGGGTTGGAAATCAGACCATTCCCCCAGGGTTTTTCATTGCTCCAGTAAGCATTTCAGGATAACGAAGATTTATAAAAAATCAAGAAGTGGTGTTCCAATAGAGAGGTGGGGATTTTTGGCAGATGTCTCATATTAATCTCGGTGCTCAAACAGTGCAGTTTTTTGGAGCCATCCGAGCTCTTGGTGCAGCAGGTGTAATTCCTGCTCTGCTCAACAAAAAGCTTAGAACCATCACAGCCACAAGTGCTCTCTTCTGTTCCCATGGATACCTCAAAAATTGTCCTTCCACAGCTGCCTCTCTGTTTTCACATGTCACTGTGGGTGTGCATGCTGTGTTTGGTGACTGGGAGCGGAGCAGTAGGGTTTGTCTTTGCCAAACCTGGAATCAGTTGTGTTATGACAGTATTGCAACAAGCTTCCAAGGGCAACGGGCTTCCACTGGCATGTGTCAGGTGTCCAGGAGCTCCAGATCAGAGCCAGGACAATGGAGCAGGAGATGGATGCAACATGCAACCCATGACCTGGAAAAAGAAAATACTTTATTCTTTTTCTTGGCCATGGTTTCTGGTCCCAAAAGCCGAGGTTGTCTTTGGGGGAAGGAGGAGGAAAATAAAGCATGGGGGTAAATATGGAAAGCTAAACTTGTAAACATTCTGTTCAGGATTTTTTGTTTTGCTGCTGGTGTAGCCAGTGTGTGACACACGAGAGCACATGAGGACAGAAAATCTCTAAAGAAAGTTTGGAGCCACTCAGCTTTCACAGAAGCCCAATCTTTCACGTTGTCTTGCAGGCAGGTCCATCACCCACCACCTTGGGAGGTGGAGAATTCTGTCAGTCTTCTTTCTGTCCTCTCTTCAGAGAGCTTGTGTTACTGTAGGGACCGGTTTGGTGCCTAGGGCTTCCAGCAGCTTCAGGATACAAGCATTGCTTGAAGATCCTTATAGTCTGTGTAGGCTCAGGCTGACCTCTCTATTCTTTAATTATTGTGTAATAATGAGGATCATTTAAGTGTTTATCTCAGTAAACGTGACTGTCTGTATTTCAGAGCTGGTCTGTTGCATTTAAAGGACTTTAATGTCTGCAGCTCTGAATTTGTGCAACCTCCTCACTCACAGCAACCTTCTACAGGCAATTTATATCAGAGCACAGTATAGAATTTTAAGATTAGCTATTAAATAGCCACTTTATTTTCTTCACATGCAGGTTGGCTTGTGTAATTGTACGGAGACATGAAACTGTCTGGGTGTTGGGGTTGTGTGTTAGAGCCTTCAGAAAAAGTTTTATGGTAGATAGGGCTTAAACTGAATGAAGTCAAAGATGTCCCTGGTTCTTGTTTGGGACATGAGAAGTGCAAATTCCATGGAGTTCATGTTGCAAAATAAGTGATATCACACTGTACACTCAGCCCTCCTGAATGGCTGAGGCAGAGATGGGGTGTCCTTGGCAGTGCACAGCCAGATCTGTGGAAAGCAGCTGCATTTCTTCCTCCACGCCCTGGGAATACGCTGCAGCAGATGTTTCCTAGTGTAACCATCTGGCTCTGGCCATCTATGTATAGGGAATGAAGGTCTTTGGGGTTTTCAGCCCTGGCAGGTGGGAATTTTTAGCTTGGCTCATTGGAAAGGCTTGGTTTGGGATGTTTTGTGCCTTTTCCGAGCTGCTCAGATGTTACAGAACATATAGCAGCTCACAAAGACTTTTGTGAAGTGTGGGCCTATGGGGCGCAGCTGTGAGCTGTGGAGAGAACTGTCCTGAGGTTGAGGACGTCAACAGCAGTTTTCTGGAGATGTCTTTCTGTGTGTCTTGCTGTCATGTTCACTATCACTTGTGAAGATTTTTAAATGTATTAATGTTTTCTGTTATACATTTGTGCAATGCAGGTTCCATAGTTATAACACAGATATATCTCTGTGTTATAAATCTCTGCTACGCTGATCCTTAGAGCAGCTCAACTTTGAGTAATCTCTCTTGGACAGGAGAAAACTATCAGTCAGGCTACTTGGCCAAGTGAGAAACCCAAGTAGCATATTTTGACAGCAATTATCAGGGTTTTGTGATAAAACTTTTTCAATGGTAGGGTTTGGAAAACTACTGCTGAAAGTTATTTCTTCTGATGTCTGGATGGTACCTATGTGTAACTGTATGGATGAGGGACTTACAAACCCCTAATAGTTATTGGTGTCTGTGGGGTTTGTAATGCTATTGTCAGTATGCTTTTGAAATTTTTGAGAGGTTTACAGGTCTGGTGTGTGTAACTATGAACTGAAATAGAAATGGAGAAATACTATTATGAAGATGCAATTATTGTTCTGTACATATGATACATGTAGAGAGCCCTTCAGTGGTTAAAGGTGGAGCCTGTAAAGGGAATGAGAAGCAAACTCAAATGGAACTGATGTGTCTGAATATCCCTCTGGACTCAATCACCTGAAACTCACTATAGATCTACATTCCACGGGGGCACATCATCATTATAACAGTTTTCCTTCATAAGTTATCGAATGGAGACACCCCGGAAGCAGGAAGGACCGCTTCTGATATCAATGACAAACACTGATATACTGAGTTACAACACTTGTTAAGAGCACAATGCAACACTAACAACTTATCCTTTTGTTCTTTATTTCTAGGTCAAGATGTTGTTAAGTATAAAAAGTATCTTATGGATGTACTCTGCGTTAGTTATAACATATATGCTACCTAAAGGTAAGTCTGTTGTACCCAGGACCATTCATTAAAATCAATTTAGTCCAGCTGGTGGTGTGTTTCCCTGGACTTAGCTGCTGGGGTCTGGAGCAAGGATGTGTCAGGGCAGCTGCAGGTCTGCAGTTTGAGTGGGAAGGAAAGAGCCCTTATTACTTCTCCTGGCAATTACATGCTAGAACTAGAGTGTGTATTCATGTGTGGTTGCCATGGTTATTTGAAATTTTGAGTCAGTAAGGGCAACGTCCCTGCAGTTGCTGCAGGCTCACAAAATTGGGATAACAGCTTTCCCAAGTTTCAAAATGAGATCTTTCTCTATTTTCTTTTCCCCCTCTTTCCAGGAACTCCTCAAGCTGAATTTAGCCTTTGGGAAAATCAAATTTACTCTTTTTTTTTTTTCTTCCTGCCCGACTTGAACACTGTTGCTAGCAAAATCTTTAGGCAGTCCTGAAAGATAAAGGAGAAGACTGTTATGCTTAGTGGAGCTAACTAGAAAAGAAAGTTGATTTTTTCCTCAAGCAGGTTTCTTACTAGAGCAGGACAAGGGACAACAGTTTTAGACTGAAAGAGAATAGGTTTAGATTGGATATAAGGAAGAAATATTTTACAGTAAGGGTGGTGAGACAGTGGCACAAGTCACCCAGAGAAGTTGTGGATTCTTCATCCCTGGAATAGCAGGACATCTCTAGATATCCCCTAACTTACTCCACTTTTTATTACTTCTTGAAGGCTCCTGTTATCTCCAGAGTAGAATTTTTGGTCCTTAAGAAAGTTCTAGATGAATGTCCCAGTAAGGACTTCTTTGGAATGTAAACCAGGTTGTGACCCATCCTTATTTGTCCAAAATTTTTGAGAGAATTTTTGACCCTGATTTTCCTAAAACACACTGTGAACTTTGTGGGGTTTATTTTTGAAGACCATTCTTTTACCACAGAGAGACTTAAACAAATTCAAAGTATGGCCATGGTGAGGAAGACAAAGAGTAAAAAATTTCCTTTTTCATACATTGGTTCAATTCATGATCCCAAAGGGTCTCGGGGATCAACTCTCATCCTTCTCTTTTGCAGAAACGTCAGTCAGTTTGTGTAATAGTATTTTTAAGGATGAATGTTAGAAGACTTACACAATCTTTATATGTGCACCTGCTTCTTTTGTTTGAAAATACTCTAAAAATAAAATACATCTCAGCATTTTGAAGTGTTAGACATCTTGAGCTTCAACCTCTTCTTTTCAAATCCTTAATTTGAACACAAAATTGAAGCCTTGAAATCTTTTGTGAGACACAAATTCCCACCACTCACCACTATTCCTGTCTTTGCTTTTCACCCTCATCTTTTTGAATGGTCACATTCATAATACCTGCAGTGTTTGCACAGCATTCTCCTTAGATTTTATGTAGTAACAAAAGTGGTTTTCCTTTGAGGTTGAGAATGGCCTTGCATGGGTTCTTTAAGACTTTGAATACTCAGATGTGTGTCAAGAGGCAGCAGGAAATGGAGTTTAAGGTTCTGGGTTCCGTGACTGTCCCTCTGTGAGACCTTTTTTTGCTCGGGTACAGGTGAAGGATTAATGGCAGAAGTTCACCATCAAGGTTTATGCCTACTGCTGATATGACATTTACTCACTTTGAACTGGTGTTAGGGTATTGTAGTTTACGAGCTGGGCCCTGTGATTATGCTGGAGTTTTCCTTACCTGTTTTAAGTGTCTATTTGTCATGCCATGGGTGAGCACCCTTTTGTGAAAGCTCTGTAATCCAGAAGGCAGTAGAAATCCCCTAGATTGTAGCGTGTGGTACATTCTTTCAAAAATATATAAACAACATGCCAGTGTAAACATCAGTTTGTGTGATCATGTTTGTGTCACGGGTGCTATAAACTACATGTGTTCATGTCTATAATGTCTGCATATGTTATGTTGAATTCTGCAGCTGAGATTTACATTTGCCTGGCTTCCTGTGACTTTCCTGCAGACTATAAAAGTAGTTCTCCATCACTCTATGCCTCCTTCTCTTATTCTTCTTGCTTAGACCACAAACCAACTAGTAAAAGACTCCCTGAGGGTTTTTGTTGGGCCTCAGTCCTTTGCTTCTGCTGTCAGTTTCATACAAGTTTGTGTAAGAGGTGCACTCAATTTAATTCATCATTATCTTCATTAAGAGATTTGTGGTTAATGAAAAGACTTCTCTTAGGTTCAGTGCTAGTGGTTGGATTAAGAAAACACATAATTTTGTTGATCCTTTCTATCTCCGCTGCTAGGCAGGGCAATATACCATATGTCTAGGCAGGTTGTTGATGAACTGAAAAATGAGATGCAATTTTTTTTCTCATGAATTTAGCTAAAAATAAATGGAATCTTTTATTCTTTAAGCATGTGAGATTTGTCTGCATAGTCGGTAGCAACATCAGTTCAATTAAGTTTAATTATGTAGCAAAATCACTCATCTAAGCAGTGTCATTTCATGTAGGGCATTCTTTTCTTCAGACTCCTTGTCCATTGCAGACCTTCCAGTCTGATCATTGTGGTTGATGTGAAACAGAAGGGCAGAATTCTGTAATTCTTTTTATCTCCTTGGATTCACACTTTAAGAATTTTGTAACATTTACCACAGAAGAAATGTACAAATTCTAGAGAAAGAGGCTTTGTCCTCCAGCAAGAAGCCTTTGATTCCCCCTCCAAAGGAAATTATCAATCTATGTGTCATTGGTAGGATAAGTTGACTTTGCAGCTGGAATAGTGGACTGGGAGGAACTATGGAAGCATGACAACAAAAATCCCCAATGTGTGAGGCACATTACATGCAGGATCTGCCCGAAATAAAACTGCACCAACTCTAGTCCCACCATCTTGTACAACTCCCTCATTGACTTTGCTGGGAGTTCTACCAAAATAAGTGTTGTGGCCAGGTAATTTGGGTTTAGCTGTGTGTTTTATTCCTTTATTGTCTGTGTATTTTCTCTAATAAATTAATTATGCCTGAGTGATATAGGTTAGTCAGCAACTGAGGAAAATGCTTATATTCATTGCCAGCAAACAAAGTGTTTTCAAAACCATTCTCTTAAGAGTACAGATGTCATAAGTATTCTAGGTCCTACATGGGGTGGAAACTTGGTATTTACATTGGCAAATACTTGGTTTTCTGAGCTTGTTTTCCAATTTACAAAGAGTTACTTAGTGTTTTGGTCATACTTTTGCCCTCCATATCCCTTCTAAGAAATAGTCTATCACATACCATTGATAGTGGATGACATGGAGTATATCATAGGGAAAATGCTAAAGGGAAAAAAAGGTATGGATTATTATAAGACATTAATACATTCTGCATTGGTCAGTAAATTCTGCTAGATTAACTAATTTGGGCTGCTGCTAGAAATCAGACTTTTCACAATTGTGCAGGACATCAATCAATCTTATATTTCAAATACCATATCAGACAAATAGTTTTGGTTGTTTTTTTTTTCAGTAGGGAAAAGCTTCTGCTTCTCCTTCTCCTTCTTTATCCTTCTCCTCCTTTCTCCTTCTCCTCTTTTTCCTTCTCCTTCTTCTCTTTCTTCTTCTCTTTCTTCCCTCCTCTCATCAAAACAAATAGGTTTTTTTCTGTGGTGCTTTCTGGAGTTAGAGAAATGTGTCTGTAGCTACAGTCTCCTGTTCTGGGATGTAACACAATTTAAACTGGATCTAGTTTGCATGTCATTAGGATATGTGTTATTTGCCAAGTGTTACAGTTAGCTGATATGAAGGTTTTAAACAGAGGAAATTTCCTCAGGGTTCAGTGCTGATATCGCGGATCACTTATAATCAGAAACAATGTTCTCAAATGTTTGTTGAAATTCTGTCAGTCAGAATAATTATAACTAGGTCATTCCTCATTTAAGAAGAAATTTCCTATAATGTCTATAGATAATAAGAGATCATAATAGATACCAAATATTTTGAGACTGATTTTAATCTTCCACCTGTGAAATTTGGCAGTAATTCGACCACAACTGATAGAACTGAGAATTCATTCTGCTTCTTTATCTCTAACCTACTGTAACTCAGGGAAGTTTCAGAAATTAAAGGTGATATAAAAAGTCTCTGATCTAATCAGTTTTGATGCCATCATCTTGACTCTATCTGAATTTTGTTCCCAAGGAATTCTAATTATGGAGGCTGGATGGAAAGGACCTGAGTACTTCCATTCTGGGGATCCCCTGTATCAGATAATTTTTCTCTTTTTCTCGTTAGTGCTTTATTATTGAAATGCTTGGGCATCAAGCTGTGATTCTTTTATTGAACCTTTTTAGATAATACTGTTATCTAATACTTTTTCCTGTATAAAGTAGTCTGTCTCTGTTAAAATAATCAACTTGAACAATTTTACATTTTTCTTCTTTTTTTTGCGTTCTTTTTAAAGAAAGGTAAAAAATCTCTTTTTCTCTTTCTCTTTTCCTCTTCTTTAATTTCCCTCCCTCCCCCAGTCCTCTACTTTTTACAGAGAGATGGAGAGATTATATTTTTATTATAGATCAATAGCTAGATAATTTTCATGTAGTGGTGTCACTTCATTGGTGTCCAGTATATTAATTTATTATACTTCTAAACTTTATGACTCCTAGTTCACCACAATGGTGACCAAGTTCCACCTTTCAAAAAATGTTAGAGTGCAAGACAGTGAAAGAGGTGAAATAGATTCTGTTGTGCATCAGCTTTTAATGTTCATTAAGCCATGTATGATGAAATAACAGCGCATAAAAAAGTAAATCCATCAGAAATCCTCTTTCAAATTGCTGTGTGTGGGTTGGATGAACAGTAGTCAACTTCTCCCTCAGGATATTGTCAGATGGAAGTGTTTGCAAAATGTTTGCAGCTGGAGATGTCATAAAAATGATAAAGGTCCTATCACGTCAAGTCTAAACCAAGCAGGGACCTTCTCTGTGCTTTACTTCCTTCTTTGCTTAACATCCTGAGATAATTAATTTCTACAATGTGTTAAAGGCCCTGAGGCTACAAGGAAACAACCTTGACTATTTGGGGGAATCTCATTGAAAAGTCTTTTGGTCTGCAATAAAAAGAGTTAACCCCTGGAAGAATAGAGGAGTCAGGGATATCATGTGGGCAAAGTCATGGGCTGTGCTTTCCTCTGAGGACAGGAGCACATGAACAAGCTGCTGTGAGGAAAGGCAAGGTGTAAACACCACTAAGCTCCCATATATGTATTGTTTTGGTCAGCAACAGATGAGAGATAACTCATCATCTTTCACTCAGAGTGCTCTTCTTCCTGTCAATTGAAGAAACAGCCCTTGCAGTTCATCTGTCACCTGAAATTTCAGACCAGTTTCCAAAGGTCAATAACTTGGTGACTGTAACAAACAGAGAAAATAAAACAGAATTAAATTTGCCCAAAGAGAAAAGGGCTCCAGCAGCAGTCTGAGATTGGTAAAAACTCTTTTTTATCTTATCCTAACCAGTCAAATTAGCTAAGGTTCAGGTGTTTCAGGTCTTGTGCAAGCAAATCATTAAATAACAACAAAATATATTTGTTTCCCATTTCATTAATGTGATTTCTCCTTTCTCTCCTCCCTCTCTCCCCTTTTCCTAGTTAAAGCAGAAAAAAAAACCATGGTGAAGGGTTCTCTCTCTGGGACTTCAGTGCTGCCATGCTTCTTCTCAACCACCCCCACCATAGCCTCCAGCTATGCAGCTGAGTACCTCCGGATCAAGTGGTCAAAGGTGGAACTGGATAAAAGCAGGAAAGATGCGAAAGAAACCACCGTCCTGGTGGCCCAGAACGGCAACATCAAGATAGGTCAGAGCTACAAGGACAGAGTGTCTGTCCCAACTCACTCAGAAGAGACTGGTGACGCCTCACTGACCTTCTCGAAGCTGCGCGCAAGTGATGCTGGAGTCTATCGCTGCGACATCATGTATGGGGTGGAGGACACACAAGGGATTGTCTCACTGGCTGTTGAGGGTAAGGACTTGTCTGTTTCATTTGTAACCAATACTGATTCTGGTTAAATTAGTAAAACTTAGTAATTAACACAGAACTAGGGAGTATTTAAAGAAGCATCTTTAGCAATTTGCCCTTGTTTGCATAGGATGAGAAGAAGCAACAGTCTTGCAGCTGAAGCTGTGGTTGACCCATCTTGATGTACCAAACCATGTTGCCATCAGAACCACTCTTTCTGTGGCAGGAATGTCAAGCACAAAGAAAGTTGCTTTTCACGCAGTGGTAAAGGTTGTATAGGCAGAGGGAAACTCATCTGACAGAAGCTGCAGGAGAACAATTAGTGGAGGGGTTTGCTAGATGTGGAGTGTCCAGTGATAACAGTTTGCTTGCCATCACTGTTAGGAAATAGCCTCCAAAATTTTGAGGGGGAGAAGTCTGCTTGTAGAGAGACAGAAGAGACAGATCTTTCAAAATCATAGAATTATTGAGGCTGGAGAAGACCTCTAAGATTATCAAGTCCAACCATTAACCCAGCACTACCATGTTCACCTACCATACCATGTCTCCAAATGCCACATCCATGCATTTTTTGAACACTTCCAGAGATAATGGCTCCCCCATTTTCCCGAGAAGCCTGTGCCAATGCCTGACAACCCTTTCAGGGAAGGTGTATTTCCTCATATCTAACCTAAACCTTCCCTGACACAACCCGAGGCCTCTTGTTCTCATCCAGTCCCTTGTTCCCTGGGAGAAAAGAGCAATCCTCACCTGGCTCCATCCTGCCATCAGGTTGTGGCGGAGACTGAGAACTTCCTCCTCGAGCCCCCTTTTCTCCAGGTTGAGCCTCCCCAGCTCCCTCAGCCACTCCTGGTGCTCCAGACCCTTCCCCAGCTCTGTTCCCTCAGTGCTCCAATCCCTCAGTCTTTCTTATCTGAGGGGCCCAGAACTGCCCCCATCACTCAAGGTGTGACCCCAGCCATACCCAGCACAGGGACAGCACTCTCAGGGCCTTTTCCAGCTTTTCAGCCCCTCTGCCCCAGTCTGGAGCTGCAGGGGATTATGCAAAAAATGGTGACAAAAGCAGTATCTGATCTATAAGTGTTTTTCTCCCAGGAACCACTTAACCAGCACAGCGAGTACAGCACAGAGGCTACCCCAGAGCCTAGTGCTGTACAGCCTTGTCAGTTTGGCACCAAGTCTGAGCTAACAGCCTGCACTGAAAGGCAGGATGTATTAGCCCAGGCTCTGTGCCATGCATAGGCAAATTCTGGACCCAGGTTTACTGTGTGTGCTTAGAACAACACTGTGCTGTGTGGACATATCTGCTTGCAGGAGCCTTGGTTTGGACCCTGCCTTGCACTCCTTTGCAGTTCTGTGTTTTTTGGAAGTCCAATATTTACTCAAATGACCGGATCCCAAAACAAACATTAATATCTGCTGCTGGAAATTATGGCTTTGGCTTAGATTTTTTTGGTGAGCTTAACACTGCATTGTTCTTCCAATATGCCTTACCTAACGTGAACAGTCTGTTGCCATGGGTTCAATGAAAGGATTTGAAGGTGTGGTCTTAATTTGGAAATGAAATAAATCAATGTTGCCACTAATGCCTGCATAACCTCATAAATTGTTGGTCCTAATGAAAAAAGCAAAAGGGATCCTGTTTTGAACATTATTTTTTAATAGCAAATGTATCTCGCATTCCTTACTCCTCTTCAAGTGCTCCCCTGACTATATATCTATATCCAGGAGCAGTAGATGTTTACTACAATAAAATATCTGATGTTATTCAGCTTTTGTAGTTAGTGCTCCTGGAAAAACACTGCAAAGTGATGAACTGATTACATTTATGTTTTCAATTCAAAGAAAATCTCACATGCTCTATTTTCTTTCTGTGACTGTTCTTTTCCATGATTGCTTTAATGTTAAAATTTCAGGAGAGGAAGAAGCTAGGTCTTGACCCAAATGAAAAATAACATCCATTCTCAATTTTCTACAATGTTTGCAAACAAATGTCATTTATCAGACTTGTAAGAATTTCTTGTGAATGTTGATGCTCAAATCTTCTGCCCCCTTTTCAGTGAGGCTTTATGGTTTCTTATGATTTCAGCTTGTAAGTGTGAAAACAAAAACCATTGGTCCAAAAAGTGAATTATCTCCATTGTGTTGCCTTTTTGAATCTGCACCCCAAAGTGATATCAGTTGAAGTCACGTGATCTCCTGTACACTCCCTTTGTGAACTCTGTACTACCTGTCCTTCGTGGGGTATTTCCGTGTCAACTGAGGTTATTCCAGAGCTGAGGGCAGTTTCAGCACCGTGCTTTGGTCAGCTCTCCTGGGTGGAGCTGGGGCTGTTGCTTGCAGAGTGATTCATGAAGTCCTGACAAATTTATCATCACTTTTGTTATTTCGTACATTTTATGCTCACATGAAGTAAGCCAAAAAATATCAGCATTGCTCTGAAGTAGATGTAATTCTTCTTTTGTCATGAGAATAGATTAATTAGGCTCAGGATCTCCATTTGTTTTATAGACATTCCCTAATTTTAAACCTTCAAACAAAAAGCACAATTGAGCATCAATGAAGCCAGAGAGATAAGCTTAGACAGCTGGCCTGCTTGTTTTTCAAATTAACCTTTGCTAGTAACATAATAGGTATCTGTGAGAGCTAATTTGAATAAAATTACTGTAATTGCTATTTCTATCCTTTAGGTATGCTGGGTATATAAAATTGCTGTTGAACACACTGTCCATCAAGCAAATGCATTTTACCAGTGATGGAATATATTGTGAACTAAAAATGGGATTTCTGACGAAGAGTAACTTTCTCTGTAGCATATAGATTTTCTTCAGTCAAGCTGTACAAGATGAATAGTTGGTATTAGGCATTGAAAGTAAAGCTTTTAATGCCTAATTATTTTTTTGCCTGAACCTCAAGCCCAAGACCATCTGTAGAAGTTCTGTGTATTTGTGCATCTATTTTTTCTTTCTACTTAGCTATCACAACTGACAAATTTGATAATTGGCATGCCAGTATCCAGTTAATTTGCTCTTTTAGATGCCAAATGAACTTCTGAAATTCTGAAAAGTCATAATCATATGTGATTAACAACAAACTTGTGTCTGTACCATTTCAAACTAAAGATCTGGCTGTCCAAGTGTCCTGTTCCAATGAAAGCAACAATAGACGATATCAAAGGGCAAACCTCAATATTTACTCTATTACTGTCAGAGACTTGTCACTCATGGAATTACTCACACAGAGGCTTTACAGTATTCAGTCCTGAGCAGATATGGTTTTTTCCATTTGTTTTTGGAATGTCTGTGGATTTCTAATATCTAGAGCTGGACTACAGGTTAAGCCACCCCTTAACCACAGCTGGTTATCTTAGTTATTATTCACAAGGAAGATACATTTCTCATCGCCCCCTTTGCCTTTTTTTCTGCATTGCATATTTCTGCTACATTTTTTTTTTGGCAGGTAAAAGCTTCCAAAGAGTGACAGGAAAGTCGTAGCAAAGTAGGGGTAGAAGGACATTTTGGGCCCCTTGAACTCATTTGTTCAGCACTGCGAGTGCCCGTACTATGTGCTGTGCTGCCTGCCTTTAATAATCCCAAAATCAAGTGGGAACACCCATTCACATGGATTAGGTGCTTCCTGTATTCCACCTCTGAAATCAGTGTTGCTATTTTTCATTTTGCGGTTGGTGAGAGTGTAAGAGAGAGAGGAGGGGAAACAATTTTAGCCCATACAGGAAGTCCCAGGGCAGCCAGATATCTGCCCTGCCTGTTAATTGCATCTGCAGAGCTGTCCATGATCCACGGGATGGTGCCCATGGAGGGGCAGTTTTGTCCCACTGGATACACCCTTTCCTATTTCTAATTGTGGGAAGCGCTTTCCTCACACCCTGGTTGCTGCTGTAATTACATCAACCTCTCAGACAAGGATATTTGATATTCAGAATGGATCCAACAGCATCACGATGTTAAGATGCTTCAGCTTCTTACAAGAAGAGAAACGTAGAATCACAGGTCATTTTGAGTTGGAAGGGACCCAGTAGGATCATCAAAGTCCAATACTCCAGAATAAGTCATTCACACTGATTTTTTCTTCCATATATTTTCTTCTCTACCTTCTGTGCATGTTCCTCTGAAATCTTCCCCTTGTCTCAGGAGCAAATCTTCCTTTGTCAGGTTTTGTAATTTCATTTTTCTACAATGTTTTGAGATTTTCTTCCAATGTTTCTTAATGTTACTAAACTGACAGATCAAACTATCTCCCATTGAGAGTCCTTGGCCTCACAGTTTTTGAATGTTCTTGGGTGAGATGAGCTCTCTGCCATTCCATATCCCTGGTGACTGATTTGAGAGATTTACAGATGGCAATTTTAGACTTGGCTTCTAACCTTTAGCAAAGCCAGCTTTGGTGAGTTGAATCCCAGAAAGGATTCTCTAAAAAGTATTGCTGTACCTTTCTATGTCCACATTTATTCCTTCTCTCTAGTTATAGTGAAGTCCACTTGTATAAAATATTTTTGACCTACCTTGTAAAAAGCTGACCTAGAAGTGAAATGGGACACTACTCTTTATCCTGGAACATAATTGAATATTTAATTAAATTCTTGTTTTATGTGATGCTATGATGTTGGACAACAAAAAATAACATGTATGACCCAGTGTAATTAAAAAAACTAAATCTGAATGAAGAACTCATTGAGCTGAATTTTTGTTACCTTCCTTGGAGATAATTTGATTTAAAGGGATCAAACTGGCAAATGGGATTCTTCCAGTTTTCTCACTTTTTTGTCATAACTTCTCAGTAAATACTTTTTTCCCAAAAGTGAGAGCACTTTTTTCTTTTCTTACTGATTTTTTGGGAGTCCACTGTTTTCATGGGCCTCATTTTAGTTGTTTCTGTTTGATTCTGCTGCAAATCTGGGGGACTTTTTCCCCAATTTTTTTTCTGTTTTCTTTTTAAAACCAGTAAAGAAAATCCTAGGCTTAAAATACTTATCCTGTTAATGGAAAGAAGCAGGGTAGATGGCAATTCACATTTTCATGTTTATGCAAACTCATCTTTCTTACAAGCATTATAATAATAATAAATTAAAGTTGTTTCCATGTGGGAATGCTGCCACTCAAAGGTGCTGTTAGCCCTGAGAGATATGTTGACAACCTAATTAATCTGTTCCCTCCACAAGAACTCCCCTGCTTTATCTCTTAAGCGTTTGAAGAGATGTTTTTATTTAATCTGTTAGGCTTACCTTGAAACCTCACCTCCCATTGATGTTGAACTTCTGTGCTTCCTTTCTGACTAAATTATTGTGGGCTTCTGCATTTTTAAGATATCTCCCTGGGAAGGGAAGGGCACAGCTGGTAGCCACCACTGAAGGATGGGAGAGAGAAACTTATCTCTAGGTAATAAAGACACAGTTAGTGCCAGGAATCTCTATCCTTACAGGGCAGGAGGTGCAGGGCAGAGGGCTTGGAAAGCACTTTCTCTCCTCACAGTGAGTTCCCCAAGGCCTTGGCAAGGGAGCTCCTGCTGATGCAGGGCAAGCCTGCTCCTCAGGCTGCCAAACGCTAAGACAGGGGTCAGAAGATGAGTGGAAAACCTCAAATGAGGGACATACATGAATTATTCATGCGGGAAGCTGAAAACCCTGCCCTGTTCCTTCCTTTCATACAGTGCTCAGTCCTGTAACCTCTATTTTGGGGTGTATTTGTGATGTAAGTTTTGTTCTGCATTAAAGGCAAGGAAAGTCATCAAATTGCGTGGCAGTTTTGTCAATGGGCTGGGGCTTATTTCGGGGGTCTGCACCACAGCGCCCAACATTTAAAGGCAAAAATTAATAGAATAACAGCCACTGCCATCATAATCTTTTCTGTTTTTCTCTCTTTGCTGTATGAGACAACTTCTGAAATTCAGGCTTTATGTGGCCACATCCAACACCGCATGAAGCAGCAGCCTGAGCTCACTACTGAGTGTGAAATGTAATTTATTAGCCATACCAGCAGCTAATAAACTAACTTCCCCTGCTGTTTCACAAGGTTTTGGTGCACCATACCCTGTCAAGTACTACAGGAAAGTTGCAATCTAAAGGTGCGGAAACACAAAACCAGGCTTTAACCCATGGAAACTCTGGTTTGTTAAAAGTTAAATACTTTAGATTTTCATTTTCTGATCTAATACATGAGATAAATGATTAAAAGCCATTCACTCTTGCTCTGACAGAAGTGAATTTTGGATGCTACAAATTATGTCCCTGTGAGTGCTCTTTCTTGCTGCTACTCCTTCCTGTAATTACACTGACTTTGTTTGCCAGATGTTCAGTGACAACATTATACTGCTCTAGTCTGTTTTCCAGTTGTTTTATTTGTTCCTAGGACAACTCCTTCATTGCCTTTTTTATTTCAGGGAGGAAATAGACAAAAGAGGAATTAAAAAAAAAAACCCAAAACCTTTACAAATGTTTTAAAGTGCAAAGGCTGGGACAATGGGTTTTGCCCCTCTCTCTGTCTAACTGAAACAATGAAAGTCCTGCACTTTAATCTTCTTAGCCCCAGGGGTTCTTCTAATTATTGCAGCTGTTGCACAGGCTTATGCATAGTGACGTCCTCCTTCCCATTCATCTTGGAGGCTCTTTCATGTCCATCAGCTCCTCCTCCATGGAAATGGAAGAGCCTCCAGCTCTTAAGAATAGGTGAAGTTTACCTTTAGGATCAGGCTGAGGAGAACAAAGCATTCCCCGGGTTCCTTTCCAGGATTTACAATTGACCGAAGGCTCTTAGCTCACTGCAAAATCCATTGTAAATTGGTGGGGATATTAACTCTTTAGTCCTGACTTATTCAGGTGTCACAGGGATATCCCAAGTACATGTCAGCTAGGAATGGCAGTGGTTACTTCCAATATATAAGAAATGAGAGGTGAGATGGTTGGTTATGGAGAATATGCTCAATATATTTAAACAGCAGGAAGCTTTTTTTTTTTTTTAATAAGTGCAACTTCAGAGAAATATGTTGCCATCCCCTGCTAAGGTAATGAAAGTTTTTGTGGTTGCACTGAGAATCAGGGCTCTTGTGCCCAGCTGAAGTCATGTAGTATCAGTTAAGCAATCTTGGTAAGAGAAAGAGGCAATTAATCTAAATTAATACAAAATACATTTTAATTAACATTAAAACCGAATAGAAAAATTGCTTCACATACTTGGACGTTTCTGGTTTGACTATGAGTTACAGACGTGCCTGTAACAAATGTGGATAAAGCCTTCCCAAATCTTCGTTCGCGAAGCCCAGCCATGAAAATGAGTTACAGAGTTGGTACCAAACATTATCTATTACAGAAACACCAGTGTTTCCCAAAAAAAGGAAAGTTTTAAAAAGTCTGTGCATATTCAACAATAATATGGAGTAAAGGCAGATACTCAGCTTGTGAATATTATTATGGGTTGTAGTTGTGATTCAGGGTAAATGTTTTATCTGCTTCCATTGTGAGCTCTGCAGTAGTTGCCCATTTTTTACTTTTAGACTCAGAACACCAAGCAGGTCATCTGAACTTTTGGTTTTATTTATTACTGTACTACTGATACAGCAATGCTCACTTATACCAGCAGGTATTTTCCTCAAAGTGTCAGCCCATGTTACTAAATTCTGAATATATTAAAATAAATATTTTAGTGCACACAGTATCTTTAAAAAAAATAACCTCCAAAGAAAATTTTTTATTTTAAGATTTTAGATGCCAAATGTGATTATTTACTCTTGCCTGACTCGTTCTGCAACAAGGCTGTCTGGAGCAGTGTGACCCCCATCCACCCTGTCATGCTCCTTTGGCTCCCAGCAGCAGATGAAGATGCCCTTTGGAAGCTGTCCCTGTTCTCTGCTAGTCACTGAAATTGCCTAAGAAACTCCTTGGAACAGTGTCATGGGGCCTGGGCCAAATAATGCAGCGAACTAATCTAGCGATTTAACACCCTTAATGACCAAATCTCTCACCTGGGATATTTAATTTAGTGATGCAAACACAGCTATAATTTTTCAGAGTGTATTCTTTGCTTGTCACTGCTACCAAACAACTTGTGGGTCCATTCAAAGGTGAAATTACATCACTGCTCGGAAGAAGCTCTTTGTGGTAGGTTTTATCAGTGGCTCTGAAAAGGAATTTTAGAGGGATGCTCGTGGTCTGCAAATTTCCAGTTAGTGGCTGCAGCTGGTGTGTGACTCCACATCAAATGATGTAATATGGGGATTCCCACCATTTCCTCTTTCATTTCCTGTTTCTCTGCAAGTAGCTTTGATGAAATTTATGTCTGATGGCCAAGGTTTAACCCATCTGTGAGTAGTTCTCAGATAAAATTTTCTATTTTAATTCCTTATTCCATCACAACAAGATTAAAAATGTATATTTTCCATCTAATGGACATATGTAGATCTTTGATAAGGGGTAAAATTTTACTGAATTTGTCTGCAAGAGAAAAGTATTTCTAAATATGTTGCAACCTCTTACATCGTTTCACTAAGTGACCCATATTTCTTTTTACTTGCAAATTAGCAGACATTTTCCATCTTTCAACAATGCTCTAATAACAAATACTTTAAAAATCATTATCGCTAAAATGTCACCATTTTTGCAAACTGTATTACAGTATATTATTGCCTCATCATGAAGTACTCCAGTGAAATCATCAGAGAAAGGGAACATTTTATGGTTTAGGTTTTTTCTTTTTTCTTTGCTTGTTTTGTTGTCATTCTGTGCATGTTTTATGGTGGTGTAATGCTTTCTGAAATATTTAGAGTGCAATAAGTGAGGTTGGATGTTATTTTTAAGAGTCAATCAGGGGACACTCCTTTGATAGTAAACCGTAAAAGACAGTGGTAATAGGGGGAAGTGGTTTTGCAAGGTAGAATTGCTGTTTCCTGCCACTTTGGTGCCCTTTTTGGTTTGTTTCAGCTGTTGTCAAATTCAGTGGGAATTATGTGTATGTAGAAAGCAGAATGTGGCTTCTAGACAGATCCTGTCTTAACTAAAACCATCTTAACTCTAGGCCTCATCTTGAAATATCCAGCTGAAGTTGTCAAGTCTCTTTCTAGAACTAGAAAAATCCCAGATAAAAACACACTTTGTTTTGTCTATATCATTCATATCATGTGCAGGAAAAGGTGGTTATGAAAAATTGACTAAAAGCCATATATTTATAAATTTAGTATTTGTAGTAAGCTTTGACGTATTAGGAACAGATTATAGAACTAGATCAGGCTAACCAATGTGCTTCAAAAGCACAATTTTTTGGGGTATTTTATCATCACTGGTATCAACCACTAGAGGGGGAACATCATTTATATCAAATATATCTTTTAACCTTTTACTATTTTTATTCTACCCATTTGTTTCAGCATTCTAACAACATCTAGGCAGAGTTACAGCACAATGATGGCTGCAGGAACAACAGAAAACATGTTACTAACAAAAAATTTTGGTTTTTTTTCAGGTGTTGTATTTCACTACCGTGCAGCGACCAGCAGATACACCTTGAATTTCACACAGGCTCACCAGACATGTCGGGACAACGGTGCTGTGATGGCAAGCCCAGAGCAACTGAAAGCCGCCTATGAGGATGGGTTTGAGCAGTGTGATGCTGGCTGGGTGTCTGACCAGACTGTGAGGTGAGGCATTTAAACATTCCATTGACACACTTTCCCAACATTTATATGCTTTGACTGTGCAGGCTTAAACTGCTGACTTGCCCTAATAATAAATCTAACTGTGCTGCATTCCAGGTATCCAATTAGACATCCAAGAGTTGGCTGCTTTGGAGATAAGATGGGAAAGAAAGGAGTCAGAACATATGGGCGCCGCTTCCCCAACGAGACTTATGATGTGTATTGCTACGTGGAGCACATGGAAGGTAGGATGGGTCTGCAAAACTCATGAGATCTGGGCTACAGATCCTCATGTGGAAGGGCAAAGAAATAGGAAATCCCATTTAAAATAAGTTTTGGCTGCCTTGGATCTGCAGGGAATCGCTGAATGGAGCAAACCTACAGTTTGTGGTCTGGTAGGTCTTAATTAAAGGCAAATGTGGACCCTGCAAAGAGACAGTCAGGGTTAAAGCTGCTATAGTTAGTGCAACAGATCTCACAAAAATTGCTGTTGAAGCATCTTGTGGTTTTTTGAATGTTATAGAAGTATTTTCATAGAAACACATTTAATGTTTGAGAAACTATATATAAATATATATTTATACATATATAAAGGTAGACATAGTACATGTGCTGACTGTATTATAGTTTATAGAGTATGTAAACAAGTTTTTTATGTGTTTATGACATAAAATTAAGCAGGTATCGAGTTGCCATCTAATTTTAATAATATCTTTTTTGAAGGGGGGACATTTTAACATCAAAAAGAAACAAGAAAAAAAAACTTTCTAGTGAGAAATCTGGATCTCCTTTAGTAAAATTCTTTGCCACTTCACAGTAGAACTATAGTCTTTTGAAAATCTACTATTTAGGGGGCTCTTGAGGGTGGTCATGATTCTACCACAGGGTGACTGTGAGCTACGGATCATGTTGTGGACCCCATGGTATCTTGTGATCCATTGTTGGGATCTATGATCAGTCCTTATTCAAAAAAGGGTTTGATAATATGGTAAATTTTTCTGTAATAAAGCAGTTTAGCCCATGTGAACAAATCTCCATACTACAGGTGTGATGTTGTAATAATTTCTTATAATCTCCCTTCTGGAAGTGAATTTAACTATATCCTTTCAGTGGGCGGGTAGATACACTCCAGGCATCAAATATCCTTATGCTTAGGCATTACTATGACTAGTTAAATGCATAGAATTAAAATGTAAATGCAGAAATAATCTTTCCTGTCCTGTAGTCTGTGTTTTTTTGGCTTTGTACTGGCTATACACATGGGAACCCCCATTCTGGTACAGAAATACTTTGCAACAAGGACCAAAGTACATTTTCAATTTACCACAATGATCTGAGAGTGTCACACTTCTTCTGCCTTTGCAAGTTTATATTCCATACCAGTTTCACTGTTCCTTTCTAAAGAAACCCTGATAGTTCCTAATTAAATAGCTTTTGGGAAGATCCTTGACAGTCATACATTTCATTCGGTGCTCTTGCAGGCAGCAGAACAATAAATCACTCATGGCTTCTGTACATATATTTGCAGCAAGCAATTGCAAAATGAAGGTGCTCAGTGTTTGTAATCTGTCTTAGAGAAGGAATAGCTTAGATCATGCAAAGTTTTCTCCTGCTGATGATTTGTAGATGCTTTAGTCACTGAAATCAAAAAATGTTTTACTTTTAGCAGCTGAAGATCTGGCCCAAGAGATCTTTATAACGCTTGGAGAGTTATAAAGTACAAGTAATACAAGTCTTGCAAAGCCTCAAAAAATATATAAACTTGAGAAATATGAAAATTAAGTGACAGAATTTTGTTAGTTCTCTTCATTGCTTTAATTTTAGTTATGTCCCATTTATATATGTTAGTGAGCAGCATTGCTGGACATCTACAGTTCATAACATTTGATCCTCCATCAGTCCTTGGTGGGATTGAATTCTGAATCACCTCTGATCCAAGAGTGTTAAATTCAGTTTGGGTCTTTCCTACTTTACAAAAAGAACTTTTGACCAATCTGTTTCATTCCTGGATGAAAGGCAGTTCTTTGATCCTTTCCTTCTTTAAGAACAGAGGAGTGTAACTTAATACAGAGAAGCCCATCTTGGATGCTTGTGAGCCAGCAATTTCTCAGGGTCAAATATTCCCACTAAGCTTTCAAAAATAAAAATTAAAATAAGCCAAAAAACGGAAGCGTTTTTCACTGAAGCTTATGGTCTCTGCATGGAACAATCTGGAACCAGGCTGTGAGGCTCAAAGTAATTGCAATGACTGTGCAGTCTTTGTGGGTGAAGATGCATATGCATAGATTTTCAGTTTCTCATGGGTATTAATTTGTTCTTCCTCATTATAAAATTTCATTTGCCAAGACTTCTGAGCTGGATTTCCTCTCTGGATACACTTAAATTTCTGTCCTATTGTTGTGGGTGATGGTTTGCTTAAGCATATGCCTGTTGTTGTGGCCTATCAAATGTACTGTGGTATAGTGATCTGCTTGGATATGAAACTTTCAGCATTTAAGAAATATAATCCAGGAGAGAATATAGGGAATATTTGGTCTATGAACACAGGTAGCAATAAGGACATTCATTTATTGATCAATTTTAATTCTAGATTATTATAATATTTAGCCAAAAATACTCCCCCCTTTTTTCTCCACTGGTTTGTTTGTTTTCCTTTTTTCATGTGTGTGATTACATTTTTTTTTCCTGTTTTCTCAGAAGTTTTCAAGTGATCTGGAGTGTGGAAAGAACTTCTATGATTTCCAGAAGGAGCGATTGTTTACGAATATAGGGTACAGGAATGGTGTAGGCATGTTATAGTGGCATGCGGAGAGGTTAAATTACTCTGTGTGGATGAAGATAAACAGGTGCTTGTTAGGAAGACACATCATGAAATAGTGAAGGATAAATTATTCCTCAGTACCTTCACAGAAACATGAGCCTCTGAGCCAGACTCTCTTTTAAGTTGGGACTAAGGAGCCAAGGTGGCTTTTTCTGTACAACAGAAGCAGTTTCTGTGAGAAAAAAGGTTAATTTCGAATGAAGAGCTTGATAGAAGTCACGTAACATTAATGAGTTTATAATTCAGAGCCACTCACCCACGGAAAACAGACATTTAGACAAAATGTCAGTAAAGTTACTGCAAGGTGAAGGCTGCACAAAACTAGATTGCAGTGCTGGTGGAAAACTTGCAGTTCAAAATTTAAGCATATGTCAAATTGCTGGTTGCCCTGTCCATCAAAGGCTGATTCTGCAATGTACGACCTTTCTCTTGTAATGAGCACTCCCAACACTTAACTCATAACAAAGGACATCCATGGCACTGAGGGTACTGTAGAACAAGGCTTAAACATGACTTTTTCCATGCGAATTTGAAAGCTTATATTTGCATAGCCTGTTCTTGTTCAATACCAAAACTATTAGACTTACTTGCACTAAATAGGTCCTTATTTGGAGAGTCTGTATCATTGGAATGACTATTTGTGGAATAAGACAGTGCTTGATTAATGATATCAAAAATCTGGTCCATAGCGAGGATGGAAGCCATTGAACAATTATTGGTCTGCTGGCTGCTATTTGTGTGTTACCCAGAAGGCCATAAATGGTGGTAGGAATTCTTGCAATACATTTCAAAGTAAATGTGCCTTGAATTTGCAGTACTAATTTTGGTATTTGCACTGAGGATTTGTAGGAGCAACTCCATTTCAGTTTTATTCCTTTCTGGCCATATGAAATCATGAAGTTGGCCAGAGACATGGATTTCTCCTTGAAGTACAAATGATTAGCTTAAATTAAAACCAGTTATCTAGGCTAACTCTTACCATTTCCTTGTACTGAGGAAAGCCAGAGAGATTAAAGGCTGTAAAATCCTAATTTAAATATTGAGCTTTGCTAAAACTCTCAAAAGAATAATTATGGGAAGGATTTAAAATTTCTGTACTCCTAGTGAAAAAAATGGGAATCTGGAGTCAAAATATTAAAAGGGTGCTGGGCATGGTCTCTTACTGCAAACTGATCTACATCCCTCATATTTTATCATGTATTTCAGTGTACCAAGCATTAACAGAAACATTTAGGATACTTTTAACTGCAGGAGATGACTTGCTATTAAAGAGTTTAATGTAAAGTGGTTGAGCTGCAGAGGTTTCGGTTTAACTTTTGAGGTTCTCTGAACATCTCCAGCTGAAGCAGTGTCAGCACCAATATCCATGGAATAATCCCTTGGACAGAGGTGGATGTTGGGGAAGGAAGAGTTTCCGTCCCACCCTCAAATAAAGGGGGTGTGTGGTTCATTTGACAGCGCTGTGGTGTCAGGGACAGAGACAAAATGCCAAGTGAGGGCCTTGAGGTGTCTGGTGCTGAGCCAAGGCACAAACTAACCTGTCAGGATTATCTCCTGGCCAAAGCCACGAGAACCCATATCTGCCTAACAAACCTATAATGTATGCAGATGGGGACTCACGCTAAGAAAGATGTTTTGGGGTGTCTGTGGGGAAGATTATACAGCTTCCCTTCCATTGCACCATTTACCCTCTACAGTGAGCACATGGAATAAAAACAAGAATCAAAACCAGATGTCCTTTGAATACTTTCCACCTACCCTCATGCGGTTTTGCCACAGTCATGGAAATTTCTGTGAGACTGATAATAATAATTAAAGAAGTCATAGTCTAAAATATGGCTTCAGGTGAGATGTTGTTTCTGTGTTTGGGGCAGCTAAAGATCCTCTCTGGAATCCATTCTGATTCTGCTGCAGCAATTGGATTAGATTTTAAAAGTGGGACACAGAGAAGAGAACCTTTTTTTTTCTTTCTAGTTCAGGGCCTGTGATAAGCCTTTGCATTGGTTTATCCAGGAGACTTATCCAGGCTAGGATTGTGTGACATCATGCAGGGTTCATGGATCCAAGGGTTCTCAAGAGGATTCCTGTTCAGCCTACAGGTTTGCACAGAATAGACTCAAGGCATTCAGGAGAGTTTAATTAAATCATTGCTGATATGTATCAAAAGCAATCCACTCACTTGGAGGAAAAAAAAAGCTTCTTCACCTTTTCCAGCCTTCTGCTTTAAGGCTGAACCAAACTTCTTAGAGGTTTGTGATTTTCCATTCCTAGAAGGTGTTTCCTATTAATTAGTGACTTTTTTAAGGACACCTCTTTTTTACTCTGGTGTGTCAGAAAACACAGACAGCAGAGAAAGAGAGGAGGAGGAAATGGAATTTCTTGGGACACATGGTCCTGAAGGTGCAAGGGTGAATGCTTTAGTCCCCAAAGTGCCCATGGTATTTCTGCTTCTTTGCACACTTGATAGTGTCCTAGGAATAAAGTTTTGAGCAGATTCCACGTTTCTGAGTAAAAGAAAGTCATGGTGGCACTGCCTCATCACTGCTTGAGCTTTGAACTGCCAACCATGTGGCTGTGACCAAACATTTATGAGGAGCAGAAACAGCAGGTTACAGCCGCAGGTGGGAAAATGTCCTTGGAATGCTCTATGTAACACCAGAAAAGATGATATTTTGTCACTTTGAGACATCTTTCATAACGGACCCAGGGCATCCTGGTCTGCTACTGCAGACCCTGGAGCTCTAACACCCCCAAAAGGGCATCTCTGCTTTATGAAACTTGGTGGTTTCCACCATCTCTCAGAAGCAGCTAATGAACAAGTCTGGAGTTCAACATAGACACATTAAAAGAAATGAGAGCTGCCAATTCTTAGTGGGAAGATAATGTTTCTTCTCCTGAAACAAGAACTTCACCAAGGAGCTAAGATGAAAAAGCACTGGAACTTTTTTTGTGCTGTTTTTATTTAAACTGTGAGACTTAAGCATTTCCATTTACAGAAATGATTAGATTTTCATGTCTTTAATATCCCTCTGGATATTCTAATGTCTTTCTTTAGTTGACACTGAAGGTTGACACTTGGGTGGAATATGACCACCCAAGTAAAAGATGAAGCTCATGAACACCAAATTCCAGATGGGACAGTAATAATCACAGAATTATAGAATCACTAAGGCTAGAAAAGATCTTTAAGATCACCAAGTCTGACCACCAACCCAGCACCACCACTACATTCACCATTAAACCATGCCCTAATAAAGGCTTCTTAGAGAAAAAAACAGGGAAAGAGACTAAAAATATTGCAAACTTTATGAGTTCATTCCCTTCACATGGAGTGAGTAATAGCAAGGACTCTGCGCAGGTGCTTCATCAGTTACCATCCACAGCAGTTGGTCAAAAAAGTGTTAAAAGCATCTGGACAGAGATTCACAGGTTACCTCCTGAGCTTCCCTGCAGTTTCGGAGGATCATTCTGTAAAGCTTTTGTTGCAGACTTGCATGGAATTCCTTCGTTTCCACAAGGGACTTGTGGTTCATTTTGCTGTGCCTGGCACTGTGCTAAGCAAAGCTGTGGAGATGATGCTTTGCTCTGGGAGGAGAGTGCCACATAGTCAGGCTCACAGATGTCCTCTAGGAGATAGCAGCCCACTAATCCCCTGATTTTGGCTTCATCTGTGGAAAAAAGGACATTACTAGCAAGGTCTGTGCTGAAGGGTTTGCATCTAGGTTCATGATGTCTACCCCAGTCAGTATGTGTTGACCCTGGCCATGGTTTGAGCCTACCTCGCTTCCCATCTTGCTTTTAAGATGTGTGATTCATGAAATTCATGTCAGAAAAACACACCCAGCTCAGTGAGACTCCTCCTGATGGGAGAGAGTAAGTGAATGAAAGGGATGAAACTTGCTGTAAAACTGGCTGATAAGCCTGTAGATATTAAACTTTTTCCTTAGGGATTGTAGTGAATCAGTTTCTGTCTTCCAAAGGAAAACCTGGCTTCTTTTTCTGCCCTAATGTATTGGAAAGAGATGGAAAAAGCATGACTTTCAGCAGGTGTCTCTTTTAACCAAGCAAAACAAGCACACGCGACAGGAAAATCTTGGGGATTCTTCAAGTACTGTGACGGCTGAGACTGGTCCATCAGCCTGGAGCTTGGTTTTAGATAGGAGCCAGCAAAAATACCCTACATTATTGTCTGCAGTCTAAACCTTGTCACGTTCTCCATCTCACCTCCTGGTACATGCAGGGTTGGTTTTTCCTCATCTGCTGGTCTAAGCCCTGGGGTTTATCTGCCTAATATTGTTCAGTTACTCGTAGTGAACTCCAGCTATAAAAACATTGCCTTTAACAGGCACAGAACTGGATCTGCCCTGCTTGGTGCTGTGGCTATGTAATTTGTTTATCGACCAGAAACATTTTCTCTCTTAATTTCCTTGTTTTCAGTGTTTTGGCTGAGAAATTGAGGTGCTTTCAGTCACTATAACAAAAACACTTGTGACAGTGTGACAGGATCAGTCCCTCTGCTAAATGTAGAACCTACTGTGCGTTCAAAAATAGGAGCAAATTTTAGAGATTTCGTGGATTAAATAAGTTTTATTAGCCTCAGCATTACTTTTCTTGCTTTTTAAAAGAAGTTTCTGTTCAAGTTTCAAGTCTTTTTAGTACTTTGAAGGAGTCAGGATGTTTCAGTCATGTGGTGAAAGTGAATGCACTAAAGAAAAAAAATAAGACTTTTTTTTATGGTAAGGTGTTTTTAGAAGATTGCATGCCACTTCTAAGTGTTTCTGGATTTATATAGCAAGCAAGGCCCTTATTAAACTCTTGCTTTATTTTTCACATCTTATTCCAACAATTATTATGCACATTAAGTGCACACTCAATCACAGAGAACTTCGATTTATTTTCAGACTGGATAGACAAATTGTGGAGCCATAACTCCTAGAGTAAATGATTGCTATTTGGAATCTGACTTTTGCACTTGATTTATAAAAAATAATAATTGTGGAAATCAATGAAAAATGCTCTTTAACTAGAGCAATTGCAAGGTACCATGTTTAAGGTACCATCTTTATGCTTTATCTTATCTCTAGAATTCATGAAATAAATGAATATTTACTTGGTATATGATGGAATTTTACTGATTCCTCTGCTACCTTTTTACCTTCTTTGTGAGTTTAATGGCACAAATTCTTTAATATACCAGTTAGGTGGCAAATACTTTGGATTTCACTAATTGGATTGTTCTGGTTAGGATGCATTTTGCCTTAGACACATGGGGTTTTTATCATTTTGTTTTGTTTTTTTTGTAAAACAGCCGTTGACAAAGATAGTATCTGTATGCCAGCTGATGACTTTTAAGAGACGAACAAAATAAATATGTGTGGGGTCAATAGAATAGATTCAATACAAAAAAAAGATATGCTACCCATCTTTTAAATGTGCAGGATTATCAATATTTCATATACAGGCAAACCCCAAGGCAAATTTGAGGCAGACTTCCATATAGAAATGCTATTGTGCAATTTAGATAAGTAATTCCTCTGTAGAGTGACCTCTCTTAAAGAACCTTGTATTTTGAAATCTTACAGCAAGACATGACCATTCCCTAAGTTTATTTGCCTTAACTGAGTACAGATGACAGCTCAGAGGAACAAATAACACCAACATTAATGATGTTATGCACAAGTGCCAGTCGGAGCCAGTGATCCAGATCAGCTGATGGAAAAATTTCTTTTCTAGTAATCTTTCATGTTTACCCATTTCCCCGTCTATTCAGTGAGTTTCCCCCAGAAAGAATGTTGTCAGATTGTCTGACATTATTTAGGTTTTGATCCATTTTTTCACCTAGAAATCATGGCGATTAATTGTTCTTCTTTACTTGTCTCATTTTCTTATCTAATTGGACTGATAACTGCTGTATAATTTCAATTTAATTGCATTGTAACTGCTAATTTTCATAAACGTCATAGCTTCTGTGAGAGAGGATCAGTGATCTTCCTCAGAGCAGAATGGGCTTTCTATGGAGAGGCCTTCCCTTGCCCCATTGTTCCATGATACTGGTGCTTGGACAGGACTGTGGGATAACTGTATCCATCATTCTGCGCTGGCCATGACACCAGAGCTGGTACGCAGATGCAGAAAAAGCTGTCTTCTGCAAAACGGTTTAATAAAAAGAAGAGTTCATTGTCTGTGTGGTCTGAAGAGCTGAATGAAGTATTCTGGTCCTTCTGAGGATTAATGGTTCCTTGCTTTTCTTATCTGTCCCTCTCCCATAGATATATTCTGGCCCTTTACCTCTGAGTTGGAAGCTCCACACAACATGTATAAAGAAACTTACACTATGGAATTGGAATTACAGCTGTAATAACAAATCAAGAGTTTCCACCTAGGAAGAAAAAGAAAGTTGGCACTTTGCCTCCTTTCACACTTACATTCCTTTCAGTCCCCAAACAAGTGTAATATTGATGTGAATGGAACTGCTCGGGGTGATGTAGTTTCTGTCTGCATTTTTCTGGGTTCCCTTCAGACTAGTGCAAGGCTAAGAGAGATTGCATGACCAGTATGAAAAAGTAGTGGTCTCCTGCAACACTGGCTGCTGTGTTCTGGCCTACTCCATCTGAGGAAGGGAACGGCTGTCTTGTAAAAAATATTTTTAATTTTACACTGTTGATTTGAAAATACTGATTTTAGGTCTCATCAGTTCCATCTGAAGTCTGAGCAAAAACTGGGAAAGAGTCAGTCTATTGCTTCATTCCCAGGACATGAACATTAGAGGCTTGATTTTTTATTTTTTTTAATAGTGCTTGGGTGAATGAGGCAACCTAGACAACTGCATGAGGGTGATTTAGCTTGGAAGTAAAAAATCACACATGCTATTCGCTTTGTTTCAGTTTCAAACTGAATGGCTATTAGTCACAAACTGTTAGTCCATGGAAGCTAAACAATACTAAAAACATTCTAGACTAATTCAGCTTTTCTTCACACAAAAAGGGCTTTGTATATGAAACATATCTGTTGTATTTCCCCACCTGTGTTTCCCTGTGGAGCAAGGTGAAGACTGGCAGAAATCTGACCCTAGAAGCTGCTCTGGAACAGCAGAACATTTGCCTATTTTGTTTTTGAGGAGGTGTCTCAAGTGAGATTCTAGTGATGATTAAATGATCAGGTAAGATGCTTGCAAATGTAAAAGATTTGTTCTACAGAGAAAGTAAACTGTGTTGAGCTGGGCTTAATTAGCTCAGTTGAGTTGCAAAGTTTAACAGAGGAGTCTAACAAAGTCTAACAAAGCTTCAGGGACTGAGGGAGAGACTCAGCGTCCAACCACCGTGCACTTTGTCACATGAAGTTTGCTTACAAACGCTCGTGCTTTGAGGTAGGTTAATTTTCAAATTCAAATGTGGAACATTTGGTTTCCAACTGGCTGATTTTTTTTTTCTTTCAAGGAAAAACCTATTTGGGAAAAAAAATCCAACCTTGCAGATATTGACTGGAAGAGGAGAACTAAGCTGAGTTGACAATGTTTGTTATTTCTCTTTTCTTCCCCTAGATGAAGTGGTTCATGTCTCAGCCCCTGAGAAGTTCACCTTTGAGGAAGCCAAGGAGCTTTGCAAGGAAAGAGGGGGTGTCCTGGCCTCTGTGGGGAACCTGTACGTGGCCTGGAGGAACGGTTTTGACCAGTGTGACTACGGATGGCTGGCAGATGGCAGTGTGCGCTACCCGGCCTCCGTGGCGCGGCCCCAGTGCGGAGGAGGGTTGCTTGGGGTGAGAACCCTGTATCGCTATGAGAACCAGACAGGCTTCCCTTACCCACATAGCAAGTTTGATGCCTACTGCTATGAACGTAAGCAAGTTTTATTCAGTCATTATTTTTGTTGTGCTTACCCTGTTTTCTTTAAATATTTGTTTTACTTTGGTTCTTGCTGTGCACATGTGTTTTTTTAAAAGAATTGGCTTTATCACTACTGCTTTGCCAAAAAGAGAAAAGCCAAACTAAAGCAAACGTCATAAAGTAACGCTGGCAGATGAAGACAGGCAAGGTTTTAAGGTAAGATTTCAACCTGAGCAGTATTTTCACATGCCCATAGTCACCCTGAGCCTGTGGATGCTCCATTTTTTGATGCCTGAGTGCAACTTGGTATACTTGTGTCATGTCAGTGGACACAAGCCATATCAGACATTAAAACCCCCACCTGGATGTGTTCCTATGTCACCTTCTGCAGGTGACCCTGCCTTGGCAGGGAGGTTGGACTGGATAATCTCCGGAGGTCCCTTCCAACCCCAGCTATTCTCTGATTCTGTGATAAAAACAAAAATGTCCTACTTGAGCAGGTGAATGACTGTCATATAACTTGGTATTCTGTCTCCAGGGATGGCAGTAGGAGAGGCTGTTAGCAGGCTGTGTACAAGCCTGGTCACTTTCAGGTCTCTGAGACGCCTCTAATTTTGGGGCTATCTCTGGATCCCAGACACTTTATCCCGTCATAATATTTCTCTTACTTGCTCAGTCCCCATGAATTGTCTAAATTGCCTTTCTCAGTGCTGCTTGTTTCCCTCCTGGTGTTTTCAGAGGCACATCAAGCACTTGCCACAGTCACATGGTAGACTGCATCAATCTAAACCAGACATCCTCCACACCTCTCAGCTTTCCTTTGGGATTCAATATTCCCCTGCAACCTCATCTATCTCCAGTGACCGCTGCCTGGCTCTGATATTATGGTGCATCCTATCCCTGCACAGGCTTCTGTTGTCCCAGTTTCCCAGCTGAATCTCCTACTTCCCTCAGCAGCACAGGGAGGTTGGAGAGCCCAGCAATTTTCCTACAGGCCTCTCTGCTCAAGGAAGTTCCTGTGGTTGCAAATAGCACAACTGACATTAACATTGTGCTGAGTTAAAAGTGCAGAGCTTGGTTGTAACTATGAATATCTTGGTTTTTTGGACTCAGTCCTGTGCCTCCAACTCAGAACTGCCTGAAATGTGCAGTTGGTACTGTCCCTATTTTTGTGGATGGTGAACCAACTTCAGCTGCTGATCTTTCTAGCTCAGGAATTGAAGACCTATTTATGAACAAATCTTACCATTTGATAACAAATCTCAACATCTGTTGCAGTCTGGCTGTTCTCAGACACTGTTTTGTTTTTTTAATTTTCCTTTATAATTTGTGGGTATGATGTTCTAAAACTTTGCATGTGAAAGTAGCACTAATAGACTTCAAGGGAACTGCACACAGGAAAAAGGACTTAGTTAAGTTCAGGGGTCTGTGCTTGATCCTACAGAACAGAGTTTTGTCATATCACTGCTTCTGTTCCTCCTCAAAATTGTTTATGGTCTGTTTAAACTCTTGCAGACAAAACAGTCTTTAATGGGGGTGAATTTCATCAGTCCCTCTAAAAGACTGGAATAGGAACTGGAAATTTTGCCTGTAACCTAGCCTTTAGTTAGGACAAATTCCAACTTGCTGTTTGTTTTTGGGAATTTCACCCCTTTCAAGCAGCGTGTGCCTTTACAATGTTGTTCCCAGTAGTTTTAGTTAGCAAATTTTAGTATCAGACAATTTGTTCTAAAAAACCCCTTGATTAAGTATGGGGTTGTTACCTTTTCTGCAAACTCTTGCCCTTGATACGTGAAGAATAAATATTTCCTCACTTTGCAGCCCAGGAAGTAGACAGTGTAGGACTATCGACCCTTTTATGAGACACAATAAGACTAAACAGGACCAACACAATTTGATAAAGAGTGAGCTGCTCTCTAGCAACTTTAATTACAAGCAACATTACATCAGAATTAATTAAACACCACTAGCTACATGACTCAGGTTTTGCCATACATCTGGTTTTACATAGGGAAATGCAGGAGTGTGATGCTGTACCTCCTTCAGGGAGCCTGTCTACTGCATATTTCAGAAGTTACTGAAAGTTCTCTCCCCCTCTCAGAAGGTGCTTGGGACCCCACAGAAACCAGCTGTGACTCCTCACTGCTTTTGCTAAAAGATTTATGCATGTGGTGAGTAATGAGACTCAGTTCCCAGCATCTTGGTCCTCCACATCTCCAGCAGCTGCCTGATGCAGTGGCTTTGGAGTGAGTCACTCTCTCCTACTGGAGCCTTGGAACCAGTCCCTCTCTTGGGGCAGAAAAAGGGAGAGGGTGAAAAAAATGGTCCTGCGTGAGAGCAGAAGGCTTGAATTTAAAGTCTTTGTTCCAAACCGTCTTTTGTCTGGAAGTGTCTTCCAAAGCTTCTCATTATCTCCGTTTCAAAGTTTTGGTGCATTAGTCCATCACAAACCCCACCATTCCCCAGCTCTGGCTGCTTTTAGGTCAATGTGAAGCTTTCACAGAGAGATTTCCACAGTGCCTGACAACAAAACTATGCTCCCAAAGCCCTTGGCTTTCCCTATAACCCCGATTCAGTGCTCATAGCCCTTAATTATGTGTCTCACATTACACTGCTGTTTCCCTCCTCACCTGAACGCCCAGTCATACCACAACAGATTTGTGGCAAACTAGGCACCTGTTTTAGTCATCACAAAGACAAACCATGTATTTAAGAAGGGGAATATCTCCTCCTTCATCCTAACTTAGACTCTTCACCTCTATTCTGTGATTGAAAGTCTCTTTGGTGGAAAAAATCTCAAAATATTAATTTTAATTTGCAGTTGAAAGAAACTTCAATTCATATTTTGAACATTTTGCTTACTTTTTAAAAAGGAATCATATTTATTAAAATATACAAAAGATCCAGGAAGTAAATTTAATTTAAAAATTATATGCACTAGTTTCAGTAAAGCAGCCAACCTGGGCAACTTTTAAAAGCACAGTTAAGTTCAGGATTTTAACTTCAACAGTGTTTTGGTTACAAAATTACATGGTATGAAGTGTCTTGACTTTATGAAAATAAAAGTGGCCCAGACTAATAATACATGATTTAAAATCAGAAAGTCTTGTTAGAAAACCTGAAAACTTCATCTCTTTGATCACAAGTGCTTTTCACTCTGCAGAAGCCACATGGCTCTGAGCTTCTGAAACATTATCTGTGTGTTTAATTTCATCCCTCCAAGGCTTTTTTTTTTTTTTTTTCCTGAGAGATACCTAATCTTGTATCTGATGAGGCCTGAAAAAGATTCATGTTAGACATATGATTAAGTACTTGCAGCTCCTTGGAGGCGTCGTCAGAGAGAAGGTTTTTCAAGTGTTAACTTATAGGACTTGTAATATATTAATGTAATTTTTTTTTTTAGAAAAAAGTAGAAAAATTGTGCTGAGCACCTATGTTAATTTTTAAGAGGTTAAAGCATTTTATCATAAAAAAATCCTCTTTAATATGTAGCTATTTAATACTTCTTGCATAAAGCTATAGGGTATTTATTTAATCCAATCCCTCAGCTTCCCAGTCTTTCCAGACCTAATTCACTGGTCTGAGTAGAAATTAGACTTCAGCTGACTTTGGATGGGCCACTTTATCCTACAACATCTGCAGGACAAATTGCACCCCAGAAATGCACTAATCAAAATGTATGCGAGGTTTTTTTCCTTACATACCTGCAAAAAACTGAATTTGATGAGCTTTGTACACAGAAGTCGTTGAATTTTTGAAATGTAAATCCCCATTTTGCTGAGTAACACTGATTTATGAACTGTTTCACAGACCTGTATTGATCTTGGCAAACCTTTCAGCAAAGCATTTTTTTACTTGACTCAAAACATGTGTTGATCGTTTCGCTCTGGATTTGTCCCACTTTCCTCTCACATTTTGCTCTTTCATTTTGACTCAGTTTCGCACACCTTTATTGTTTCTCTTTGGTTATACCACTTTGGTTTGGAACCATGACTTAATTTTAGCTGTGGATTGTGAAATTCCAGTTCTAGGATAGTATTGCCATGTGTATTCATTGGGAATGGAGTTCATGTTGTTCTGATTGTTCCAACACGGTATCATCAAGGGTGTATCCAAGCTAACAACTGTTTGGGACTGAAGGCCTCTGGCTTTGATACTTCATCCACCTAAAGCTCAAAATCAGAGCATGATTTTATAGAAGAAACATAGGGAATGATGATCTCCATAATATGTAACCTCTGTTTCAAGAGGTCCTACAGGAAGAGCCACCACAACTGCAGGCAGAGCCTCAGGAATCATCCACAGTGCTCCACTTGTCTGGCAGCAGGAAGGATATGACTCTTAGGCACAGCTCAATAGCTGGCAAAGGAAACTTTGTCTTCCCTTTTCCTGCATGTAACTTAGCCTGGAAAACTTTGAATAACTGGACAGTCCTGTTCTTCTCTGCAGCAACTGTAGGTAGCTGCGTGTCCCAGCTATTTCCTGGATGAGGGAGTTGTTTCCAGCCTGATGTCAGGAACTGCATTACAGGAGATCTGTGGATTTCTGATCAGCTTGGAAATGACCACAGAACAGTGAAGACCTAGGGTGTGATGGTGATACCCAGGGAGCAAAATTGCTGACCTGAAGAGAGGAAGAAAACCAAAAAGAGAAGTTTTATCTTATATGAAAGGTAGTAGAGTGCTGGGCATAATAAAGCCAGTGGGCTCCACCATTTCACAACCCAGTATCAGAATGGGCAGATGCCTTTGAGCAGGCAAGTACCTCGAGGTCATGGCACTGACCACAGAGTGTAGAAGGCTGTTGGCTCTGCTCTAGCTGCCTTTCCCCTCTGTGAAGGTGAAGGTATGCAAGATTAAGCCACCTTACTGAGACACCTACCATCACATAACAACTCTTCAGCCCTTTATTACTTTCCTAAGAAGGCAAATCTCTGTGCTTCTGTCAGATATGCAGTTATTGCTGCATATATAGAGATCCCCAGTAATACCTTGAATTGGGTGTGGGAGTAATAAGTCCCTGCAGGTCCCTGCTGAGTTTATAGCAACAGGCACAGAGGCTGGGTACACTGACAGCTCACCGCAGGTTTCTCACCTCACTCTGCCTTGGGATTTTGAGAAGTCAGTCAAGTCATGCTGAAAATGGCAAGAAAAATCTCAATCCACTTCAAACAACTGTGCTATAACACCTCACTAGTACCTCACCCTGAGAAGAAGGTGGTCAGGTGCAGCTTGACCTTTTAAATGTAGGAACACAGAAAACACAATTTATCAATCTAACTGATGTGTGTGGAGCAACTGCTGGGAGCCTCAGGAGGTGGAGCTTGAGGAGTTCTTCCAGAGCAAGTGAACTTGCTTTTATCTGAGTGACTCAAAACTGGGTGCTTTAAGAGTAACCTCTAAGTGCAAATGTTGTGGCCAGAGGGAGAGAGGAAAGAGAAGAAGACACACCTGGAGGCATTTTCCTTTCATTCCCTCAGGTCACTGAATGGGTCAGGTAACAAGGACAGGATTAGGAGCAATAAGGTGAAGAAGCAAAAGATTCATCCCTTTAGGTGTTCATGGGCAGCAAAGATAAATTGGTTGTTCTCTTTGCTCACTGCTGCAGGGACTGGACACCACTAAGGGTGATTTTGCTCCTTTCACACCAGGTGGGGAGAGTAGAGCAGCAAGAATTTTGCTGTCAGTTCTTCTCCAAGTGACAATCTTGGCTCTTTTTGTCCTTCAATTGTTTTTTTGCAATCATGAAGCAAAGACTGTTGGTTTTATTTGGTACTGGGATACAGATTTAATTAGGAAGAGCTGACTAAAGGGGCCTGCTGGTTTATTCTTTTTTTTTTTTGTCCTCTTCGGCAGTTTTATTATAAATAATGAGGAAAGAGAAATGGGTTTTTTTTTTTGCTATTGTTCCTTTGTGGGTAGATTGGCAGGTTATAATTCGTTCACAGAACTATACTTGCATGTGGGGAAACCAGGAGATAACATATCTTTTCCCCTTTAACCATCTGACTTCAGATGTTATGAAACAGCAAGTGGTTTTACTTAAGAGTGTTTGTGTTCACAGAGCTAAAAGAGCTGCTGCCTCTGCTATTTTGTTAACTGGAAGAAAAGGCCTTGGGCAATGGTGTGAAGAGAATGCATGACTGTTCGTTAGAAGTTTTTTTCTTACAGATAAGGTAGACTGATAGCTTCCAAATTTGTATTTTTATAAGAATCCTACTGGTTTTCTCTGATATTGCACATATTTTGTGCAATGGACACTGCATTTAGATTTTCATATTTTTCTCATTACATTTGGCTTTTGATTTTGACATCAAAAACCACAGTGTAGGTAAGTGGAAGTATACACCTGGAGTCAGAGAGAAGTTCGTACAGCTGCAGGGTCAGATTTTGGTTTCTTGTTGTTCTACCAAAGGTCTCATTATTTATGAACACAATTCCACATTCCCTGTGCACCAACCTGCTTCTGGAAAGGTGTGAAGGAGCAGGTACTGAGTCAGTAGCATAATCAGAGGTTTCTTGCTCAGTCTGTAACTCAGAGCACTATTTTATTTTCTTTCATTTTGTTTTATTTTGTTTTATTTTATTTTATTTTATTTTTGTTTTTTAATCTGTTCTTAATCTTAGACTTGTCCAGTTTGGAAGGTTCTGCCAATAGTTTAAACTCCAGTTAGCAAAACTCTTGGAGTCAGGGGAACATTCAAGGCTGTCCTCTCTGCTGGGGTTGGTAGCAGGGAAGGGACAGACACACAGAACAAACTCAACAAATTAACGCAAAAAAATGCATAAAAAATAAGCAGAGCAGATTTCTGCATAGGCATCATGCTCAAATTGGGCTGGAAGACATTAAACTATTATTTTTGACTGATATTTTCTAATAATTTATTTTGTCTATAATTCACATGAAGAATTCACTATTTTCATGTTTTGTTCCCACTTAAAACAATTTTTGTTTTTTGGCTGTTGGCAATGACTCAGAGCAATCTTTGTCTATAGGGTCTATATTCTTCTGCCAGGTTTTTAGGAACATACCTGAATGTAAACATGCAAACAATATTTCTGAGTGCAGAAAAACTGCTCAAGTGGTTCAAGTTAAGTATATGAGTAAAGATTTTTTGGAACTGGTAATGTTGAAAAAGTATATATATAAATCATAATATATTTATAGTCTTAAAGATAAGCATTACTCCTCTAGAAAGTACACCTATATATCCTGAAATTATTATTAAACAGCACAGAACATGTTAAAATCCTTACTTGGTAATTGTGAAGTAAAACCCTGTCTAAAGTTGTGCAGCTTGATTTCCTTGAAAAAATATTAAGTTTTAATATTGATTCATTATTTTGAATCCTTATTTAAACAACAGAGGAAGAGAATTCTATACAATAAAAGTATAAAATAAATAAATACAGAGAAAAAAATGTAGTATCTCTGCAAAGTCATGTAGTCCTTCCAAAATCATTTTCATGCAAGTTGTTCAGTATAAAAGGACTCCATTAAAAAAAAGAAAGAAAAGACAGTCTTTGATATGAGCAGCTGTTGGTGAGATAATTTGCTTTCTTGCTGCTAATATGTTCATGAAATTTATTAGGAAAATCTGCCTCATGTCTTGAATCAGGAGGAGGACAAAGGAGATAGCGCATTGCACGCATGTGGCAATGAGTACAGTAATGCAAAACATCTGGATGGAGCAGACAATGTTCAAACTCATGTGGTTTATTAAAAAAGCAACCTCCTCTTTGTTTTGTTTTTCTTTTCCCACAGAAAAAAAAATATAACACTGACAGATTTCTTATTGAAGCAGCACGATTTCTTTTTATCCACTCAAATAAGTTTGCAAACCTCTATGAAAAAAACTTACATATCGTGTTTATGACAAAGTGATTTTAGAGGTCCTGTAGTTGATTTTAACCAGAGCTGAACTGCACACAGTTTCCATGGGAGAAAATTTGGCTGTTTATTGATAAACTCTTAGAAAATGTGGGCTTGCCTCTTACTACTATATAAATCTAATATTTATTTATTAATTTCTTAATATAAGCAAATAAAATACACTCAGTGTTTTTTCAGGTTTGCATAATAAATATACACCTATTTTGTTAAATAATTGGCAGATATGAGTCATGAACAATAAAAAACTGCATCTCAGGCATAAATATGTGAACTTTTGGGACTTCCAAGCATTTCTTGGAAATTTGGAAGCTACATAAGTGGCTGTGAGTAAGTATACACGACTTCCCAGCAGTGATGAAATAAAGTTACCTTTTTTTTTCTGCAGGTTTTAAAGTCTGTTCCCATGCCCTCATTTTCTAACTTTGTGAGAGGGTATTACGTTTTCATATTCCTTCAAACAGTGAACTTGATAGTCACTTAGAGTATGGCAACTGGGGTCTGAATGAGCGTTTGTGTTGGCTGCAAAACCAATTCCATCTGCATTAAGGAAACTGATCCCATGATTACAAGAGAGAGTTTGAGACTGGCCTGTTTCCTTTCCATTTTACCATAAAAAAATAGCTGTTAGAGGAAAAAAAATTGGTGAATTCTTTGGTAGAAATTTTAAGAGCTACAGTAGCACAGAGCACTTGTGTACACCCTTCGCTCCCCAGTTGTGAAACAAAACTTACGTGGTTTAAACCAGCCTCACGCAAGCAGAGAGGGAGGAAAATTGCAAGGATTTCTTGATTCTTGGAAGTACCATCTCATACTTGAATCACATTGGCATTGAAAACAACAAAGATCCACTTGAGGCAGTAGAACCCCAAAACACAAAAATCTCTTGTCTTAAGGTTGTGTTTTTGCTTGGTGGGATTTCAACAATTTTACTCCTTTTTGCTCAACTGAATGTTTTTATTTACTGGGAAAAAAAATAAATCTCTCTATATAAGTAGCTAAGTCTTCTTTGTAAAACCACAACAAGATTTAACATATAGTAGGGATAATAATCCATTCTCCTTTCTGCTGGCAAAGACCACCACCACTTCTAAACATAACAATGTCGTATTTTCCTACCCTCATAATTTCCTTTTCACTTTCACTTCTCATGCATAAAAGTTGAAATATCAACTCTTTTTTCTCTGGCAAGCCTTTCTACTCTAGGGTAAATCAAACAGGTCTCTTGCAAAGGTGACATTTTCAAAGCTTGGTGCATGAAACTAAACAAATATTTGTGTGACTCTGACTTACATGTGTGGAATTCATATCTACAGTTGTCAATGGGGCACTTAATGAGTCACGGGTGTGTGAAAAGAACTGATTTGTGCATACATGCTCCTTATGCTTGAGTATAAATTGTAAAACAGTGGAGTTATTCTGATTTCTGCCTGTGACTGGAATAGAGTTCTTTGCTCCCTTATAAGCTGAGCAATATTTTGTTTTTCAAGAAGTTGTAGTGTAGTTGTGTCTGTCTGGTAAGCAGTGAGTCCTCATACACATGGCCTGTTTAAAACATTCTTCATATGCTTAGTGTGATTTAGAGACTATATTTTACTCTTTATTTGAATCCTTATAAGGCTTTTGGCTCTCAGTCACTTAGCAATTAACAGAACTTATTTAAGACATTCACATCTTCCACCTGAATGCTCCTATTGCCCTTCTGAAGATTCCTGATCTGGAAGACTGGCAGAAGGGAAGATGTTCACACCCTGGGCTTTTCCTAAGTAAAACCTGTTTTCAGAGCACAGACTTACCTTTTTCAGGAATTTAAAATCTGCTGACAGGCCTCGCAGTGCTGGCACACATTTCCTCCTCAGATAGTAATGGAAATCTGGGATAGAAGGAGTGGACAAGGAGCAAGGCAACAAGATTCTTTAAAACATCTCAATTTGGTTCACTGAAGGACCTTCCTTTGTGTCTCCTGTGGGTCTAGGACAGCTAACCCCTTGCTCTGGCCACCATCTAGAGGGTTCAACATTCTGCCTTTTCATGTCCAGCACTCCCATAGAAGCATTTCTGTGTGTGGAGTAGTTTCAGAACACTTCAGATCGTTGAAGTGTTTTCCAAAGATCAACATCATTACAGTATTAAGTTTATGATCTTAATGGCTGGTTTACCATTCTCACCTTTCCTCATAATAAATTTCTCTCAGCAGAATTTAAATGCAGTACTTTTTGATGGCATACTTGATCCTACTGATTAGCCACTCTCTCACTCCAGTGAGGTTTCCTTTTTGCAATTTGTAATTACATGCTGAAAATAAACTAAAGCAATTTTTCAGTCCCTTTATGCATTTGGGTTGGATGCTGCAGCAAACTCTGAAGAAAACCCAGAGGTTTGCAGCTCCACTCATTTGTGATATCATGAAATTAAGTTTTATATTCCCAGATCAGCATTGAGCTCTTTGATGGGTACTCATGTAGCACAAGGACTTCCAGAAGTACTTACATAAATAAAAAAATATGGAGAATACTGCTACTCTTCTCACTTCATCTGACTTTGAGTTAGATGTTCTGCACCTTAATATTGTGTTATTGTGTGTCATTCAAAGCTCTTAACAACTGTCTAAAGCCTTTGACCTTTACACTTATTTCTCAGTGTGGCATTTAGTTTTTGTTGGGAATGCTCAAACTGAATTAATGTAATAGTCATTTGTGTTCTGATTGAATGATTCCTTAACTCTTTCCCCTCCCCCCTTTTTTAAGGTAAAAAAGTCACAACACAGCCTACAACTTTTGAGACCGTGACATCTCTGAAAACTGACAGCGTGAAATCGCTACTTGCTGAAGTTACCTTTAAACCTCCTGTCTTTGAGACTCCGATTACTGAAGTGCCTGACACCCAAACAGAGGCCCCTGACTGGGAGGAAACAACCCCAGAGAGTGAGGAAGACACAGAAATAACTACTGAACTGGTTGAAGAGAAAAGGGAGATGGAGGTGCTTATGGAGAACATTCAGTTAACCACCCTTCTACCTCAGACTGTCACAAATGGCGAAATAAGCACTTACTATACACTGGGAAGGACTGAATATGTTTTCCCCAAGCTAACAGAGAGCACATCTGCAGCTTTGGAACTGGACCACACTTACTCTGAAGCAGAACTGCCTGAGGAACAAGGTAGGTCTGAAAGCATTGAGGACGCTTTCTTGACCTCTATAATTTTTCAGGATAGCGCAGCTGTAGATAAGAGTTCTACTGGTTTTTGGGAAGATACTGACACAGGAGACGCACAAAAACATGATGTTGATAATCAAACTGAGCAAATAGAAGTGGGCCCTGTGATGACAGCTACAGATAGCTTGTTACTGACTTCCCGGAGAGAGTCTCCCAGGTCAGGGACTTCACTTTCACTAACAAAAGAGAATGTGTATCATGGTGCCCACTCAACACGAGAACCCACCAAAAAGTCAATGGAGGCAAAATCTGACAAGAAACTTACAACTGTTGTAATCCCTAAAGCTTTGCTCACTGATCAGTATGATCTTACTGCAGAGGGGGAGGGCAGTGAGAGCACATACACCGTTGTGCCTGACAGAATTTCTGGCATGGCTACAGGTAGTGTCCCAGAATCAGAACAGTCTGCTTCATCAGAGACACTCTTAGATGAGCATGCAGTAACCACTGGACAATTTTCTTCAGCAAGTGGGTCAACACCACTTGTTAAATTTAGTTCTGCAATGGCGTTTGATAGTGAGGCATCGGCCCAAGGAAGCAGGGAGGACCTGAGAGATGTGCAGCCTACCCTGGCACCTGGGACACCTGTATCCTTTTCTGTATCATGTGTTGGTCAAACAGAATGTGAGGCTGCCTCAGGAAGCACTGATCCCCCATCAAGCCTGGGAGAAAGCAAATTTGTTATCCCTTCATCTCAGCAGATGGAAGCATCAGCCTTTTCAGAGGAGCAGGGAAAAGCAAAGGAGCCAGAAATGAGAACAACGGACATTAAGACCCCTCTTACCACAGCCATCATCCCTCCCTGTGCTGCAGCAGAGTCTGAGGGATGTTCTGTAAGGGAGAAGTTCACACAGGCTCCTCCAGCTCCTGAAACATGGCTGCCAACAGATGAATATCAGGGGTATATGACAGAGGAGTCATCTCACACTGAGGGAATCCCTGAGTTAGGTACAGAGGAGGGTGTCTCTGGAATGGAGCCTACAGCATTTTCAGGGCAGACTGCAGAATATACAATGCACCCAGGAGCTTCAATTTCAGCAGTTACAGATGAAACTGAGACAAGCATGGAGCCAGGGGAGACCACGAATGATGAAGAAGTGGTATCAACTGATTTTGGTCAGAGTAGACATACTACAGGTGTCTCCTACACAAGCCGCTCTTTGGATTTGGAAATGAACCTGGTATCCAAAATACCAGTGGAAGAAAGTAGTGCAACAATAGGGTCCTTTAGCTCCTCAAATGTTAGTGTATGGCCAAGTGCTATGGCCACAACTGTAGGGGTAACTGAGCACGAAGGAGATGAAACATCAAGGACAAGTGGAACTATTGTATTTACAGATGTAACAGAGGTAGATTCTGCAATCCCATGGAAAGAACATGATGCTTCCCTAGTTCCAGTTACTGTAGAGAGTGAGGTCATTAGAGATATACCAGTTACTGATCAGACTCCTTTTGATGGTATCTTTCATACAGAAGCATCAGAAACAACTGCAAAACACAGGGAGGTGTTCCCAGAGGAACCCTCCACAAAAGATCAAGATGAGCCAGGAACTGCCAGAGAGTCAACTTTATCTGTGACATCTGTCCAAACACATGAACAAAGGACAGCACCAGGATCTGAATCATCTCCAACACCTGTTAATGAGAAGCAGGATGAGACAGGTTCAGCCTACGATGAGACATACCCAGAAACAGAAGTACCAGTGCCTGCAGTGGAGTTCACAGACCATGGAGGAGTTCTGGGACCTGATGAAACCAGCACCAGGACCTTGCACCTCACAGTGTCTCCAAAAGCTGAAACTGCTACTGATGAAGAGCAGAAGGTCACTGAGGTAATGCCCATGACAGCTGGTACCCAGGAAAGCCAAGGAACTCCCAGTAGGGAAGTAGACAGGGATGCAGTCACCTGGGATCCTGTGTTACCCCCTCATACAGTGCTGACAGGCCGTTCCACTGTGGAAAGCATCACTCATCTGACCTTGCAAGCTTCTCCAAGCCAAATCACAGAAAGTTCAGGAATGACTGAGGAACCTGAAGAAATCAAGTCAGTATTTGCAGCTACTGCAACAGATAAGGCTGCAATCCTCACCAGTGTAATACGTTCCAGTAGTGCTGTAGACAAAACTCAGCCCACATTGGCATCCAAACATTTAGTCACTCAAAAATCCCCTCGTATCATCCCTGAGGAAGAAGAGGAGGTAACGAGCCATGACATCATCATCATTGATGAGTCTGTTTCTCCCAGTAAAGCCACTGCTGATGAGGATCTGACAGGAAAGACGTCAGAGCCGGAGATCGACAAGGAATATTTCACAGCATCCACAGCCACGGCGGTGGTACGGCCAACAGCACCACCCAGGGTGGAGGAGGCCACAGAGGCTTTGCAACCTCAGGAGGTGTCTCCTTCTACTTCACACCCTGACAATGACATAAGAATGTATGTTATTCAAATCACAGGCAATGACACAGGTAAGATTTTGCCTTTTAGACCTGCAGTCCACCAGAATGGACAGTTTGTCATAACAAAGAGGTGTCCTTTAGGATATATTGGAGATGTTGCTTGGATCACTGAAGGATGCAAAGTACCAGTTTTATCTAGACAGCAACTTACTGAATATTGGTAGGTCTATTTTCCTATCCAATAAAAAGCCCTCAGAAACGTATGTTACATTTGCTTTGCAGTAAGATTAATTTCTATGTAAGAATGAATATGAAACTCTGGTATTTTCTCTTAAAAGTCATGATGGCTATAGTCTAGTTTTCTTATTTAACATTGTCAAGTCACTCATTTAACTTCAGCTATCTGTGAAACAAGCATTTTAATTTCACAGTTTCCATTTCATGCATTACTAGTCCTAAACAAAGTGCCAGATTATTTTAACATTCCATTAGTCTGTAGCAATTAACAATGCCATGTACAGTGGAGTCAGCTAAAAAATGGTTAAAGCACTCTACTGCCTCCTGTGATTTGGGGAAAGGTTTTTTTCATGTTTTTGTATCATATCATGGTATTTTTTAAAATCGGTTTTAGAGAATATGTGATGCAAATTGACATAATTTTAAATTCTGCCTCATTTTTTGGCTGATGGTTCTGTACATGTGTATGTAGCTTCAATTCCATGGGTATCCAGAACAGAAACTTCTAAAGTAGTAATGAACTGCTGGGTTTTATGTTGAATATATCTCCATAATGCAATAACTGAAGGCTATGCAATTTCACAATAAAGGAGCCTGTTAACTGACTACTATTTAAAGATGTCTTGGTAAAACCTTATTTTTTAAAATGAAATGTAAAAGAACTGACAAGCAGGACAAAGCACAGAATGTTGTTAGGTTAAATGTTTTATTCTGTTTAATTATTTTATAGCTGCATAATAATTTTCTTTTTAAGGAAGACAGTAAAAATGGATCCTATGTCTTATATACCTTAACCACATGTACTACTTTTGAATGGTTATGTAAGAAACTGTTTTCTAACTGGTTCTCTAAAGAACTCATCCAACAGAATCCATAATGTATGGGACTCTTGGATGATTTTGTCAGGTTTGGGCTTGGTAAAGTTCCATTCAGAAATTAAAAATCAGTAGTGCTTCCCTTGAGATATGCCATATCCTGGCTGGACTTTTCATGCAGTGGTTTTATATCTTTATTCACTTGATGCTTGTTATCCCACTTTATATTTACAAGTTGTAAATCTGCACAAATTATATCAATAACCTTCTATTTCAGAAAATGATAGTTCTGTTGTCTTAGCTTTTAAACACTCCTTTTGTTTCTGTGGTATATTATCATTATTTTGTCTGAAGCTTTATGTGTTATCAGTGTCTTGAAATGAGACAAGTCCTGTAAATCAGAGCAGAAGGGGAACTTCTGAAGACTAGAGTTAAGCAACATGATAAATACTTTCGTACCTGTGGAAATTTGATTAATTTGACTTAGAAATGAATAGTTGCACTGTGTAGTGTTTTTCCTGCTAGATTTTTTAGCTCTACTATGGTTTATTGCAAAAGGGAGAGTGGGTTGTACTGGGCAGCTGCATATTCCAAGGAGATGGAGAGAAGGAGAATGATTTGGAAGGATGTGGATGTAGGATTTCTCTGCATATACATCAAGGACAGTCTTATTTTACACATTTTTTTTCCAGAATTATGTGTGTACTGTGATTCATTAAATCAGGATTTAGTTCAAACTGGATTATCTAAGGGACAGTGGATCAATACTTAAATCCTTTTCATAGCTACACTTGCTTTCCCTTGGGTGATCAGGTCTTTAGGCCAAACTTTCTCCAGGATTTGCCTTCTTCACCTTCACAAACTTTCAAAACTGTGCATACATTTCCCATCTACATATGTGCTTATGTGTCAGCATCTTTTTAAGCAGACCTAAATTATACATCCTTAAAAAATCTAGCCTTAAAAATTATTTAGTCTATGAGCATAGAAAAAACCCCTTATTTTCTTGAAATATTATTAAAGTCTCAATATGGCACTATTTGTATTCTCTTTAAACATAGGGAGCTTCCTGTATCCAGTGCAAGGTTAAAATGAAGTTTTCTTTATTTTCTGTTTTCAGACCCAATCAGTGAGAATTCCACCACTTATATTTCCACAAAGAAAAGGCACCCTATACCTACTTACCACAACTTAAGTCAGAGAGGCCAAAGATTTATTCTGTTCGAGGATTTGGATTGGTGTTTTCTTTTGTTTCTACAGAAATAAAAGACTGCATCTGAAAAATCTTGTCAAGCTCATTTTCACTTCATTGTTCCTCAGTCCATAAACTTTTCTTTGTGCTGAAGAAAATGTGTATAGGAAGTGGTGAAGAGGAGCAAATTTGGCAAATATGACTATATATGCTTTTCACTAGGACATGGTCTAACTTCATATTCCATCACTCTTTATTTGAGAATTGCTCCTCATTCATAAGGAACTACATAAACTGTACCTCTGGCTTTTTATTCTTAGCTGGATGAGAACTAGAAATACGGTTTTCATCCTTACATCTCTCTCATAAAACAAAAGTTTTTCCTCCTTTGTCATGTTTCAAGGTAATATAGCATTCTTAAAATTAATTAGTGAATGTTATATGCAAATGTCTTCTTGATCTTTGAGTCAAGAATCCAAAAGTGCCTCCTGAGAAAAGATAGCTTGCTTTCCAAAGCCCTTCAAAAAACAACTATTTAAAATAGGAATAATAATGAGAGGTTTGCAGTATAGCTGGTATTGCCTATAAATTAATATAATAATTTCATTTCTGTGTATGCACAAGTGCTGGAAACATTTATGAGATTAATTTTCCCCCTCTTTCTTCCCCTCCTTGTTATCCAACTTTTGCCAGGAGGGACAGTTTCATGGCAGAGCAGAAATTCAGCATCACGGTTTGTTTCCTATCAGCTGTGTCACTCAATTACAGTAAAAACTTGCTGTTACACCAGCACAGCTGAATATTGCTCTCTGCAGCTCCATTTGCCATCTGTAGCTCAGGGGTAATAATATTTAAGTGCTTCATGGAGGTGCTATTAGGCTTTGTTAGTCAGGAGCAGTGTTTTATATTCCACGTGGGAGCGAAGGGTCTCAGTAAATGGGTGGATTTTTGAGGGTTGCAGACAATTTTAACAGTTTCCAGCAAGCAGGACAGAGTGTATCCCATGGAGAATAGAGGCCCCTATGCCCTTGGTGTGTGTCCTACCTCCTGTGGAATGTGGGGGAGCAGCACTGGCTCAGGTGAGTCCACCTGTGGCCATGCACAGGTAGAGGGAGAAGCAGGAAGGATTTTTTTTTGTGCCTTTCTTCTCATTCTCAAACCCTCCCTAAACTGGCACCAACTTTACTGAGGCACTTTGAAGTTTTTGGCTAGAATGTGCTACTGGTGTATGGAATGTATTATGGATGTATGGAATGTGGGGGATATATTATTCCTCATTATTGCTGTAGACTCAAGCTGCACTGGATAGTTGTTGAATGTTGACTGGGTTAAATTGATTTAAATATGGTGGCAAGGATATTAGTCTGTCTTAGACACACATCCTCCTTAGTATGAAGTGCACAATATAGAACTGAAACTTGATGTTAAATATTTTCATTTCTTTAGCATATTAAGCCCTTACGTTTATTAGACCAGAAAGAGTTTCTCCTAGAGGACTACTTTCCTTATCCAAGAGGTAAATAGCTATACTCCTGGCCTTCAAAATGTATCCTTACAATCAATTAAAACTTTCATAAAGGAAATTTCAGTTACTTTTAGATTAAAAAAATAAATACCCTGGAAACAGAAGTAATTTGGAGTCCTGGTGGAAGGTCAAGCTCATTAGCTTAAATTCTGGAAAATACCTTCAAGTGCTGATAAGAAAGAACACACAGCTGAATAGATTAAGCTGCTTATTTGTGTAAGAACACAGCAGTTTTCACTGAGGAAATGTATTGTACAATCAATCCTTGCAATTCCATGTGGTCAAGTGTGAGGCAGGTGCACAAATTAATGAGGGTAATAAGATGTGTTTTCTCTGACAGCCTGTGGCACATGGGCAGGTGTTTCAATTAATGGGGAAAATATATTTGTACATGGGGAAACGTCTCTTTTTATGCCACAAAAAGGACATGTTTCATAATGGAAGGAGCTTGGGACTTTCATCCACTTGGGTGGAACTGGAGGCTATTCCCTTGGGTTTATGACCATATTGTGGAAGTGAGAAAGAAAAATATCCCCTGCACTGTGAGGTGTTACCACCTGAACAGCTTTCCATGTCATCAAAGGTTACAGAGAAGTTAGTCTTTCACTGCAAGGATGCAAAACTTGCCAACTTGTGCCCTGTTGTATCCTCATAGCTCCGTGTGTTGTAGTGGTGAGGACTGATGCTGGTGCTGGAAGGTATTGGATTAGCAGCTGAAAAAAACAAAAAAAAAATACTCAAACCCAAACCTGAAGGAACTTTTCAGCTCATAAAGCTTTTATGAGCTGAAAAATGCTTGTGGGGGTGTTGTTTAACAGTGGTTGAGGGGATGCTGGAAACATAACTCCCATCTGTATCAGGAGTAATTTGCACACCTGCATTTTTTGGAGACATTTAAAAGTCTTTACTTAGAGAAATGTGTTTCAAAGTGCTTATTGAACTGTGGGACTCACATCAGCTCTGTCTGGTTTCTTGTCCCTTCCAGCTTTGAAGAGAATGAAATTGCAGGAACTTGTGCTTTGTAGATGTGAAATTTTATGGAAAGAGGTTACAAACCTTTGTATTTCGACATGTAATTCTCTGACATGCATATTTCTGCCTTAGCAATGTGAGAGGGCATGTGAAATTTGAATGAAATGTAGAATGGTAATGAGTCACAGTCATAAACCTTAACAAAGAAGGTAGAATGGAGTCTTTTCAGGTCCACATTAGGCCTTGCCTTAAAATTCTTTTAATCCTGTTGTCTTCACAGTTCCTTCTGGAGGACTGTCAAAGACCGTCATGGCTCTCTTTAAGCCTGAGTCTAACATCTAGCCTGAATTGCTTCTTGGCCAGTTTATACCCGTGTTTATTCTTGCCAGCATTGTCTTTAGCTTGAATAGGTCTTTTTTCTTCCTGGCACTTATCCCTTGGTACTTTTATTTCTCTGTTCAGTCATAGAGAATAACCACGTCCCCTTTTTTCAGCCTTCATTTTGCTCACTTCTGAGGCGGATGTGTGTGTGAGAGAGTGGGAATGCACTGGCACCATGGTGGGAGGAGAGACACTGGCTCTGTCCTGGGGGCTGCGGGTGTTGGGATGACTAGAGCAGATGAGGGTGTGAAGGTCAGGAGCAGTGTGGCTCAAAATGCCATTTCCAGACAGCTCCTCATGTCCAATAGAGACAACTCAAAAGCTTGGAGCATGGATCTGTCTGCACCTGTACCCACATTGTTCTCTCTTAAGTTATTTTATGTATGCCCTATGGAAAATAATCTATCTGGATATCATACTTTGTGGTGTACACACATAGGCTAGGTGCAATTATTGGTGTACTTTTCAAAAAGTACAAGCATTAATTACAGTGTTAGAGAGACTTCTGCTGAAGGAGAGGAGACTTGGTGTTTTACTTGCTGAAATCACCATTTGTTTTTTCCTCAAATGAAGAGCATATGCTACTGAAAGACTATTGTTTATTCATAGAACCTACTTCAAATCAAGGTTTACTGTGAGGAAAGATGCTGTAGGCTGACCTGAATTCATTTCTGGTGGGATGTTGAAGCAATAGTAAAAGCGACCTCATGTGGGCTGAGCCAATTTCCCGTCTTTTTAAACATAAAATCTCCTATTTGTTTAATGGAGGGCTGGGCTTGTCTCCTTATTAACTGTAATTTTCAAATGAAACAGGTTTGTTGGTGTCCGACAGGCATTTAAGTAATTTTCATGTCCTGAATGACCAAACTCTCCATGTTACTCACAAAACCTGTCACAGGGACAGCCACATTCCCCTTGTTGTGTCTCAAGCAACTGAAGTGTTAAACTCCAACTAAGATGGCCAGATTCTGATATCATCTTCCCGAGGGTAATTACACCATAGTAATTCCAATGAGGTGATTGAGGGCAGAATTGCTGTGGGGATGTGAGGATAGTAGGTATCAGAATGTCTTCATAACATTTTTGATGCTCCTGGATCATTATTTTTTATGATTATTTATGATTATGATTATTTTTCTTTAGAACACATTTGAGTCACACCTTCAACCCAAACTGGTAGAACCATTGATTAATTAAACCAGTAGGAGTTTTTCTATATGAGAACACTTGTTTTTCACCGGTGCTGTGGAGGGCTTTTTAAAATAGATTGTACACCATCTGGTATATATCATACTTAAAATAGAACGAACACCAGTGATGCCCTGTATGAAAGCAAGATCTAATAAACAGGTAATTGTAATAAATTCAAGCTTTTTGCACACTTCTCCTTTTTCCAAAACAAAGGAAAATGAAAAACAAACAAACAAACAAAAACCCCAGCCCCATATCCAACAGAGCTGAAACTTGATACTTAGAAAGTTTCACAAGAAGCTAAGACTGAATTAATAAGTGATCTTCAGGCCACTATTTCTGGCTCTTCCTGAAGTCTTATTATAGAACGATAATTTCTTTTTCCACATTCCTTTCTAGACCTCCAAGGAACAGTGCCCTCACATTAAACACTGCTCAGAGGATGCCTACACATTCCCTGCTGTTTTTGTACTGTATCCAAGGAAACATCTCAGATTTAGACATAGGGATTACACATTTCTTGCTTTCTTATAGCTCTTTGTTTATTCATGAGAGAAATGAAGGATTTTTAGTCATAGGTACAATGTGGTTTTTCATACTTTTGTTTTGAGGAACAGGAATCCTTTTAGAAGTTTTGTTTGCACGTGGAGATGCAGAAAAGATGAGCTGTCTTTTACATGGTGATGCAATATGAATTAATTTCTTTTTTTAGGAAAGTGGTTTTCTGCACCAAAGTTTTCTGAGTGTATCCAGACTGTAACTTTCTGAATATGTAGTTTTCAGTGGTCTTTTTTTTTTTTTTTGCAGTTGTTCTTCTCACCTTTTGAGATTTACTGATTGAATTAATCCTTGCTAATCCAGCCAGTCTTTTTCTATCTCCCTCTTTTTGGAAGTGGTTAGGAGATAAATTTAATCAATGATATACAAAATACCCCATAGTGTCTTTCAGGATACTTGTGGATTTTTTCCTGGCACAAGTGAGAATGCGTGCAAAGTATTTGCTGCATGTTTTCTGTTTTATTTGGGAACACGCAACTGAAGTTATTGATTTTTTTCTACGGAGTAAGTCTTTTTTTTTAACTGCTCATTGAATTAGGACTTTGCTGACCAGTGGTGTGTTACTATTTTTGCTTAAATGAGGAGAATTCACTGTGAAAACTCTCTACTTCCTGAGGAGGAGAAATGTAGTTGGAATTTTATTCCTGGTCAGGAGGGATCTTATCTTCCATGCTTTGGTGTTACCTCTGCTACACTTCATTAACTTTTTGATACCGAGCATTAGCTCAAAGATTGCATAAGAAACATTAATTTCTAACTTTCAACCAATATCTTGGATTTTTCATGCAATACCTCATCAAACAAGAGTTCCATAGTTTTAGTGGGAGGTTTTTTGGCATTAGGACAAGAATTTCCACATATGATGTAATTTTATTTTTTTTTTCCAAAGTAGCAAGAAACAATATGTCTATATGCACAAAGAGCAGCATAGGGATTTTTGATCATATTTTATTGTGGCATTTGTCTAAAACATTTTTTTCCTTTCTTAGAAGTGATGATTAAAATGATTCTGGGGTTACTTATATATTTACTACTCCAGTAAATGGACTTGTAGTGAGTTCCAGTGATGTGTTTAGCCAAATCTTGAGCATTAAAAGCAAAATTCATGAGTCCTTTGGAAAAGCTGTGGACACTTAGTCCAACTGACAGGCAAGGATTAACCTAAAATGTTACTCAAACATGTATTTGTTCATACCTTAATTGAATTTTTTGATTTCTTGACTCACAAACATTTTTCAGTTTATTCTGTCTACATACAGAACTTCTCAAAAGTAAACTAATTCTGTAGTCATGTCACCATTTTAGTACAGGATGGAGTTTGTGCTAATGGGTTCATAGTCAAAAATACCTCCCCCTCTGCTGATTTTTACTAGTGCCCTGGTCTTACCCCATCTAGGCATCTATTTTCATCTGTAGTTGATTGAAAACCTTTGTTCTCAGGTATTGTCCAACAAAAAGCTCTTTTTTAAAAAAGCCCGAAGTGTTTCTGAAAATAAATAAATATTTTTTCAAAGCAAATATTTCAGTTTTGCCAAGGGAAAAAAAACTAACCTTGGATGAAAAAAGTTCTGTTTTTAAAAGCAAAATGCATGGGATTATATGGCTAAAAAGAAGCTTATGTTCTGTATGCGTTATATGAAATTGTGTCTGAAAGAGAGTCACACTTGTGTTATTCCGTCTGCAGCAGTGGGTTTTTTGCAGCCTTATGCTGGTTTAACTGAGAATCTGGTTTGTCCCTGGGTTGCTTTGGTTTCTTAATACCCAAAGAAATCTCATTTCCTAACCCCTATAGCTAAATTTAAAACATTTTCTGTTTTTTATTATTTTCAGAAGTCAAAGGGTGATGTTAATAATATGCCATTAAAATTGCAATTACTGAATCCACCCTGTGTCTTCTGAGTAATAGTTGCAAAGCAGAAGATTCAGATCTATGTGCAAAAATCCACGTGCCATATATGTCAATATTTGTGTATGCAACCACCCTAATTATGTATTCTAAGACATATTTGCATTTAAGATGTCATGAAGATCCTCTAATAATTTTAGTTATCACTGACACTGCTGTAGCAACTCAAGTATTTTTGAAGAAGCAGATGGGTCTAGGACAAGGGTGTTTTGGGCCTCAATGAACTATTCCAGCAAAACTTTAGTGGTATTTCACTGAAGAAAAATTAAGCTTAAAAAAATAGATTTGCTTTGACAAAATGATTATATGTTGCTACATGATTAATAACTCTCTCAAAGAAGCAGGGACTGCAGCCAAACAGTGTGATTTTGAGTGCTGGTTGCACGAAGAGTGCAGACACTAAACTAGAAGTGTGCTGATCAGGTGTTTGAAAAAACGCTTGGAAAATGATAGGAGATAAAATAGCAGAAAAGTACCATAAGTGGTATAAACATCTCCAGATATGCCATGCCTTCCCTTCCCTTCCCTTCCCTTCCCTTCCCTTCCCTTCCCTTCCCTTCCCTTCCCTTCCCTTCCTTCCCTTCCCTTCCCTTCCCTTCCCTTCCCTTCCCTTCCCTTCCCTTCCCTTCCCTTCCCTTCCCTTCCCTTCCCTTCCCTTCCCTTCCCTTCCCTTCCCTTCCCTTCCCTTCCCTTCCTCCCTTCCCTTCCCTTCCCTTCCCTTCCCTTCCCTTCCCTTCCCTTCCCTTCCCTTCCCTTCCCTTCCCTTCCCTTCCCTTCCCTTCCCTTCCCTTCCCTTCCCTTCCCTTCCCAAAACTTCCCTTCCCTTCCCTTCCCAAAACTTCCCTTCCCAAAACTTCCCTTCCCAAAACTTCCCTTCCCAAAACTTCCCTTCCCTTCCCTTCCCTTCCCTTCCCTTCCCTTCCCTTCCCTTCCCTTCCCTTCCCTTCCCTTCCCTTCCCTTCCCTTCCCAAACCTTCCCAAACCTTCCCAAACCTTCCCAAACCTTCCCAAACCTTCCCAAACCTTCCCTTCCCAAACCTTCCCAAACCTTCCCTTCCCTTCCCTTCCCAAACCTTCCCAAACCTTCCCTTCCCTTCCCTTCCCTTCCCTTCCCTTCCCTTCCCTTCCCTTCCCTTCCCTTCCCTTCCCTTCCCTTCCCTTCCCTTCCCTTCCCTTCCCTTCCCTTCCCTTCCCTTCCCTTCCCTTCCCTTCCCTTCCCTTCCCTTCCCTTCCCTTCCCTTCCCTTCCCTTCCCTTCCCTTCCCTTCCCTTCCCTTCCCTTCCCTTCCCTTCCCTTCCCTTCCCTTCCCTTCCCTTCCCTTCCCTTCCCTTCCCTTCCCTTCCCTTCCCTTCCCTTCCCTTCCCTTCCCTTCCCTTCCCTTCCCTTCCCTTCCCTTCCCTTCCCTTCCCTTCCCTTCCCTTCCCTTCCCTTCCCTTCCCTTCCCTTCCCTTCCCTTCCCTTCCCTTCCCTTCCCTTCCCTTCCCTTCCCTTCCCTTCCCTTCCCTTCCCTTCCCAAACCTTCCCAAACCTTCCCTTCCCTTCCCAAAACTTCCCTTCCCTTCCCTTCCCAAAACTTCCCTTCCCTTCCCTTCCCTTCCCTTCCCAAACCTTCCCTTCCCTTCCCTTCCCTTCCCTTCCCTTCCCTTCCCTTCCCTTCCCAAACCTTCCCAAACCTTCCCTTCCCAAACCTTCCCTTCCCAAACCTTCCCTTCCCTTCCCAAACCTTCCCTTCCCTTCCCTTCCCAAACCTTCCCTTCCCAAACCTTCCCTTCCCTTCCCTTCCCTTCCCTTCCCTTCCCTTCCCTTCCCTTCCCTTCCCTTCCCTTCCCTTCCCTTCCCTTCCCTTCCCTTCCCTTCCCTTCCCTTCCCTTCCCTTCCCTTCCCTTCCCTTCCCTTCCCTTCCCTTCCCTTCCCTTCCCTTCCCTTCCCTTCCCTTCCCTTCCCTTCCCTTCCCTTCCCTTCCCTTCCCTTCCCTTCCCTTCCCTTCCCTTCCCAAACCTTCCCTTCCCTTCCCTTCCCTTCCCTTCCCTTCCCTTCCCTTCCCTTCCCTTCCCTTCCCTTCCCTTCCCTTCCCTTCCCTTCCCTTCCCTTCCCTTCCCTTCCCTTCCCTTCCCTTCCCTTCCCTTCCCTTCCCAAACCTTCCCAAACCTTCCCAAACCTTCCCTTCCCTTCCCAAACCTTCCCTTCCCAAACCTTCCCTTCCCTTCCCTTCCCAAACCTTCCCTTCCCTTCCCTTCCCTTCCCTTCCCAAACCTTCCCTTCCCAAACCTTCCCAAACCTTCCCTTCCCTTCCCTTCCCTTCCCTTCCCTTCCCTTCCCAAACCTTCCCAAACCTTCCCTTCCCTTCCCAAACCTTCCCTTCCCTTCCCAAACCTTCCCTTCCCTTCCCTTCCCTTCCCTTCCCAAACCTTCCCTTCCCTTCCCAAACCTTCCCTTCCCTTCCCTTCCCTTCCCTTCCCTTCCCTTCCCTTCCCTTCCCTTCCCTTCCCTTCCCTTCCCTTCCCTTCCCTTCCCTTCCCTTCCCTTCCCTTCCCTTCCCTTCCCTTCCCTTCCCTTCCCTTCCCTTCCCTTCCCTTCCCTTCCCTTCCCTTCCCTTCCCAAACCTTCCCAAACCTTCCCTTCCCTTCCCTTCCCTTCCCAAACCTTCCCAAACCTTCCCAAACCTTCCCAAACCTTCCCAAACCTTCCCTTCCCAAACCTTCCCAAACCTTCCCAAACCTTCCCTTCCCAAACCTTCCCAAACCTTCCCTTCCCAAACCTTCCCAAACCTTCCCAAACCTTTCCTTCCCAAACCTTCCCAAACCTTTCCTTCCCAAACCTTCCCTTTCCCCTTCTCCCTTCCCTTTTGAGTTGGACTTCCCCCTGTGCACATCCAGACACACCAGCTGATCAGGCACTGTGCAGCTGCACAGTCCAACTCCTTGCTTTGTTTGGGATTCCACCTGGAGGAAAATGATTTATTGCATGTCAGTTGCTTGGGTTTGAGTTGTTTAGTCCTACGGAGCTTTAGAATTGTACCTGGGGAGGTTTAGGTTGGATATTAGAAAGAATTTCTTTACAGAGAGCGTGATCAGACATTGGAATGGGCTGCCCAGCGAAGTAGTGGATTCTCCATCCCTGGAGATTTTAAAAAAGAGACTGGATGTGGCACTTAGTGCCGTGGTCTAGTAACTAGTAGTTGCTAGTAGTGGATCAAGGGTTGGACTTGATGATCTCGAAGGTCCCTTCCAACCCAGCTGATTCTATGATTCTATGATTCTAATTGGTTTCTCCATGGGCAGCAAATGAAATGTTGTTGTTGTTGGAAGGATGCTCATGTCCAGGAGTGCTCAGAGACGGCTGGAGTGTCACTTTGTTAGGGACATACTGGTGCAGAGAGAAATGGGAATAACTGTCCTTAGCATATTCTATGACAAACACTCAGGCATTTCCCAGGAAACCGTATCCTGCCCTTGCTGGGGCTTAGCCTTGACACTGCAATTTTTAACAACTTGACATTCACTCAGTCTGAGGGGGAGGAAAGAAGGAAGCGATGAGGCTGAGGGGAACACCAAGGATTGCAAGAAGTCTTCATGAGATGCTCTTGAAATAGAACAGTTTGTTTCTGACATGGTTTCTGCATCATCATGTCTATCACTCTAAAGTTTGGCAGGGACGTGTGAGCACATCCGTGGATCCCAAGAGCCTTGTGAAGAGCAGTTTTTCACCACAGTGACATCCACTTTCCACAGGTGCCTGTGGTCATAGACAAAAACTCCATTAGGATGGAGCCTGGGGGGACTGGTGTGGCTGTAAAAAAGGCTGCAATTTAGCAACATGCCAGAAATTGATGCTCAGGTTTCCATCAGGGCTGTATTTTGCAAGGAAACCCCCAAATATGGTGAAGCAGACAACCGGATAAGTGAATTTCAGTAGGCAAGGCTGACCACCCACCTTGAATTTTTTTAAACTTCTGCTCAACCAGCTGTGCAAAAATCACCCTTTACAATTATTTTCTTCCAGAAATTTACCTGAGTCATTGAAATTTTTATGCAAGGTAAATTTATATGTGTCTATCTATCTATCTATCTATCTATCTATCTATTTATCTATCTATCTATCCATCTATCTATCTAAAATGCATTTGTCTCTTTTGACTCTCAGAGGGATAACAAAGCCATAAATTTTGATAAAATTTAGAAGTCTAAAAAAAAACCAATCCAATCCCCAAACTATTGAAACCTGCCCTATGACCTTATGCAGTTGTAAAGGGAGCCAAATTTAACAAAAATTTTAGGAATACAGAGCCAGATGGGAAACATTTTAAAGTGAACTAAATAAAATCTTTTGTTTACTTAGACTGAACAGTAATCAAAAACTGGGTTTTACTACACCTAATCATATATACTAGTCATGTTAACATGAGGTAGAAGGATTAAAAGTATCAAAAATTTAATTTTTCTGGACCTTTCTTAGTGCACTTTTTTGTGTTTGTTTTTGTTTGTTGTTCGTTTTGTTTGTTTGTTTGTTTGGTTTGTTTTTTTAACTTAGGTGTATATATATTAGTAGCCATATTTCTTTAACGCCTTAGACTATCTCCTTGGTAGTATTCCCACCTTTTCCTGAAGGGGAGATGGGATATACCTGGAGCACTGTTGCACTTTGTGCTTAGGTAGGTTAATGATGCTTCAAGATGACACAAGTTGGAGGAATTGCATGTACCAGAGGCTGACACTTGAAATTTTGCTTCAGCAGGAAATGTCTGTATTTCAAAATCTTGTTTCTTTTGAAATGAGATAAAAAGAAGAACATTTAAAAAAATCCTTTTTCTATGGAACAGCCCTAAAGATGTTATCAAATTGGTTTATTTCTGTAAAATTGAAGTTTTCTGTTCCAGTTTAATATTTTAAGGGGGAAAAACCCCACTAAATTTGAAGGCGTGGGGTTTTTTGTTTGTTTGTTTGTTTGTTTTTTGTATTGGAACAGCTTGTCAAATCACCTTTTTTACCTCCTCAATATGCCTTTAAAACAAAATATATTCAACAAGATTGGCACATTCCTGTGGAGTTGGTTGAAACTGGGGGTTTTTTTGCTGGAGGACTTTCAGCAAAGCATAGTCATAAAACTACTTGAATCCACCCAGACTGCAGATCTGGTCCCTGGCAGAGCCGACTTCAGGGAAGGCAGAATATGTCATAAAGCTGTTTAAGTCTTTCCTCAGTCACACAATAATATTAATTACATTTTAGTTTTAATTCACTTGTATATAATTCTATTGAAGCCAAAAAAACCCCCCAAAACTTCTGATTATCAAGTGCAGGAAATAATTTCACTAATGCAAACTGTTTTGATCTTTCATGCAGCCCTGTCTTGTGGCTATGGGTTCTTGGTAGTGAATATAACGGATTTTGTGATAGTATCACATTTATCACATTGTGTAATGAAATACTTTTGAAATGAGCAGTCCAAAATAGTTTCGTTCTTATTCATAAAATCTTTTTTTTTCTATTTAGCTCTATTCTAATCAAAATACAGGGCCTGATTTAAAGTCCACAGAACATTTGGTGACCCTTTCTGTGAATTTCATGGGTTTATCAAACCTCTAACCCTTCTATAAAAGACTGAACTCTGCTATTGCTCACAAACTCAGCATGTTGCTCTGAAGCAATAAGCAAACAAACTGCTGAAATCTGCAGATGAAATTCTGTTATCTGCAGGATGCTAGGTTAGATGCTAACACCCTCCTTTTTAATGAGAATGTCACAAAATTGCTCTAAATCCATGTCTACTGAATGAAATATTTTGGGCTTTGAAAGTTTGGAAAACATCAGAGCATGTTTTCTATTTAATTCCCTACTAATTCTTCTTCAGCTGCTTATCTGATTGCTTTGGAGAGAGAAAAATGCTTTTTACTGCCTGCCCCCTCAAAAATAGTCTTGGAAAAGCTCTCTGTAGAATATTAAGTCTTCTGAAGAGAAAATATTACTGCATGATACATATTTGGATGTATGCAGGAGTTGGCTTGTGCATCAGGAGCACAGAGGGAATTTTTCTGTTTGATCCACTGAAAAACTGCTGTGGGTTTTGAACCAGTTGTGACTGATTAGAAGAAGGGTTGTAATGAAACTGGTGCCAACTTGGGCAGTGGCTCTGTGGTTTTTTGTAGTAGCAGGTTAAAAAGCACCCTGTAGCTAGAGGGATTTCCACTTCACAGCTACTGTTGTTGAGGTCCATGCCTATTCCATGCAGGTAATTTAAAACATCTAGACAGATGGACTAAGAAACAATCTATGCTGCATATGCAGTCATCTATCTATCCATTCCATCTCTATTCCAGTGCATACCTCATCACTTCCCTCAAAAGAAGAGTTTTTACTGGTAAATCTTCCTCAGGGCTTGTTTGGATTGGCTCTCTGAGCTGACAACCCTTGGCTTCACTCCTTTTTAGCTACTTGTTTTTACTTTCCTTTTCTTGGAGTCAGTTACAAACTTGCACAAGTTGAACAAGTACTTCTTTCGGCTGGTTTTGCATGACAACGTGTGAGCTATTGATAAACATGTTTAGTAGCCGAACTCCTTTCCCTTAAAGTCCTAATTTCATCTCTTTTTAGTAGTCTTTGGTCTGTGTGTCTTTACCTGCAGCTGGAAGAGGCTTGGGGAAAAAGAAAATACAAAATCCCCAAAGACATTTATTATTTAATGACAGAGCCTCCTGAAAGTTTATTATCGGAATATCATACTTTTAGCTAACGTTCTTTTATGTGGATCTTTGTGGCATGTGAGATCTTGAAAAAGCTAACAAAGTAAAAGTAGGGTCTGATAGAGATCTCTGCAAATGTAAGAATTTGTGTGTATCTTCTAGGTGAATTTGGAACAGATGTTACTCACTAAATTTATTACCTACCATAAATGACTTCCTGTGAGTCAGTAATTTGAAGGACTCTCAGGTGTGTACTGCTGCAAAAATACTACAGTGCTGGTCAGAACTTGTTAGTCAGGGCGCCCTCCTACAAATTATAGCCTACACAGCCCCATCCAGGCTTTATAATTTATTTCTTTTAATGTACAGTTCTGTGCAAAAGCCTGCTACAGGCTTTGTCACACAAACTCAACTGCTGTGTATGAAATTATAATTAATATTTATGGCACACTAGTCTATATGCCATATTCTTCCCTCAGCTGTGTATGCAGTACAAGATATCTTTCTTGCCCATGCACATTTTACGTGTAGTTTTCTGATCCTATGTGTGGGTGCGGTTACTTCTTAGCAAAATTACTGAGAATCAGAAACTATCAGAGCTCCATGGTAGCTTTGCCTGGCTATTCTTTCGCTTATTGAATTTCCACATATTTTTTCACAATTTCTAAAGGATGGTATTCAATTCTCTGTTGTTTAGAGCTTCTACTTTTATGAAAACATGTTTTCTCTGTATGACTGGTGGTGCTGTTTGCTATAATTTGTGGATTCCGCAAGTGATGTTGTTAAACACTTGAAGTCATATTGCCAATCTTGGACAGATTACCAAATTCTTGCTTTTCACAGGGATCTAGGGAAGCTCAAATAAAACTTTATTTTTCTGTGGTTTCGGGCAGCCTCTGTAAATATTTTTAATTTATTGGAGAAAGAAATTCTTCCTTTACAGGTATTGCATAAAATAACTCCCAAAAAGCGCAGGTGAGGAAAGCAAAAAAGATCAGTTCTGTAGTCATCTAATACAGCTGTCATGGCACAAAGTAAATGCCAGGTTTCACTGGGGCAACGTAGAACAGCCAGGCAGAATTGAGGTTAAAAACAACCTTTATTTCATAGCACTGGGAGTGCTGAGCTTAGTGCTGCACAAATGGAACACTGTGATTGAAATAAATAATGCTGAAGGTGATTTATTTTCTCTATTCTTCAGCAGGAGGTTTAGCAAAGATAAGACTCAGTAACACTTATGAGTTTAGCTGTGAATACAGCATGAGATATTAGGACATTAATTCTCAATGGAGTTGGAGTGACCTTTTCAAAACCAAGTTGCTGTCAATTTCCACACACAGAACAGCCCAAGCTGTGGAATCACAAGCCTTTTGCAGTGCTCTGTATCAGTTTAATGTGACTTAATACATTCTTTTCCAGAGTGATCACCTGATGACTCTTTCTCTAATGACTCAGTAGTCATAGAGGTTAAATGATCTTCACAGGTAGGGGAATTACTTTGAAACAGTGAAGTACCTTGACTCAGGTTCTCATTGTTCTATATCTTATAAACAGTTTAAATGGGGAAGTTTTGCTTAAAAAAATGACCTCTGTCATATTCTGTAAATATATTTTGGGAATCAGTCAATGCAGACAACACAGTAAGGCAGGAGTGCCATTAATTAGTTCAGATCGTCTTCTGGCAGATGTGGACAAAGCTCCATTGGCTGCCCCAGTTTGTACCAGCAAAAAGTAATTTTGCATTGGAAAAATGATTATAAAGATAGATTCAGAAGAAAGAAATTCTCATGGAATAAGATTTCAGCTCAAGGTTTCCAATTTAGAGTCACTTGGACAAGCTTGAAATGTGGATCTTTTTTTTTTTGACTAAGTCTGTTGTATTCTTTTTTTAAAAAAAATATTTATTTCTTTACTTATTTATTTAATTTTGTTTTAATGGGCGTAGAGTCTATTGTCTGGAACAGAAGGCTTGCAGTAATGTTTGTGCTGAAAGGGCAAGTTTAAAAAGTGTCTATGGAGTTTGGGATCATGAATACTAGAGGAATTCAGGAGGCTTTCTGCAGCTAAAATCTTGCCTTCTTAGGTCTTCTTTCTTCCTGCTTTTCTGCTTAACCACCTAGGAAAAAAATCCGAGATGTTTGCAACCTGTGGGAGTGTGTAAATACCTTGGAGTGAGTGGTAACCAGAAGACAATTACTGGACTTTACTCATGTTATGCTCTGAGCAGTGCTTGATTCTTGAATCTGTGATTTTTTTTTCATATTTGCTTCATAATGCTTTAAAATTCCAAATAGCAGTCACTCTGTAAAGCAATACTTTATTCACTGACCTAGGGTCCAAGTCTAATGAACAGAGAAATTGATGTAGTTTTTATGGTGTTCCTAGTAATTTGAGTTACTCTATGCTAAGCAATAATGGAGATGTATAGGTATTGCCTGTATGTCCTATTTTATTTCAAACTTTACCTTGCTTAGCTTTGTCTAACTTTAGTTTTTGGTAAAGGTCAGCTGGTGTCTAAATCCATGGAAGCAGTTATAACAGGTTGGTCTAAAAAATTATTTTCCTCTTGTCCATTTCTCATCTCTCCTGAATAGAACAACGTGACTTGGGTGTGGGTTTGAGGCCAAATACATATGACAATCAACAGCACTAAATAATTATTGTGTTCAATATGCAGAAAGGCTTCAACTAGAAAGTCACACATCATGGCTGAGTTTAACTTTGTGTCAACAGAAGAACACACTGAATTTAAAAAAAATTGTTTAATTTTGAAGGCTTCTTTGTTTGTTTTTTTTTCTCTGACAGGTTGCTTGTATTTCATGTGTGTACTGTAATGCACAACTATTGCTGTCACTCAGAGATTATGAAAAGCTCTCTTTTTTTTGCAGATCATCCGGTGAATGAATTTTTGGATCTGTTCAATCGCCATGTGCTCCCCCATGCAATAGATGAGACCCACATTGATGCAGAGTCAGCTCAGACCGAACCCTGTACCTCAGACTCTGTGCAGGATTCATCTGAATTTATAATATTGGATCCTTTCTTTCCAAACTATATAGAATTTGAGGAAGAGGAAGACTGTGAAAATACTACTGACGTTACAGCTCCTCCAGCTTTGCAGTTCATCAATGGGAAGCAGCAGGTTACCAGTGCCCCTAAGAGCACAAAGGCTGAGGAAGCGAGAAGTGACAAAATTGAAAGCGTTGCACATTCCAAAAATGTAACCTTTGCTCAAATCAATGAAACAAACACATTTATAATATCTGAATCTGAAGCTTCTGGTACTATGCAACCAAGCAAAGCTGGAGAAGTGACAGGGGTGTTTGAAGTTACTCAGCCAACAGCAGATGTTGCAATGTTAGAGCCTGTCTATAGTGGTGAGTCAGAAGTTGTCACAACAGATAAATCAATAGCCATTACTTCTTCACACAAGCAGTCTCTGCAAAACAATAAAGAGATCATAACATGGCATGGAAATGAGGAGAGCTCTACTAAGGGTGCCAAAAACTTGCTTTTGGATACTATTGAATCTTCTGGAGATGGCTCCATGGAGTCTGACCTATCCACTTCTGCCTTAGAAGTTGTGACAATGTCAAGAAAGGAAAATGATAAAAAAAATTCTGGTGTAACTTCTGTTCCTGATGCATTTACTGTGGAAAGTTCTGCTGTAACTGCTTCTCTGGATGCAGTTTTTATTCCTGCTACAGCACATGAAAGTGTGACTGATCCTATTCCAGAAGAGGCAACCTCTGCTCCAGGAGGTCATTATAAATCAACTGCTAAACTTAGTGCAAATTCCCCTGTCGATAATATTCTGGAAACAAGTCCTACAACAAAGCCTGAGATGAGTGCTGCTTCTTTTATGGTTCTGGAAGGCTCTGGGGATGAAAAAGAGGACATCACTGTAACAACAGGGGAAATAGCAGTAACAGAAACACTTTCAATGCAAGATATTTCTTTGGGCTCTGGCACAGTAATGCCAACAGAAGTTTCTGTAACTGCCTCAGGAATCACCTCTGCTTTGCCCAGGGGTATAACTCATTATTCTGCTTTTGATCAAAGTCCTGAAGCATCTGTTGCCACCAACTCTGTGTCTGAGTTTATTACGAAAAAAGTACTTGCCAGCTCTCACGTAACTGAAAAGAATATTGATGATGAAAAGGAAATACAGACCACTGTTTACTCAGGTCACCAAAATTCAGCTACTGCTGCAGAGGGAAATTTGGAGTTGAATGAATCTGAGAGCACAAGTGAAGTCAGAACTGTAAGTCAGGAGCCCAGCTTACCCAGTAAAAGAGTACCAGGTACCATAAGTTCTGAAACCAAAAAGGTCACCTCCATTCCTTTCTTGAGAGACAAGAAGCTTTTTATAAATGAAGGATCAGCAGAAGAACCAGCAGACTTATTTGCAGGGAGTCCCACAAGAAAAGTGGTAAGTACTGACTCCCCATTTTTTGGTCCAGGTTCTGGTGACATAGACCTTATCATTCAGTCTGCTACTTTGACTTCAGTTCCATTAAGGCCTGTCACTGAAACATACACTGAAAAGCATGAAGGAAAAGTTTACAACACAGATGACACTTCCCCAAAGGATGCAACAACAGAATATGGGAAACATGCAAGAATAGGTGAATTTGCAGTAACAGTTTCAAGTACTGGGTCAGATGGCTTGACAGAGGGGTCTGGAGGAGCAAGTGAGGCGTCCTTGGATGTGTTAAGTACAAGAAAGCCAGGAGAACAAAACATGGGAACAGAACCAATCTACACAGCTCCTTCTTACATAAGATCTGGTTCTATAAAGGAGGTAAGACCTCATACTGCACCAGGAATTAAAACAGAAGGTTCAGAATCAGGTGAAGTCACGCCATCTCCGGAATCCATGGTTCATAACAACCCTCATGACAATGTGGTGACGCGTGGTACTGGCAGTGGAAAAGCAGTAGCTGAATCTATAGAAAGCAAAAATGGAAGATTTGGTTCTTCCACTGCCTCACTGGGCAAGATTCTTTTGATTGAGCATGGCTCTGGAGAAGAATTCAAAGACAACAGTAGCACCACAAAACTGATGTTTAACGGACCTACTGAAGAAATACTTGGGGATCATTTCTCACTCCCTAATCAGGGATCTGGAGAACCAGACACATTCTTTGGATCATTTGCAAAAACAGAATTTTCACCTACTGGGAGCTCAGAAACATGGGAGAAGCATGACAATCACAATGTTGTCAGCACATCATCTGTGAATCTTGCCTTCACTGCTAACCCTGACGAGCCAGTCACAAGTCCTGAACATGAGGAAACCACCATGGAAACTGTAACTGACCTGAGAATGGAAGAGAAAACAACTGATGAATTGACAGTGAGAACTTTTTCAATGACGATTCCTTTGGTAGAAGATTTGTATTCTGGGGAAGACAGGCCAAGGGAAATTTTGCCAAAAGCTATGGAATCTTCTGAAGAAAAAGCAGCAGCAGACCCATTCTTTAAAAGTACACAGGTTACCCATGAACATCTGGAATTTTCAAATGTTCCGATTGTCAGTCATTCAGAAGAAAATGAATTAGAAACCAAACCTGTTCAGAAAGTACTTTTGCCATTTAATGATGACAGAGTAACTGAACCTATAAAGATTGAAAGGAAATACATAAGCTCTCCAGTTACAGATACAGAACAAGAGAAGAAGTTGATACAAAACATTTTCCCTACAAAAGATATTCCCAGAATATTGCTGATGTCTCAGGAAGAAAAACAATCAAATAATGAGTTCATTAGTGATCCATTATTTTCAGGACAGGGATCAGGAGATGACCTTGATGTAATTCCTTCTATAGTACCATTGGTTGTTAAAGGAATCAAGAGTACCTTGAGTCCTCCACCTTCTCATCCTGCAAACATGGGACCTGAAGTTTCAACTGTAAAGACACGTGACTTTGAAAGAGGAAGCACCCAAGCAAATGCTGAAGTTAATGAAGAAGTTTCAAATGCTCTGACTGAGCTGGTCTCAGAAACTGGAGGCCAATTCCCCACCTCTGTGTTCCCCAGTTTCCCAGCTTTAACAGAAGTCAGCTCCAAGAGCTTCATCTCCAAACAGATGGAAGAGATGACCCATTATTTTGTGGCAACTGAAGAACCTCACAATCGGGAAACTAGTTATAGGAGAGGAGAAAATGAAACAGATAGGACAACAGCTACTTCTAAAGCTGTTTCACGAGAGGAAACTTCACATTTTGTGATTAAAGGTGGAGTAACTTCTGGGTCTGTTATACTGAATGGAACTCCCAATCCTCAAGCAGATGAATGTCTTATAACATCAACAACAAAAATGCCAGGCGGAGTATTACCTGAAAGCTCTGGAGAAGGATCTGGCTGGGTTGCTGTTTTGGATTCATCTTCTCCTGACAGGTTTACTCATCTGTCAATACCCCCGGTATCAAAAGTAGAAGTAAATGCTTCCTCTAGTGCTTCTGGGCATATTTATTCCAAAGTTATGACTACAGAGGCACTGACAGATGGGTCACAGACTGTGATCACAGGACCAGTATCCCTTTTTACTGAAGAAACAGAGATTGTGTCAAATCCATCTACTGTTCATCCAAAGGCAACTACATCAGAAGAACTAGCAAGTGACACGGGAATAGATGAGAAAATTATTCCCATGATTGATGACAAAAAAAGCACTTTATTGAACGTTTCTGTTTATGGTGACATCACTCTAATTGAAGAAAGATTTCAAATCCCATCAGAAGACACAACAATTATAGACATGGATCACTCAAAATCAATGCCTGAAGATATAATAAGTGTGCAGACAATGCCAAATCCTGTTACACAGTCAACATATGGCAGTGATGATGATAGCATGACAGCTAAAGGAGAGAAATATGATTCAACACCCAAATTTTCCATAACCAAAAAGAAGACACTTGGATCTGGTGATAGTCTTTCTTTGATTACATCCAGTCCACCAAGCAGAGAATCGGTAACAACTGGGCACAGACCAAAACCAGATGATATGGATTTGGGTTCAGGGAATGCCATGAATGTTGCAACAGAAACTCTCACCACTACTGAACTCTCTGAACTGGGCATTTTCCTTCCTACAGTACCATCTCTGGGAATCCCTCAGGTGCCCTATGAGTCTAAACATGTTGTAACCACCACCCCAGAAGACAGCTATGAGCCAAATACTTCAGCAAACAACAGAGTAATAGCAGATCAAAGTGAAACAAGCTCTGTGTCTGACTTTTCTGGAATGGGCCAAGAAGAACCAACTGATTATCAACCTGTGGTTCCTTCCCTTACAACAGTTTTAGCTACTGAGCTAGAAAAGCCTGTGACAACTGACTTGCTTGAGTTGAGTATTGTCACCACACAGCATGCATCCCAGGTCGTGACTGTATCACCCAGCAAAAATGCAAAAAATCACACCGTGGTATACATAAACACAAAATCAGCATCAGCAGAGTATGAAGAAAGAGATTCTGAGAGTTTTCATTCTATCCCTCAAACTCCTACATCCTCAGTAACTGTTCATTTAGCTAATGGAGTGTCTGAGTATCCTGAGGTAATCATTCCAAGTACATCATCATCATCAACAAAGGATTCAGATCAGCCCAATCATTCATCAGAAGGATCCTTTAAAGAGGTTAGTTCTGATATTACAGCAACATATAAACCCCGTAGTACAGACCTTCTCGACACAACAGAGTCTTCTCTGCTGGAGCTTTCTCCCGAGTCTGTCCCAGAAAGCACAGCTATGGAAAGTACTCCTCACTTTGGCAGGCTGGTAACAGGCAGGACAGAGGAGACAGAAACCCCTGTCACTGATTTTTCTGTTGAGGAAGAATCTACAGTTTCTGGAGATTCTTCATCAACACATGTCTTGCCTGCTGCTTTTCTGAATTTTGGAGAAAGAGCGAGCACAGATGTCCCAAAAGTTAGCACAACAAAAGTTGAAGCTTTCTCGGGGAGAGTGAATAATTCCCACCAAGAAGAAGACAGGACTACTAAGAGAGAGAACCCCTTACTCGTTTCCACACCGGACTCACCCAAAAGCATTGAAAATGAAGGATTTAAACGCGACCAGGGAGCAGTTACAAAGCTGACTTCACCTTCCCAACTTCTGGAAGGAAGCACAGAAACACAGTCAGCTTTTTTTGGTCGAGGGGAGATCACAACAATTTCTTCTAACATTGCAACACACGGCATTGCTCCTGGCAACCGTCCCTACCAAAATGAACAGTCCACAATGAGCTCTGAGGAGCCAAACACTGTTGAAGTTGTAACCTCCTCGTTTTCCCTTCCTGAAGTCACTAATGGATCAGATTTTGTGATTGGCACCAGTGTGGGTTCAGTTGAAGGAACAGCAGTACAAATCCCAGGTAACTCCCAAGTATGATCACTGTGTTACGTGTATTTACACCTGTAAAAGTGTTTTCTTAGCTCTGGTGAGATGTGTGACTACCAGAGCATCCTGTGAAATAACATCAGCTCTTGGGACTCTCCAGCTGTGCATCATGGAGCTCTGGATCAGACTTGAGGTAACAAGCCAGTTCTAGAAGGCAGGAAAGTAACACTGGTTGTGATAGGGAATTCTGCTGTAATTATTAAATTTTCCAATTTCAGGCAGATAATTTTGTCTGATAGCTCTTCTGTGCTAGCGTGAAGATAGTACTCATACAACGGGTTTGGAAATAGGGTTGTTCTTGACATCTTGCAGTTGACTTAAAAAGAAACCCTCATGCACATTTTAAGATCAGAATTTTCACAAAAATTAGCACCTCCTAACCTACAAGATAACTTTCCACACAAGAGAGAAACAAGACCTTGTTTTCAGCCTATCTGTAGCTTTAAGTGGTTGATAAAGTGTCTACCTCTTAAAAATTACAGATCTTTTTATTAGACATCACTTACCACAGAGTTTTTTTTCATGATGGTTATTAGGCACCATTTCACCAAATACATGGATGATGCAGGTAGGGTCTCTGTGAGTATTGTAACTTCAAATTTTTGTCCGGATATAGCTGAGTAAAGAACGGGCTTAATTTTATAGGGGTTTGTATTATTTTTCCTCAAACAATCCAGGTAGCTGTCAACTTGAAAATGTTTACTGGGAAAATATCCAGTCTGTAGGACAAAGCGACAGCAAGCACACAATAAATATCATTAAGGTGCTCAACACAGCCCTACATTTGTGACATTCAGTGAAGCAGTCCTAAAACAAACACCCTCTTGTATGGATGGTATCAGATTCTTTTCAAAACCTCCAAGGTGAAATCCCTAATTATTTAGTTATATTCCCAAACTTGTGTACATGGGAGTTTCCTCAGGAGGCTTTCAGCTGGACTTTCTGCACTCCCATGACTAGACAGGGAACTTGGTACTTTAGGAAGACTTTGAATGTCCAGTTTGCAAGGGTAAAATAGATGTTATTTACCTTTTTTTTTCCATTGACCATAATCAGATTTTTTTTGTGGAAAATATAATCAGAAATCTTATTTTTTTCTCATTTCTCTGGTTTACAGAAATATCTGAACCATTTCGTAAATTTTCAAAGCCAGGGCTTTATTTTTGTACCCCAGAAGAACTGTCCTCAGGATTTCCCTCTAACTCTGAGAAGCTAACACTTAGAAATGGTTTAGTGTGCACTTGTTTGTGTGAATGAGTTCTCCTAGGCATGAAATTAAATGCAAATACCTAGGTATCTAAACTCAGTGGAAATAAACACCACTAGAAGGCATAAAGTTCTGCAAGGAAAAGCTATTTAAATGATAACTCCTGTAACAACCAAGGATTTCATATCAGGTAAGCTTTTCTCTGACTTTTTAGTTCAGTTACAAATATACTCAGTATCTTTATTTTTGTTCTTCAAATGTATTTCTAAGAAAGACTTTGCAGGCATTGATTGATTAGATAAAAGAAAGACCTGAAACAACAGCAGCCAGTAGTATGTTCTGTGTACCCTGTCATTCTGCATAAACTAACCCTGTTCAAAAGAAAAGCATTTCTCATTCATTGTTCATATGTTTAACTGTTTTCAGCTATAATTCAGCATCATGTCATGCAAACTAAATCCTTAGAGTATCATGACTGCCAAATACAGTGCAAATTGCTGTGAAAAAGCATAATTCTAAAAATAATTTGTATTAGTTCTTAGTAAATGCCATATTTTGTTGTTAAAGTTGAAATATGGTGATGCCTGAAGACAAGCTTTACTGTTTTACAAAACTATGTTATTTGCAGTGTTAATAGTTTCTGTAATCACAGTAAAACTGCACCATCAATGCAGCAATGAAGATTTTTTTTCTTACAAAAAATTGAAAATATACTATTTCCTTGAAACTGCGGAGTCAAATTCATTTTTTTCTACTTGTTTAACAGGCCAAGATCCCTGCAAGAGCAACCCCTGCCTCAACGGTGGCACCTGCTACTCTCGTGGTTCGTTCTACATCTGTACCTGTCTTCCAGGTTTCAGTGGAGAGCAGTGTGAATTAGGTAAGATGAAGCCTAAGAAAAGTTTTCCTACATGAGATCTGCACAAGTGCTGAGTTTTGAAGTTGAAGAATAAGCAGACATTTGAAAAACTCTGCAGTGAGTCCCTTAAGAGCAATAAAAGAGAGGAGGTCCTCTCTTTTCTCTCTCCCCATAAAGTGCACTGATGTGTGCACAGAAAGGTTGAGAGAGCTGTGCAGGAACTCAAATTCAGAACACTAAGTTCAAAAATACCTGAATAAAACAAACCAAACATTAATATTTGGGATAGTTCTCTAAGAGCCTGTAGTAATTATTTGGAAGGCTGCTAAAATAAATTTATCCTAAAAGTGACTGGGAAGATGAGTACTGAATGCCAGTCTGATATTTTTTCCCAGGAAATTGTAAATATTATGGTAATCATATGCATATTTGGTATAGATTGGTATTTTTGTAACAACTCTACCTGAGGACCTCTTCAAGCTGCCTGTGGCATCCATGTGTACCTGCTGTGACTGTGGATTTTCAGAGACTCACCTGTACAGTGTAAAATAACCAGTTTTTCTTCCAGAAATCTAACCAAAATATGGTAAAAGTGGTAGGTTGGCTGTTTAGTGCAGAGATGATTTAGACTGTTGAAAAGCTGTAGGTTTCATTCCCTGATAAATATCATGGATTTGTCTGTTATACAGTTGCCTGCCAAATTTGAAAGAAAAAAAATATGCTAAAATGAGTTTAACTCATCATATATAGATTAGGAGAAAAAACCTCAACTCCACCCAAAGGTTGACGAAATCACTGCAGCATAGCTGTCAGGATTAATATGGTTTTATTTGTGTTCTGTAAAACAAATTTGTGTTTTTTGCATGTGATTTAAAAAATAGTTAATATTGTTCTCTGCTTTCCTAGCTCATCGTGATGAGTTTGGTATTTCACTAGTTCATTAGTGGTAGACATCACATTTTAGATGCTGCATCTTAAGTCTTTGTCAAGGAATATGGCGTTCCCTCATTGCAAAACACAGGTCAGATATAATAATTATAAAAAAATGATCTGTGCACTTTGTGTCCCTTAACACTTTTAGAGGCTTATCCAAAAATTGGAGTGTGACTCTCCACAGACCATTGCCATGTAGAAGTAGGTTTTGTGATACCTAAGATAGGAAACCTCAGCATTTTTAGCCCTTGTATTCAGGGATATTCTGGATATAAAGCCTAAAATATTACCTTGAGATCTTTCCAAATGACCGGAGCAAGTAAGACCTAGCAAAAATTTGAAAAGAGTGTATTTTAAAATAGAAATATTTTTTAAAAAAGCCCTCCTCATGATGCAGCAATTATTCCTAGTTGTTGTTTTTTGGTTTGTAGATATGTCTAACTTCTGTCTTATGTTTCAATGAGTGAATCATTACCAGCAATTCACTTTGGACTGAGGTGTTTGCAAAATCTGCATTAAAGTTTAAGTTGTGATTGTTTAAGAGAAACAGAACTCATTAGAAATCATCATATGAACTTTATGAAAAGACAGACTAGCTTATAAACTATATGAATACATGTACAAAGTAATTACTTTAAATGAACTAGTGCTCCAATTTAAAAGGTGAAGACAAGATGTTTTAGCCTTGGAGGAGTGGGGGACAGAAATTGTTTATTGTGTAAGACTGCTACTATCTGACTGGTCATTAAGTGATATGGCCTTTATGGTGCTTTGTCCTCATCTTGATAAGATTAGACAAGGAAGAAATGAGAAATGCAAGCCAACAACAAGCCAGTGCCTGCTTATTTGCAGGCTGAAATTAGCAGTGTGTTTGATGCTACATGGTAAGATTTCCAATATTTGAGTTTCATGAAGATACTTGAGGTCCTCAGTGCTTAGTGAGAGTTTTTGTGCTGTGGTCACATGTAAAAGTCAAATTTTCCACCAGCACAGGAAAATGCTGCATGGTGCAGCATTTCTTCTCATCCACACAGTGACCACTTGGATCTTGCACAGTGTTTTACTCTTCTGTGCTGAACTGGTCCCAGTCACCAGTGTGACTAAGGCTGAAGAGCATTTACCTTCTGGGAGCTGGGTGGGTTGTACAAACACTCTTATCTTTTTGCTGCAGATGTTGATGAGTGCCAGTCCAACCCGTGCAGGAACGGAGCCACATGCATTGATGGCCTCAATACCTTCACCTGCCTGTGCCTGCCAAGCTACATAGGCGCTCTCTGTGAGCAAGGTAAGGTGTGTTCTTCAGCCTGTGGTGATGGAGGTCGTCCTTTTCCATTCCAACACCCTTCTGGAGTAACTAGGCAAAGCCTCCTAAACTGACTGAGTTTCTGTCTTAAAAAATTACACACACTGTAAGACATATCAGAACCCTTCACCTCCAATAAACATCGGTCATGTAGGAATACTCTACTGAATAATTCAGATTATGTATTCATCCACTGGGGGCCATAGATCTGACAGCTTTATCCCAGAATTTTCAAAATTACTTGTTCTGTAATTATTTCAGCCAAAGTAGGTAGAGGATTTATAGTTTCAAGTAAGTTGTAAGAGGCTTTCTAAACTGGGCAGATGAAATAAGGTTAAATACCCATGTCTCTGCAACTGTTAGAAAGTTCCCTGCAAGAAATGCCACTGTATTTACAAGACACATTTATAGTGTGAGATGCTTACTCAATATGTAGGAGGAGGACTAGAGTAGCAAAATCTGTTCTGTTAATAAAATTGATGAAGGCATTTCCATGGGAAAAGAAATGGTGTATTAAAATGTACTTGCTCAGCTCATGAAAATATTTTTTTCTTTTTCTTCGGTTGAATGTTTTTGGTCACAGATGAATGAACTAAATCTTTGAATTTGTTTAATTAAGGAATTGTGTATTTTCATGTTTGTTTCTCAGCTTCAGTGAAGAGCAGTTTGCAAAGTCTTCCAGCTCAACTTATAGAGATTTGTTTGTCAGAGCTGAAAAACCTCAGACTTGACCAGTACTTTTCAAGGTTTAACCTTTTTCAGTAGTCTGGCTAACCTTGCAACTTGAGACAACTTTCTGAATCTTGTGTCCCAAATTATAAATTGACAGTGTTTTTACAACAAAGGAAATAAATATTCTCACTCCCTTCCTCCTCCCCTTCATTCCAGCAAATCCATAGCAGTGAGTGGCTCTGAGTACCATGGTAGCTTTAAGCTCCTTTTTGTGACCCGAGAGTGCATTTCAGGTGGTAAATGGGAACATTTCCTAGTTTGTCAATCAGAACCAGAGCTGTGCTCTCTCAGCTTTGGAATTTAAATTTCCTCCGCTTAAAGTCCTGCAGTGGTTTGGGATTTGGGAAAAGGTTTTAGTGCCAAATTTCCGCTCCACCAGACAAAATAAAACTGTGTTGGTGATTCAGACATGGTTGTCTGGCAAGCAGGCTTTATTTCAAGGCACCAGTCCTGACCTCACTAGATTTAAAGACCAGCCAGGATGATAGAATGTGTTGCCTCGGTGCCACAGAAAAGATGGTGCTCACAGAAAAATACACCGAGATTTTATTTCATTATTTTTTTTCCCCGCCAAATATAATATTCATTTTAGAAAACTTAAAAAAAAAAAAAGTCAAGCTGAAGGGCTTTCTTAGGCACACTGCTGTGCATTCAAAATGCCACGGGGGGCCAGGGAACAGGAGAAGGGCTTCCTCTGGAAATGAGGCTCAAAAAGTAGGAGGTGATTCCATCACATCTGCACCCACTGGAGCTTGGGATGGTAGGAGTGAGAGGAACCTTCTGGGAGTTCCGGTCTGGATGACGGAAATCAGTCCTGAGACTCAGACATGGAACTGGCTCCCTGGCACCCCTTTTTTTTGCCAGGTTGAAACAGTTCAACAGTTTGAGCCCAGGAACATCTTCCTGAAGAGAGCTAAAGTTATCTTAGAAATAGAGCAGCTGAAGTTGTTCACTTTTAAACTAGATTTTCAGCTCAGTCAGGTAGCATCACTTCTGGTTCAGAGGAGATCAAAAGTGAGTGGAGTACCTCTCTTAGACCCTGTTTTGTCCGCCACCTGTGTCTTTTCAAAGTACAGATGCATGTTCTGCATGACACTTGGTGACATCTGAACATCACTTCTTAAAATGCATAAATATCCCCAAAACACCTATTTGTACAGGATGAGACTCCTCAGGATGGTACAACCAGCTGTTCTCTTCCAGGTTTCGAAGAAAATACAACTGGTTTTTTTTAATTATCATATTAGGAACAATTTTTTTTTTTAATAACCCAAGTTCATCATTCCAGTGTCTGTGATTACTCCAGTCTTATTTAATTCACTTTGTTCCTAGGACTTGGTAGCTGGAGATTGAAGTAGTTGAGAAGGTCTTAGTGCAAAGATACTTTCTGAAAACAGATGGTCTCTTACTGATGTCTTTCAGCTGAGAAGGGATTATTTCGAATATTTACGAGAAAAATGGGTTTCTCCACAAGAAGTGTGGGCTAATGAGCCTCTGGCATTTGTTCATTAGCTGAAGGTAGAGAGTCATAGATAAAATTCACAGCTGAGTAAGACTCTCATTATGTTCTAGTACCTGTGTCAGTCTTTATTTTCTTTAAGCCCCTTATGGTATTTCTTTAAAGACAAGGGACCTATTGTCAGCAGATTACTGCAGCTCTTGAAAAAGCAGTACTTATCTATGTATTAGACCTACAGACAACTCTTTTTTTAATGCAGAGTTTAGAGATGTTGTCACATATGTACAATTGCAGCTACAGAGAGATGAAGCTGCATAAATAACTCCTTGCACACATCACCCAAATACTCCCATAAATTGTCATAAATCTTAACGCTAGTGAGACAAGTTTCAAAACACCATAAATATGAGTGTTTAAGTCTTTCCATCACATTCTGGGATAAGGTTACAGAGATCTGTGATTGCCTCCCTGGCTGAGTACACAACGAATGTGGAGTAAGTGCTTGGACCTACTCTGCTTGCAGGTGACTGAGTCAGAAAATTTACAGCCACCAGCAATTAGGCTTTACTGGTTCAGTAAAGGCATTAAAAGTTTATACCCATATCGAACCCTTACCTCTCTGTCAGCCTTGCAGCTCTCTTTATCTGTTAAGTTACGTGAGCTGAGGACAAAGATGTTGATGAGCACAGGGACGAAACAGTCCCCACATTTTTACTTGGCTGGTTTTGCATTTTTCATCCTCTGCCCTCCTGAATCTTCCTTTCCCTGTTCATTTTTCCCCTCTTCTCATCAACCTCTCCTCTCAAAAATAAAAAAAGCAACAACAACAACAACAACAAAAACCAACTTAACCACCCCAAACAAAAAAAAACCCAACAAACCAAAAGCAAAAAGCAACAAAAAAACCCCCCCAACCACTCACCAATTCAAACCAAAAATACCCTCTTCCCCCTCATGTGCGAACATTATGTATTTTATGGCCATCAGTCCTGTCTTTTGCTGCTTTTCTAGATTTTTGGGCTACCAACAGGGGCAGAAGAAGTTATTTAACATTTCTCTTTTGGAAGACAATCTACTATTTTGTATAGGAGGGAGGAGTTGGATGTGCATTGCAGTGCATGCGCTTAAATAAAGAGCACTCTGGTCACTGTTTGACACTTTCTATCTTAAGAAGAGAAGTTGTGTTATTTATGGTTGATACTCAGGCCATTGTATCTTATTTTCTGAACACAGTCTTCTCAGTTTTGTGTTTTCAGGCCTCTTTGCCTCCTCTACCTGCCTTTCAGCAAATCTTCTCTCAAATCCTTCACTCCTTCCCTAGGAGAGGCCAGGGAGGGCTTGGTTAGAATAATGTGGAAATCCTCTCTGACCACGTTTTTCTCAGCATGCAAACCTCCTTGTTATTATCTGACTTGTTTCCTGTGGGACAAAGGAGACCCTGAAAAAGATAAATAATAAAACCCGGAGAGCCTTCACAAAGGACATAGGACTGTTAGTCAGCCTCGTGTGGTTAAAGAAATATTCTAGAAGGCCAAAGGCAGACTAAGCTTTAAAATTATCTAGATGTCAGAGATTAAAGATGTATCTACATCCTGCACCTCACACAGAATACAAAGAGGGAAAATTAAAAACATCTAGCAAGTTGGTAGTGTAGATTACATGTCTTTTTTCATAACTGGGATTACTCAAGGTGTAAGCAGTTTCCTACAGTTCAACTTCCCGAAAATAAAAGGAAGATAACCAGTGTAAACTTTATTATGCCTTTGCATTAATTATATTTATGTCAGTACTAATGACTTTTGGGAAATTATTCTGGTGCCAAATTCCTAAGACAATGACTGCTGTGTTACCAGTATCAGAGCAATTATAGTAAACCTTTGATGTGACATATTTGCACTTTTGAGTCCATTTATATACATCTAAAGTGTAGTTTTTGTTATGGGGAATTTAAATTTTTTTCGTAAAAATATACACTTTTCTGCTTCAGGATGTGAATGGCCTCTTCCTGCTATGAATTGAAAACCTGACTGGGGTTGTGAAAAACTATTCTACAGTTGTGGTAGCATCTCAAAGCTAAGTAATGTCTTAGTTAAGGCATTTTCAGTCATCTGTCCTTGGCATGTTCTGCAATAATTGGCTGTTTCTGTACTAATGCAAAAAGAGCCCTTTTGACCAAAGCTTGTTATTGACCATTGACTATATGGACTTACTGAAAATAAGAAATCCAGTTTCATACCCAGGATGCCTTTGTACCTCTGGAAAGGCCAGAGAGTTGATTTCAGACATAGTTTTGTTCAGGGATTGATAAAACTTGGTGGGAAGGGGCAAATTCCTGGTGGGTGGGTGGGGTGTGGGAAGTCAGGCTTTGTGTTTCTGTTCTTCAACATCCTGCCACTGAGGCACCTCAGGGTGAGATAGCTGTGGTTGGAACAGGCTGTAATCTTGTGCTGAAGTATCCTTTATGATGCCATTTTGTCTGTCATAGCTCAAAACTGTCTGTGTTTTCCCTGTTGTTTCTCCCACTCCTCCCTAAAACTCTCTCTTATCAGTGGCAAGTTGTTCTCATTCTCAAGCACAGCTCGGATACATTCAGACATCACATTTGTTTTGTCCATCTTATTAATGTTGACTTTTTTCTGTGATTCATTCAGCAAACTTGGAACCAAAAAGGTGCAGTTTCTTGCCATCTACTCTGTTTGCAGCTGCCTAACTTGAGAAAATAATTAGCATCAAATCTACAGGTTGTTCTTGTTCCAAGGTTCAAGTTTATTTCTCTTTAGATGGAAGCACATACTGGCTGGTGTGAACTTCTGTTTGTGATTCTTTCTTATCAGCACTATGCCTCAGAGAAGCACAGACAACGTACAGTTTCATTACTTTGTATTTCAGCTTTGCAACCTTCCCAAGAAGCTGATGCCTAAAGTTTATTAAGTTAGACTTTGTCAAGGAAGATGGGTTTTGGGGCAGCATTTGGAGGTGTAAGTTCAGAAAGACAATATTGCATCTTTGCTTCTGTGGGCTGAACAATCACAGTAATTTTCCTTTGTATTATTTTCATTCATAATTTTCTTCCAAAAGTAATTCAGTAATTCAGTATATTAACTCAAAGAACTGTTTGTCCTTGCAAGTAAAAATTCTCATCCACATATACAGGGTCAGAAAATTCAGATGAGTTGTAGAATAACTGCAGTTGAACATCCAGGCACTTCATTCATTCAGAGTGATGGATGATGTTCTCTTGAGATGGCCCAAACAGAGCCTAGTTCCATCAGTGGAAACTCACAAAGTTTCCAGTTGCAGTTATACTCCTCAGATAAGTAGTATTCTTGCAGCTTTTACTGAAACTGGCTAAACAGAACTATCTGCAAATGATATCTCATGGATGAATGTTTGCTTTTGTACTACTTAAAAGGTGGGGTTTTTTCTTGGAGCTTTGCCCTACAGAAAATCCATCAGCTTGCACAAAACTTCCGTATGTTTCTTACCCACTGACAGAGAAGTGGTTTATTTGTTTGCCACAGACACGGAGACCTGTGACTATGGCTGGCACAAGTTCCAGGGGCAGTGCTACAAGTACTTCGCGCACCGACGCACGTGGGACACGGCAGAACGGGAGTGTCGGCTCCAGGGGGCTCATCTGACCAGCATCCTGTCCCATGAGGAGCAGATCTTCGTCAACCGTATGTGCCCCATTCAAGGGCTCCTCTGCCTCCAGCTTTGGGGGGGGTAAAGTAAGAAGGATATAAAGACCTCATGGGGGTCTGCAGATCCTCCAGAGGAGCAGCTCTGATCTCTGCTCCGTGTGAGCAGGGACAGGACCCCAGGGAATGCCTGAAGTTGTGTCAGGGCAGGCTTAGGTTGAATGTCAGGAAAAGGTTCTTCCTCTAGAGGGTGGTTGGACACTGAACAGGCTCCCCAGGGCAGCAGTCACAGCACCAGGGCTGCAGAGCTCAAGGAACATTTGGATGATCCTCTCAGGCACATTGTGTTACTTTTGGGGATGGTCCTGTGCAGGGCCAGGACTGGATGATCCTTGTGGGTCCCTTCCCACTCAGGATATTCCATGACTCTGGTCAGTGAGGATTCAGAGCTGGTGAAATACCCTCCTGACTACTCAGCTTTTACAACTCCATCCTAAAATATACTTTTAGAATGTTTAAAAGGCACACTTTGTGTTCTTAATGTTTACTTCTACAGTCAAATACAAGTTCCCTGTCACTATTAAGTTATTTTTTGTTGCATAGAAAATACTTTTTTGGGGGAGAAGAGGGTGCTTTTTGATGGGGGGAAGAAGATAGGAACTTTAATGTTGACACTGGAAATTCTTGAAACATTATTTTTCTGGAGGCTTAAGATCTTTTTGTGCACATGATATCAATGCCCCCACCACCATATATTGTATTAGTTTGGCATACAGAAATAGTCTCGCTGTGTTGTGTTGTTCAATCTAGACAACACAGGTCACAGCCGTACCAAAACTTGAAGAATGTAGAATATAATACATGATTTTGTTATTTTAATGTTTTAGTTGCCTTTTTTTTTCTCCCCCTCGTATGCGCTCAGGTAGAAAACTAATTCTGTTTCCCTTGGTAGACACCAACAGAAGTGAAGAGACAGGGTTGTTTAAGAATGTTAGATGAGAATCTGCATTTTTATAGACATTCTAAATTTAAAACAAAACAAAACTGACAAAGAGTCTGTAAAACAGTTGTTTGCATAATGAGTAGAAGAATCTTAAGGACAGGATGTCTGATTCATGTCTGTGTAAAATTATTTTCTTTGATGAAATCTGTTCCATTTATGGGAAGCTTAATGAAAATACCCTTCTGGTTCCCTAGGTATTGGGCACGACTACCAGTGGATTGGCCTCAATGACAAGATGTTTGAGCGTGATTTCCGCTGGACTGATGGTAGCCCACTGGTAAGATGCCTTTGAAATGAAATCACTCATCCATTTCTTTTTCTGGTAGCTTAGCAAATTCCCACCAGCAATGAGAGAAGTTGTGTGCAGAAAAAAAAAAAAGCTGCCACCAAATATGGACCTGAGTAAACAGCCAGTGAAATCACTTTGGGATAACTAATATTTTGTTATTTGGTTCCAAAGTCTTGTTCTTACTTCCTATTTTTGTATGTGTGAGAAATCTCAAGGATTTCAAAGAGTAGTAATTTAAGGGTCTCTGGTTGAGCTGGTTTGGGCACTTCTTGTCTTACACAAGGGCATGTGTAGCAGTTCCCTGACCATCTGTACACAGAGCAGGATGCATTTTTTGGGTGAGGATATGGCATTCAAGCTGTTGCATTTGCTGGGTCTGTGGAGTGCACAGAGGAGCCTCCCAGGTATTGCTGGAGCCTGTTCTGTGTGGCAACTCTACAGCTGGGGTGTAGAGCCATTCTGATGTGGTTCAGGGGGCCTGCAACCAATAATTCACCCATAACATTTTAGGATGCTATTGATACCTCTTTCTGCCTTAAAACAAGAAAGAGATTCAGCAGAAGGAGAATCAAAGAACTGGTGAATGCAGGATGTGATCAAGCTCTTTCCAACTCAAACTCATCTGTTTTGTAGAAGAGGCAGGTGATTTATTGCTATTTAGCACCCACTGAAGAAAATTACATTAAGGAAAAACCCTCAAACTAGTTATGTTTATTATTTGTGAATTCTGAAATCAGAAAGCCTCTGGACACACATGTGCATGTGTTGCTGCAACTTATGTAGAAAGACACCTGGAGCAAGGCAGGCAAATTAAAACTGAAATTAGAACTGAGATCTTACTTCTTAATTCAGGCTACCGACCAAATGTGGTGTTATATTTTTACTGTAATTTTCAATTTTAAGAAATTAAGATTTTCTAGGAACAGAATGAGACCATCTGTCCAACAGATTTCTGTTTTGATTGATCTTTCTTTATCTCACTTTCTTTTTCTTTCAATTTTAACAGCTTCCCTCTGTCTCTTCCTTCAGAAACAATTTAGGTGTCTCTTCAAATCATTTATGTTCACTGCTTCAATAGATTTCCCTCGTAACTTATTCCATATGAATTCTGCATCCTGTGGTGTTGACCAACTACCTCATTTGTTCCTTTGTCCTAGCTTTTAACTCATTTCTCATACTTTCTAATCACAGTTCTGGTTATAGTGATTTATAACCTCTCTAGTGATTAATAGAAATGATGACCTAATTAAATATATGCATCAAATGTATTTCCCTGATGATGTTCTAAGTTTGCAATGAATTTGAATACTATGTAGGTAAAAAAATTGCCTTTTTTATGTAGTTGCAGCTGAGTAGTATTCATGATAGTGTTAAATGCATTAGTACAATTTGTGATCATAAAAATCAGACTTATTGCATCAGCACTCAGGTTCTAACTTGAATTTCTGAGTTTAGGAATGGGTTTTCCCTACAGGCAAAGCCTAAATAGCCTTCATATGTTTTACATATCAGAGTGCGTCTGTAATTCAGCTGTTTCTAAATTTGTTTCCCAGCTTGATGTGCTCTCTCCAAAATATTCTTCTCTATCTACAATTCTGTTTAACACTTCTGGCATAGGGGAAAATTTGTCAATTCTGTTGAGGGTCCCCATGATAATAGTTTTCTTGGAGATACTATCAGAAAACTGGTTGAGGATTTACAAGTTTATGTACTTTCATCTTTATCTTGATACTACTTTGAATTTTTTCCAATAAGATCTTGATTTAATCTACAAATCATGATTACATGATTTTATGAGGTTTTGGATTGAAAAAAACCCCCACACTGTTCTGATGCTTGGTAGACTTCAAAGAAAAAACAAATTGACAACAAAAACAGCAGCAGCAGCAAAACATGTTATGGACGGAATTGTTTATGCCATACTGTGATAAATTTTAGTGATTTCTCTTTCACATGAGTTTTCTTTCTTAAACAAAAAAAAAAACCAAAACACCCTGGAATTGTGAATCCTTGAACCACAGGCACCATTACTGAAGATTTTGGAACAAGGTTTGCATCACTCCTTTACCACAAACATGAGGAAACCAACTAGAATATGCAGGACATAGGCAGGAACTCTTTCGCCAGGTGGCATGTATTTGTTTAGCAATTTCTGGAAAAGGGATCAAATACCCAAATACCTTTCCTTTTTTTTTTTTTTTTTTTTTTTTAACTTTACCCCTAAAAGATATTTCAACCAATGAGCTCAGTGGAGTGAAATCAGTAATTTTTTGACATTTTCAGCTTATGCCTGTTTGTGTTTTTCCTTTTTTTTCTTTTAACTGAGGCCAAATGCCAGCCACCATTAAATATGATAGTTGGACAAAGCATGTACATGAGAATATAGAATTAAGGTTCTCACTGGGAAACGTACACTGAATGTAGAGTACCTTTGACAGGCTCACAGCTCTACTGAAAATTATTGTTTAGTTGCATAGTAGTGGAAAAAAAAAATCAGACACCCTTGATATTTTGGAATTCATTCTTTTTAACCCCTCTAGAAAGTACTAGCTGTTAGCAATTCATGAAAACCAGCAGCAGTCAAAAAAGCCCCTCTATTCCTGTACGTGCTTTTTGTGCATCAACTGGAATTATGCTGAACAGAAATAATGACAGAAAACAAGTCTTGGAATAAACGAAGAGTAAATACATGCTCTGATTCTCAGAATTCCCCGAGAAAAATGTTGGTGTCTTGAATAATGAAGCAAGTACAGATTTAGTGAGAAAGCAAGAAATAGTATTTAATACTTCTTGGCCCACATAACTTTTGTCTATATCTGCATTGCGTCTACCTGTTTTCCATTCAAAAAAAGTTTTAAGACAAAAAAAATAATCCACTGGTCCACTCCTAAATCACAGTATTGCAGATCTGCTACTGCAGAGAGAATTTGAAGAGGCTTTTAGATCTACCTCACTGAAGTGTCTGATGCATCATTATCTGGGTACTTTTAGGGTGTTTTGGCAGGTTTATTTCTTAACTGTAAAGTGTTTTGGGTTTTGATTTGGGTTTTTGTTGTTGTTGATTTTTTTTATTTAAAACTGCTTAGCAGTTTCCTGCCTTTCAGGCAAAGTGACATAGTCTTGTGCAAGGGGCTGAGTGGTGTAGATGAAGTCTCACCATATGCTGGTAAAACACACTTTTTCAGCATTCTCTATCCACTAAATCCCAAACACAGACTGGGCTTGAGAAGTGAAAAATTACATGAATAATGTAGTTGTGTCATACCTCTCATGCATTCAAGTTTAATTGTCAGTCCAGGTGGTACTTTTTCATAAAGGAATTGCTTTCCAGGTAACTGATACATCATTATACTGGATTTCATTGGTCAGACCAATCTGCTTATATTTGTCTTTTTGCAGATTATTAAAAAAAAATTAAAATTGGGAGCTTCTTGGTTAAGGTCAGAGTATATCTTCAAAGAGCTCCTTGGCTAAGCTTGGAGCTTAGCCAAGGCCAATAAGCAGAATAAAATAAGCTATAATTATACTAAGCTGTGGGATCCATTGGCCACTCCCACATAGCTGATTTGTTCTGATTTGCTGTACTGTATCCCCATGGCAGGAAGAAATTTGTCCCAACATGTTTCTACTCTCTTTTTTTTTTAATTCTCTTTTTTTTTTTCCTGTTTAGGAAAGAAATAATTTTTCAGTGTTTCTGATAGTTGGGAGAGGTGGATTCATGTTCTGGAGCTGATGAACCACTTTGGCAGCATAAGTCATTCCCTTTTTGTATGAAGGGAAAGAAGCTAATGGCAGCTGTGTTAGTACAACATAAAACAGTGAATGTTCTTTCAGGAAATCTCAGGGATCCTCACATGTGGAGCAAGTTCACTGAGAGCTGGAGATCAAAGGCCACTGCCACAGTCATGGGCTTGGACTGGGAGCAGCATCCAAAATTGTGTGGAGCAGCAGGAAGGGAATTTGTAAACTGAAAACTTTGACATATCTGCTCAGTCCCTAAGTTCAGATAATTTGTCTCAGAGGTGAAGGCAGTGAGAGCAGGTACTGAAGTGTGTTCAGAGAACTCGCAACACCCCAACGTTTTTAGAGCTTTGTTATTCACTGAAAATCAAGCCAATTTCTGCTCAAGGCATTTCAGGTATGATTACAGTGATAGACTGAAGAGGCAGAAGAGAGTTTTATACTATTTTTAAGAGCATATTTTGTTAGCTCTTCTTTCCTTCTGTTGCAGCGTAGTTAAAGGGCTGTTCTGTTGGCTCTTGGTGTGGGAGAAATATTCGTTTTCCTCTGATTTATATGCTGCACTGGAGTGAAAATGGCTAAATATTGTCTTCATTTGCATCTAGAAAACTACAGAATCAAAATTATTCTTGCACTTTCCTGCAGACTTTGCTCCCAGCATTTCTAGAATAGTGAACAACTCTTTAAGGATGTATCATGGGCAATCTTCATCCTACAATTATCATGGAAAGCACTGAGCAATAAAAACAACTTTGGGAAAAACACAGAGACCTAGACAGTCACAACTATGTGAACAGAGGAATTTGTCCATGCTATTTGTATCTTTTTATACTTTAAATGTGATGCAATACAAACTACAAAACACCAAAATTTACATCATTTAATAATTGATCAAAGGGAAAGAGAACAAAATGCAAAAGATCCCCGGATGAAATTGAATTTAAATAGTTCACTTAGGCCTGTGAATACCAACTTTTACAGCTGTAAAGCACACCCATCCAAACAGAAAAAAAAAAAAAAAAGAAAAAAAAGGAAAAAAAAAAAGAAAGAAAAATCTGGTGTTGCTTTTGGCAACTTCCCCTTTGTATTTAGACGGCTGGGTTTTCCCTGCTAAGGACCCTTGTGAGCAGGCACAGCAGAGAAGGAGTTATTCATGTTATGGATTAAGCCCATACGGCTACTTGGGGTGGTGCCTCACAAGGGGGGTTATTCACATCCTCTGGAAAATGCTGCTGATAATTAGAACTTTGCAGGGCAGTGAGCTCACCCCCATTACATAAGATTAGTGCTGCAACAAGGAGCTGGCCAGTGTCTGTGGCCAGATTGTCTGTCACTGGGAGAGTGCTGCCAGCCAGGGAAGTAACGGGGCATATTGCCATTTTTAAAGCTGCCTAGAGAACCTGAGCTGGTTTTCCTTCCCTTCATCATAGGAGCACTTATGCTTTGTGTTCTGCAAAGCTGGTGCTCAGGTTGTTAGCGTTAGGTAGCTACATTTAAAAAAAAAAAAAGAAAAAAGAAAAAAAGAAAGCAACCAGAAGTTTAGTTCTGGTGAAAACAAAGCCCTCTCTTTTCCGTCCTTCACTGGCTGGTGAATCAGAAAGCTTTAACTTGAGAAAAAAAAAATCTGTAACTGCACCCCTCTCTCAGAAAGAGTAACTTCATTGAACACAAACACAAAAAAAAAAACCTTCAAAAAGGCACAGAGTATTGTAGGGAAGGAGCCTGCCTCTGTGGGTTAAATAAAGCAAACAAACTAAAAAAGTGCTGTAGTCAGCTGCAAACAAAAAGCTCATTGTGCCCGTGTCCCACAGGGTCCTTGGAGAAGGAGATTTTAAACCTACCAAATGTTTGGTTCTGTGCTGCAGTCAGACATTATGGCCTCTTTTTAAGATGCTCGTTTGACCTGCACTCAAATGGAGGAGAACTATATAATGTTATTAATGACAGGTATATTTTTGGTCCAGGGTGCCGTAGGCAGTATAGGAGGTCCTCTTGGACAAAGTGGGGTTTTGTCTTGTTTTTGTCAAGGGGGTCAGCAGTTACTCCAGAGCCTCATTATTGTTGGCTCTGGGCTAAAAATCTTGGGCAGCTTCAAATTTGCAGTAATTGTTGACATAAATGACATAAATTTTTTTTCCTGCTGGCTCTCCTGGTAGCTGTGCACAAAAAGAATAAGTCACACCCTATACAATTTGAGAACGTATAATTATACCAGTGTGACTCCCAAAGAACATTACACCAACCAACACTTACCACCCTACCATTCCTTTCTTCCACAGTAAAACATGTGCCCAGTACCAAGAGAAATTCACCAGCTTTTTGCCACTTACTTTTGAAGTGAATTCTCTTACTGAAGTGACTTCCAAAAGCCTAGCACACATAGCATACCCTCAAAATTGAACTGTACAGTGTATGAACCATGTTGAAAGCTATTACTCAAAAAAAAAAAAAATCAGCAAAACCATGATACAGAGCAGATAAAAGTCCGTGGGTTCACTTAGCTTTGAAAGAGTTAATAAAAGAGGTGTCTTTTCTGAATAATTATAATTTTGGAGTACTCCAGTGAGTATTTGGACTCAGCAATGAGTAGACAGTGTCACCTAGTGGGGGTTTATCGCCATACTCACTGTTTTCCACTTTTCATGGAAAAAATGTCATACTGTGATATTATTTTAAAAAAAGTCAGCTGGTTATCTACTCCACCTCACAATCGGCTCCTCCCAAAATGTAGAATTGACAGAATTATATTTCAGCTTCATCAGCTGGTGTTTTTTCACTCTTTAATTCTTATTCATTACATTTCTTTCTCAAATTATTTATTTTTGCATAGATCTTCCTGATTATTCAATCTGCAATCACTGCTTGTTGATATCCATAGATACACACGAGTGTATGTGTTCCAGAGTCCCTTTTTTTTTGCAAGCTGCTACATAGGACTCAGAGAGTTTTTCAATACATCCCATCTCCCTGTTACCAAAAAAACCCAACCCTTTCAAGTAAAATCTTTTGCAAAAGTCCTTAGCAAAGCTCTTCTCAGGAGTTTGTCTTGCTCACAGTGTGACTCAGTCATGGCGAGTGTTGGGTTCTTGCCTGGGCCAAGCCCTGCCAGTTTCCCAAATCCTATGCAAACAAAACTCAGATTAAGAGGTAGAGGGAAGGTATTCAACTACGACCTAAAAAATCATCAGGATCATGACATGTGATTTTGGTGTGTACTTGTAGATAAGTTTAAATACAACAGTTGTCTCCAAATTGATTTGAGTTTCTCCCAGCAAAGGTTTACACATACCCTTAACTTGGTCCCTGTCACAGGTATCTGATCTTCCCTGCAAAGTTTAAGGCACCACCTATGCCTCTAAATCAAGGTATGTGCTTAAGCAGTCACTGAATGGAGTTTTTAGTCTCAAGAATTCTTCTGGTGAGTTCTGTCAGACTGCTCCCATTCATAAAATTAAACAGAAAAATTCTTTGCAGGACTGGGGGGAACTTTAGTGAAACAGAGTCTACACTATAAGGTAGTTTCCTGTCTTTCCCAATGTATAAATGCATTTAAATATGAGGTGACATTAATGGAAGTATTTCAGACATTGCCAAATCTTCATAGAAATATATTTGATTTTTTTTTTAGAGAAAATGCAATCCTGTTCAAACTTTCCAAATATCTCATGTAACAGCAGCAGTGGTCTATAATAGCATGAGCCACAAATGAGGAGTCTATGTTCTCATCGTAACCTTGAGCTGATCTTGCCGAAATTCAGCCTCTGAGTAATTACCAGGACTGTCTGAAAGTGAGATATAACTTTTAGTTGAGCTATTCAATCATAGCAGAACCTCCACAGTGAGGGTCTCTTTCAGGGGCTTTCCTGATAAAGATTTCTAAGACTTTGTCTGCTATTGTGAAGAAAAAAACAAAAAAGTGTATTCCTGTTATAGCAATAAAAAAAAGGATGATGGTCAATGAGGTTTGCAGTGGTGGTCTCGACTTAATCATAAATACCAGGCAGGAAATGCTGCTTCACTTTCAGATGAAATGGCACAGGAAGTTCCCAGTCAGCCAGTCCCTACATCTCTCACTGTTGTTTGTTGTTTTTTAAATTTGCCTCATTAGTCTTGCATTAAGAAGGAATAAGATAGGGAAGCAGCCAGAATGAAAGAAAATAAAAATCACAATAACAAGTGCCAAAAAGTGCCAAGACAGTTTTATTTGTACTTTAAGGTTATCTAAACATGCTGAAGACAAGCTTCCTTTGCCCAGAAGGGCAAAGGCAAAAGCCTTAACCTGTAAATCTAAATAGGAGTATTTCAGGTAAATTATTGATCTTTACACAATACTGAGGTCAAGTAGTAAAATTTTGTTTGCACCAGTACTTTATTTTGTTGTCTTTCATTACAAACAGCGTTTGTTAAATGTTTTGGAATGCAAAGTCCAAGTGATTATCTCAGCCACTTGATGGGCCTTTTGGAGATAAAGGAATGGCTGAAATTTCCGAAGGAGTGTCACAAAGCTGAGCTTCTGCTTACTCGCAGATTCACCTTGACAGTGCAAACACCTGACAGAACTGAGTGGTTACCCATTATTAAGGAAATGAGTCCATCAAGGAAGGTTGCTTATCTGAAATTTAAATAACAAATCTCCCTCAAGGTGAGATCTTGTTCATTATGTGAAGATTATGCTCCTTCTGTTTAAATAGCGGCCATCTGAATGAGAATAAGTAGTGACTAGCTAATAAAGTTTTCTACTTTACAGCTCTTGCTGTAATCCTGGCTTCTTTCGTTCAATTTGTGACAAGCTAGCCTGTCACACCACATGGCTGTGACTTAATGCCATGCCATATAAGGAAATCCTTCCCAAAAATGTGGAACTTAAAAAAAATGCCCTTACAGGCTTTTGTAACCATTCTATCCAAACTTCCCCTGTGAGTCCACTTCATGGACTGGGAATGGCCAGCCAAGTGCATTGTCTAATGCAACGCAGAAAGTCTGAAGAGCTGAATTCCAGCTCAGTTCCATCTCTAAGTCGTGGATCATCCACTCTCTGTCTGCAGGAAAATTTTCAGGGCCCTTTAGCAGAGGAAGCTGGAACAAATAAATCCAGTGTGACAGTGTAGGCTTTGATTTCAACAACAATAAGAAAAAATCTACAAGGAAGATTAATTATTACAGAATAATTAAAGACATAAAGAGCATAACAAGAGCTCCAATTTTTAGCCTGAAATGGTGGCAAGACAGACTAGTGATTCCCCAAGGACCAAATGGAGGTAACAGGGATCAAAATCCTATCCCCAGGGCTAGGTTCTGCAGTTACGAGTTTACAGAGAAACCTTAGACTTTTAAGAAAAAGCCCCAATTTTCCTGCCACTGTGGGTGCTGAAAGCTTTGCAGAGTGGCTGGTACAGTAGTGCCTGTCTGAGCCTGAGGCTTAATCAAGGATGGATTGGATGAGGCTTGGCTAGTGGAAGGTGTTCCTACCCATGGCAGGGTGTGGAACAAGATGGGCTTTAAGGTCCCTCCCAACACAAACCATTCTGTCATTCCATTATTGCTTTGCCTCTCCACAGCCTGCGAGAGAAAAATGTCTTGAGCCAAACCTCCTCTGATTTTGAGTCATGTACATAATTAAGGTTATATGTCCAAAAATGTGCGGTCTGGAAGTACTTTATACTTTAATCCACAGAAAAAAAGTTGTAGTAAAGCTACTTAAAAGCCAGGGTAGTGATAGCTTTTAGGTCACTGTGCAATCACCCGGTGTAAGTATTTCTGCTGAGGACTAAAAGGGTGGTATCAGCTTTTCTTTAGCATATTACCTTGTTGTATCATTCACAAGACAAAACTAAATAGAACCAAAACCTAAGAGTGTTGCCAAGGGTTTCTTCCCATTAATTCTTTTGCTGATATATATTTACTGGAGATGGTGCAGTAACACCTGAGTTACACTAGTGTAAGTGAAAATCAGAACCATGCTTATGATCCTGCAAAGATCTAATCCGTAAAAGGAAAGCAAAATATTAGTTTATTTGTCTAGCTGTTTATTCCACTCAATCAGGGAGAATCTCTTTGTATCATTGTCCCATTTTCAGTGGCTAAATAAGGAGTTGAAAAACTACAGAAGATCTGGGTGGAGACCTAAGAAAGCAATTCAGAAGTCTGGAACTTCCTCTGCTAAGCAATTCTGGCACTAAACCCAGGCAAAAATCAGAGGTCCTCAGCCAAAATAAATCTGTGCAATTATGATATCAGATGTGAGGTAATAGCAAGTTATGCTGGAGGGCATTAGACATTCTTAAACAAGCCACAGGGCCCAGATATAATCCTTTGCCATTACACTGCAGCCCTGCCAGCAAAGCAAATGCATATTTTGGAGTCGTTTTGCTGAGGCGAGTAAGAGCATATGGAGTCTGTGTGCTGAGGGTGGGGCCACCTCCAGCTCACACGCCCCCAATAGCCATCAAATATCCTCCATTCCCACACTCTGATTCCTGCGGAAGCAAACAGCTCTCTGGTGTCATTTCCAAAAGAAACAGCTTGTTGCAGCCTTTCCTTTGCTCTCAATTATTGATCAGATTTTCTACCATTAGACTTACTGCTTTCCTCAATTTTTGTGTGTCTGTGCATGTTCTTGAAAGCAAATGGATTCTGGACCTGGGTAAATGAGTTAGTGTTCATTGTAGTTTAGAACTGTTAAACACTGGAAAGTCAAGACGGAATTAAGTTAGTTCCACATAAAAAGGGGGAAGTTTATTAGAGCTAATAAACTCAGTGCAGAACAAATTTATTTGGACTGTGATGGTTAAACTGCCTGGATAATTAAAACCTGTGATGAGTAAGATGACACATGGTAGGAAAATGTTAAGTACTTAACTAATTTATTTTTCTGTAGTTCGATTCACTGGAAGGTAAATACTACTTGTGTGGGGCATGTTAACTTTATTTTTAAAATGTGTTCACCCAGGCAATGAATGGGGGTTATGTAATAAGTTTTAAAAAATAGAAAGCTAAACTTTTATGACATTTATATAGGCCAGCTCTAGACAGAAGGATGTAAGCACTGAGGAAAATATAAGCACTGTAGAAACTGTGTAATTTTGACCATACAAGGGGCTAGCTGCCTGGTTAATGTCTGGCATTTATGTGAATTCCAGCTCTTACAGATATCTATTTTTATCCTTCGTTAAATTCTTCTCAGAGTCAGACAGCAGAAATCCCAACGAAAATCTCTAGGAATGGTTTCCAAATCTTCTCTCACTTTCCTCTGTGCAAATCTCAAATTACTGTGCTTTGTTTGGAAACAAGGTTAGAGGAGAAAAGGGATAAGGATTATACCACCTCTGCTGACTGCTAGGGGAGGAAGTTGTACGTCCCTGACACGGACTGATGCACAGGTTTCAGTTGGTGTGACACTCCCTATGTTGCAATTTTTCCTCCTGATTGATTGAAAAAACAGACTGAATCCTCCCAAATTTTCATCTAAAAAAGACATTGTGCAGATATTTTACAGCCATTTGAAGATTATTCTGTGGGATTTTTTTGTTAGTTTGTTTTGCACATACCAACAACCAGATTTCTACTTCTAAAACCAGTTTGTCACTTTCTGCTCTTATTCATATATATGTTCGTAGATACCTGAAGTCAGCTTTTCTGCAGAGGGCAACATTTGAATCCCCATTTCTAAGGCTGAAAGGCTGCTGTCTGTGCTCAGTCTGTCACCTAGCATTTTTAATGGAAACATCAGTCTGGGATTGTCTGGCGAAACATTCACTTATGTTTCACCTAATTCTGCGCGTCATCTCATTGAGTGACTTCATTAAATGAGGTCAGAGAACAAATAATCTGAGTCTAAAAAGCCAGTCTGTGATTTATCACCTTGTAGATATGGACTAATGAGGGTTATGGGCTATTTACTGTATTTCCTAGCATTCTACTTCATGTCTGTCTATGTAGGAAAGAGTGGTTTTGACACACTTAGGATCTGGTTTTGCTTGTGCTGAATTGTGTCTCTTTGTTTTTTTCACCTGACATCAGTTTACAGTAAATGAGGTGTTAGAGCAGAATATTTTTTCCCATTGAGAAAACCTGTTAATAGACTGGGAGCATTTCATAAATCTAGCTTTATTTAGTCCATGCTTAACAGCCTGAATCAAATTGAGATTGCTGTTCACCAAAGGTGCACTTCTGTTAAATGGAATGTGAATGTTCTCCAGCACTGGGGATAATGGTTTTGCTTCACCTCTCTGCAGCAATATGAGAACTGGAGACCCAACCAGCCAGACAGCTTCTTTTCTGCTGGAGAAGACTGTGTTGTTATAATCTGGCATGAGAATGGGCAGTGGAATGATGTACCATGCAATTATCACCTGACCTACACCTGCAAGAAAGCAACAGGTACAAACTTTCCAGTGACAAAAAGCATAATTCTCTAAACTGGCACTTAAAACTTTGTGTTAATGTGTTCTCTGGGCCTTGGTGGATTCAGTTTTAAGTCCTTTTAAACAATGTCATTGAGGAAGACATGAGAAATATTGAAAATGAGACTTTTTTTTTTTAAATGCCTGTAGTAACTTCACTGGTTTTCAGGCTTTTGAAAAATCCCTTCTTTGTGTGACTGTGACTGTGACTGTGTGAGTTTTGGCTCAAATTTACATCAGAATTTAAACCAAAAAGGGGTTACTAACCACAATATCTGCCATTTTCCAATCTACATCACTACTGTGTTTGGTCTACAAGACTGGAGAACTACAGGAAAGACTGACTCCCCTGTCCTTGTCTGGATGTGCCTCTTAGGGGTCTGACTGAGGTTCCTTGACCCCTTCCCTTAGCTAGGGCTCAGAGGGCAGTCCCAGCTCAAAGTGGGTTTGCAGGGTGATGTTTTGGGTGACGTTCTCTCTTCCTTCAAGTTGCTTGTGGTCAACCTCCTGTTGTGGAAAACGCCAAGACCTTTGGAAAGATGAAACCTCGCTACGAGATCAACTCCCTCATCAGATACCATTGCAAAGACGGTTTCATCCAGCGCCACATCCCAACCATCCGATGCCAAGGGAATGGAAGATGGGACATGCCCAAAATTACCTGCATGAATCGTGAGTTCTTTGAAAGCAAAACGGTGCCAGACCAGAAACTGTACGATAATTTATGATCAATAAGTAATGAGTAATTAATAAGTAATAAGAGAAGAGCAAACGTTGCCACGGCTCGCAGGGGTAGAGGGAATGGGGACACGGCACTGCAATCAGGTTCGGGACACAGTTGAGGTGAGGGAAGCAATGCCTCTTTATTAAGGGTAACAGAGATTTAAATAGGGAAGGTTCAGGGGGTGGACTCAGGCTTAGGGAGGAGCATAAGATAGGCAGCTCAGGGAAAGCAGCGACTGGGAGAACAGGGAAAGATGGGTGGCAGCCTTGGGTCTCCAGGGGAAAGGGCCAATGGAAGCTCTCTCTGCACTGCAGCAAACCAAAGCCAATCAGGTGCAGAGGAGCGGGAAAGCAGGTGAGAACAAGGGAGTAAACAAGTTTCGGTGGGAAAAGTGTGAGGGGAGAAGGAGACAACATGGAGGGTATAAAATTTTTAACAACAAACTGGGGTACATGGAACTTCATAGCAATACAACCATAAGCTGGGGTGAACTGGGGAAAACTGTCAAATCTAGTAAATGTCTAATCCGGTATGAGAATGTCCATTTCAGCAGTAAAGTGTCCATTCAGCTCTCATATATCTTTCTCCACGCTTGGTATTTTTCCCATTCTGATTCCTCTCCTCCAACAAAACGTGGTATGAAAGATTATGACAGCAGCACTGCTCGCTCTGTCCATAGGAAAGAACACCAATCCTCCAAAACTACTAAAATATTAAAGAAAATATTCCCTTTCTGTCTTTACAGAAGGCACTGAGATTCTTTAAAAATAAACAATAACAGTGTTATAATTTCTGGAATCAACAGGTTCCTAATATCACTAACGATTTTTTCTGCCACTGTGTGTAAGAGATGCTTCTCCTGCCTGTAACACAGTCATAGCACTCATAGTCATAGCAATCATAGCATAACTCTCTAATTAACGAAGAATTAACAGACCTGTGTCATGAAATGTAGCCAATTAAATAACTTTAAACTAATTTCCCTTTTCTTTTTTTTTTAATTTCCTCCTTCTCATTGCAGCATCCACATACCAAAGGACTTACTCTAAGAAATACTACTACAAACACTCCTCATTGGGGAAGGGAACATCACTAAACTCGTCGAAGCACTACCACCGCTGGATGAGGACGTGGCAGGACTCAAGGCGCTGAGAGCTAAATGGTGAATGGGGGATCTCCACCATTTCAGCCAAAGTCATAACTTCCTGTGCCTTTTCTATCACTTATAGGATTATTATCAAGTTGTTTTGAAAACTACGGACTGCAGTATTCACAATGTGTTTTTGCAAAAAAATAAAAAAAGATATGGTGTTTATCATAAAATTTAAGAAATAAATAAATAAATAAAAAAAAGAGGAGAAGTGCTTATGGGGATAAAAGGAAACCATTTCCAGCCTGTAAAGATTATTAGTTTTCTATATGCCATCGGTGTGGACCATTTTAATGATATGTACCAGCCTTCTGCAATATTTAAACAGCTTGATTTTAGCACCAATGAAAATGTAAATAAGATGATTTTAATGTTGTTTGTGTGTTGTTTTTAAAATCGTGTATATAAAATGAAAAGTCACACTAATTTCAGGCATATTTATGGTTAGAACGGCCTCAGAGGTCTTCAGTCATTTATGACGTTGTTTTTATGTTGTTTACTTAGGCTGGAAATGGTTGAAATAATGACTTCACTGACTGAAATTTGCTGTTATCAGGTGAAGATAAACACACAAGTTACATGACTTTTTTTTTTTTTTTTTTAATGAGAACTGTGCCAATTCCCATCCAAGGTACAGTTTGTGCCCATGAGATGCAAAGTTTAGACAGAGCACATAAAAGTGGCATAAGGCATGAACTAGGGACTGCAATATGGAACATTTTTTTCTGCTCTCCATTCCAGCTTCACCACTCATGAGAAAGGACTGCGTGGAGGAATTTTGTATGACAGGGAGAGCCTGTAAAATTCCAAGTGCTAATACATTAACTTTATCAACCAAGGCTACTTTTTTTTTTTTCAGAGAAGAAAAAAAAAAACAGGAAAAAAAGAAAGGAAAAAAAATTACTTTCACAACATTAACCACAAGGTTTATATTACAGGTCTCTGCATTCCAAAAATGGAGGTAGACCTGGTATTTGGGGGATTTTTTTTTTGTAAAAAACAAGCAAAAATCAAAAAAGTAAATAATTTTGTATATATAACCATTTTTTAACCTTTTTATAAAGTAATGAATGTTTGTGTATGAATGCTGCAGCTGTGAAGCGTACATAAATAAATGAAGTAAGCCATACTGATTTAATTTATTGGATGTTATTTTACCCATACAAAGAAGATTGAAAGAGCTCGCCAGTGCAGTATTAGCCCCTGAGCTCCACTTTTGGAACCATCTTTCAGTTCAACTTGCTATTTTCTCCAGAGAGCAAAATTCCTGCTCAACAGGATCATTTGTTTTGCAGTTTAAATGAGTGAGAACTGTGTGACTTACAGAAGAATCAGGATCTTGGCTTTCTAGAGAGAAGTGTGTGCACAGAGAGATGATTAGGTTGTAGCTGGTGCAGTGTGTAGGTAGGAGTTTTCTGTTATGGTTTCTTACCCTGGTTAGTGTGATAACTGGCCTTGATGTGTACAGTGAAGTAGAAGTTAACATTTGGAACGATCTCTCCACAGAAGGGACTGTTATTCCTGCCAAGTGCCTTGCACACCTTTGGGCACAGGATTTAAAAAAAAACAAAACCAACAACAACAAAAAAAGGGGGAAAAAAAGGAAAAAAAATTAAAATAAAGGGCAGTAAGTTCCTTAAGATGTACCTTTCAAAGCAACATGACAAATACACACAAATGTGAGGTTGACACCTTTGTGTTCATGTGGGGTTGTAATGAAAAAGGTTGGAAAGAAAAGGATAAGAGCTGAAAGCCGGCTAACATGGCAGAGCTGCCCGTGGAGTGACCAGGCCATAGGCTGGGAACTGGGATCACAGTTCAGACAACATCCCTTACGAAAAGGCAGTGGCTGCTCAACCCTCATGTGTCCAACACAGTTGGCTGGTTCATTGCCCACCCCTCGCCCCCAAACAATGCACATAATACTTTTTTCTATTTATATTATTATCTTGTATAGTGTATAATGTGAATGTCTGGGTTTGGGGTTTTTTTGTGAATGAAAGTCTAAAATCTTTGTAACTTTTATATATGCTTCTGTTTCACCAAAGAAACAAGGTTTTTTGCTATACTGTGACTTGTCTTGTTATTGCATGTCTTCCTGTTTAAATCTATGCAATGTGATTTTTTTCATATGAATACAATTAGACTGTCAGGTACTTCACAATTACCATAGGCCTGGTCAAGTGCCCAGTCAAAGAGTCAGCTGGCTGAACTTTAGTAGGTGCTGGATTTGACTTTGTATGAGCAGCTTTAGGGGATATTTTAAGAATACATTGTATGTTTTGAAGCTGATTATTGCTTGTAAAAGTCAAGGCTCTGTTCATAAATATACAGTAATCCACACATAACTTCCTCGTACCAGAAACATACAGAACAGAAAATATATTTCAACACTTTGCAAATTTTCTTCACCATATGTATAAAAACCCCTGCATAGATTTGTTGTTTTCTTGTCTACTTGTTGGATTTAAACAATGTTGTAAGACATTCAAATAACATTGTGTTTGTAGTTTTAATTAGGTTAGATTCAGAGCTTATGTCGATTTTTTTTCACCACCTTCTATTATGCATAATAAAATAAGACTGACAATATTCCTTATTAAAAACAACAACAACAACAACAAAACCTAAAAATCCCTGTCACCCATGCTTGTTTATTTAGACAGAGAATGGTAATTTATTCAGTTCTGGAGACTCCAAAGCGTTCCAGTACCAACCCCCTGCAAGAAGCACATCTTCATGTCACAGAGTTGGCTCTGCTGTGAATCCCGGGCAATTCCACCATGATGGCCATGATTCCTTTATGTAGAACATCTCTGAACTCCAGTTTGTGGAAGTGTATTGGAATTGGAGTAGAGAGAAGAGAGAACTAGAGATCTCACAAGGGCCTGGAGTGACAGGACAGGGGGAATGGCCTCTCACTGCCAGAGAGCAGGCTTAGATGGAATATTGAGGAGAACATTCCCTGTGAGAGTGGAGAGGCCTTGGCACAGGTTACTCAGAGAAGCTGTGGCTGCCCCATCCCTGGAAGTAACCAAGGCCAGGTTGGGCGGGGCTTGGAGCAACTTGGGATAGTGGAAGGTGTCCCTGCTCATGGCAGGGAATGGGACTGGATGATCATTAAGGTCTCTTCGAACCCAAACCATTCAATGATTCCATGATTCCATGACTTGAACACTGATTTTGCATTTTGTGAGCCAATGAAAATCCCTGAGAGTAACAGTTTCTGCTCTGAATGTGTTCCTGTCCCTGCAGATATTGACAGTATTTGACTCCTGGTGTGCACCCCAGGGCACGGGGTTCAAATCCTGCACAGGTTCACACCACACAGGGCAGGAGTAAGTCAGGCCTACTCTTCTGGGAGAGCTTTTAAATAGAAAGAGGAGGTGCTGGTCAGTGAAAACATTCCTGAATTCCAGCTACACCCAAAAAGATGCACAGGCTCTTTGAAACAAGAGAGAAAAAGATAGCTCCCTGATGGCAGAACTCATGGATATACTTTGGTTTCTGTGGGACCCCTTGCCTGAGACATCACAACTCATTAGAGACTAGGGGTGGAGGAACAACAATAGGAGACACAAGTCCCAGGAATTGCAGCAGCTGGGCCAGCAAGGTGCAGGTGAGCTGGTAAGAGGCTGCCAGCAGAAAGTATGTGGTGCCAAGAGAAGTTTGCAGTAAGAAATTGCTTTGCCAGGGCAGTGGTTGGAAGAACATTGAGGTTCCATCTGTGGCTGTAGTTAAGATCTATGTCTGTGACACATTCTTAGGACAGATGTCTTCATTTCTAGAGGCAACATCTCTGCTCTGAGCATATGCAGAGACAGTCCCTGGGCAGTGGGAAGTGAAAATGCAACAGCTGGTGCAAAAGGATGAATGCATTCTTTTTTTTCAGAGAAAATATACAACTCCATTACTGATTGTAAGCAGAAACATGTGTAGGACTCTATGAGTACCCTGATTTTCCTGAAAATAATGTTTGGATAAAGCATGGACAAAAGCTTGAAGGCCACATCAGGCATGGTGGAGCCCAGAAGTAAAGACAGAAATATCACCCAGAAAAAGGTGTATAATTTGAAAACTTCACCAATAGACCTGGAAGGAAGCTTAAGAGCTTGTAAAGTGCAATTTGTTGGCAAATTTTGTTTTTCATAGCAAATATTTTCAAGTGGGGAAGACATTGGCTATAACTGCTGCAGAGGCTCTGCTGCTGTTTGAATGCAGATAAAACAGAGAAATAGAACCTTGAGGTATGTTAGTGAGGAATTTATTGCAAAGGCAGGAGTGGACTCATGTCACCACCAGAATGCCTCTAGATTGCCAGCTGCCTGGAGCTAGAAGAAATGGATTCAAGATGAGAATGGTCCTGTAGCTGAATTTCTGTGGTGGTTGGAAGAGTGGAGAAGATGAAAGGAAGGCAAACACTGATGTATCCTGCATAGTTGCCACAGAATGATGAGCAATTAAAGGCTCTGGAAGTGACATCATGGAGTGATGAGAAACCCATGGTACCAAAAGTCCTTATTAAGACAGGAGGGTAATTCATTTGGAAAAGGGAATAAATGGTATAGTTTTCTTCAGTAGCAGGAGAATGGCAGGAGTTTTGCTTCTGTGTTTTTTATAGTCTTTGAGGTGATAATCATACATCTTGTTCCTAAGTGATTTGGCAGAGGTCACACAAAAAGATCTGCAGCAGACCTGAGAGGGGAATTTGTGTTCACTGAAGACCCTGTTCTTTCACATAAAAAAAAAAAAAAAAAAAAAAAAAAAAAGAGAAGTGACTTTTCTAAGCATATAATGGAAGATTTAATTCCAATGGCAGCAGGATCCCAGTTTGCTCTCTTCAGGTTAGAACAAACTTTGGGCTCACCCATGTGCTGCATCTTTGTCAAAACATATATTCTTAATAAGCTTAGTAAGGCAGCAAGAAGCACCAGATGTTGCTGACTGCTGTTTGCTTGCTGAATGAGGGATCCCTTTGATTCCCTGGAGCCCCAATTCTTCCTCCATTGCTGCTTAAACAATGACAGCTTCCAGATTTGCTCAAATCTTTACCAAGGATTCAAAATCCAGGAATCAAAAGAATTCTTGGATTACCAAGGATCAAAAGATCCAAAATACATGGACTTTTTTAGTACATGGCAGGGTAACAGGCCTTGTGTCTCCCAAAAGTGCATTTCCATGGGAACCCATGCTCTATTAACAAAACGTGTAGATTTTGGTGAATTTCAAAAGAATTATGAGAGGAAAAGTAAAAGAGTATTGATTTGAAAATGGAAAATCAGTCTAGGTTAGCTTTGTATTAGAGAGGAATTTGAATTTATACAGATGGATTTAGACCAACCAGACAGTAATATTCACAGCAAACACAAACCAGTACTACAGCTACATATGATACAAAACATGCGCTATTCTAATTTTTGACAACCTGGCCTAAATGTGTGTGCACTTTGTGTTAGTTTTTGTCTGCATTCTATGGTGACAGGTGTTTTATTATTTTTAAAAAGCTACTTCAATCCTTCAAGGCCTTATTTAAGACAGGCCTTTTAGCCTGTGTTTGTGCTAATGGGCTACACTTCCCATTGCTCTCTAGTCCTTGAAAATTCTTAGGAACAGCTGTTTGCATTTGTAAAGCCAAACATTTGAGTTTAAAGTGACAGGCAGCAGGGACACAGGGATTTTTCAAGTTGAAGTGACAGTTAACATACTAATGGAGTGGAATGACTTCTAAAGATAAGAGCTTTGGATGTCCAGCATCACTCTATGCTGCTCTTGGGAGTGGAGGGGGAGATTCTTCCTGAAAAAGAGATTCCAAATATGAAAGCTAAGGAAAAACTTGGAGTTTAGTCTACAAAAGTCTTTCGAGATTGGCAGCGTACTGGATACTAACATGTGACTGCACAAAGAATGACACTTCTTTTACATTTTAGGACATAGTTTTATAGTTTTATATAATAAATATTTATTTTTCAGGGATAAAAAAATCAGAGATATGTGTTTTCATAGGTTCAATATAAGGAGTCCAAGGCACAAGTAACAACATCAGAAATAATCTTAGAGAGAGAAATTATTTTCCAAAGGAGAGATTAATAAAATCACAGAAATCCGTTAACATATTTTTTTATTCTCCTTCACTTACCTTATCTTCTTAACAAGAGTATGGTGCCATCTGCACCTGAAAAACCAAGTATGCTTGATGACTTCTGTGAATTCCTCAAAGCAGAGACACCTCTTTGGATCTTGGCCCAAATATATCTTGTGTGATAGCCAATGTATACATGGCTCCAGCTGATCTCACATCACATAAGCAATAATCCTTTCTGGCTGCAAATTTTCAGCTTGTGCTCAGTGGATGTTAAGAACAGATCACAAAAGGGAAACAAGTGAATTTTGTGCAGCAAAAAACTTCTTTCCTTTCTCACCTCTGCTGTATTACTATTTGCATAAGCAACAGTCTTAGTAGCAGTGAAATGTCATATCTTTACTTTTTATGATATATTTCTTTATAATAGATGTTTCTGAGACCTGTGTATCTTCAGATGTGACAATGGTAATATCCTACCCTGACCATTCACAGTGAAGAGTTAAGCCTCCGACCCCAATACAGATCAACAGGTATCATTTGATCTCACCAAGAAGTGTGTTTCTTTAATTAATGATCTCCAACTTCCATAAATTAATAAATGTTGACATTTTTTTTAAAATATAATTGATCATCATGATAGTAAGAAGAATCTCTCCTAGAGTAAAGACAAAGTGCAAATATTTAGTAGCCTTAATTTCACTTTGTTACCTTTGTTCTCAAAATAGGTGAAGTACTTATTTCACACAGATCCAATCCAGAGTAAAAGGCATGTTCCATTCTTAGAACAGGAGAAATCAAGTTCACCTTTTTTCAGTTACATTCATAGAATGATAGAATAACAGAATGGTTTGGGTTGGAAAGATCTTAAAGCTCATATTGTTACAAACCCTGCAATAGACAGAGACATTTTCCACTAGACCAGGTGGAGAAGGAATCCTTTGCAGTGATTTATAGTAACCTGGTTTTGCAGAGGTAAATAAATGCCTTTGAAACCTGGGCCAGAACATGAATTAATAAATCAGGATTTAATTGTACAGTTGAGAGGAAAAAGGGAGCTTCCTAAATCAAGGGACTGATATCCACTTGAATTTGGATATGAAATACCCAGTTTCACACCTCTAAGTTGTTTTATGGCAGGTACATTTAGAGCTTGACCTACCTGCACAGCTTGTTGGGTGGGCACTTTTTCTTTGCAGAAGTTTTGGGGTCACCTTTGGGAGCTATTCCCATGCTTTTTAGCCTTGGAGCACAACATCACCAAGATCTAATGCAAACCCCTGCATCCCTTTTCCCTCAACCCACCGTTGACATTTTGTGGTGAAGGAAACCCATTTTTCTCTGTTTTGCTCTGTTGCTTATGGGATGTTTAAATTGGATAATAGGAAAAATTTCTTTACTGAAAGGGTGGTCAGGCACTCTCACAGGCTGCCCAGGGCAGTGGTGGAGTCACCATCTCTGGAAGTGTTAAAAAAATATGTAGTGTGGCAACCAGGGACATGATTTAGTGGTGGGCTTGGCAGTGCTGGCTTGAATTCAATTATCTTAGAGGTAATTTCCAACCAAATTCTCTATTCTATGAAATTATATAATGCAAGCACAAGGAGGCGTTTTATTCAGTCTTTCCTTAACAATGTGGAAAAGCATCAGTTTTAGCATAAACATTACAAATATATACATATCTGTTGCATGAGTGGGTAAAGAGGGAGAGCAAGACACTAGAGAAATATTACAAATAAAATCATTATCTGGGATTAAGTTTTGGTGGATATTAGTAAGTCTCCTTCCAAGATCAGCCTCTCCACACTCAAGAATGAGATAAACTCCAAGGAGGATTGGACTACATGGATTTTATTAACAATTATGGGCTTCTTCAACTTCACACGTGCCGAAAAATTAAATCCATATAGTTATGGCCCAGGGCAAAAAAGCTGTGGATGAAACAGCTAGCAATGGGTGACAGTAGCAAAATGGAAATTTTTGCATTTTGCGGGGCTGTATCTCTCTGCTTAGAACCTGTCCTGCAGCTGCCTAACATCTGAGATACTGTCACTCAGAGAGTTGCAGGTGAAAAAGCTTTATTTGCTTCCCTGTATTATTTATTTAAAAGTGCAATTGCTTTCTGAAAGTTCAAAAGCAGGAGGAAAAAAGCCTTGAAAAGTCATGAAAAAAGGGAAAACTAATCAAGATTTTTTTTTCCCCAAAATCTCAAAAGGAGAAAAATTACCTGAACAGAGGAAATATTTTATATCATTTGGGAGAATTCATCACCTCAAAATTGTTCTTCTTGATGATGGATTCCCTAGTAACTGAGAGACTTTTGGTTGCTGGGGGCTAATCAAGGAAGGGCCAAATTGTAAGCTGCTTTACAAATTTATAGCACATATTTTTGGTCAGTAATAATTTATATTGCTGTTCAGCTATTGAAAGAATTGCTTTGGGTGGCTACAATGTTAGTTTTATATCATTACTAGTTTTATATAATCTGATCTGACATGGATCAGAGTCAGAAAGAAAAAAAGATGATAGATTACAAAGTAAGTGTATTAATTGCTTATTATATAATAAGCAAGTATAAAAGAAGTAAATAAATATATTCATTGCTTATCAAGCAATGCCAACAAGACATACTTTTATAGCATCATTCTGAATTGAAATACCTGCATTCAAACATCATGAGGAAATGCATGAACATAAAGAACTTGGTCTTACAAGAATTTAAGGCTCCACACACTCACTCTTCATTTAGATTTGGGCTTGTGCAAACTAATTTCCAACAGAAAATGATTCAGTGCACTTGGGATTTGAGGCTTTGCTCCAACATTTATTATCATCACACAGTACCTGATTTTGCAGTATGATAAACATTAGGCCCAGAGCCAAAGACAACTTAAAAAAAACCCTGTGAAATGTGCATGATTTACTTCTCTGTGTGTTCAGGAGCATGTTCAGAATGGTAGAGTTGAAGCTGCAAAACATGACTATCTGCAAGACCAAATTTTCAGGCAGAAAGTGTATAATGAGAAAACTCTGTTTGCCACAAGCAGAAGCCAATTTTTAGTTTTTAAGGCTTACAAGTAGCACAAGGAATCTCCCCAGCTGCTGGACCCCACCTTAGAGAGGACTTTGGGAAAGGAAGAGAGATCCTGCATCACCTGTGTGTCTGCAAATCCTTTATTAACCTCCCAAGCTTGGATTTTCCAAACACCCTTACAGCCAGATTTTCTACCCATTATTTGCTAATTTTCTATCCTTCTCCCAGGCCTCGGCATTGCATCATACATGGCTCAGAGGACCCTGGTGTCATGATGATTGTCTGAGCCTTGTGCTTTAAACTTGTCATATTTAAAAAATTCATTTCTAACCTCGGAAATGCTAGAATGCTAGTAATTATTTTTTTTGTGGTTTTTTTTGGTTTTGTTTTGTTTTTGTTTATTTGTTTTGTTTTTTTTTTGTTGTTGTTGTTGTTTTGTTTGTTCGGGGTTTTTTTTTGGTTGGTTGTTTTCATTTTGTTTCTGTTTTTGTTTTAGGTTTTGCTTGAAAACTACCAGGCTGAACATTTTTGCATTTTGATGAATTCTGTATAGTTGAATGATTGGGGAACCCCGAAACATTACAGGGGCTGTGGTGTAAGAGTTGAATCTGATGCCTCCATGGGACATTGAAAAAAAGAGCTTTGCAGGTGATAGACAGGCACAGACACATCCAAAAGTCAATATTGAGACACAAAGTAGATGTTCTATGTGTTTTTATTAGTAATCTTATGGTGAATTAACTTTGGAAAATCCAGTGCTCTTTATCATATTTTTCATTGTGACTCCTGTTAAAATTTCTTGAACTGAAAGGAAAAAAACCATATTTTTTCCTGTACTATTCGAGTCTTCATGGTTGCAATGCATGTCCCTTATAAAAGAAACACTAATGGGAGTGTTAAAATACGTGTTTTCAGTGAAAATACTGTTTCCCCACCCCCTACCCCTTCATGTGTTGGTTGCTTCAAGAGAAATCTGGCATTTCTGACCATATTAGGACCAGTTTTAAGATTTAACCTTGAAGTGGGAGGGTGCAATGTTTGCCTCCTCTTCAGCAACAAACACTGTGCAGCATATAAAGCTCTCAGCTATTAGCCTGTCCTTGTACAACAACACTCTTGAAACATCAGCTTTTATTTCCTTCTTCCCTGTGTATTTCACTGAAGAAGCACAAGATCCATTTAAAGGTTGTTTTGTCAAACTTAAAGAGCTTTACAGAAAGCACACACAAAGCCTTTCCCCTTCAGGCATAAAAAGGCAGGTGTGGTTAAGGATTTCAGTAGGTGATTTAAGGGAAAAGGAGGAGAAATGAGTTTCTATGATGTGTCAACCAAGAGAGATTTATAGGGATTTGTAATTTAACAGACCCTACCTAACGATTAGTGTCCACTGATGTTGGGGTTGTTATGTTATCTTTTTTTAATCATACAGACTGTGGTGGTGGGTTTTGAATTAAAATGTCAGTGCTTTATAAGCCAAGATTTTCTAAATCATCTTCCCAGGTATCTGATTCCCTGCTTCTCCTCTGGAGTTTTATTCCCTGTGAGTAGCTGAGATGGGCAGAGTTATTTTTATGAGCTCCGTGATTAGTTACAGTCCTCCGCAATTCCAGGTGCCTCTCTGATAACCTGATTTGGTTTCTGGCAGCTCCCGGCCAAAACTGTCTCCAGTACTCCATCTGTTGTTTCCAGTTAATGAGAAAAAGTGACCTCATGTGGCCTGTGAATTGATGTTTTTTTCTGCTTTTTTACAGAGAAAATGTATTGTGTGTTTTCTCCTGCATGGAGTACGAATATCCTTGGACTTTACGACAGCTATCTTCAGGGATGTGTAGCTGTGGTGCAGTGCAAGATACTTTTTATGTATGGATGGACTGCAAAAATGTGGTGATATGCAGATTCAAGTCAGATGTCTGCAGTTTAAGGAGAAAAAAGAAAGCACTGCACTCCCAGCAGCTCTTTCTCAGTTTTCCTCTTGTAACAGAGGATTTAAGGTTTTCCATTTTCCCCTTCCCTGTAAAAGTGTCATTTTCTCAACTAGATCAGTTAAAAGAATGAAAAATCCTCTACCTTCCTATAACCTTTGCCTTTTGTTACATCCACTGACAGCCTTGGTGAAAATGGCAAATTTAATTTTAAGCCACAAATACTGTTTTAAATGGAAACTACAAACCACATGTTTAAAAGCATATTCCTTTTACCTATCATCCATTCAACAAGAAAGGCTCTTGAGGATTTTGTATTTTCCCTGATAAAGTTGGGATTCCAAAGAAGTTACAAAGCTGAGGGTGGGTTTACAATAGTATCAAGAGGATTGAGGGACACAAGTACTGTCCAGCTTTTTTCCTTATAATTGTTTTAGGACCCTCTGAAAAGCCTCTCCTCTGTGCTTTATTTATTTGACCTGTCCACTGACAAGGACTGAGATTACAAATGTCAGTAACTCTGTAGAGCACTAAAGCTCACTCACTGAAGTTTATTTCCTTAACTGATTTCTGGTTGTGAAATCACCTCAGAGAACACTACCCAGAGAACTCCGGAGAAAGGTTGTTTTATTCGTCCTTTAAATGAAATAAACTCGGTTAATTCATTTCAGGTCCATTACTAGTAATGATCCTGCTAGAACAGGTAAAGCAATTTCATACCTGTTATCAAATAATTGTATTATAACGATGCACCTTCCTCCACCCCCCTGGTGGCATGGTTGGGATGACTTGGATGACTTGAATGATTCCAGGTTCTTTCTCTTTCTTTCGTTTGCTGCACACAGGCTTGTCCTTTGAGTAAGCGAACACTAGATGTCACATAGAGGAGGGTTATTGCAAGAGGAAACAGCATGCAAGGAAAGATTTTTTTCTTCCTTTTTTACTTTATTTTCACTTCTTTCAGCAGCAGCCACGGGTTAACTCATGATAGACCAGCAGCACTACGAATGTCAGGTGCTATAGAAAATAAAACCAATTCATTTCACAAGTTATTCTAAGGAGAATGTAACTTTATATTCCTGTCACAGGACCATCAGCTGAGGTTTGAGCACTTTCTTTCCAGACTGCTAGACTTCAAAGTGACTCTGTTTTAATTTAGTTGTGCTTAGTGTACTCTGAAGAGAGTAGACTGCCATTTGCAGGTGAATATTACTTAAAATTGTGTTTTCAAATATTGGGGATTGTTGGTAGAAGTTGCTGTAAAAATTCCATCTCTTGTTACAATTGCAATGACGATGCGGGGAAATTAAAATTAACCCAAACCTGCACTAGTTCCTTCAGATAAATCACATACTTTCTCTGTACACAGAGAGCTGTCTGACTTCATTATTGACTGTTCATCTTCTCTTTTCATTAATATCCTCAGTTCTCATGCCACATTATATAATAACTAGAACAGTGAAATCTTGGGTTTGTATCTCATTTTTGATAAGTTTTCTTTTTCCTGGATACCAAGTTCAGTAGTTTTATTAGTTAAAATTTTGTCTTTAAAGTATGAGCCTTGAACTTTCCCTGAATTATGCAGAATTCTACAAATCACATTTGCAATCCTTTTATCGTTTAATCTTTGGAGACTTTTTGGTGTAGGGGGACAACTGTGTCTTGTTACATCTATCAACGTTGTCTCTTATTTCTATTAAAATCACTACAGTTGCCCAGTGCCCACTACAGTTTCATCTGCAGTCTGGCTGCTTTTATTACTGAGTAATCATTCTAAATTATTAATTTATGCCTGGAACACAGAACCTGTGTTTAAACACAGAACCTGTTTAAATTCATGTACTTTGTTACTCGAATAATCAACAGAGAGATAAATATCGTATGGTCATGAATTATGTAGAAAATTGTGACTGGAATAGTTAAAACCTTAAACTATCATGACTTTTTGCAGTTAGTTGGTTTCTGGGGGAAGAACGAGATGTTGCCTGTAGATAGTGTGGTTTAATTACTCAAAGAGGAATATGCAACGAAAGAAAGCAAAGCAGAGGAGTGTGTATTTATGTGATGTCTTGTTGGAAGTGTGGCACTGTTACACCTTCATTTTCTTGGAATCACAGAACAGCTGAAGATGGAAGGCACCTCTGGAGATCACCCAGTACAAACCTCCCTGCTCAAAGGCAGAACAAGCTGACCAGGAATTTTGAGTATGTCCATGTAGGGAGACTTTATAGCCTCTTGGGACACCTGATGTTTGACTATAAAACAGTACTTTCTTTTGCTCAGGTAGGTTTCTGCCAATGGTTTCCTGTCCTGTTGCTGGGCATCACTGGGAGGAGCTGGGATTTGTTTTCCTTGCTACAGGTCTCTGTGTCCACGCATTACAAAGTTTATTCCTGAGTTATGATGTCACATGAAAGGTCTAGGCAGTAATGTCTCTTGCCTCAGTGCCCTGCAGTGTGGGTGAACGGCAGGATTATGAGACCTGGAAAGAACAGCTTTAGAAACAGGTCCATTACAGCGGCAGCTTCCCGGGACTGAGCAAAGCAGAAAAACAACTACTTGTGTTTTTATTCTATGGGTTTTCCCTGAGTTATGTACTTCCCCTGGTCCACGCAGCCCCCCCACTCGGAACAATGTTGTCTCCCCTCCCCAGTTGCAGACTCCTGTTGCACCCGTATCTCCCCAAATCCCTGTCTCGGTTACAGGAACACGGTCCTCCTATATCTCCCATTGGTCAGTGGGCTCTCAAGCCACTCCCTTCCCCCCGTACCTCGACCCAATCACAGCCCTCCTTCTTACCCTCCCGCCTAACCCACATAAACCGCGCGAGTTTAAGATTAAAGGTCTTTTAGCCACGGGACACCTGGCGAAGCTTGGTCTCTCTCTCCTCCTGCCAAAAGGGGGACAGCGCAGCTGAGCTCTCTCTGGGAATACCAGCGGAGAGTCCACACTCAGATCCGTTACTGTAGAGGTATTTATTTGCCAAGTAATGTCAACCTTTTAATCAAATAAATAATTCATAACCAGTGTGTGATGATACAAGTGCCTGGGAATTGTGCACTGTGTGGAGTGGAATAAAGCTATCAGTGTGAAAGGGCAGTGGTAGAGTCCAGGGTGGATCAATGGAAGTAGAAGGACATTTCTATTTGGTTTATAACTAAATGATCTTTTTTGAAAGGTCTAAGTTTGGAGAGCTATACTCTCGCAATTGTCTTCTTCTATGATCACCCAAGATTTTGGAGTGTTTTGAGTAACATGGAAATAATCTTTTTAATTTTTAGCTAATTCAGTAATTCACTAATTTTAGTTAATTCAGTGACATCTTAAATGGGGCTGATTCAAGCAGTCATAAAGCAAGGAAACAACCCATACACAACCAGTGCTCAAAGGTTATTACAATGTCACCTTGGAGTTAACGCTCCATCTACTTGCTCATGGCATTCTGCAGGATTTACCAGTTATTCCTCACCCAAATACTGGTTTTATTCCTCATCCTGGAAAAGCTGGCCCCCTGAGTGCCAGTGGTGCTGCTTCTGAGGAAACTGGGGATGAACTTCTTCCATCATGTAACGAAACTTTCCACAGAGCCATTGGCAGTGGAACCACGACTGGCAGCCACAGGCTCAGGTACCAACGGCAAAGCCAACCAGGGAAGGGCTGTTTTCTCCTGTGGTCCCAACCAGAATCCAGCCTTGGAATGAGCCACGGAGTGACGGACTGTTGCTGGGTTAGGAGAGAAACAGCCTTTTCATAAGTTGTTGAGAGCTGGCCAGTGCTGTTCTGTGTGTTTGTGTTTGAGCCCAGGTGGGATGGGATCAGCTTTAGGATCAGCTTGGAACTCTATTACTCAGCAAATCTAACTCAGTGTGAATAATGGCTTGGTTGTGCTTGGTTTTTTCCATCTTATGCTGAAGAAATTAAAGGAATCTACTCATTTATTTAGTTGCGTAAAAAAAGTTTTCCTTATATCTAGAATTTAAAAAAATCAAACTAAAATCACATATTGATTTGATGAGCTGTCTGGTCACATGATTGAAACCCCATTTGGGCTTGGAATCCCCTTGACTGAAACCCCATTGGATGCAACCTACTATTAATCAGTACTAAAAAATTGTCCAATATTAGAAACAAAGCAATTGCTTTCTCTTCTTCCTCTTCTCCAGAGTTATGCTTTAATTATTTTTCTTGACTTCAAGTTATTAATATTTTGATGATATCCTTTTGTTTGGAGGACACATTTTTGCTTCCCTGTTCTCTTCATGTCTTCTTTTTAGCACACCTACCTCCATCCTTGTCCCAGAATTTGTTTAAACCTCAATACTGAGTTTTTCCTCAGTATGGCAGCAAATTGGTGTTATAGACTATAAATCCCAGGAGTGGAATTTTTCTTCCCCTTCTCAGCTGTGGGAAGAACAGAATTCGAATAGGGAAGAGGGAAGGGAGTCAATTAGCTTTACAAAGGGTCTAGCCAGCAAGGCTGCATTCCTAGCTAATGGCCCATTTGAAGGTTGGAGTGAGGGGGGAAGGAGTTTGGGATTTCGGTAGCTGGCCCGGCTCACGGGGGGGCGGGGGTTGCTGGCCACCTTCACACAGGACAGGCCAGACTGCTGAGCTCTCTCTCTGGGATGGAGACGGGGGTCTGTGTTTCTGGCTTCTCGCCCTGGTGAAGCCGGATCACTGGTCTCAGCTGGCTTTGCACACTGCCTTGTGACTCCAGCCGGAGCCTACTGTGTTTTCATCGGAGAGCTCTGTGCCCACTGAGGGAGAGAGAAGAGGAGCCTTGAGACACCGTGATCTGGGAACAACAGTGAGTTCCGTTGGGGGTGGACTGCTTTCCTTTCCCCCTTTTCTTCCACTGGGGGAAGGGTCCCCATTTTCTTTTCGGCTTCTCCCGCAATCCGAGACCAACCCCCCCCAGCCCCCCTTCCCTTCCCGCGCGGTGACCGCCAGAGCCCAACAGCGCCCCCTGCAGGTCAACACAGAGCACTGCAGGCTCTGCTCCTCCAGCGATCCAACAGCGCCCCCTGCCGACCGTGATCAGAGCTGTGCTAAAGACAGAGAAGTATTCAGACTTCTTCTTTTGTTTGAAGGGAACTTCTGGGTACAGGACTATTGTTCAGCTGTTTTTATGTTCTGTTACTGTTCTTGTCAATATACATATATCTTTTAATAAAGGGTTGTTATTTCTTCTTTTTTTCCACACTTCCTCAATTAAAGCCCCCTTAATTTTGAATTTACAATTGCTGAGAGAGAGGAGTTTGGTCTGTCTCATAACTCATCCTCTTTAACAAACATTCCAGTCACTTCAAACTGAGACAACTGACAAGTCAGAAACAGACCCTAATTTAGAAAAAATGCAATATTTTACCCAAATAAAGTGGCAAAGGCAGCTTAGAACAAAAATTATCAACAATGGTATCTGTATAGTTTCTTCTGTCAGTGATACAGACCTCTGCAACTTTCACATGTGTTCTTATTTCTTCTAAAAACATGTCTCCAAAAAAGTATCAAAAGCAGTGCTTTTGTAGAATAAAATATTTCCGTGGAAAGTGAATCAGGATACTTCACTTTATGCTGGATCTGCTGTGAGAAGTGCCTTTTTTGGCGTTTTAGCTTGCAAGAGCAATAAAATCATCAATCTGTGCTACATTTCAACAATCTTCATAATCTCCGCTCCAAATTGGTCAAACAGACAAAGAGTGGGAAATGTGTAGTTATTTGCACACCTTCTGCAAGAGCAATGTTTTTAATGCAATCCAAGTCAGTCTTCCATCTACTTTTCATTGACTGAAGGTTTGGAGTAGTGCTAAGGGTCAAACCTAAATTCTAGGTGTGCCAAATGCACCAATGTCCTGGAGACAAAGGTTACTTTTGCTGTATGAAATCTCTTCCAGAGTGAAATTTATTTATCTAAACTTTGTTTACTGTAAAATGACTGGAAGATGTTTTCATTAGATTCCTTTTGTGTGTGTGTGAGTGTTGCTTGATTTTGGTTTGGTTTTTGATTTTATTTTTTTTTTTTTTTTTTTTGTAATTTAATTAACACAAGCTCAGTTCCTTTTCCAGTCATGGAGATGGTGGGTAAAAGAGGCAAAATCCAGTTCAAACAGTAAAGAAGTTGTTATGGGTTATAAATCTGAGAGAGGAATTTTCCCTTCCCCTGCTTTCCCTGTAAGAGAAACAGAGTTCGAAGGGGGGAAGGGAGTTGATTAGCCTTACAAAGGAACTGGTCGATCAGTTAATGGGCCTTTAACTGCCTGGGGATGGGGAATGTGGGAGACAGAGACGGGAGGACAGGAGAGACGGCGGTGTGTTCGGACCAGGACAGGGACGGGGACTGTTTCTTCGGGCATCTCCGGAGGAGGGTCTGGGAACCAGCTCTCTTCCCTGGTTTTTCCGTCCTGGTGGGATCTGCCTGCCGATCCTACGCTGCCGGTGCCGTATGATTCCCACCGGGGCCGACGAGTCTTTGTTGCTTCTTTTCATCGGAGAGGTCTGTGCTAGCTGAAGGGCGGAGAACCTTGGAAGTACTGTCATCTGGGAACAGTGAGTCCTCTTGAGGGGGTGAACTTTTGTTTTCTCCTCTCACCCCTTCCCTCCATTGAGGAGAGGGGGTCCCCCCTCCCCGTTTCCCTCTCGGTTTCTCCTGCAGGCCGGGGCTGCTCCCTCCAGACCCCTCTGCCCGCGGGGTGGCTGCTGGAGCCCACAGCGCCCCCTGCCGACCACGACAGGGTACTGCAGGCCCTGCACCTTCCAGCGATCCCACAGCGCCCCCTGCCGACCACAACCAGGTACTGCAGGCCCTGCACCTTCCAGCGATCCCACAGCGCCCCCTGCAGGCCACCACAGGGTGCTGCAGGCCCTGCACCTTCCAGTGACCCAACAACATCCCCGGCAGGACACAATTAGGACTGTGCTAACGGACAGAGGAGTATCCATTTAGACTTGTTGTTGTTATTGTTGTTTCTTGTTACTGTTTTTGCTAACATACATATATCTTTTAATAAAGGGTTGTTATTTCTTCTGTTTTTCCACATTTTCCTTGAGTAAAGCCCCTTAATTTGACATTACAATTGCAGAGAGAGAGGAGTTTTGGTCTACCTCATAGCTCATCCTCTTTAGCAAACAGTCCAGTCTCACCATGACTGCGATAGAAGTGCATTTATAACTGTTCAAAACTGGACAGCATTGTAGGAGTACACGTAAAAGGAAACTCAAGTAATGAGGAGCATTGACTGTTTCTCATTAAAAAGTGGGGGCAGGAGGTGGTGATGGGGAAGATGTGGTTGTACTCCTGTGGGCTTCTCTCCCTGGTCACAGTCCTGACCCTCACACACAAGACTTGTTCTCTGTTGGAAACAGCAGCTTTCACAACCAATTAGGAGAGATCTGCACAGTCCAAGACCTCTTAGGGTTCACCCTGGAAAAAACCAGGTACCCTGGGAGGTCAGTAGTGTTTCCTCAAACCCTGATGAGCAGATCTCAGCCTCGTACTGTGACCACAGCAGAGGTGCTGTGGGCCATGGCTATTTTCCAGTCCCATCCAGCAGTACACAAAACAGAGCTTGAAATGCATTGATGGGTCAAAGGATTGAACAAGCAGAGAATTCAATGGAAGATACTCCTGATTACTACCTGGCAATACTGTGTGGCAACGGAGCTGGAAGCTCAGCAGCAAAGGGTACTCTCAGGCATTGTATAAAGTGCTAAACTACGAGACAAATATTTGGATAAGACACTTCCACGACTCGTGTGACCACAGCTGTTAACTCCAGCTGAGATGCAGACAAAAGTTGCTGATTTGGCAAGAAACAGTAAGCAGCAGTACTGCCTCTTCAAAAGATACCAGGTAGTTTGTCTTGAGGTGTCCAGTCAACCAGGCTAAGTCAACATTTAAGATGAAGGATTTAGTGATCTCTCTTTTCTCACCTCTGTGGGCCCAAAGCCCTCTTCTGTCTGATTTATGAGTTTCTTCTGTTTTCTGAATGGCCCTTGATCCTCCTTCTGAAATCTGAGATCCAAAGGGCCCTCTTGAAATTTCCCTTTCACACTCAAGTGCGAAAAATCAGTTTCCAAGTTTCCTAGTGGATAATTTGTACCTACCATCCTTCCATCTGGTCCCCATATATGTTAGCAAAGCAGAGTGGCTATGGATAACTGAACATGTGATAACAAGCCAGATGAAGCTGGGCAAAATTATATGTATTTCACATGTGACACACACAGAAGGTACAGAAATGAGGTGTGTAAGATGACACAGCATTTTGTGCTGAATAAAATACTTGAATTCAGAAAAAAAACCATCCGAACTGCCTACACTAGCCATGCTTCTGCATTCCAGGAGATACCACATGGAAAGAGGGAAGATTTGCTGATGGAATGGCAGGGCAGGCAGTCACAAAAAAAATCAATCCAAAGTAAAGTGTTTATTGGGTGGCTTCCAATGAAATTTATTGCTTGTCATTTCACTGACAGCTTTCTTCAGAGCCTTCAAAACTCGAGAGAAATTGACAGTGTTTGAAATTTTGCAACAGGAAGTATTAATTTTGTGTGATGTGTTTTGGGGGGTATTTGCTCTGTGTTTTTTGTACATTGGCCCTTGTTATTTTTTTCATTATGTTTGCGCAGATTGAAGCACAACACTGTGACCTAACCTGGAAATATTTGGCAGAGGAGCAGTGGATCCTGATGCTTTTGGCAGGGGAGGAAATGGTTGCTGTGGCAGTACTGGAGTGTGTGCTGTGTTGCAGACATCCCTCAACTTCTTAAAGAGGTCTTTTTGCTGAGTTTTGAATGGAGTATTTCAGGTCAGAACAGGGGAAATACCCTTTCAGGAAAATCTATATGATGTTGGGGGACTTAGTGAAGAATCTTTCTGGATCCCCGCGTCTTTCCCAGGAGCAAGGTGAGGGAGGTGACCAGGACAGGACCTGGAGTCCTTCCAAATTCGTGTCCATAAAATACCAAAGAAACCTGGGACTGTGTGGCTTTCAGAAAGTCCTTGGCCACACATCATTAAACCTTGAGGATATTTGTAATTAAAGCAGCAATCTTGACTCTGAGTTGTGACTTCTAAAGAGTTTAAAGAACTTAGACAATGAACCATCTTGTTTTACATCATCAGGAGAAACTTAGGAGATGTGGCAGTAACTTGACAGCTGGTGTCCCTTGTCCTCTGCATGTCAGTTCACTGAGTGGACCAGTCAGACACATCCATTTTGAGGCTGTGAGTATGAAAAAATAGCAGGTGAAACCTGGAAGCGTGACCGACATAAGACTTGCTCAAAACAAATACCACTTCTACTTTGAAGATCTTGAATTTTTTTCTTAAGTAAATTTATTACAATGTCTTTGCAGGCCCTGTCAGTAGTGCTGTTAACAGAGCACAAAGCATTTAAACATTTAAAAAAGAGATTCTACCCTTCTCAGGACAGTAGTTTGGCTTTATCTCCCAAACTCTTGATGTTGTGCTGATCAGGAGAACATCGATTTCTTTATCTTATTTTGTTCTTCAGTCACTTGAAAGAAGATAAGACACATGAATGCACTTGATTTGACAGTATTAGTAATAGGAATCTGCTGAATTTCCAAGGCTTCAAGTTTTCTTCCACAAATGGGTGGTCTTTGCTATCTTCATTGGACAGGTGCCCAATTCTTAAATGCTGCTGCATTTTTTGCAGGTGGCATGCAGCAGCTGTTACTTCAGAATCAAGAGCTCTGTAGTTTTTAACTCAAAGATGTAAAAAGTGAAAGATTCCTTGGCTTTCCCTCTCATTCTCTTTGTTACAATCCCTGAGATGACTTACACTGCCCTACTTTCATCAAATGATCTACTGAGCTGAAACATTCAGCCAAACACAGGTGCCAACAAAAACTGAGCCACACACACAGTGCAGTGAATCATTTGGGGTTCAGCTGAGACCTTGATACATATGTGGTTATCCCACACAGTGACATGTTTTGCTGTCGTTTGTGCTCAAGGCTTCTTACACTCTATGTCAGATATCTGACAGTGATCTGTGTCACATCCTATGTCTAAATAAAAATATTTAGAGGACTCACAGTGTTTTGTGTAAGGTAAATCCAAACTAACCAGATGCCGGGAAGCACCTCTGTTCATTCACAAAGGCACCAAGCTTGTGGACTGGATGTATCAGGGCAAGGAAACTCTGCTTTACTGCATTGAATTTGCCTTTAGGGACGTTGTTGTGAAAACTGCTGACAAGCTACCCTGGATTGTCTGGTTTTTAAATTTTGTGTTCATTTTCTGCACTCTGGCTGAAAAAAGGAGAGTCCAGCCAGGTAATTGCAAGTCAACAGCGATGCCAAAGCCTGGCTGTACTGCACAGCACAAGGTTGTGCAAGATCTCTGAGTTAGTGCAGGGTGGTGGGCCCTCAGAAACAAAGGCACAGCACTTTGTGGGGGCACAACTCATTTGGGACTTGCTTCATTAGCAGGATGCTCCATCACAACCAATGAGCCCTGTCTCTCTTCAGGACCAACCCTCCTAGCACGAGGCTGTGCTGCTCCACAAGGATATTTCTGCACAAAATTATGCCCATTGTGAAGGAAAAATATGCCCTTGAAAAATCACATGGAAATATTTGGCTGTGTTTGTTTCTAATTTGAGGTAAAATGATTAAATTTGACGTAAGGACAAGTTGGTGAAAAATGGCCATTGTAAAATTAACTGTGAGGGTACCTCAGCTGTGCTCCCCATGCTGTGAAATGCATGCTTTTGTTGTCCCTTTCCTTCTCCCTCTTTTCCTTGGAAAAGGCTTGGACATTTGTCAACCCCCCTGTGCAGTCTGGAGCACAAACCTCTGCATGAGCGTGCTCCAGCAGGGAAATGAGGAACATCCTCTACAGCCAGGGGAGATAAAAATGTATACACTCACTTCCAAGTCCTTCCAAGACTGTTCAAGAATCAGCATAACAAATCTGGAGATGCCATCAAACAGATGAGTTTGTAGTAAACATATACTTCTTAATGGACTGGAGAAGTTATGGGAATCCTTTCTCCCCCTTATGACAAATTCCCAAAAGGGGAAGGAGGGAAGTGAGAAATTTGGAGTTTGAAAAGTTTAATTATTCCTGAAAACAGGAATAGCTTTTTTATTTCTTGTTGGGGTTTATTTGTTTCTTTGTTTTGATTGGTTTGGAGTTTTTGTTTTGTTTTGTTTTTAATGAAACAAGCTGACATATGAGCCTTCACCCCCATCCCAACCTGACTTCTTTTTTTTTTTTGCCCTTTCTGACTGTACCAGCTCGGGTTTTCTCTGTACAGCAGGACACCTGAGGTAGATAGAAAAAGAAATGTCATTGCAAAGAAACACCTCTTCCCAAACTGCCCATACTAGTAATGGCAACATGGATGCAGCTTGGGTGAATTAGGCTTTTATTTTGGAACTTTTAGAATGGTAATGTAGTTACACTGTTTGTTCTAATGTGGTCACTTTACCCTGCAGACCTTACTTATCGTTGAGGCCCTTTCTTCTTGCCCAATCCTGACAGATTTCCACTGTATTTTGCCCTTGGTCCTTGGGCATACCAGACAGGGTTGGAAAGCTCCAGAGCTGGTCAGAAAAATGTCAGCTGAGAAATATCCAATTCCTTCTTGAAGGCCATTAGGGCCAGGGGACTCTTTTCAATCCAGAATGGACAGTTTCCATTATCATCCTTGTAGAATTTGGACTCCACAAAACTGTAAATTTCACCTAGTGACTTCCAGTTCTATCCCAATTATTTGTGAAGTGCTGTTTGTTAAGAAGTCATCTGGTCTTGATTTGAAGGCTAGGAAATTAATTCAAACTGATGGAGAACTTCCACGAATGACAAATTCCATCAAACTGATGTATCTCAACCTGATTGAAACAATATTAGAATTTTTTTTACATAATATTTATTTTTATGGATGAGTTAGGAAGAATGAATGGCCTCTTTTGTGAAATTTTGCTTTGAAACTCTGGTTTCATACTGCCAGGTTTTCATTGTAATTACTTTTTACACTGGAATTCAGTCACCAATTCAATATAAACTTAACATAACAGAAGTTCCAAATGTGTCCAAAGTGAGTTCTTAAGTACCAATCTAAACTCATTATGGGTATGAACTGGCATTGAGGTTTAGCTGTGTGAGTTCAAAAGGAAATTAAGCCAATAAATGAAGTGTGGGAGTTAAATAGCACATCCTAACTCAGTTTTCATTCATTCTTTTGCTCATTAGCCTCAATGCATGTGTCTCTCCCTCTCCCTGTGGGTGAAAAATGTTGGACAGGTCTGGTAGGAGAGACTGGAGCAGCTACTGGGACTCTGCTGCTCCTCTGGTTGAATGTCAGAATAAGAGCCAGCTGAAGTCAACCCAATGTGATGCTTTAAAATTAAAGAAAGTAAAGGGTGAAACAGGTTTAAGAGTTAAGTATGGAGACAGAAATGTCAGGATCCTGAACTCCCCAGAGCTCAAGTGAAAATATGTGCAAAACTGGCCTCTGGTTTCTCTTCCCCTACCAGAAAAGATACTTAGCCCAGTGGTCCTTAATGATGAGTTCTCACTCCCTGTGTTCTTCTGAGAAATCAGAGAGAAATAGGCAAAAAGGTATCCCTGTAGCATGTTACTGAATCAGTCTATTTTATTGTTCCAGTTTGGAAACATCATTGAAAGGCGTTTCTCTTTTAATTGATTGAGGTAGTGTTTTCGCCATGTTTAGATGCAACTTCCTGAGCAGAAGATATACTTTTACAGATAGCTGTACACTGAAACTTAGGTGAAAAAAAGTAAAAATTAAGGGATCATCGAAAATGTTTTCTCCCTTTGCTTCTAAAAAATATAATATTTTCTCTATTTTTTGATTTTGGCAAAGACTGCTGTGGATGCCAGCCAGAAAGTCAGTAAAATAAGTCAAAGACTGCCCTTGTCCAAATGTTTGAAATGGACTACCAAAAATGCATCATTTTTTCCAACATTTTTGTTGGGTGGAGTGCGGAAGGTGATTCCTCCTTCACACCCTTACATAAATATTTGTACAGAACAGCTTTAGCTGAACCTGAAGGGAAAATTCTGAGAGTGCTTCAGAAAGCCTGTGGCAGGAAATAAAAACTTGAAACAATTTCCATTAAACTGTTGGCTCTGAGCACGATGTCATGGGCTTGGCATACATGGTGGGTCTTGAGTCAAACAAATAGCCCTACAGAAAACCCTGAAGTTTTTTGACTACATCTTCACAAACTGTCTCTGTTACTCACCAGGCACTGGAAAAGGAGAGGAGGAAATGCTTTGCTGCCTTGGGAGAGCACATTAAATAAGTCTGCTGTCCTTTTCTACCTCCTCACTGAAAAGCAGAAGAATAGTGAAAGGACACCCTATCTGACGTGAAAAAAAATACATAGCATCAGAGACACAAAGGGGATGTATAAGGGATCATAGGACAAGCATTTGTTTTAAAAATAAAGAGGTCTTTTGTAAGAAGATTAAAGGTTTGGGCTTGCTGCAGATGGACGAGCTCTTGGCAATGCTGTCTCCTCCTAACTCAGCAAAGGGAAAAACCAGGAATAGGTCTAAACTAGGTACTTGGGGAACAGTGCTGAGCTGAGCACTGGATTTAGACCTGTACCTGTTTTTCCCCTTGCTGGTTTAGGTTAAAAGTCATAATTATCCTGTGATCCATCCCCAAGTACCTCATCCCCAAGTGCCTCAGTTAGAGACTTTACTGCTCTGTAAACACAGAGCCGAGGTTGGCAAACACTCTCTGCTGGCCTCCCTGCCCTGGATTTACCCTACTTAACTCCACATGGGTGGACCAGCATTGCTATTATTTCCTCTCTTTGTGTCAGGTACCTGCCCAGCATCACAGGCCCAGGTTTTACCTGCTCTCCTGCTGCAGGTAACCCTCAAGACTCCATTGTCCTTTCCTAGTGCCCCACTCACCCTGTCACAAACACAGAAAGTCAGGAAAAGACTGATTTTTGCAAGAAAGTGGAAGTGTCTTATAGGACCTTTCCAGTTTAATTTATAAATGATGGCAGCTGATTGCTTGGCTACCTACTTAAATTGATTTTCTCCCAACTTGAAAACGAGAACACAAAGCTAATGCATTTTAACCTGAAAGTGAACAGAGACATCCTTTAAAAACAGTGAAATTTGTCTTTGTTTTGCAAGGAAACTTGCATTTCACTGTATTACCATGAGTATGATGTCCTCACAGTGACTTACCAGGAGCTGCTCCTGGTTAAACTCTTGAGAAGTAAAGGAATTACTAAGGAATAAAGGAATAAAGGCATCTCTTCTCGCTCTATCATCGTCATTACAATGATGGTGGTTGTATAGGGTAGACACATCACTGAAGAGTTACGTCAAAAGCTTTGTAAGTGCAGGCCAGAGGCAAATTAGATTTAAAATATTATTTTATGTATTTAATACAATGCCAAAAATTTTAATGCTTTAGACAATTAAAGAAAAACTGTAGGAAAAGGTCTAACAAAGCCTACAGTTTTATGATATGAGAGGTGTTGGTTTCCAGCAGTCTGGCATGTTTCTCCCCGTTCTCCTTCTCTACCCAGTTGGTTTTGGACGACTGGGAAGGACTGGGCAACACCAGCCTCTCTCTAAATTCCCTAATCTGTAGGAAAGTACCACTTTGCAGTTATCTTGTTTGCTCTTCCTGTTAGGAAACCTCACTTCAGCATATCTACCACCAGTCAGCCCCTAATTGCTCTGTGTAATTAACCAATTAGTGGCTGTCAGCGAGCCCTAAAGCATCTGTCCCTAACTGCGCTCTCCGTGAGCTACAACAGCACTGGGATCTTCATAACGTCATCCCGAAAGGAGGTAGCATCTTTTGTTTTGTTTGAAGGTCTCTGTTCAGCTTCTCTGTGCAGAGTGAGAGGCTGCACTGCAACGAAACAACAGATGAAAAACAACATCCCTCCTGGAACAACATCCTGTCTCCTGGAAACAGACTGAAATGCAATACCAGCCTGGAAGAGCTGAAGGTTTCGTTGTGGTTTTTTTTTGGTGTTTGTTTTTTTTTTATTTAGTTCATTAAAATTACTTTTTGAAGACTAACATCTTGAATACTTTTCTGGCTCAAAAAAATCAGTGATCCATCCAGGACCCAAAGGATTCTCTGATAGGAGTGACTGGGGAGAAAAGTGTGACTCTGGGGCTATTGCTGGGCAGTGAAATGTGACTGTCACAATGTCTCTCGGGTTAATCTGCTGACTTTCTCCAACCTGGCTGGCCACTTCCTTGGTTGCATCAATGTTTAAAAGTGTGAGAAATTTGTGCAGAAATACAGTTTGGTGGAGCAGAGTCCTTGCCTTTGAGTTTCTTTTGTTTCCCTCAGTAAGTTAGGTCAGCTTCAGAGAAAGAAACAATTAAATATACACACTGTTTTACATTTTTAATGTTTATAAATAGGCGTTTACCAAATGGATAGGGAATCTTTAAACACCAGAGCAAAAGTCACAGCTTTAAGACAAATCATTGCAACAAATTTTTACTAAAGACTTCTCATTAATAAATCATTATTTTGCATTTGGGAAATGTGGAGGTTTATTAATGTGGATTTTTGGTCCCTGCCATGATGGAAGTATTCTGCAGTGCTGCTCAGGTACTTGATCTCAGAATTTTCGTTCATAAATCTAAGTCACATTTCCTGGATATAATTTTTAGTCTGCTAAATATGATTTAGGCAAAGACTTTTACGAAAGTACTTATGTTTTAGGATGTGGCTTAAATGGACTACTGTGTCAAAGTTGGGCTGAAATAATTGCCTAATTTGTAACGGAAATGAATTTTAAAAAACTATGAGAGAGTAGATATGAATTGCTGATTGGCCATGGCCTTCTCTTCCGACTGGAAAATGTTACCTTGACCTTTTGTCCAAGAACAGTGACTGGGCAGAGAGCCCCAGCACTAGCAATATATGCATGCATGAATGTGCCCATCCATGTCTACCCTTGCCCCCTCAGTGCAGAGTGACTGTCCCTCTGGATCTTTGCTCCCTTTTTCTTGGCAGAGGATTTTTAGGAAAAAAATCCTGAAAAATTAAGTTACCTTTGAGCACCAGATCAAGCAATGGAGCTTTGGGCTGGGCTGAATGGCTTGTTGTCTCTCTCTCAGATAAGGTTTTTTTAAAATTTATTCTCCTATGGCCATGAGGTTTTGAAAAAATTTAGGATGAGGAAATACTTCATCCTCACTGCTCATTGCAACTCCATTTGTTTTAGTTGTATTTTAAGTAAAACCATCATTTATCTGTATCCAAACCTAACACATAGGTTTATGCCAGATATTTTATCTAATTTTTTTGTTAATGAAACTGTCTACCATATGTGCAATAATAAATCCAAATAAAATAAAATAAAGTTTTTAAAAAATCTACTGGTCTGTAAGAAATAAAAATTTCCCCCCTAACAGCCTGACTGAATTCCATGTATAGTTAACCTTGCATGATTGATTACTGCATTGCTACTGCAGCTTACACAGACCCAAACAAAGCCTTTTTAAAGACTTTGTCATAGGCTTGGTTGGAAATGATCAAAATAATTTATTTTCTGGATCAATGCAGAAACTTTAGTCTTGTAAAATGCATTGGGAGTATGAACACCTCTATAAGTAATGTTAATGGTGATTAAGAATTATTGTAAAGAAGTGCTATAAGTGTTCTCTTTCTGTAGAGCATTTTTTTTTTGTTTAGGATTTAACTACAGATCATTTTCCTTTTTCAAGAGAAGATAGTGACTTATGCTATTTTTTGAAATTTATGAATGTAGATGCCAATTTTTCAAGAAGTATTCAGCCTTGAAGGTCATGTTTTAAAAAACTGGGAAAGACAGTTTTTCCTGGTGCAATCCATGATGCACTCCTTTTAAGATAACTATCCTTGAGACAATTTGGTGTTTGGAGAAGCTGTGGGAATTGAAGACCTAGCTCTGCGGTTTTTTGAGGATATGCTTGTGCATTAGGATGTTACCTCTTGGTGTAATAAAATTGAAGATATTACTATAGAATGTAGATGCAGAGAAATGAGAAGAAGGGTTAAAAATAATCCACATGTTAGTTTTATGCTGAGTACTGCATTTTTCCAGAACTAAATATCCCAAGAAACCTCCCCGAGGCAAGATGATGCAGTACAGCTCAGCTATACCTGATTGCAGCCAGTAACAGCATAAAATATTAAGTGGCTTTGCCCAAAAGCAACACTCGGTGCACACCGATAACACTGCGCTACACTGATCACCGAACAAAGAAATGTATCGTTGGCTTCCTGTGATGGATGGACAGAAACCAGATCACCCAGACCTTTGAGAGTTGATTAGGTTGTAATAATAACTTGATGAAAACAGGGTGATTGCAATTTGGTGTTGTTGGGTTGGGACACTGACAAGCCTGAAAGCCACTCTCAAACCTGTACCAGACCACCCCCCTCCAACTCCTTTGAGACCTCTGAGAAAGGAGGCACATGGACTCCTATTAAGGAGAAGAGTTTTGGACATGCAGCACCGGAGAGAGAGAGGAGCTGAGAAGCTCAGTTGTCCTGAGAGCTGAGCCAGGACAGCGTGGGAGGTTGGCCTTGGGGGCCCTCCCTTGCTGCAAGCTACAAAGAAGCTTGCAGCCTGATGGCAGGGCACAGAGGCCCTGCAAGGAGCTTGAATGTCCTGGAGATACCAGACTGTCACGAAGACCCCCCTGCGTCTCGTGATATAACCGTGGTAGAACGACCTTCATCTGGGGTGACGTAGCCCACGGAGGAAGACCCCTTTGCCTGCCTCAAGGGGCCGAGGGAGCTTGGATACCTCCCTCGTGGGTGCTGGCAGAAATCCAGCCACAGCTGCTGCATGTATGAGATGAGGAAAACCTGTTGCCTTAGAAGAGACTCCTGCTTTGAGACTGGAAGGGATCTGTCCTTCTTTCCCTCCTGGACTTTTATTTGGAGGGGAGAAGAGATCTGATCCATTGTAAATACTATATGTCATGGTAGAGATAGTTGTGATCGTGTGTATAATGTATTATGATATTTATTTGTACAGTCATTGTAATATATTCCCTTTCCCCCACTTTGAGTCTGGTGTGTTTTGTCTGGAAAGAATCATCCCACATTAGGTTGAGATGTGGGAGGGGGGGATGGAGTTAGGAAATTGGATTTTGGGGCTATCTCAAACCATGACATTTGGTAACACAGAATATAAGTTTATGCTGTGATTTTTTTAATTAATGGTAGACATGGATTCAAAAGCCAGTTCTGGTGAAAGAAGACTTCTCAATTTGTCTAGCTTGTATTTGTGCTGGAAGCAAAAACTTTTAAACCTAATATTTTTATACATAAAAGAAAACAAGAAACTTGATTTTCATCTATCCATTAAAGAAATTAGGATGAAATTGAGCAAAAAACCAATAGCATCATGCATGGAAGCAAATGAACATCAGTGTAGGAAGGAAGCAGCTGAAGTGCCTTACAATGCATCTTTAAAGTAAAGGGTAAAGCCCAGATTGTTCTTATTCAAACAGTATCAAGACATGCCATTTTGGGGTTGTTTGGTGTCATTTAAAAAATAAAAAAATTGAATCCATTAAATACCCACTGGACACGCTGGAAAATATACCAGTGCATAATGCATTAGCTGAGGCCCCTATTAGGGCTGTTATTATTAGAAAAAACAATTGCTTACCTCTGGCACAATATTGAAGGAATAGATGGGCTTTACTCTATTGTGGCTTCATGGATTGAGACATTGAGACATTCTCAGATTAAAAAAAAATAAAGGGAAAAAGACTCAAAAGATTTTAATGAGAATTTCCAATTCTAGATTGAGGCTTAGCAAAGAAGAAGAAGAAATTCCTTCCAAACCCTTGGTTTGTTATAAATTTGTTGGTTTTTTTTTAATTATATATTTAGACCTGTGTCTTGGTGATTATTAGGCAAAATACAACAAACCCTTTTTCTTCTTAAAGAACTTTCCAGGACATCCCTGTTTGAAAGGGACCATCCCTATTCCTAGCATGGGAAGAGGAGTAATTATTTTTCAGTAATTGTTATTATTTTCAGCAGTAATTACTTTTCATCAGTTCACCTTGCCTTTCTCTTAAAACTAACACGGTTTGTGTGTGTTTGGGGAGGTTTGTTTTTGTTTTGAGGTGGTTTTTGTTAAGTTTGGGGTTTTTTTGTTCTTAATTTTAATTTGCAACCCAGGGAAATCTTGTCTTTTTTATATAGCAAATTACCAGGAATTGCAGTTTTACTGCTCTATAGAATATTTGTTCATCTTTTGTAATTGAAAAAGGGAGAAAATGCCTAAAAATGTGTAAGAATCAACTTAAAACCTACAAGAAGAACAACTTTTTTGTTGAACAGAAAGCTGTTGGTATCATTCTTGATTAAATGAGTGAATGGTTAAAGAAGATGGCAGATACTACTTCATTTGCTAAGTATTTAGGTGAAGATCTACACATTTCTGGCTTTGAGGTAGTTCCATCAATTCTTACATCCAGCTACTTCCAGGCATGGCAATAGTGACTCTGTTTTGAATAGTGAGATGTCATTGAATTGAAGCTGCTACAATTAATTAAAACTGTAATTATTGAATGACTGTTTCTACCAGAGGCAGTTTTAGTAATGTTGTGAAGTGAAAATCATAATAGTTTTGAGAATTGTTTTAACTAAGTTGCTGGAAAATGAAGGTTGTTCTTCTCAACCATACATTAATGATAACACGGATTTCTCTTATTCTGAGTTACAAATTTTCCAAAGCTCTTTTCCTCTTGTTTTTAAGCATGGCCAATACATGGAAGCCTTCTGGAATATTAGTATTTCCTAGTGAAGTGATGCGGTGCAGATAACTTTCTGGGTTAACTGTCCAGCACAGATCATTAAAAGAATGCAGAAATAGTGTGATTAAAGAAGCCCAAAAGTTGGCCCCGTGTTTTGAATAATTAATTCTTTGCTTGACACTGGAAATCTTTCTTGTTTCACATTACAAAGAGTGATTTTTGTTGGGTTTCAAATTCCGAGTCTGGAAGGTTATAATAAATTTTCCCATACATGAAACACTGTTCTACATCCAATTTCCAGTGATGCATATACAGTGTAACATCAGCCATAACAATAAAAATAATAATTTAAAAAAATGCCTTCCTTACTTATGTTTTATTTTATTTTAGAAGATGGTAGAGAACACAAAGAAGAAATTGGTACTTGCATTTCTATTTTAAAAATGCTTCAAAGAAGCCTAAACCAAAGGATTTGGAACACATATCTCTTTATTTTCTTTGTAAATCATATTCATAGTGTAGTCTTCCCCCTCTCGCCTCCCATCCCTCTTAGTCTTGTAATTATATTGTTTACTATGGTAAGGTAAATATTTTCATACTTTGATCTATTCCTTTGCTTTTAGTATGTTCTGGGACAGAAGTAGAAGAATGGTCAGTCAATAAGGAGAAATCATCACACTGAAAAGAACAACATGATTTAATTGTTGTTAATTTATGGGCATTAAAATTTTGATACATTGAGAAATAGAAGATAATGACAGAGAACATGATACTAACGATATTCTCTCATTAACATAAAATAGCACAGACTTTTATCCAGTTCTTAAGCGGCTTTTTGAAGTTCTTATTCAAGCACCTAGCTAGCTTAGTCCAAAATAAGAAAAACATCCTGACATTTGACATTACAAAAGGAAATGGAGTCAGTAGCTGTAAAAAATAAATATAACTCGTGTCTTTTTTTTGTCTATGTGTGCCCGCTTCTCAGGTAATCATATACATTTTTATTGTTTTTATACCTGCTTACATTACTAATTATTTTTTCATGCTTATTTTTTTCCTCGTACAAACATATTTTCATCAAATGATCCAATTAGCTGTATGTGTTATAATGATATGCAATGCTGTATATCAACACATAGACCTAAACCTAGCCTAGTCTGATCCCAGATTAGAACTACTGAGCTCCTCCTAAGCAACATGGTGTGAGTTCACAAGCTGTGACTCCGTACACAGACACATGATTCCTACAAGCAACATCATCTGATGCGGACTCTACAGGCTTTAAATAAAATAAAATTGGCCATTTCTGTGATCACACACACACACCAACTCAGCACCTCTCTGCAGACCTAAACCCTTGTGCTGCCAAGCTGGGGAGGGATCACCGGGGTGGTGCAGAGCCTGCTCAGCCACCGGCCTGGAGTTTTTTTGGGGGGTGCACAAAGCAAGGGTAAGTTTTGAGGGGGATGCTATGTGTGGGGCCGTCACAGCGGCAGCCCCGGGAAGGTGTGGACACAGAAAGCATTAAGCTAGAGCAAGCCTGAGATTGCTGTGATTTTAGGACCTGACCAGCCATCTCCAGAGCGTTGCAGAGTTTGTTGAAAGGCTGAAATTGCCTTTCCCGCAGTGCCTTTGGTCTAGCAGTGAGGGCACTTCAGCCAGCCCCACTAAGGGGGTTGGGTGTGTATATTTAATTTTAGTTTAGTTTTTTTTGTTGTTGTTGTTTTTTTTTTTTTTTTTTTAATGCAGGCAAAATATAATCCCCAGTCCTGCTAAAAAAAAAAAAAAAAGAAGATGTGTCTGGGTGAAAAACCCTGCAAGAGTTTTCCCTGGAGAGGTAAAAAAATAAGAAAAAAAAAAAATTCATGAGGGTCTCTTCACCTCTGTGCAATAAGTAAACCATGTAGCCTCCTCCAGACCCAGCAGGACTTTGGGGAGGATAGAGCCAGCTGCAGAAGGCTCCCCTCTTTACAGCAACTCTGGATCTAGCTGGGGTAACTACTGGGACATTCCTTACAGCTTTTCCCATCTCACAACCTCCCTCTTCAAGCTTCAGAAAAGAACTATGAAATAATCTGTGTCTTTTTTCCAATTCTCTGAAGGTTGGATGTGGGAATAACATATATTCCTCATGGTCACAGTCCACTCCTGCAAATCTCATTCAATATCCTTGTTGGATATTCGACATTTCTCTTTCCACTTCCATGTGTTTCTCTAGAGGCTTCAGAAAAGGTTCTGAACGGCCTGAGAAAATGTGTGAAGTGGACACCAATTTAAAAAATGGCTGTTCAAAAAAAGATTACATGGTTTGGGGGGTTTAACCTATCTTAAGTCTCTATTTATAGCTAAAGGACAGTGTTTCAAGGCAATCCAATTCCTAGTGGATTACAAAAATTGGGAGTTTGGCACTGAGATTGCTCCACCTGTGCAATGTGAGAAAATATCCACAGAGGATGCAAATGTCCTCAGAAGGATTGAAATTTGCCTCTGAGCTTGATGGGAATGAACTCCAACAAAGTGTCTCTTGCTCTATGGCCCCTTTCCATATATTGCTCCTGGTTTGTTCACAGAGTGTTAAAACAGGACCACAACTACTCTGGGAAAGAGATTTATTTGCTCACATCCATGGGAAAATAACTACACCAAACCATTCATGACAGCATACAGATTGTGTCCTACTTGGATAAATACCATTATATTCTCATTTAATTATGGAAACAATGGGCAGCTATAAAACTTTGTGTGAATACAAACATTGGTCCTCTGAAATCTTTACAGTCAGCAAGCATAGAGTACGAAAAAGAGTTCTCCATTTTTAAGTGGTAGAACCAATACTGGATAGAGAACATCAAAAACTGCTTAAGAGATTTACCCAAGACCAAGATACTTTCAGTCAGTGGCATCTTTGTTGTTGTTTTTTTTTTTTTTTTTTTGGATATCCAGCTTGAGACACCATAAGTGGAGTAAATTTTCAGAAAGCTTTGAGCACCTGCTCTCTGAAAAACTGGTTGCATTAAGGTATCTGAAGTTGAGCACCAAGAATTGCTGCATTGAAAAATAGGTTTGCATTAGAAATCCAAATTCCCTCAAACTGGTATTTAGGGAGGACCTAGTACTTTAGGCAGCTCTGAAAATCCTAGGCACCATGCACAGTGAGTGTTTATCTCTGACACCGGCAGATATAGGTAAACATCTTCCACTACTGCAGATTTAGTGAAAAGAAGCATTTCAATAGTTTTATTTTTCGTTAACTCTAAGGAGGACTATCTAAATAATTCAGGACTAGTAATACTATTTTTATTTTTCATTGGTAGTTTAAAAAACAAATGTACTCTTTAGATAGAAATTATATGTGAGAAAATGAAGTATTTCTCTTCTAAAACTTGATGTCTGGTTTCAGGTTTTATTTAATAGTCTTGGTTTCAGACTTAAATATTTGTTTTCTAATTTTTATTTCTCATGACGTGTAAATAACTAAGAAATATTAAATATTGTAATGTGCTTCCATTAAGACAATAACATTTCAAAGGCTAATGTAAAACCAAGCTGCTAAAGTTTACAATTTCTCTGTCCAGCAGTTCATTTATACAACTGCCCTGAGTAAATGCTATTATGCTACTTAGCAAATGGCCTTTAAGAGTTTAAAAATAGCTCAGTAAAGCTACTCAAAGGTAATACAACACTTCTCAGGCATCTTTAATTGAAGTTAAGAAGAAAACAGGGTTTTCTCATTAGTTGTTATTCACTCATTTATTTATACACAACAAAACCACAATTGAAACGTTCAGGAGAACTAATTGTGCTTCTTCCTATATATGGGACCACGAGCTTATTTTTCAGAAAGGTAAGATCTTAAATTGTAAAACTAGTCCTATTTTGGTGGACTGTTTCAGCTGCTTTTGTTATACTCTTTGTTGTTCCCATGTGAACCAGTGAAAACAGTTATTTGCTAACATATATTTTTGTGAGGTTTCTTTGCAAAACCTCACTGATCCCCTTTAACAGAAAGATTATCTTACATTAAAATTCCTGATATAATCAATTTGCAGTGTTTCTGAAACTGGTACAAATATGTAAAATCTGTGCTTTTAAAAGCTTCTGCTTTGAGTAGCCTTACACTCCATAATTGTGCCCTAGCAATTGTTCAAGCTCTATTGCATGGCCCATTCACAAAAAAAAAAAAGAATTTTTGTCGGGACGACGTAGCTGTAAAGAATTTGAATTTAAAAGTTCCTTACCTAGAGCTTCTGTTAAATTATATTAATTTAAAATATCTATGGAATGATAATTTTCCAAAACCACTAAAATTAAAAAAAATCAACAAACAAACAAATAAACCAAAAAAAAACCCAACAAAAAACCCCACAAAAAAACCCCCAAAAAACAAACTAAATAACCAAATGGATTATTGGGTTGGGTTTATGAAAACGACTCTTTACAGTAAGTAAAAGAAGTTTATCACAGTTTTGGCAAACTTGCATGAGTTCATACTGAAAAAGAAAAATCTTTCAAACATGTTCCTGATGACTTTTTAAAGACTTTTGCATGCTCTAGGCGTTTTTATATCTCTCAGTTGTAGGCCCTGAAGCAGTAGACCCCGTACAGCTTGTGCTTCTTGTCAGGGAAGCCGACGAAGCGCACGGCAGCCTCGCTGGGGCTGCAGCGCTTGCGGGGCCGGGAGATGGGGTAGCGCACACTGCCGTCTGCCAGCCAACCCGCGTCACACCGGTCGTACCCCAGCAGCTTCCAGGCAGCAAAGATCTGCCCCACCTTGGCGATCTGGGCCCCGTCCTTCAGGCACGCCTGCACCGCCTCATCGTACGTCAGCTTGATCGGGTGGATCAGGTAGTAAAAACGGCCTGGCAGGGGGGGATAAGGGAAAGAGATAATGCCACGATACAGCACAGGGCTTCTACAATTTTATAACACTAATTAATTATCATATCTAATGGATACATCTAGTCCAAGAATCGTCTGCCCCTAGAACCTCCCTCAGGTCTGCCCCTCCCTGGAATCAAGCTGGAGGTCTCAAGACCCCTTCCTTCTCCACCATCATCCTCTTCAGTGTTCTTTGGATCTTCTCCAAGCTTTCCAGGCCTTCTAGGTTGGTTTAACTACAATGATATCTCATTATGTCCTTCTAGGTACATGTCCGTTCCCAGACAAGTTGTACTCATTAAAATCTTTTTCCTTGAAAAGAATGTTAAACAAAAACTTGAAGAATTTTGAGAATTTGGCACAAAGCTTGAGAAAAGGGGTTTAGAAGCTGTTAACCGCTATTTTAAAGTGCTAGAAACTATAATACAACTATACTAAAAACCTATATGCTACAAATCTTAATAATCTTAAGGCGTTATTGGAGCTGTTGGCGGTGTGAAGGTTGGGCTTGGTGATCTCAATGAGTCTTAATGAGTTAATGAGTCAACGACTCAATGATTCTGATATCTGGGTTTAGAGATGTAACAAGAACTAATGTTTTTTGCAACAGAATGTGCCATGGAAAATTATGCATAGCTGAGACAACTGATTTAAAGAAACCAGCCAAGCAAAGTAAAGAAACAATGAAGAAGGGAACCAAAGCAGCCAAGCAACACCGAGTTGCTCTATAACCAAGGGTATTGTCTTAAAGAAGATAAATATGTCTTAGAACTTAAGAGTTAATTTACTCTTAGAACTTAAGAATTGGTCTAAGAACTTAATGTTGGCCCCCAAACTTAGAATTTTGGGGGCTCCAGAAAGAAACGGCCACCAGAAACCCTCAATGAAGCCCCTCAGAGACCCTGTAAGTGTATATATGCTAATAAGTGTTGGGAAATGTCATGAATATGTAACAGGAATGTGGGGAACAAAAATGAATAATCATGTAATGCTGACATATCAGCTGTAGCTGAGATACATGAATTTGCCAAAATGATTGCCAGTGCACCCAGTACACCAAAATAAAGAAAGCCTGACTTCTAAACTCACAAACTGGGTCTTAGAGGTCTCTTTAAGAGCTGATTTTAGGCAACAATTCTATGAGTACAGTGATGTTGATAATGCAATGGTGAGTTTTGAGGAGAAGTGAAGATGTTTCACTGAAGAATCATGTCAAACAGTGCTTGATTTTGGACTGTGCTGTTTGGATTCTGCACTGTTAAAAATGTTGTGATTTTTTTTTATGGTGAGTTGATAAGTACCAGGAGTAAAAAAAAGAAAAAGCAAAAAAAACCCAATCTAGGTACAGAAAACAGATCATTTGAAAAAAAAAAAATGTAGACTATGTTTATTTCTGCTGATATCAAAGTATGGGATCCCCACCTTACTTGTGCCCCGTGGTAACTGAACTGTCCATCCCTGGAAGTGTTCAAGGCCGGGTTGGATGGGGCTCTGAGTGACCTGGTCTAGTAGGAATTGGCCCTGCCCATGGCGGAGGATGAGCTTTAAGGTCCCTTCTGACCCAAACCATTCTCTGATTCTCTAACTTTCATCCTCAGAGGTAGAAAAACAGGAAGAAAAATATCAGGGAAGAAGGATGGCAAGATTTGGCAGAGGGACCCTGCTCTTCATTTAACTTTATGGTACCAGATGCATTTACTAATGATGACAATGACAGTGCAGTGAAGCATCTGAAGAACCCTGTAGCTTTCAGGGAGAGCTGATCTCCTACAGCTGTATTTTACTGTCAGAGAGGCAAATCAGAAATACCCAAAGCAGTGCAGGTCTATGTTATGATCCCAGTAATAGTTTAAAATAGTGAAAAAACTTGTGAGTTTTCCTCTTGGCAGTAAGATTCAGCCTTTGGTAGCTTTCGAGGGTGGGTGGCTGGAGGCAACACATGTTGTTTGCTCTCTGACAGGGTGGTGACCTTGTTTCTGACTAAAAACAAGCACTATTTTTTTTCTCTAAAAAGGCCAAGGTATTGAACAGCTTCTCAGAAGGAGAGTTTGAACCTGTACTAGAGCAAAATCGTGGCTGTTGAAAGATTTTATGAGCAGTTCTGCAGTTCTGTTTCTCTTTAAGCACCAAAGGGTACATGCTCACTCTAACACAGCACTGAACTGATAGTGCTGATAAGGAAAACATGCCTCTGTCTCAAGGTAATGAAAATATATACCAGCAAATAAAGCTCAAGAAGGAAGTCTCCCCTACTAATCCATAAGCAGCAATAATATTGATTTCATTTATCAAGGCAATAAACATTCATTGTAAGCAATTCATTGATTATACTTGGGGTTATTTATCATCACTGATTTGACACAAAGTGGATTGCAGAGGAATAGTGGGTTTTTTTGAAGGTATAATAATTTCCACATAAATTCACTACTTTTCAATCTGTTCCTGAAGAGGCAAGTTAGATGAAAAAAAGAAGGATTTTATTAATGTGGGGATCTTCTAATTACAGAGGACACTCTCTACTTCTTAATTAAGAATGTACTCCAGAACAAGATCCCTTTTCTGTATGGTAAAAACTCTGCTCAGTTTGAAATTACTTCTTAGTGACAAAAAAAGTGATGAGCAAGCTAAGAGTTGTGTAAGCTTCAGATTCCTGTAAAAAACACATAGGTTGTCTTTTTTTCCTAAGTGAAAAAAAGTCTGGTCAGATGACAATACAAAGACAACGGAATTAACTTTGTCCAAGGGTTGGAAATTGTATACCAAGACAAGAACACTTTAACAAAAGGTATTTACATTGCAGCTGTGGCAGAGGAGAAACTTTAAAAAAATTTCATTGCTGTCAGAGACAATATCTACAGTATTTCTACAGAAAACTATTGAGAACAGATAATCTATCCCTTTGTAAAACACTTTTTCAACTCCATCTCAGCAAGTCGAGAACATTTATGACGTAAAAAGAATATTAAGTGGAAAAGTGTTACTGATATGCTATTAAGAGGTTTCCCCAAAACAAACAGAATTTCAGACTTTGGGGAAGAGGGATCTGGACTGATAGTATGTAAACTTCACCTAGCTTACTTAGTTCCTCTTCAAACCATATGTCCATGGAATGTAATTTCCTAGGGATTTGCAGCGAGGTCAGGCTTTTGATATATGACACCAATAACAAAACTCTAATACTCTGCCCCTTTATTAAATAAGAGAAATTTAATAGCAAACCCTACAAGAGTACCATGTGTATCCAGATTACTCCTTTAATAAACTCCATACAGATTTGCAGTTTTCCTCCTGACAACCAGTGAGAAGAGCTCCTAACTGTTCAATCTTAGTATCTATTAATTGCTGTGGAAGGAGAGGGAGGAACTAGCTGCGTCTCTCTTTCTCATTAATACCTCATAGTTGGGTCACTCCAACAGAGGATGGGATTGCTTGTTTTTTCTTCTCACAACCAACTCATGGGGCAGAGGCATCCCTCAACCCCACTAGAATAGCTATTTTAAGCTTTTTGCATGTAGCAGAACAGCTTAAAGAGGAAAACACCAGCAAGTGACCTAAATACCCCACATCCTTGTTACTGTGGGATTTTGAGGGATGATCCATCCTTGGAAATTTCTCCAAGCTCAGCTCTAAATTGAGAGATTTATTAGTCAGTTTTTCTTATGAAAATAAGAATCAAGGTTAAGACCTGATAAGTATTTTGATATCCAGTGTTCATCTCAGACAGCTGGTTTTGAATTAAATATGTGGGAATATTATTTTATTAAGTGCTCCAATACCAACTCAGAAGCATCCACTTCTAATAAAGGGTATGTAATTTTATTTTGGGTTTGTTTCTCTTTTGTGGAACAATGGTTACATGTTCCCAGTGATAAAACACTCTGCAATGGTCAAATGAGAATTAGGCAGGTAGGACTTCCCACACCTTTCTCCCATTTAAATGGTAGAGGTGTTTAGCATGAATTACTGTAATAAACAGGTGCTTTTAACATAATCCTTAAAATTTATTCCTTGTATTCTTTGTCAACATGAGATTTTTACTTGGATCTCCTAGAGCTGATGGACGATCAATTATGAACCATGTTTCTGCGTGCAAAGTATATAACAAAATGTATGTTAATGAGCAGAAAGTGTGAAGCAATCTCTACTTGTACCTTATGTTTTCTTTCTTTGAAAGTGCTTAATTAGAGAGGAGTTAATAAATATGTTTTCATTTAGCTCATTAAGCACTTTTCAGTGCAAAATAGTCTCATGGTTTTTCCTTCAAAAAACCCAGCTGTTCTCCTTCAGATGCCCTTTGAAACTAAACAAAGAATAACCACTCAGCTCTTCCATTATATATTGCTTTTCCTATGCCTTTTAGGCTCTCTGGAGAAGACTGTAACAAAAGGATTCATCTGCATTTATTCCCCCAAACTGTATGGAAGGGGAGCACCCCCATTCTTTGGGATAAGGCAAGAAAATAAATTAGGGTTGTCTGCAGCCCTGGCAAAACTTTGGACCATGGCAGGTTGTCAGGAACCTTCAGCTTTCCTAAAGGCAACATGAACTAAAGTGGCTCTCACTGTGAAGGACAAGAGAAGGAGAAACTGGTTGTAAGGGAGCAGAGCTGAGTCCTCAGACACCAAGAAATTCCAATTTGGAATTTGAGAGTTCCAATTTTGGAATTTTCACAGTTAAGTTAGATACTTCCCAGCTATGTATATTCATTTTCAACAGCCTTTGTTAAGAAAAGGCATGTAAAAACATGGGGAAACATTGCCATCCAATGCAGGCAGAAAAAAAATCATGTTATTTCACAATATTTTGATGGATTTCATAAATAACATTAGGCTAAATTAGGCTAAACATTCTTTGCATTGTTTGGTGAAACACATCTCTAAATATTCTTATAAACTCGTAAACTGCTGGTACTACTAGACAGAAAGGGTGTGAAACATTTTCCTGGTTTTGGGCAGAGAACATGAACGAATCTTCTATGAAACAACAGAAAAATTTGAGTATAAATCAATTATACAGGAAGAAAAAAAATGTACAAGTATTACATTTGCCTTAGTTTAAGAAAAGACACTGTAGAGGGTAATATTATAGAATAAAAATATTATTTTATATTATATTGTAAACAAGTTTTGCTCAAACAATTTCCCTGTGCAGGTAACAGAAATGAAAGTAGAATTTTTCATTAATGGTGAAACTTTTTAACCAGTCTGTTTTTGTACATCCATCTCATCACAGAGGGGATCCAACAGCTCCAGCGTGAAAATGCTGAGCCTGAATTTGAATTCATTGCATTGATAACTACAGTTTCATTTTATTATCTTAATGGCTAAATATAGATTTTCTTTTTTACCTTTCTTCTTCAGGTAAAATACAAGCTTAGCATGCATTTCAGACAAAGATTTTTTTAGTTTTACTGTTGAATTATTTAGAATGGAACCCTTCTTTTTTATTTATTTTTTTTTTAATGATCCCTGAGATCATAAGGTTTTTGGGGGATTTCTTTCCCTAAAAAGAATCCAGTTAACAGAAATCTAAACCTCACTTGACTGCTTTTTTTTTTTTATAGAAGCTCTCACAATTAACACTTTTTTTGAGCTCACCTTACACTTCCCAGGGATCTTGGGATTTTCCCAACTCCCTTACATAAAGCTGAAGTCTCCTCTGTTTCATACATTCAGGAGAGTCCAGTAGTCACTGCCACTGCTGAGAATGCAAGGTCTTTTGATTAATTCTCATTTTCCTTGGCTGTTCCTGAGCTGTGAGAATCAATATTGGGTATTGCAGAAATAGCCTTTTTTGCCTGCAGCCACTCTTTTTGAAAACTGGCAATTCCAACCCAGTGGCAAAATGGGTTATTATATAGCTTTTCTCTTTACACTGAGAAAGGCAACATATGCCATTAAACACATGTTTAAGCTATTCAAAGTGCTGAGCTGAAAATAGGGAGCTGGGGTTTTTCGGAGCGTGGCTGGATTAACTTTAGGTGCTGAGGTGAGCTTGGGACATGAATAGTGGAGAGCATAGCAGGGATGTGTGAGGACAGTGTGATATGGTGAGTTAAGGAAATGGATGCTGAGAGAAGCAGAAGTCTGGATTTTCTGCTGGTTTCTTGAGAGACTGCCATGGCATTGAGTTGTGGGGAACACGCACACACATGCACATATATATATATATATATGCATATAAAGAGATAGAAGGAGTGAAAGAGGGAGAGAGAGAGAGAGGGAAAGAGCTATCTCACCCTATTGCTGTGTAGTGTTCTGTCTTGCACGTCAGTCTAACAAACTTACCAAGGTTGAAATTCATTTCAGTGTCTTGTCTTTGATTGTCCTCCTATCTTATACCTTATCCTCACCTCATTCCTCTTTCTGCCTCTTTCTCTCTCCTTGTTGTGTCATTGCACAGACAATATTTATGTCAGTACTTCTTTTTCTTTTTTTTCCCCCAGAAATTATACTTGTTTTTCCTTAAGAGGCACTGTCCAGCTTCGTGTGTAAAAGGGTGGTGAGCAGTAGTCACAAGCTTTATAAACAGTGCAGCCAGCGTATTTTAATTAATTTTCCCTGATTATTTTATTCCTTAGTTATATCTACACCACAGGGTTAAATCTGAATATAATAGATGAGTTCATGTAGGATTTCACCTTGGATAAATGAAGGAAGAAAAAACAGAGCGAGTATCTCATGGAATGATGCAGCATGATAAAAATCAGCTAAACTTTTGTTTCAGATCACTTCCAGCCTAATTTAATATTGTTGGCTTCAGGATTTTCTTTTTTTTTGAGAGAGAGCGTGGAGCAGACTTAGCACTAGAGCATATCTTCTGAAAGCAAGGCTTATGTTTATTTTTTGCTATGCTCTAGGACAAAACTACTTCACTGTGGATAAGCAATCTGTGCATAAACAAAAAAAAAAAGCCATGTCCCATGGTCTGGGTGGGCTGCAAGCCAAACATATGCAAATTTGTGTAGGAATTATCCAGAAGTAGGATGCTGTAGAGGACTGTAGACTCCTTATGCATGTGCGCTTGCAGCCTTGCTCTCAGTTACAGCAACGCTCTCTAAATCCTTTCCATCCACTAGATAAAACCTGAAATGATAGCAAGCTGAGAGCGAACCATTTAATTTTGTTTCATACATAAAGTAACATCTACTAACAGCAAAAGAAGCTTGCAGTTGTTAAAATAAGGTTTACAGCAGTCCAACCTCAGAGCAAAAGTGAATGGGGTTTTGGCAACGTGCTAAGATTAAGAACCTAAATTATTAAGGAATAAAGCTAGAAATAGGTTTTCTGATAAGAAGTATTAGTCATATTAGACCTAGTACATGAGCAGGAGCTGCCTGACACTGTAGTACAGATGAAGTGATGGTTAGAATTTTTTGAGGATATATTTAAGCAATATGAGTTGAATTGTAATTGAACTTAACAGGAAAGTTGAATTAATGAACTGCAGGTTTCTTCATCACTTTAACTGAATTAAACTGGGCATTTATCAACATTGAAAGGGTACATATAAATTTTAATGAGGTGAAAGTGGAAATATTAGGCACTCCTGCCAGTACAAGTCTTGAGTTATAAAAACGACTTACGTGAGCACTGGGCAAAGAGGACGTTACTCTGCACATGTGTCCCCATAAATTCAACAGCAATATCTTCCAAGCCCAATATAAACTCCGACAAATCAAATACCACTCTCTGCCAGCAGACTTTCTTGCCTAAGCACAGAAAGAGTCATTTGTGAAGTGGGGGTGAAGAAAGCTCTTACCGTTGAAGTTGGAAGTGAAGCAGAAAACGTCATATCGGCTTTTTTCCTTGTCCCAGAACCCGTAATTCCTGACCCCAGGCACTGTGTTCTTCCCTCCACAGGGCTCCCGGGGCTTGGTGATGGGGTACTGCACAGATCCATCGCTAAGCCAGCCAGCGTTGCACCAGTCCAGCCCCGATCTCCAAGCGTCGTAGAGCTGGTCAAAGGAGGCGATGACAGAGTCCTGCTCCATACACGCCCGCTGAGCCTCATAGAAATTCAGGTTGTACCGCCCCAGCCGTGGGGAGTAAGGGAACACCACACCTGTAGTGGGGGGAAGGAGGGAGCATCACTAGGTACTGAAAGAGGAAACAGGTTTTACAGTCACCAGAAGGAGAAATTAAAGGTTAAACTCCAGGATGTGTGTCAGGACTGTAGTGATTGCTAGGGGAAAACACTCTGTCAGCAGCACATTAGCATTGGGTTTGGAAAGGGAATAGGGATGCTGCCTCACCTAGTTGGCTCATCTCCCCACAACCCCATTCCTTTCCCAGTGGGAACTGTGCCAGGCCTGGACACTGCTCCCTTCCCCAGCTTTGCTGTCACACAGTAATCTCACCCTCGTGCTCTCACAGTGCTTAAAGAGGAGCGGAGCAGGATGGAATTTTGCAACTACATTTCTTTTTTTGTCAGAAAATTCCAGTTTATCCCTTGCAAGATAAAAGTCTCATTTTAAAAAAATCAATTAAACCCTAGCCTTGTTCTACTTTTTTATCATTATACTTTTAATTTTAATTTTTTAATGGGATTTGGGGATTTCCTAGTAGTCATTTAAAAATAAAAAATAAATTGTTGAACTATTTCTATGAATTATTTCTTTTTACTCATAGACATTAAAATGAAATTTTTTGATCAACATAAAAGAGTGCTGTGTTCTGTTCTTGGCATGTGCCCTTGTGAATATTTCCTGAGAATTTCAAGACAGTTGTCTTTTGTTTGCTTGTGGACCTGAAAAATGCTTCCTTCCATCCTGGAAGACCAGCCACAGGCCATCCCAGAGCCCTTTCTGATGCTCATTATTGCTGAGCCATTTCAAACAGACATGGCGGAGAGACCTTCTCACAACAGAGGACATCCAAGAGGACATGGGAAATACTTTAGAATTGCTTTGGAAGTAACATCTAATCACAGACATTGCTCTTATCTGACAGATTTTCTACAGTATATTTTCTGCTTGTTTTATAAAAAAGATCTGAAGTTAAACATTACTTCTTGGAAAGATGTTCCAGGAAACACTGAGGAACCACCTCCCCAGGTGGCTTTGATAAAAGAGAAGAGAAAGACTTGAAACAAAGTTTTGGATCAGACCACCCTAATCTTTGACAGGGTTTAGAAACTTAACCTAGATCTAAATTTTACAGTTGGCTTTAGCCCAGTCTCATAATACACTGAAATAAAACGGTATCAGAGAAGATCCAGCTCAGAATTGCTTATCCTCAAACCTCTATGTAGAACTAAGTGCTGTAGGATGTAGAGGAACTGAAGACAAGGTAACACATGAGCCAAAAACTTTATACTGGTATAAACATTCATCTTTATTTTTGCTTTCTCCCTGCTGATGAATCCTCATGCCTATGACATCTTCCTTGTCCTTGGGGCAGTGAGGAGTAGGACAGAGAAATTACAATGTGGTCATACAGGGTTTTCACCATGGGATGAAGCCATTCTTTCCAGACCTTCAAACCCATCTCCGTGTCTATTCCACCAATATCTTAAAGTCCCCTTTCTTTTTCTTCTCTCCCTCACCCCTCTATTGTCCAAGAAGTGCTATTTTTGATAAAAATCTATGTTATTGCTAAACCTTAGGGACTTGGTCCAAGAAAATGAAGCATACAAATGTAAACTTGGCAGGGTAATAATAAACAATATTTTGCGCTCCTTCAGCAATTAGCTAAACAGTCTGCTTCAGCCTTTTCCTTTTGTAAACCCTTTGTTAAAGGGCATTTCAGTTATGGGCTGTTCTGAGCTGTAAAGCATGAATGTAATGTAACACAACACGTGTGTCAACTGTAGCTTCATAAACAAGAAGCTGAAGATGTTCCATATTTTTCTGGACCTCTGTTTTTCTTTCATCTCTATAAAAAAATTTATTCACTCTTCCTCAGTGCTAGTAGATAGAAATATCACTGGCTACAATAAAAATTTAGCAAATGTCATAGGAGTCAAACCTTTAATACTTTATTAGAAATCCAATACTTATTACTTTTCCAGAACTACATTTCCCCAGACAACCAATTCCTTGTACAGTACATGTGTCTGATTTGCATATACATGTAAAAAAAACCCCTAAAATCAGCAGAGGTGGGTAATTTTTAATCAAGATATAAGTTTGCATACTTCTAATAACTGAGCAAGAATTAATTGAAAACTATTTTAACAGATTGGATTCCTTAAGGTTTCCCAAACAACTTTTTTAAAGGGGTTAAGCATGTATATAAATGTGTTACAAATCTGGGTTTGACAGTTTGGGATGTGATGTTTTCATAACATAAATATGCACTAAACTGTAATATTAGCTTTGGGTTATATTTGAGTAGACAGCATAGAAGCCCATTTTTTGTTAGAGTTCATCTGCAGTACAAGCCTGCAACTGATTAGCATTAATTTCACCCTACAGCTGGGGGTGGCCATGGGCAATTTTGCAGAGGAAAATTGACTGTGTGCGTGTTTTGTGCAGCTTTGCATGATCTTGTCTTTTTTATTAATTTTTTCTCCCTTTCATTCCCCTATGAAACCTAGCTGAAATTCATAGTTAGATCTTACTGTTTGTCTTCCCTTCCTTACACTTTATCAGTGCTGAACTTTTGTCAACTACAGGGCGCCTTGCTCAGTCTTGGATGTTGCAAACCCATCAAGGGATAATCCATCCCACCTGTTCCTGAATGGACAAAAGCTGTTCCACAACTTGTTTCTGTTCCCTAAAGTACAGACTGAATCTGAACTCCTGACTCTAGCCCTTTGTTCTGCCACTAGACAAAACACTCATGCCCAAATGCTAACAAACTGTTTGAAAAATGGAGGAAGACAAAAACCTCCAGCATCAGAAGGTTAAAATCTGGTTAGTTCGTGGGAAGAGGGAGCTGAGGAGCTTTAACCTGACCTTTGTGATTCCTCTCCCTGCCCCAAGGAAGCAGCTGAGTGACATGTGGAGTCTGAGTGGGCATGGTAATCTAAAGTATGGGCTTCTCTCCCAAACCTATGGTGCTCTAGAATGGGTCCTACCTCTAGGGAAAGACCTCCTTAACTCCAAAAAGAAACAGGAAGAACCTGAGACACATCAACTCAAATGAGAATAAATCTGTTAATGAAAGAGGAGGGATAGGTGAGGCTTGCTCGAGGCACCTGTGACAAAGGAACTGTAGTTCAGAAAATGGATATTGTAGTGGAATTTAGGATTTCAACCAAATCAGAACATAAAAATTGGATGTACAGCTTATCCTCCTCGTAGGAATGCCTGTATTTCCATGAATGCCTTACATTCAAGTGCACAAACCTACAACTTTGCTCCAGCTACTGTGGTTTTTGGGTAACATATCTGTGTGTCCTCTGTAAGTCATTTGTATTTCAGAGTCTTCTATGCAGGTAACCCCTAAAATTTGGTGCAATTACTCAGTTGCTTCAGACACACTGTCAGTGCAAGGACCTTAGAAAGCTCAACTCCTGTAACAATTTATAGGTGTCTGTTAAGCCAACACCACACATAATTAGCAGTTTTAAGAGTATTGACATGCAGGACAAAATAACACAAATTTCTGTTGACCCATATGGGGGGGGGAGGGGGAAAGGTATTTCCACAGCCAGGGTAAAGAAATGGGCTTCCTTGAGTTCTAGCCTGAACAGAAAAGTAAGTTTTCTTGTAGCCAGTGTAAACAAGGGGTAACAGTAGGGTTTGCTATATACTATACTGTAGGGTACAGTTTTATGCTGGCAGGATCATACACTCAATGGCAAAATTTTTCCATGCTGGGTTCCTAAAATTCTGTAAAAACTATTAAGTCCCTCATTTTCACGGAGAATCTGTCTCCATTTTCTTGCCTGTCAGGGCTGTCAGATGTCTGATTACTCAGCTACAGGGTGGGCTGCCAGCTGTCAGCAGGTATCAATCTCCCTAAAAACGAAACTGAGGGTTGAAATACTGTCCCTGAGGCCCACAGCATCCCATAACCATGCTGCCAGTGAGGTTGCTAATTTCTGACATATAAAAGCATTGGAACTAGACTCGTCTGGCCTAAGGCATATTATTCCCTTATTTTTCTACAGCCTTTATCAAAATTTGAAGACTGTTTTCTTCCCTTGCTCTTCTTGGGCTAATATTAGCCCTAATTTTTTCAGCATTTTTCCTTTTGGGTCATCATTTCCCGATAATTTTTTGAAATTTTATTTCTCCTGCATCTTTCAAGGACCATTTCCCACAGCATGTGCAAACACAGCTGTGTCTGCAAGGACTTGTTACCCTGTCACAGAAGAAATTACTGTCAGTCTGTCACGACTTACTCTTGTCAACCCCCAGCTGGTTTTTGCAAGAGTTTCTGTTCCATTCTAGGGATCAACAAAATGTGTCCCATAAAACCAGTTATCCCCCAGAGAATGTTTTTTGTGTATGAATGTAACAGCAACACACAGAAGAAACAAATACAACATACAGTATTAGGCTAAATCTGATTTTTCCTGCTCTTGAGAGCATGGAGTTGGTTTCATATTGGCTTCAGCTTTGAATTCCCCTTTGCTTTAGCGACCTGAAGACCAAATGACTACTTTAGAAAATGACTGTTTTGACAGTTTGTAAAAATTTGTTTATATGAAGCTTATGGATTTGTTTGAGCTATTGCAAACTACAAAGCCTGGTTTTGAAAGGAATGCCTGTTTTTTTTTCTCCCTTGGATATAAAGGCTAACATACCTCTAAGTAAGATCATAAATGCTGATGGTTTTTGGTTCATGGAGAGCTACACAAAGAGTTAACTTCTATCTAGAATATGCTTTCTACAGAGGTTTTGAAGGCTCTATCTAGATCTTCATATTTCTGTCAGTGTTGGATGTAAAAAATAATTATTTTATAGCCTGTATTGCAATCTTAGTGTATTCAGTCATCACCTTTCTCTGAAGACAGAAACTATTAAAAAATGTTTAATAGAATAAAAATTTGCCTTTGGCAGTTTAGCTTTGTATTGCTTTCTTTGTCACCTCTCCCATGGATCTCATGAAGGAATAATACACTCAACCTGTGCCTGAGGAATACACCTCAGAGCCAGTGCTGGAGCTTTCATGCGCCTGGGAAGCCAAACATACCACTCTGATGCAGTGAGATTCATTACAATGCCAAGCATTTGCAAGAAAGTAAACCAGAAAAGCATTAACATAAAGAAAATTTAGTGTAGGACAGTAAAACATCATCATAAATGAAATTTAATGTAAACTGAGAATTCTTTCTTTCCTTATGACTCTCAACAGGAATGCTTGCCCTTGGAGACCTTTTAATTTGTGAAGTATTTGACTTTCAGAATATTTAACAGAGAGTGTAAAACTCATGATTCATTTTTTTATGTGCAGGAGAGGAGTAAGACCATTTCAGAGAGAAAATGGCTTTGGTGAGGAGGTCAATACAGAGAATGTTCTGCTTTCTACAGTACTTGACACTTGCAGCTCTTGGGCCCAGCCCAACCTCCTGCACTTAGATCAGTCCTTGTACTTCAGGCTACAAACAAGATGATAATCGTGACATGACTGAATTGTTCTTAAAGATACCGGTTGTGTAAAACTGCAGTGAATTCTAGTTCTGAGCTTTTGCTGGTAGGCAGCACTGCCTCAGTAGGGGGGGGGAGGAGGAAATTCTGTATTCTGTATTAAATAACAGTGAAGAAAACATACAACAAAAATGTAACAAACACAGATTGGATCTAATTCCAACATTTTTTCAAAGCTAAATGTACCTAGCTATTACGAACAGTTAATTTAATGACAATCCCAGAAGGCCTTCAAGTCTAGTAAGAATAAAGCACCACAACAGTGGGAGAAGAAAAAAGGTCCATTGAGGTAGAGGTCAACAATCTTCATATTGATACATGAACATGCTTCCACCAAGCCAAAGCTGTGCTGCTTGTACAGGGACCTCACATGGGAGTCATCAGCTGCTCTGCACTGTTAGTGGGCATTCCTGTATGTAAATGGCATTGTGTTGCTGTCAATTAACATCCTTAAGGCCACCATCTCAGGACATCAGGCTATTGATGCAAATTCTTCCACTGTGAGATTAACCTGATCATTTACAGCAGACATAGAATGTTGGAGTGGGCTGATATATATTTTAATTTTTGTTCAAATTTGCTCAAATACACTAAATTAATGTATTTGATGCCAGCACTATGTAAAGGCGCAGATGAGCTAAAAAAATAAGCACAGTGCCATGCAAAGAGAGGGATATATTCCATCAGCTATATATATATATATCCATTGTAATATTAGTACATTTTAATACTCACCATTTTATTAGGAAACTGCAGTGTACTATAGACCCAGAATCACTGGATTTAGTTGACATAAGCAGGACTGACACTCTCCCTGCTCTTTTCTCACTTGAAATGTTAAGTTTTACCATGAGGTTTTGCAAAGGAGATGTCCCTGCCAGTGTAAGAAACATCACTCCATAACGTCAGAAAGGAACAGTCATAAGTCTTTCTCATGTCTGACAAAAATCTTTTAAATCTTGTGTTAGCCAGACACTAGTTAAAATACATAATTTTTCCTTTGAGTGTAGATTGGGACATACTTGGCTGAAGAAATATCATTCCTCCTATCCTTATGAATTTCTTATTTCAGAGGAGGGACCCTGACCTTGTATCCAATGGGCTGGTGCTGTATTACAAAACACCACCAGTAAAAAGGGTAGAAAGTCTCCCTTTTTTTTCACTGGCCTTACTCTATGCAGTAAAGAAAAGATTCCTCATTTCTTTCTTACTCTAGAATCAATCAAATATTGCCTTTCAGATACAGATTTCTTGTGTGTGCACTGGCATTTGTACCAAGCTCTCCTTTCCTTTTCTATAAGGATCCCTCTGGCAAGGTAAGTATAAGTGATGTGTCTTCATGAAACTTGTAGTTTACTCCTGTGTTCAGTGTAGTGCTTTGGGGAAAAAAAAGGCCATTTATATACATTGAAACTCATAACACTTATCTGAATTTCACAAGAAGGAAGGCAAGTTGAATTTTTGGTCCTCTTTGAACCTATTTCCCTAATTTTTCAAATGATTTGTGCTCTACTGTTTTCAAGAATATTGTTGAGGGAAATACCTAGAGACTACACGTAGGAGTTGTCTTGACAGACAATACAGATCTATTTTGCATCAGTGCAAGGATGGAAAAAGCCAAAACTGTTGTCTCTGGATAACTACTTTTTCATCTTTGCAAGAAAGATTTGTATTTGCTTGATAATTTAAAATGTCCTGAAGTTTTGTAAAATTGCCATTAGGGGCAAATGTAATGTAATTTTGCCTAGGTAAAAAGATCCAGTGACTTCTACAAAATGACAGGAGCAAATTAAAAACACATGGAGTTCTTCACACTATGTTTGCTCATTCTTTTTTGGCTCCTCTTACAAAAAGTCTCACTGGAAGCTGAATATGTTGTAGACTTGCATAAGTTAGAGCAGCTCTAATGTTCTTCTAATTTATGATTGTTGTCATGGGCTGTCAGGCCAAGACTCCCCAGAGCATAATGAATTCTGCTCCTCAGCTTGCTGTTATTACTGACAATACAATATCAGCAGTACAAGGAGAAAAAAAAATAATAAATCAGGTATTTAACACAGCATAAATCTGACGCAGGGTATAACTCAGGTGGTACTTACCTTCCAGATTCAGAGTCACCACTGCCGTGTCATCCTCCAGTCCCTCAATCACCTCACACTTGTACCTCCCGTAGTCCTCCAGCATTATGTTTGTGATTACAAGGGAGGCATCATTCTCACTGCTCTCCCTCAGGAACACTCTCCCGTGGTAGCTCCCGTAGCTCTTCCTGTGGTGACCCATGGCCACAAAAACATCCAGTTCCTTGAGGTAATCATAGGTGAGTTTGGTCCACTTGACCCGGATTTTGTGGGCTTCTGAGCCAGCTGTTGATGTGTGTTCATGGTAGAATTTACATGGCAGTGTGATATTGCCACCCCGATGAGAGAAGATTTTGGCTTGTTCTGCTACCACAAGTAGACGGGGTCCATTTTCTGCTGGGATTCAAGGAGAAGAACAAGGGAAAACAACAACCCCCCCAAGCATTAGTTTTCCTTTTACAAAATGGCTGTGATCAATGCCGTAACAATCATCAGCTATGTTATATATTAGGTCTGCAGGGTCATTAGGTCTGGAGTAATTTTCTACCTATGCAGTAGGAGCGTGGGTAAACTAGTTGTAAATAATTATTTACTTAGCTGTAAATATATCTGTGCTCACCCCACACAGGCAGAGGCCATCCTATACACCCCACAGTCATGAAGACGGAGTTATGTAAATATATTTACAGAGTTCCATAGCTGATGGATGAATGTCATCATCCATAAAAGGCTCCACACAAACTTTCCATGTTTTCCTGTGGGTTGTTCAAGAGCTGTGTCTCAATGCTCTATATTTTTTTCATTATTTAATTTTTCTCCACGGACTCAGCCTATTCAGGCAACAGCATATAAACCTCCTCACAGTCTAGGATGCAGTGAATCCCACTCACAAATCAGAAAAACCATCACAGTACCAAACAACACTATCTATATTGATGAAAAGTGTCAGCATAATTCTTAAATAAATATTTTAGACATTTTCTATTTGTATTTTATTCTAACTTTTGAGCATGAGTTCCTCTTCTGACCAGAGTAAGGAAGTTCAGTTTATCTTCAAATGTAAAATCTGATCCTCTGTTGCTCACTTTCTTCATCATCTCAACTTGGTTTTTCCTCATCTGTTTTTTCTGATCTCCTTCCTACTCATCACTATTTTATCTCTGATATTTTGATCTCACTTTTCGCTCAAACCTGTATTTAACTGTCTGGCTCTTCTCCTCATCCCAGACTTCCTGCTTTTCTTCTCCCTACTGGGTCACTACAGCAGATGTTACTCTGTGAAATTGTTACACTTATGACAGTCAGCTAGAGCAGGTGCTCGCTTCCAATCCTGAGTCTCTGGGGTTTTTACAGGGAAAACTCTGGGAAATGCAGATTTCATGTGGCAGTCAGCAGATCTGTCCAAAAGTGGGAACTTTTGGTAACTCTTGCTTTTCAACTCATGCAAAGTTTGCAAAACTGATTCAGCAAGCTCAGTGATTCTGTTGGTGTTGCTGCCCTCGACCACTGAGACATTGACTGAAACCAGCCATGAATCATCAGCTCACTGGGGAAACAGTCTCCGCTAACAGGTTGTGAAGAAAGATTTTGCAATCCCCCATGTGCGTTCAGCAAGTAACTATAACTGCTTAGAAATGTGATTCCCAGCTCTGACGTTCAGTCTGGCTCTCTCTAAATTCAAGAAAAACCATTTGGGATAAGCTCCCAGAAGCAGAGGCTGCTGAGAGGATGATCCTGTGAAGGCCAGCAGCAATTTTCTGCTGGTATCCCTGGGCATGAATATGGATTGGCCAGACAAAACCACAGAAATGCATAAAAAATATCATCAGCCAGGGACATGTGGATGACTGAAGGAGGGGAGGACTAGGACGGAGATGGGCTGACAGACAGAGTTTAGGTGATGAGTATCCCACCCTGTCAGCTGTCTGTCCACAGCACTGCAGGAGTCTCTGGTGTGTCCACAGCTGCAGGGGGTAAAGGGAGATATTCAGATCTGTAGCTCATAAGTATCTCCAGACAGTCCCAGGCTTCTGAGCCTTGTTGACGGGTCTGCAGTTGAATAATATATTCACCTAAATTGCAGCCTCAGATGGATTTCACTCCCTGTCCACACTAACTACACCAAGTAGCAGAGGGGACACCAGGGTAATGCAGTATTTTATGGTTATAAAAACACATTCAGGAGTGATAATTGCAAAGACAATCTTTCTATGTCCAAATGTGCACCTGCTTAAGGAAAAGTAGGTATGCCAAAGGTACAGCTCTTTGTCAAGAGGTGCTTTGTCAGGAGCATTTCTACTGCCTGTGTGGGACAAGGCCCCAGCTTCCTCAAGAATGAACAAGCTGGAGCACTGAAAGGTGTTCTACCAGGATGAGTGGCCTTCCTACCTAGTGAAAAATCATTGCTGCAGAGCAGATCCCCTGCAGCCACATATAACTGGTGTTCTTTCCCACTGCCTTTCTTCCTAGAGGCTTAGGACTGCTCCAGTAACCCATCTTCCCCCTTTCAGAGGAAAGCATTCAAGGGGAGAGGTGAGGCAAGGCACCATGTTACCAACAGTTTCCACAGGAGGAGGAGAAGGAGGAAAGTGAAGACAGCCAGCACAGTTTTTCTGTGAATTTTCCTGTTTCCCTGGGGACAAAGACATTCCACAGACTCCTGTACACCTTGGGAGGAGAAATGTTATGCTTTGGGGTGCTTATTACCAAGAAATCTGAATAAGAGCTCAACTATGTTGGGTCTTTCATACTGGAATGGTCAAGTTAATACATATTAGCAGGAGGGAGAGTCTGACTCAGGCTGCTAATGCTCTGTCTTTCTAACAACAGCTCTCCTCTGCCAGCAAGATATGGAGATGTACCTAGAGCACTGTCATCTCTGATACCAGTGTCACCATCCTAATGGGGTGGTGTTTCCCCCTCCTGGCTGCTTCCCAGCTCTTCTGGCCCTTTGCAGCAGCCATTACCTGATGACAACCTGGGAAAGAAGAGAAAAACCCGGTTTTTCTTGTTGCAGATCATCTCTCAAGTCCCTGGAGACTCCAAGGGAGAAGCAACGCTTGAAATATGCCCACGCCCTCGAGTGTTCTAAAAGCCAGTTCTTTTTTACACAAAATGAGATGATGTGCCCTTCTGGCAGAAAATTATATTGCTGCTGCTCCCAGATGTAGGAGGTGAGGAAGAATCTCTGGCTTTCGAGGCAAAGAAAATATCAGACTGGGGAATGATGCATAGTTTCTGTTTGGGCTAGAGGATACGCAGACAGCAGGGATTCAGGATTGAAAATGAGATGACTGGGGTTTGGTAAGAGGCCAAGAGGTCTTTATTGTCCATTAGCCAGTCAGAAGCAGGGCCAAATTGAACTAACTGCACATTTTTGGGGGTGTGGCAAAAAGAATGGTCTCGGTTTTCCTGGAGCTGATGAATTAAAAAAAAACAAAACATCAAATCACAACAAACCAAAGACAGAGCAAACCAGAATCTCTTAATTTACAATATGTTTACCGCTCTGGGTGCAGCTCTCTGGCTTACTGCTGTGCAAGTCAGCTCAAATGAGTAATGACTCCTACTTCCTGGGATCCTTAATACAATGAGAACTGATTTGTTGTGATCTGGTCATGGAAGATGGAGTTAACACTTTTTTGAAGGGTTGTCAGAGTAGCTCCCTGACTGATTTCCTCATGGTATTTCTGACAAGTCTCTGCCTCCTGAATAAAATTATCTTTGCTTCTAAATGTCAGGAATATCTAAACAAAGACAACAAGAAGGAAAGGCATGGGACACGTGAGTGTTGTCACAGAGTCTAGCATGTCACTTGAGGAAGATAACAGTTCTTTTTCCCTAGAAGTAGCATCAGAGAATTTATAAGGTGAATGGCCAAACAACTGTAAGATCTGAAAACCCCAAATTAAAGAGGTTTTAACCTCTTTAACAGGAGCTGTCTGCAACAGGATGGTTTGGATCTTTGCTGGAGACAAGGCAGATCACTGGCTTGGCCACTTCAGAGCCTCAGAGGGTGGACAAACGGTCCTATGAAACTTCCAGCTGCTCCTTCTCTTGGGAACCAGAGGTGGCAACAGCCTGGTGATTGGCTCTAGTCTCAGCTCCAAGGGCAGAAGTAGGATGAGAAAGGTTTCCCAGGTGGGGCTTTCACCCTTCCAGGCATATTTTGCATTGTAAGACAGGCAATAACTAAGCTGTTAAAACAGGACTAGGCACTACTGGTGACTAATTCACTGTATTTTTTCCACTCCTGCTTTCCTACCATGGATTCTGACAGGCTGTGGCCTTTAGTTAATTCTTGTGGTGCAATTGGATGACAAAGGCAGCATAATGCAGATACAGCCAAGCCAGCTAAACGAGAGCTTGTCCAAGCTGTAGAAGATGTCCAGCTGTGCAGGATAGCATGCAACTCTGGGAGCTGCTTTCCCAGGGAAAAACTGTGCCCCACAGATGAAAACTTACTTAAAACTTCCTTTACTGTAACTCAGTGGTGCCAAATCAAACAGGTATATACTGCAGGTGAAAGGGTATCTTACAGCCTTAAGTAATGAAGCACTGCAGCAGCAAACTGTCCACCCATTCTATCCTCACCCTTTCTATTTCCTTGGGTTATTGGTTTAGTTCCAAATTTTAGTGCTGGACACATTTTAAGATTTTTTTTTTTGTCTTTTCAGTAGTGACTTTTGGGTTGTGCCAGGTTTTTTGTTATTGTTTTAGTGGGTTGGTTTTGGTTTGGTTTTGGGTTTTTCTTTGCTGTGCAGTTTTCTTCTTTTTTCCTTTTTAATTTTTCCCTCTTAACTGGCTTCTGTACTCAAGAAGGATGGTGATCCAGGTTTGTAAGGCCAAGAACACAGTGTGGGGCAGAGGGAATGGGTCACACCACAACCCTTGGCAAATAGCCTTATTCACTTTATCCACCAGTAATGTCCACAGGCTTATGCTGACCTGGCTACGAAACTTGATTATTCCCGCATTTTAATGGAACAACTTAAAAAGTGGTAGTAGAGAACAAGACGCATTTTTACAGGGAAAAAAAATATCATAAGGTCACATCATAGATGTGTTTTGTCAGATAATGTATTGCCTAAAGGTTCCCACTGTTAGCAAGCCCTTAGGTTGATAATATTGTTTGCCATTCTACTTTAAATAAACACAGAGTTGTTTCTGGCTTTCCTGTGGTGTTACCAGGGTCTTGAGCATAACTCTCATGCTAAAATGTCCTCACTCTTCCCATAGCACTGGCATCTTGTGATCCTAACATGCTTATGTAACAGCCATAAATAATTTATATGATAACAATAATTCCCACTTGCTATAATATCTAAAGAAAGCGCATTATTGATATTGTTGTATATGGATCTATTATTTAGAGAATCCTGAGGGAAGAACATGAGGAAGAATTACACACACACACTTTTTTCCACATACCTCTCACACATATTTTCTATCTGTGTTTTAACTAACTAACTTTTTACTGTTGTTTTTGGGAAAAAAAAATGTAAGAACTTTTGTATATCCTCTGTAAAACTAGTAAAAGTTGGGTTTTTTTGGCTCAAGGATTAATGTCATTTTGATTGTGCCATGAGAAAAAAAAAAAACAAGGCTCCAAATCCCGTATTTTTACCTCTAATCTGACAGGACAGAATACTCCCTACACATTCCTTTTAAGTTTAATTGGTAAGAGAGATATTAGATAAATCTTAGTTAAAAACTTCAGTTTCCAAATAATAGTACAGCTAAAAATACCTGGTTTATAAATGGTGGAGAAGAAATCTGTCTTTATAACAAAGACATTACAAGATTGAGATAAAACATTTTTTAGCAGATTCCACCTACTCAGTTTGAGTAACAAGTTGGGGGGAACTGTTAAAGAGGCCATATTAACTCAAGTTTATGTTTCTGGGAGACCTAAGAACACATAAACCCATCAGGGAAATAACAAACTTCAGCTCCTCTAAATTATTGCCTCTAATAAAATTTAAGTATGTTTTGCTTTGGTATAGATAAATTTCGTGAAGATCAGGGCTCATAGAGCAGAACAGAACAGAAATCATGATAATGTCTCTGCACAGGAGTAAATCTTCAGGGGTAGCATTAAGACTGACAAAACCAAAGACTTCAAAACTGCTGAGGAGGTTTTCCAGTTCTTTAATTAACTTTAAATTATATATATGTAACAAGTAAAGGCAAACTAATAATTTAAATTTATGCTTCATGTAAATAGTTTTGCTGCTGTAATAATATTTTACAACCCAAATATCCTGATACCTATTGCCTAAGGTCTGATCCTGAACATGGAATCCTGAATGCCTTTAATAAAAGCGCTATGAAAATAGGAGGTGAGGCTGCTCTTTGCTGTCATTTCTATCTCCTGCTGGTGCAACAGACCACAATCGGTAGAGCAAAACATGATGTGTGGATGTCAAAGGAGCAGCTCAGTTACAAGAAGAGAAAGCACAATGGATCATGGTGTTACCTAAACTGTCCTGAATGGCAACAAAACTACGAAGAAATTTTAAGTGGAAAAGATAAAGGCAAGAAAATGGAAAGAAGTGACAGATAAAATCATTGAAAAAAGGAAAAATGCAGAAATCTGGGCCAAAGGAAGGAAGCCTAAAGCAAAGTGGAAAAGCATAAAACTTGGGAAGACAAGAATTAGTGTAAGAGGTCATTTCAATAGTGCATTTAATCTTTTATCATGGTTTTTTTTTTGGCTAGTCTAGAAAGTCTATGAAGCTTCTTTCCCTCTGTTGGTGCTGACCTGTTTTGTAAAAAGGGAAGTGGGCTCATTATAATGCAGAACAAGTTGATCAATTATTTTTCCTTTTTTATTGATTAACTGATTTACCTTTTTGTTTGTGTGTGTGTGTGTGTGTTTTGGGATTGTTTGTTTCAATAAAGTTTTCCATCCCTTCCACGTGGGCACATTTTTTTGGTGTGTGCAGAGGTCTTGATAGGCAAAGGGATGCATTCTTGTGTCTCAAAGGTAAAGAAATGCTGCATAATACAAATGTCTCATATCCAGAAAAAAGCTAAAATTTTAAATGTTGATCCTTCTCAAACCAAACTTTGTGTTCTCATTGCCGCCCTTTCTTGTTGTATTTCTAAAACCTGAAAAAACTGGAGTAATTTCTAGGCTCTGGCTCGTCTCAGGTAATTAACTTAGCAATTAGTGCAATGTCTTCGTCAACTTTGCTTATGTTGCAGAGCAGCTACACACAGAAGGGATGCTCTTATCTGTGAAGGGTATTCTGCCTCTTTGGGTAATTGGTCAGCAAGTGGCACCATGAATAGTTTAGGGAGATACACAAAGTGAGCACTGGGAAGAGTTGTCCTCTCTCAAGGGCACAGAGTTCTTCAAAAATCTTGTCTTCAAAAGAAAATATGAGTCTCTAATCGCACTGATATGCTTAAAGCAGTGCTTTCTTATTGTGGGCATTTAAGTAGCTAGGGGATACTTTAATCCCATTTTTTCATTCACCGAACGATTTCTTCATTTATAATTATGACTTTTTTTCTAAAGACTGGAACTGGTATCCCCCTAAGGCACACAGAGCTTTTCTGGGGTGAGGGGGACAACATATCTTCTTTAAATTCAGTACTCTCACTCTTTCATCTAAAAAAGTGAAACTAGAATGATTTTTTTTATGCAGACAAACCACCAGAGGAAGGGAATATGGTCAGGTAGCCTGGGATAACAGAGCAGCCTGACCAAAACTGTGAAATCCACCACTGGCTTCAGCAAGGAAAATAAAGTCACAGGTGAGATAAAATGCATCTTAAGATAGTTTTATAAACTTTGTTCTCAGTATTGGAATAAAACCAAAGAAGAAGAAGATAGAAACAAAGCAATTGGACCAGAGGAAATGAGCTGAAAGGAATATTGTGAAAAGTTGGGAGGTAAAACAATACAGTCTATGAAATAGTTTGTTCTGACTCACAAATGCTAAGTTTGAGAGAGATGGAAGGAGTTTTTAACAGTAATGGAGAGGTAGCAAATTGGGGTAAGTAGACCTGGTGGTAGAGGTATGACCTCATCTGTCACTTTAAGACAGTACTGTATATTTCTACATGGTAGTAAAATAACAAATACATGTAAGAAAAGTAATTCAACCATTAACAATCTGATTAGTCCAACCTTAACAGCATACAGGGCCTTAGAACAATCTTTGAAGGGAAATTGTTGAAGAACAGATACAAAGTACTAGAAAGAGGGATAAAACGCAGTAGATACTTACCAAGGGGTGTCAGACTAGTTTGATATCAGCTACATAATAAAAATAAATGTATGAGTCCAGGGAAACGTGATATATCAATTGCCTGCAGCTCAGGGTGATAATGGACAATACATGAAAAAGGCCAGTGGACTGTCTCCTGTATAATATCTGAGTCTTTAATATTTCCACTAATTTTACCTTAAAAAATAATCGTGACTATTGAATTAATTAAATTTTCACATAGCATATTAAACAACACTGAAGGGAAGGGAGTGGGTATTTAGAAAGTCCGAAGAAAGAAGGGTGAAAAAAGTATGATATCATTTAACACTAAATGTACAGTCTAGATTTTTAAGCCCCAGTATGAAGACTTGTTGATATAGAGCTTCTACTTGTTAGTTGCAAGTGACAGTGAGGGACATTGACTGCTAAATACTGTCTATCACAAGAGATTGCTAACCAGCATTGCAGTGCAGGTGGGAAGAATGCAAATTTGATCCAAGGTCTGAAGAACAATGCATTGTTATCCGGAAAACAAAAATACTAAAGGCAGCCAAAGATTTTATTTGGAATAAAATCCTGGCTGGGTGCACCCAAGGAATATGAATTTGAATAAGAACCAGCGTAGAGATGAACTGCTAACATTTTCAGGTTACAATATCAAATTATAATTGTAATCTGGAGGTTATACACTTAGAGAAGAATTTGAAAAAGTATACTCAAATGATAGCTGTAAGGATATGGTGTTATTAATATTTTAAAGTGAACATCAAAGAAGACAAAGTGTTATTTGAAGCTAAAGAACAACAGTAGGGGAAGCATAAGGCCATACAATAAACATGGAGAATTAGGAGAGTATTTTTCATACCAGGAAAGCAGGGTGCAGTCAGGAGATCTGAATCAACCTTTTTTATGAAATTAAACTTAGCCTGCAGGAGATTACATGAGGTAAAGAACGGGGAATATAAGAGAGTTTCCTTCACTGCCTCCGGAAATCTCTTTCATTTCTATGTAAGAATTAACTACACAACATTCACCCACACCTTTTGTAATTCCAAGGTATTCCCAGGCATGCAATCCAGGAGGAGACTAGCTACACATCTCTTGGATTTCAGATGAGGAGAAGGATGCCAGACTTGTTAATGTGATAAAAAATACCTTTTGTATGAAGTTACAACACATGTTCCACAGTGTTCCCTGATCTCCAGCCCATTTCCAGGTGTAGAATATTGTGTTTATGCAGCTTTGGGGAGGGAGGAATCCCAACCCTGATGGAATTCCATAATGCAGAGAGGAATAACAAAAATTACACGTGAAAATGGCAAGTCCCAAGCAGATTTATTCTCTCTGATTTGTGGTCTGTGTATTTCAGAGCCTGAACTCGATGATGTACAAAACTTATGGCAGAGCCCAAATTTAAGGCTTTATCCAGCTTTCCTTGTAAGAAGAAACTCTTGAGGTACAGGTGAGTTTCCATGGACCGGGAGAAAGGTCCATCTTGAAACTTCTGTCAGTTTTGAACTATTTGGCACTTGCACTGTACACATGCTGAAGAGTTGCTGATAAGTGAATGTATGACTTGTGAATTACACTGAACTAGTGACTAGTCCACTAAGTTAACCCTCCAAAAGAGATAAAGTTCAGAGAAGAGAAGCTGCATTATACAAAGGAAAGGCAAAATGCATGTTTATTAGAGATTGATGTCTAATTTGAAATTTGCCCTGGGGATCAAATGTTCATCATCTCACAACAGTTGTATGTCTTCATTTTGATTTAACACATTCATTTGACCTTCATCCTGAGAGTTTACTCAGAGGGAAGGCAGCTCCTTTTTATTCCTTGTTTGACCTTGACAATTCCAGCGCTTATTTTAATAAGTGCAGGGTAGCTTTAACTTCTATGACTCTCCTGTGAACTTTTAAATGCTCAGCCTTCCCCAGTAACCTGTTCGACCTTGGTAATTCATATTTCCACAAACACTCAAATAACAAAATTTGTCAGCTGTTGAGAGAAAGAATCAAATTTTGAAGAGAGAGGGAGTGGGAGGAACACTAATTCTGTGCTTCTTAATTTTGCAGAATTTATTTAAACCAGCCCCGAGAAACACAGGAGTGAAAGCAGGAAAATCCTGTTCATTCTGCCTGCCCTAACAGCATAAACCCCCTATTTTTTCTTATAGAGGATGACCCTTAATGACTGAAGCTGGGACTTTAAAAAACAGCTGCATTTTGCTGCAGACTCAAATCCTGCCACAGCTATAAGCTCTGGGATTCAAACATGAAACAAGCAGGATTGTGCAGGAGGCCAGGATAATATTTAGTGTGAATTAAAGGTATGAGGAAAGGTGCATTTCTACCGGGGTAAGTTTCTTTTTTTTTCTGGTTTAAATTGTGAAAATATGATCTCAAACATGCTGAGCCTTTTTAAATAATACGCAGCAATAAATTTCTGTACTGTGAAGAACTATGTATGGCAGATCTCTTAAAATCAAATCTACTTCACAATAAACTGAAGTATTTCAACCCACTGCAGTTGCTTGTTAGTTTAGGATGCATGCTTTTTGCCTTTGTCTTAAATCATGCTGTACTTTACTCACTAATATTTGCAAGGTTTTGACTAAGTGCTATTAAACAGTGCAATTTTCATTTTTTTTTCTTTCCTTAGAAGTAAAAATAATGCAACAGAACAGAAAAGAAAAGGTTTGGTCATCAGCAATAATAACACTTAAAAAACAGTGTGGCAGCATAAAAAATTAATAAATTGTGAATCATTAAACATATTATTCTGTTTCCCTCAACAACATGAAGATACTGGTATTTTCTCATGTGTTTCCTTACCTTGAATGTGAACAACTCTTTCATGCTCCAGACTGGACTTGTCAGGATGAGGTTCAGCCCAGCAGACAGAAATCAGCACCAGAAAAAGTAGATTCTTCATCTTTAAAGCCCAAAGAATCTTCTTCACTGTAAGGGCATCACATAAGGGGAGGCTTGTGAATTTTTGGAAACCTTTACAGTGTTGCACTGCACAACTTGTTAGAGCAGTGATCTGATGAGGGTTCGTAACATATTTAACCCACTCAGCTAAGAAGGTTAGAACATCTGCTAATTTTTTGGGTGTTAAGGTTAGACTTTTTATTGTGGACTTTAATCAAATGAAACTGGCAATCCATATTTAACTCTGCCTGTGCAGAAATACAGCACGAAAAAATGAGAGCACACAGACAAGTATTCCTAAACCAAACTCCTTGCAAGACCATACCTGAGCAGTATCTGTGTTGCAAAACAAGTTCTGGTGTACTTTTGCTTTTCCAGACCTATTCTAGACCTGGTCTGAACATACAATTAAAACAATCAAAGCTGTATCACTGTATCTATATCCACTGCATGATGCAATTTGCTGGTGATAGACTTTCAAGATTAAAACAACCTTCTTGTAGGATTTGGCATTTCAATCAAGGCTGCAATTTAACTTATCTGTCAATGTGGCAAGGTTGCTTGAGCTAAGTAGTAAAGATGACAAAACATTTATTAGGCTGACTAGAAAGATCCATTTTATTTCAGATCCATTTACCATCTTAAAAGATGCCTAAATTACACAATGAAATGTTTGAAACCATGCACGAAGTTGGATTAGGTTAGTATTGTATATGCTGCCACTGCAGTTGCCCTGATTGATTTCTCATTCATTTCTACCTAGAATGCTGACGCACTAACTTAGTGTGCCAGGTAGGGTCTCTGCAGTCAGCAGAGCTCAGCGCTGCAGGGAAAATCTCTGCCAGCCTCTGAGAAGTAATTAGGCAAATGAAGACCTGATATAGAAAAGGAGGCATAAAATACAAGAGATTGGTTTTATGTAGAGGGTTTGGACTGCTGCGTGTTTTATAGCTATACGTTTCATTACTCTTATTTCTTGAAATAAAAGAGAGCTATTTCCCAACTATACCTTTCAAGAGACTAGGGTTTTTTTCCCCCCAATTATCAGATAATGGCAGCATTATTAACATACTTACTAATGCAGAGATAATTCCCTCCCCCCCCCCTTTTCTCTATCAGATTTAGAAACACATAAAATTTGCAGGGTACTCAGCCAAAACTGGGTTCAAGGTGTGAGCTTCACAAACAATCCCTGTTCCCAGACAGACACAAACAGCGAATTGTTTCAACTCTAGATCCAAATACTGTGATATGAACCAACCCCTACTACAGACTGAAATGCAGAAATGTCATTGCCATTTTTTTCATATCAGAACATGCCTGTTACTTGCCTGCCCTTCCATTTCTTCAAAACCAGTTTGAGAGGGAGATCAAAGCCAATTCAGCATCCCTTAATCCTTTCTGTGGAGTGTCTAGAGGCAGCACAAGTGCTGCCTGCACACTGTTTTCCAGGTAGTCCACGCTCAGTAACTTAAGGCCACTCCCTCTTTCCTGGAAAGCTTGAAAGGCTGGTGACCTCCATTCTGGAGAGCAAGGACATATGTGGCTCCCTCTAGAGCACACCAGAACGAGCCTAGGCTGTCTGAAGGGTCACACAAAGGCAGCTGGGCGTTCCTCCTGCACTAGGGGACTGCTGGCCTGGCTGCTTGGGAGGGCAGAACCTGCTGGGGTAAAGACACACTGCTCTGTCACTCACAAACCCCATACCAACCACACATGTATTTCCTCCAAGAGTGAAAAATGCTTTGGGTTTGAGGTCTATGTTTTTTGGCTGTTGATTAATATCTATCTAATTTACCTATCTATCTCTTTCTCTCCTGGGCCCAGTGAGTAGGAGCAAAGCCCACAGGGGCTCTGCAGAACTGCCCTGGGAGAGCTTTAACTGCTCATTAACAGGGGGTGATTGTCAGAATAAATAGTTTCAGGTTGAGTGTGATGCACTGAGGGCAGCAGGATATACCTTTCAGTGATATTTACCTGTACCTTCAAGCAAATACCCTGTTACTCTACAGAGTTTATGTGACAGCATCACACAGGCAGAATGAGAGGTAGGTCAGTGATGACTTGAAGATCTGTTTTTCCTTTTCCTCAAATATTCTAAATGCAGCTGGACAGTTTTATACAATTCATGCCACAGACATGGACAAAATCAGCGTTATGGTTGCAGACTGACACATTCGATTCTGTGGTTTTTCTGGAGTAATATACCCAAGATGGTGGTGCTTTAGATTTGTTAATAGGCACAGATTATGCCAAGTGCAACAGCAGCTGAGAAAATATGTGTATCTGATGTGTGTTACAACCTTGTACCACTTTTCTCCTGGGATTCCCCACAATGGGAGTCATGGCATCAAGCCAGAGACACTTTACTAGGCCAAGAATCTGCCCCCTGGTGTTTTGTGGGTTATCCAAAAAGCAATTAGCCAGAGGAATTCACATCCTCAGTTCTAGCCAAAGCTCCATTTCTGCAGCAGTCTGGGAAGACCTCAGGGGAGACATGATAGGTGTGGATGTTTCCATATTAAAATTAATAAAATCTTGGCTGGAAGTAAGTGATTTTTTTTTTTTTTTTTTGGTAAGAAATGGTAATGATTAGTCATACTCAAGAAATTCACACTAGTTTCAATTACTGCAGTTTATGAATCTCCTGTCTCTCTGGACAGGGACCCATAGAAGCTGAGAAGTGTTTTTTAAAGGGAGACTTCAAGGCTCAGGGAAGTGTTCAAGGTCACTGCACCTTCAGTGTTTAAATTCTCAAGAACTCTCCATTCTCGGACACAATTTGAAATTTCGACATTAACTACCATTTTGTCACACTTACCCAGTCATAATTCATCTACTACTGGTAAAACTAAAAGGTTGTAAAACACCAATGTTTGCGTTTATGTTAAATATTATTTAACATAACGTTCCAAAAATTAACAGAATGCCATGAGGTAATTCAACTGCATAAGGGACAGGCATTTCTCTGAAAGGCAGAATACTGAAAAATAGCATTACATACCAACATCTGTTCTTAATAAAATATTTCTTATTTACTCCTACAACTACTCTCTGGCTACAGAATATGAGAGAATCCACTGTGTGAAGACAATGTCCACCTAACTCAATATTCTCTCTCTGGTAGTAGTTAATAGCCTTTATTGTGGAATGCCTTTGTTCACACGAATTAATTTTGTCTTATATCACATACTAATATATTAATATATGTGATGTTTGTTCCCCTGATAAGAAAGGACTTTTCACTGCCTGAACTCACAATGGCAAAAGAGGATATGGTGGTACAACCATCACCTCCTATGTTCCAGCTGCTGACACTGTCATAGAATGGATTTTATCTAACTCATAAAGCCAGTAAAGGCAGGGAGCAATGATATCTAAACCAAGCAGCAGAATCAGTAAAATCACTTTTGATAATTTGAGTTTGAAACAGCCCTCAAATCTTTGGGCTATTCACATCCATGTACAAACCTACTGTATAATATAAGTGTTTACAGGCCCACTCTCTGTGGAGCTCTGATCTATCTGAGAACTGGCATTAAGCTGAGAGAAATTAATGCTAATGAAATAAAATATATGTATTTTCAGGGAGACGGAGCCAGCTGCAGTAATGAAGGATCTCTCACCTTTAGACACTGATGGTAGATAACACAATAGGAGGAAGACCAGTCTAGGCAGTATTTACTCTCTTAAAAAGCCTTTCCTAAAACTGGGAAGTTGGAGAAAAATATTTCAGTCTAGCTGATCAAGCAGATTTCTAGTCTGTCCCAAATCTCTTAAAGATCATACTTTGGAGACAAGGATAAACACCTGGGTTTTGAGGCAGCTGAGTCAAACCATAAGAATGGAATTTGGCTACCGATTGTGGACACTTAAGTTATTCTGTCTGTAAGTGAAACATTTACTTTTCACTGGGAGTCTCAGCTATTGTTAAGGTCAGTTTATATCTAACCAGTGTGGTCAGTGGAAGGTAGGTGTGTGTTTAACTGACCCAGGATACCTTTTGTCTAATAATTTTTGTCTTTGAGTAACTACTCCTATCTCCTTCAAAGATCTTCCATTCTCCAAAGACAAAAGTAAAATACTCAGTTCCAGCTACAGACTTGGGACCTCAGTTCACAAAATCAAAAGAAAATACACTTCTTGTCACGATTGCCCTTACACCATCTACTCTGGATTCTGTTTTTCACTCATTTTGCTAGGAAAACAAGTTTTTCTTGGTGAAAGAGTCCCCCAGCCTGATGGAATTAAGGCAAGACAGATCCAGCAGGCTGTTCCGTAAGCTGAAGGGTTCCCACTAGGAAATTTTGCTGATGCTACGGCAAGAAGAAAGAACAACTGGTAGCATGAGAATGATGATGTTTACATTCTCTATTAGAATGACTTATAGCTGGCTTTCCAAGGGCTCCTCCCATGACACTTCATTAGTTAAGGTAATTTGGAAATTTGTGAGGCTGTGTGAGACTTGAGGCCATCCAAAGTCCAGATAGCTGCTGTCTGGAGAGCAGGTTTTCAGAGTAGTACTCTAACCCAGGGCAGAACAGCTCAGTGCAAAAGCAGCATGACCATTCAAAGGCATTTGAAACCCCCTGCAGACTATTAATTCCCTGGGAAGAATGCTGATAAATTGCTTGTAGAGAGAAAGAAAATGTCTTTATGGTTTTTGAAGTGTCTGCCTTGCATTAGATATGAAATTTATTCCAGATGCAGGGGGGGTAACAGTACTTTTGACTTTATTCATAGGGTATAGCCAAGGTCATGTGGTCTGGCTTTAGGACTAAAGGGTAGAAAATTTGGTACTCTAGGTTGGATACAAATAAGAGTACAGAAAATGTGCTGTAAGGATTCCCTGATGGAGTACTGACTACTCAGTTCTTGGAGTAGTTTTCTTTCTTAGTTATGTTGGAGTTTTGTTTATTTACTTATTTGGTTTTGATTTTGATTTTTTGGTTTTGGTTTTGGTTGGTTTTTTTTTGTTTTTTTTTTTTTTTTTTTTTTTTTTTTTTTTTTTTTTTTGTTTTTTTTTTTGTTTTGTTTTTTTGTTTTTTTTTTTTAAATAATGAACTATATAACTTGATCTCCCTCTTTTGTTTTTCTTGCCTTTTGGTCATATTTACAAAACTGGCTTTTCATCAGGCCCTTGCTGCTTTCTGGGTCCATTACTATCACCTAAACCTCTTCTTCAAGATACTTTTTTGGTGAGAGTTATATTTCCCAATGCCCTGCATAATTTCTGCAAGGCCACCCACTTTGGGAAAGTTCTGCCAGGGTTTTTTTCTGCTTCTCTAACTTTCACCCTTATTGATGCTTCCAGTTCTACCCATTCTTTTTGTGATCCTTGGATTTCTACAGGGACACAAACATTTTAAATTTCTAGTGTTCTGTCACTCTACCAAAGGTAAACGAAAGCTGGATGCCTGTCTTCTTTAGATAATTGAAAAAATAAATCTCATATAGCTTATATAATTGGGCAGATTCTTAAAATCTGGGTTTTTTAACTTGCTTACTGTATCTTCTTCTTTTTCCTGTTTTTGAGAATTTGAACTACCTTCTGTATCTAAACTTGTAGTGCTAGATTTCATGCTCTTAGCTGATTTTTTAGTCCAATCTAAACACCATTTTAAATCAGTCAGACAGAATTTTTGAGGTTTTTGTGTACAGAGAAAAAGCAAAGAATTTACCCAAAGCCAACCCAAGTGAGTTGGCTTTTTGACATTTATTTAATTAGGATCATTTTCACATTTAATTAATTCAGGCTGGGACATTTGGGCAGAGAGGCTCTAGGACATTAGTGTTACTAAGCACCAAAACAGTACTACATTTGTTGCCTCTAAACTCTACCAGATGCAGGGTCCAGGATGACAAGAAACAGGTTTTTTACCTAGTAAACTTATTTCATAAATCTCTGTGGTGAATGGTTGCTCATCCTTCCTACAACTCAAGCCATGTCTCCCCCAAGAGAACTTCCATGTGCTCAGCCACTTAAAATATGATGATGTTTTGAAGCAGACCTAAAAGATGCGTCTACACAATCTAAGTCTCCTCCAATTTCTATCAAGTACATGCACAAACTTGGCAGAAAATCTGTTATTGCACATGAAAAACAAAATCAGCCCCAAACACAACCCCTCCTATAGGGACAAAGAAAAGTTTCTTTTCTGCAAATATGGCAAAAAAGAATGAATTCAAGAGAAGCTAGGAAAATCACCTACTGATACTCAGTGTAGAAATTCCATGTCACTGCAGGCAGCTGGTTTTTAAACTTATTCAAGCTCTTTGATAAGTCATTCAAACCAAATTATCTAATTGCCCCTTAAAATTTAGTCTTTAGACGTTTTGCTCAGGAAATATTTTTAAAGTTATAGGAATGGTAATGCTAGGAAACAGTCCATGAAATGATAACAATATGAGCTATGGAATGGGCCAGATGATATTTGTTTTATCAGGGGGAGGTGCAACATCTCCATTCTGACTGTCCCACATCAAATATGATGGAGTTCTCATTCCTTTTGCCAGCTAAGCTGACGGTACCAGCAATATAAAAATTAAAATTAAAAACATTAACAGTGCTTTCATATCCTCTAAGGATGCCACTCTGGGAGAGAACAGATGCACCGCCAGCCTTTCTGAATGGGAGCTGGTGCCAGCCTGCTGTAAGGAATTACTGGAAGTATAACATTTTTGTCATGGATCCTGGTGCAAACCATAAAACAAGACTCCTTGCCCAGCCAGCCATGAGAACCTGGTCCTGTCCTCTCTCTTTTTTTTTTTTTTTTTTTCTGTCGTCTGAGAATTGCCCTGTTTGCACTTTTAATCTCATTGAGAATGAGTTTTAACAAGCTACTCAGTTTCCTCAAGAAATAATAGCAGAGATATAATGTTCTGCATATTTTTAAATTGCTGTTCCACATTTCCAGTGCAAGTCTCTGTTGATTCATTGTCTCTAAGAAGGTAAACACTTTAATTTTACAACAGCACTGTTTTCATCAAACATCTGCATCCTACTGCAATGATACATAAATTTTCTTTGGATATTTCATCACAAAGAATTGGCTGCAGGTGTGGCCAGATCAAAGCCATATGGAGATCACTTGTAAAAGCACAATTCTTTCAGCAATACTTTAACTGAATTTATCTGCACTCAATGGCAAAACATACTTGCTACTGAGATCAGTTATTCTAAAGAAGGGGAAGGTCTAGAGGTCATGTCGTGAGTTCAGACTTTGTGGGACATGGGTTCAACTCTGCCCCAAATAAAATATTGTTTTCTGGTTTGCAGTAATGATAACAGAGACTTGCATGACACCCTTGATCAGTCAGATGTAAAAAGGTGCCAAAAATTACTCTACATTCAAAGGTCCAGACTGCATATCTACCAGTTGCAGATATTGACTTACAGTGATTGCAGTGCTGCAATTTGAACTAAGGAATCTAACAGCAACAGAACCAGAAAAAGACATTTATTGGATTCAAGAGGAAGAGGCAAAATGGGAAATTATTATTTAGGATAGAGAAGGAAGAGACTATTATAAAAAGAGACAAAGATTTTTAAAAAATGTGGATGGTACAGTTGTGCTAAACCTCAAAATTTATACCTCAGAGCATCACCAGATGAGTTCAAGGAAGGGAATCATGAAATAAGTGGATGGTTGGGTTGATGGTCTCCAGAAAGACTGCAACAGAAAATGGAAATTTCGGCAAAAGGGCTGCCAGGGTGCAACGAAGAGCTGGGCTGACTACTGTATATCTCCATCACCTTGACAATCTCTTTTCCCACTCCATGTCACTGGCAACATCTTCAGGCATTCTGCCCACATCCCTGGTCCCCTGGGATCAGAAGGGAGTAGCTCAGAATATGACACATCCAGGCAAGGGTTTGTTGGGGGAATCAGAGAAAACAAAAACCCATTTTACAAAAACAGACCAAAAGAGCTTGTCTTCGTTAGTCTGGCAAAATACAGCTGAGGAGGGATATAGTTGCTCTCTATAAATACATCAGAGTAAATGCCAGAGGAGGAAAAGAACATTTCAGCTAAGATTTGGGAACAGAACTAGTGGGGCTGTAAATAAGTTCAGACTGGAAATTACATGATTTTAAGCTGTAGAAAAATGTCACAGCCTCCATGAAGACATTTTAGTATGACGGAAAAAAACATAGCAAGTTTTAAATCACATTTTAGCATGGAGGAAAGAAACACAGCTAGTTTTAAATCATAACTTGCTTGCTCTCTGAAAAACTGCCTGGGATGAAGTGGAACGTGGATAGGAGAGGACTAGATTATGACACAGGGGATCCCTTTTTTTTTGTTCTTGGATACCTAATTTTTGGCAAAAGCCTTAATATAAGTGGGTTAACCGATTCTTATCTCAAGCAGAATTTTTTCCTTCCCTGTTATGACAGGCACAGACTCTCCTGGTTCCTGCTATTAATGATATGATCCAGTACAATCGGATGGGGCTTCCTACTAATCCACATACAGCTACCCAAACGCTCCCAGTTACACTCAGCACTGGCAGCAAAGCACCTTTCTCATCACTGGGACTTCTTACAAGAGACACCTCAAAGCAGCTTTTAATACTCTGACAGTTATCTGACTCCAGTAATTTCCTAAATGGACTCCATGCTCTAATAGCAACACTGTTCTGCCTGATACAGGTCATTAAATATCTGCAAATGAAATAGAGATACATGTGGCTGACTTAATGGTCTGTCTCTTGAAATGCTTAGTCATACAGAAGGTTTCTCTCTGTCTGATGCAGTGGTTATGTGCAAAATGGGAAGAAGTCAGCCCTCACATTCCAAGGGTGTGGTAGAAAGCATGCAAAATAGCAGTTCCATCCCCACTCTGGACCACTGAGAGTGATTTGAGATGTTAAGTTGTGAAAATAAAGATAATTTTAACACATACTTGTAAATCAAAGACAAAAAATGAAAAAGAATGCAGGAGGTCCTCCAAACACTTTTCCCTGGTTTAATGCCCTCATAACGAAAAAGCACAAGGGCTCGAGGAAATTTCAGAAAATGTAAAACAGAGAATTAAGATCAACTGAATAATTTGCAACTGCTTGATAAAATCATGATGCAGCATATCATGGTTAACAAAACTCTCTTAGGCTGTGTAAGCAAAGGAGCTTGCAGAGTGTGCAGTTTAGTTGTGTAGTTTAGTGCACCGAGTACAATAACAAAAGTACGCTGTATTTTAAGTTCAGATATATTCAGGTGTAGGAAGATGTGACTGAAGTCCTATATCTAGGAAATACTTACATTCTGCATCAGAAAAATAACGTATACATTAAGAAAAAGAATGTATGGAAAGCCACAGACAGGAGATAGTTGAGTTTAGTACATACTAATATAGAGACTGAGAGAACCAAAGTCTAAGGATTGGTTTTAATTCATAGGTATATGACATGAAACAGAATATAATGTAAAAAAAAATCCATGTAATTGTTAATTCAACTGTTTTAAGACTTATTTTTGGCTGCCAGCAATATCTGCTGGCTTATGGTCTTTTCTTTCAAGTAAAGTAAACCTGTGCAGATTTCAGAAAAAAAACCCAACAGGTTTTCTTGATAATCTCTGAATTGGAAAGCTCAGTTAACAAGGAGATTGTATGGATTTGTTTAAGCCAGACAAGGTCATATCCTTGCTTAGTCAACAACAAGAATGCCTACAACACTGGTAGGCTGAAAATCAATGGGGTTTCAAAGATGTCAATTTAAATGAATAGGATTCACCTACTTTTTTCAATGTTCCACTCAACCAAGTTAATTACAGGGATCAGCAATTCTACAGTCATCCAGAATAAATGCAGGGCTTTTTTTGTTCCTTTAATGTCCTCGGGATTATGCAGGGTATTTCAGCCCCACAGACATTATTTCAATAGCACCTTTGAACACCCTCCAGACAGTGTCACCCAATCCACACCCTCAACCATGAGGTGAAGCTGTGCTGCTAAAACAAGGACTCCTGACACACTCTGGAGGGTGGTGGGAACAGTCCTATACCACAGACAGGGATCTCTTACTAAGGCACTGGAAACACAAGATAGTTTTACACTCTTCCTGTCCATTTTTACTTTTTATTTTTAAAGATATATTCTTTCCCTGAGCAATTAGTGCAGGTGATCACTGGACACAGGGCAAGGCAAACTTTTACCTTGACACAGTTTGGCCCTTCTCAAGCTCTTTTTTTTCAGTCACTAAATCTTCACTGATACTTTCACACAAGTATGTGTCCCAGAGGCAACTGGAAAATTTCCATAATAAGCTTCACTGACTGCAAATAGGGGTGTTAAAACTGGCCTGTGGTGAAGGACTGAAAAGCAGGGCAAACAGGGCATCTCCAAAACTTTCTGAGGGGACATTCCCTGCCCCAAAGTGCTGGTAATGGAAAAAGGATTGGTTTTCCCTTTGGTGTGCTATTAGCAGGGATTGTTGCTGCTAAGCCTTCACTGCCCCACAGGGAAGAAAAGAGAACAGGAAGATCTACTGAGGATTGCCTTGGAAAGTTGACATTTCTGCTCATTTCTTCTCAGATGCTCCACAGACTGAACTGTGGAAGAGTTGTAATTTTTCTCCACTATATGCGGCATCATCTACCCTAAGTATTTGTCAGACCATGAGGGATCTGTGCATCAGCAAGGTTTAATATTTTCTTACTGCTTTTTGAAGTTAGGATTGTGATTTTCAACTGGGACTAAAAATTATCAAATAAATTGAGTTACTGGCTTCTACTTAAGCCAGCTTTCATCTCGGTGACATGTAGAAATTTCCTGAGCTATATAAAATGCAGAGCATACAGGGCATAGGACACTATTCTAGGATCTCTCACTTACTGGGAGTTTAAATCTTGTGGGGTCAGCTCAGTTTCATTTCTTTTTCAGAGGCCAAATGCACAGATCCACTTACATCCAAATGTCAAGGCTCGCAGCATAAATGCTGTTCTCTGGGCTGTTTTGCCAGGGCAGGGTTTTTAAAGAGTCAAATAGCAGAAGTTAAAAGAAAAAGAGCCCCAAATTCTCAAACCTATCCCTGTGGAGGCCTCCATAAACTAACCCTAGCAGAGCTCCACCTCTCAGCCTGAGGGCTGCCAAACAAGAGACTGGGAGCTATGCTAATCCCTAATTAAGTTTAATCTACACTAAAGAAGGTTTATTGATTTAGTTAGATGGGTAGAGCAATGCTGACAGGTCAGTCCTAGTGTAGGCATAGCTGTAAGAGGGGGGAAAAAAGCCTCCCAGAGCATAATTGGTAGCAGCTGGTGAGGAAAGTGATGTCTTATTATAAAAAGCACAGTTTTTTTGCACTCGTGCCATGGTATCAATGACCTGTGGAGCAACTACAGACTCTAAGTCCTGCTCTCCTGCACCCATGGCTGTCTTGGAGAAAAACCTGCCAAGCTGGTTTGCTTGAACCAGCCCAGGAACTTGCATCTATTTTGGCCACAATGGGGTATTTACTGCAGCAGTGGATGCTACTACTGTGAACTGAAGAGCAGATGCTCTGTCTAATATATAACAGGAAAAAAGCTGAAACCCTTCTAATGTGCTCCACTGCACATATATATTGCTATTTGTGTATATATACACACATATTTTTATATATATGTGTGTATATATGTATATATACATATATGTGGATGACCATTATTCAAACTCTGACTGTTGAACACACTCTGACAAAGCAAGATGTGTTTTTGGTTGACATGGTTGCTCCAGTGAAAACTGATAAGACTACCTATCTTGCAGAAATTTTGTCATCCTCTTTCCAGAGATGTCTATTCAAGACAAGGAGAGAAATTACCAAACATGAAACCTTCAATGAAACAATTTGTCTCTCTTTTTCTCTCTTGAATCCTCAAGACATTCAAAAAATTAATATTCACAAAATATTAACTTACTGTTCTCTGGGAACGGAATCTCACAGGATGGGCATGAGCAGGCCCCAGATAGAACCTCCATGCTCACCCCTCCTTCAGACTTATTTGGTGGTTAATCTGTTTCTAAAATGGGTTATTCATGTAGAACAGTTATTTTAACATTCTCACAGGAACCACACATCCAAAGGGAGAAGTTTCTCATTTTAGGGGCCATAGCTGCTAATACAGCAAAAAGCAGTAAAGAAAATGTCACTGACATTAGCACATTAAAAAATACGTTTTCATTGGCACATGATAGCAATCTTTGAAAACACCCTTTTCTTTTGGTTAATTTGAGGAATCTATACTGTTTAAAAAGCAGTTTCTTGAGCACCAAAATGAAATAATCTGAAAAAAATAAATATAATAGATGAGATCTTTAATAAACCAGTCTCCCTGAAAAGGCTGTAGACAGTAGAAGTCTATTCCTAAAAATCAGGTCAGTGCTCTAATTAAATCTGACATAGACATAAAAGCATTCATATAAACCCTGCATTTAATGAAGATAAATTGTGCACCTCCAACATACCACTAAGAGATTACACTATACAGAACTAATGCCTTTGAACCCTGCTGTTTTAATCTGAAATTTACACTTCACAGCTTTTGAGGTATAGTCATGGATCTGCTTTACATAAATGTAGAGTGAGGACCATTTGCCTTGCACTTCTAGACTAACTGGAGGCATTTATCTTTGATCTTTGTCAGTGTCAAGAGGAACACAATTCCTGCCGTTAGATACCAGAGGCATTTTAGTCTCAGGGAGTCACAGCTTCTAAGATGTGTTACAGTGAAAATCAATTAAAGGAATGTGATACGTTCTCTTCCATTGGAAGGGGACAGAAATTGCAGCAACAAAACAAGTTCTTTTTTTTTTTTTTCTCCAAGAATGGGGGCGAGGAGCTGAGGTGAACAGTTTTTGGCTGAGGATCTGGTTGGGACTTCAGTTCTAGGTATGGTCTAAATGGTTGCAACAGGTCATATCCCTTGGCAGCAAAAGGAGAAAACCAAAACTAGAATGCAGTGTCTGTGAGCAGTTCCTCACAGTTACTGTGTGAGTTAGTGGGTGACCTCTATTTTGCAACTGGGATATCAAAGGCTCTATAGTCAGATGCTATTTAAAAGCCAAGAAATCCCCCTCATTATTACTATAAAAGGGCTGGTACACATATTTTCTGAAGGATTTCAAATTGGTCATGAGAAAAGAAGAAAAAAAAAGTCATCTGCTCCAAACACCTCTGTTTAAATGTCTCAAATTAGATTTTGTTGGAAAAAAGGTACTGGCACACTCATAACTCGAAATATTTTCCATTATAAACTCATTTCTAGAGTAAACTCTGAATGTATAAGCTAGAAATAGCAGCACCTGGACTACAACACAGACTTTCCTTGTGTGCTCTGAATTCAGAAGTGATATTTGGATTTCAGCTGATTTCTTTCTTTATAATTCTTCATAAATTTTAACATTTATTTACCATTTATTTATCCTCAAATAAAATCCTGTAAGAAACTATTTTCTGTCTTTTTATTCAGTCTGGGGATAAAAGATGTGTTTGCAGTGAAAGGCCTCACTTGCTGCTCAGGGAGGACATCCTGCAGCTCCCTGCTGTGCCATGGCATAACAAGCAGTAAATCTCAGGAACAAAGAACTCCCAGGACTATGATCCAGTATCCAACTTCTCTGTGCTCACTTCAAACTTCTAAGCACCTGCACTTTCTCAGTCAACTGTGATTTTATCTAAAGTGATATTTTTTTACCTTTCCTCAGAAGATTTCATTTCCTCAGTGAAAAGTTTTAAACTTTTTCTACTATCTTTCCACCTGTGTGTTCACCTCCAGCTTCAAAATTCCCCTTCCTTGTGTTTGTATGGTCAGAATATAAAAGGATAAAATCTAACTATCTAGTGTTCTCTAGGACATCTAGAAATAGATCCTCTAAATGTTCTAGAACACCTAGGACAATGCTACTACCTGAAAAAATACCCCCCTAAAACCTATGAAAAAGAAATTAACAAAATCGAAAAACATAAAAAAAATCCCCCCCCCCCCCCAAATTCCAGACCAAAATACAAGAAATTCTCCCCCAAACCCCCCACCCCCAAAAAACCAAAACAACAACCCACAAACATAAACAACCAGGGAAAAAACTCAAACCCCAACAAAACTAAGGTAAACCTTTCTGAACCATATGAAGGTATCTGGGAATTCTGGTTCTCAATGTTTTACAAGGATAAAGAAAAAGACAATAGTAACTGTGTAAGCCCACTTTTCCTTTTGCTGGTCATCAGAAAAAAGGAAAAGTGACCCAACTTTTTGGCACTGGTAAAACAGAGTAGTGGGTACTATCAAAGATAAATATTTGACTTTTAGCAGGCAAGAGAAGTGGTTAAACAACATCATCTCTACTTCTCGGTCACTGAAGCAAAGTTATTAATTCCAGAAGACACATCCACATCTTACTGCAGTGTTATGCTATAAATCTGAGAAACATTTTCAGCAGTGCAGGGTAGCTGAGAAAACACCCTGACCTGAAAATGCTTTCTGTCAAAGTGTTCCTTGCTGGTCTGTTGCTTGAGTCTCGTGGTGACTGTGCAATACCTCTCAGCAGTGTACAGGACACAGTCACTGCACAGACACTGCAAACTGAGTCTGTCACCATCTGTACTTATCGGTACAGGCAGAATTCTCTGCACAACGGATGTGTACAAGAAACACCCATAAGATTTCTCCTTGCTTTGAAACTGTTGAACGTGTTTTTATTAAAAAAATATAAATATATGTATAATTTTAAATTCACATCCACTTGTATCAAATGGCTTCATGCTAGTTGCTATCTCTGTAATGCTAATTAAGAGGTAGGGATGAGAAGTGATTTGCAAAAACTACAAATTATTTTCATGGTTCTGAAGAAAACCTGCTTAATATGAACTTGTGGAAAGAACCTCTGTGGTCCCTGGAGGAACCTGCAATGTTATGCCTGGAAAAGCTTCCCTCAGGGAAGCCCACAGCACCTATTTGTTTCAAAGAAGTTAAGTATAGTGTCAGAAGTGTAGCAATTGCTGTTTAAATACAACACCGTTAACACTTTCATGGTAATAGCTTTTGCAAAATCACTCAGTTCCCCTAAATGAACTACAGTGAACAGGTAGAGAGAATCATAGAATCACACATAGGATGGTTTGGATTGGAAAGAACCATTGCCATATCTGCCCACAACGAGGATAAGATCAGACAGACATCATGATTCTGAAAGCATCTTTTCCAGCTGAATGTCCAAGTTCACCCTGGTTTTCCTCCAACAGAAACTCCAAAGTCAGAAGTGTACTCATGCTAAACCCTTGAATACACTAGATTATCTAAAATTCCTAGTATCTTCTTTATGCAATAAGTAGCTTAAAATGTGAGCATAGTGTACTAATACCAAAGTAACTTGGGGGTGCAATTAATGGTGTGGATAATGGCGCCCTAGCCCCCACAGTCCTTATGAAATAAATACGAGAGGCATTGCACTGACTGGGCTGAATAAGAGGGAAATGAAGAGTTGACATGGGTGATGATGTGAAGTATATTGCCAATACAGTGGCTTTCCAGGTTTTGCTTGGTCTTGAATTTTTTTTCTTTGTCTTGGACTAGCCACTTTCCAATGCCTTGGTGCAGAGGAGGTCATGTGCTCTGGTAACTGAACCCTTGCAGTGGTAATCCATCTAACTCAAGGAGAGGGGATGTGCTACAAGACACATTGACAGCCTAGATGATGTTGTTGGCCAATACATGGAATAATTTTACCTGCTCTGAATAAATGTACCTAAAAGTATTGCAATTATGTCTACAAAATTATAAATTAACAATTTCAGAAGGTAGAGATACTTTAAAAGGAAAATGAAGTTAAGAAATCAAAATGAATGTTGTTGGTATCTGAGTCAATGGTCAGAAGACATTAACATGGACAACCTTCACTCTAATTATTTAACATTTTTCAGGCTGCAGTATTAACCTTTGGAAAAGTAAATAATGGAAAGTTGTATGACTATTTTCAACAAAGCATGGGCCAGAGCTGTCTTTTTTTGTCTTCTTCAGATAGAACAATAACCTCATTGCTCAAAACTTTTTGACCAGATTTTTATTTGCCTTCTACTTGTGCAGATATTTATATCTTTGTAAAGTAAATGCATGGCATTGACATTCAGTATATCTTAAACGAGGTGAATATCAGGGGTTCCATTGCATTGAAAAAAGTTTTATAAATTTCCATATATAATTTCTATTACTATATTTATTTTTTTAGTTTTAACTTCGATCGCTAAAATGTGTCGTTTATAAGTGACAAGCTGTAGGCATTTTTTGTAGGTTTTATTGTTGTTTCTACATCTTCTCTGTGTAGTTTTTTGTATTTTTTTTTCTAGAAGTGAGTTGGAAAGTTTCTGGGGCAAATTAATAAATTTTCCTTTTTTGTTTTTTTAACCTTCAGAATTCCCAGTACTTTCAGCAGCCTAGATTATTTTATTTTAATCACATTTACTTTCTCGCAGTCTTTAACATCTCTTCTGTATTTGTAATAATCACTATTTGAAGTACTGTGGACAATGGCAGCCCCAAATCAATATGAGTGCTGAGAATTATTCCAGCTTCTAGTGGAATTGTTGCTCTGGGCTCAGTGACTGGCTTGCTGTGATTCAGTAAAACTCATAAATCCTATTGGAACTCTGAGTTTGCATAAAAACAGTGATATTGTATCAACTGAGCAGTGGTCAATGATTGAGATGGACTCTTCATGCAGTTCCTCTGGACTTCATTATAATCCACAGTGAAATATCTTTACAGGAAAATGTTCTAACTGCTCAGCAATGCTTTCTTCCCTGTTGCAAGTAATACATAAATAAAAGATAACAATTATTATTTGTTTTCAGGTGCCTCAACCTCAAATCGATGTTGTGCTGTATTCTCTGCTAATACAGCAACCACAATTCTCCCCTTGAAACGGAAAGGAACTAAGATGGCAACAGTGATTCCCTGGAAGTCCTCTGTGGGCACTCCATTATGAACTTAGAAGTTATCAGTTTGAGTGGCAGGGAGATATAAGCAGTGAGGAGCTGGTCTTCAGCTTTTCAATAGAGTTGCCTGACTTGTAATCACACCAGAATTCCTGCAGCAGTGAAATGATAAACTGTATCACAAGCATACAACAAACACTAACTTGTTGGTAATGGTCTATTTTGTGCCTGTGGACCTTTGGCTATCCTCTACTGTGATTTTATTTGAGAAAGAGTAAAGCAAAGGTCAGCATCATAGGCAAATTTCTTGGCTCATTCCTCACTGTCCAAGCAATGCACTATATGGATTTATCTGAGGTCATTTTGAGAAGAAAGATTGCGCTTCAAAAGGCTCTTCTAGCACTGAATCAACCATGATGCAGCCACAGCTTCCTGAGTCAATCTAGAGATGTTGATCAGTTTAGCGCTGGAGAATTGCATTAAAGGTCAAAGCCAAGAGCAATTAAGGGCTGCATGATAGGAAATTGAAGACTCAATTGAAAAACACAGTGTAAATGAGTCTCATGTTTTCTGTATGCTGTCTTTCTTTGCTTCCTTCAGCTAAACACAGTTCTAGGAGGCCTGTTCAACATTTTACAGCAGTAGTTACCCTGCACAGAAGAGTGGAGCTTCCTACTCTCTATTCTTGTGTGAGGAAAAGCAATTAGTGCAATTTAGTTTAACTTCACTCCTTCTTTCCTAGTATTTTTGCTCTTCTTCCTTTTTGCTCAAAAGGCAACAGGAAATGATGCTAGACTGGAGGTTTGGCATAATTACATAATATCTTCTCCTTTTTTCTTCTTTATTCTCTCTAACTTGCCTCTGCAGTTCACATATTCAAGCTTTCCATTATAAGCACAAAGGTCAAAAGATTTTCTTACTGGGATTCAAGACTGTTATCTAAAATTATGACTTCAAAACTGATGACCTAATAAAACAAACCCAAAAAACGTTGTGGGAATTGTAAGAGTAGACTGTTATGCTTTCTAGGCCATCTGCCATATTTAAGCTTCCATGACAGAGGAGTGTGAACCAAATTCTCCTTGAGGTAAACCCACAGGTATTTCCTGTGTGCTCTATTGGACTTACTAAAGTCTGGGAAGAGTTTATGTACCCACAGAGAATCAGAATTGCCTTTATCACGATTTCATAAAATGACAACATGCATCCTAAAACCACGAGAATAAAAAGTTACATCTGTTGACAAGCAGAGTGTTTAATTTTCCTTTTGCTTATACTTATTTGCACATTTAAACTGAACTTGAAAACATTTAATTGGGTGGCATAAACAGAGCGCTAAGATTTATTGAACCAAGATTCTGGATTTCTGACGACTTGGGGTGACAGTTTAGGGAATATTCAAGCCTGACATAAAAAATATGCTAAATTGGCTATTTGGTATCAAAGGAACTTAAAAGATGGTGTGCTTTCACATTAGAGACACCTACCTCCTTCTCTTTGGACGTTTATAGGGTGAGCTCTTGCCCTCCAACATGTGGTCACCATTTCTACACTTATATCTATATGATTTTGGTTTCCTTTTATGTGGGAAACTCAATATAAACTGGACAGTTGGTACTATTACACATATATATATTTTAAAAAGCCATAAAACCTATAAATCATAGTTCCATATCAGTTTCTGAAGTAATAATAAAGAGTCAATGAATATCATTGCAGAAGGAGGGTTGTTTTCTGACATGATTATTTTGCAAACTACAAGTCACAGAAATAAATACAGTTTTGAAGAAACACATAACCAGCTAGAAATAAAGTACATTTCCCCAGTACAATGTCAGGAAGCAAACAGATTGCAGTAATTCAGTAATGGTGCAGTCCTGAACCAGTATTCCTCAGATAAAACAACAGAATCTCCATCAATCATCAGATGCACCAAATATAGGTCACCCTTACAAAATCTATGTCTCCTGGTCTGGAAATAAATGTCTGTGCTTTCTCTTGACACTTTTCCATAAGTGCGGTAGTTTAATTTTCTGATAGATGCCCGTTATTCCTTGGCTAAGTTCTATTCAAGCGAAGTTATCTCACAACTCTCTGCATATTTTTTGCTGGTTGATGTGTCTTGAGAAACAGTAAATCTAAAGTTTTTATCAGCTATCCCTCAGAACAGTGCTATGCATAAGCAAGGATGCTGCTTCTGTCTCAGATTTGCAGTACATGATTGAAAATAAGTAATTGCCAAGTTCTGTGCACCCAGGTGAGTTTTGAAGTCAGACTGGACTGAACTGTGTCTGCAGAGATAACGTATTTGAATCTCTACGTTCAAGAAGGAAGTGTTATCATCTTGACCCACAAACTGTGAACACTCATTAACCTCTTCGGATTTTGTTAAACACTCTTCTGCTTCTTTAGATGCCAAAACATCTTTGTAGGTTGTTTTATTTCTGCCTCAGTTTACCACATTCTGTTTTTTTAAACTTTTTTCCCCATTTTTTTCTCTAGTCTGGTAAAAAAATTTTAACTTCAAAGTCCCTTCCTACTTTGCATTTTCTAAAAACCTATGCATACTTTCTATTCACTTATCCAAGTTACTAATGAAAACCTTGAGAGTATCAATGCTGACTAGTCCTGGCAAAATCCTATTTAAAATGAGCTTCTGTTTTCACCGTGAGCTATTTGTTTCCTAATCAGTTTTGAAAACATGTCACACTACTTTAATCAAGACCATATCTCCCTGGCTTGTTTATGAAGATGTTAAAGTTGCCACTATTATTCTCCCATCCTGTTGGAGAATGGCCTATCGGATTTGAAAGTTTTTCTTACTGTCTGATTTGATCAGAGCTGAACTTACATTAAAAAGCAGATAAAACCAGATATGGAGGCTGCTTCTCTCAGCCTGCCCATGGGGGAAAACAGAGTGAAACGCCTGGAAACGGGAAGCAACAACCCATTCATTGGCTACATTGATTGCATCTATAATTGCTGAATTACTGTTCTATCCCTTCATTCTTTCAGCTGGGCAAAATCTAGAAACCCTTTGATATATCAACACTTTTACTGTCTCTCCTTGGTTCTTGGCTCACAGAGATGACCATTAAATCCCCAAAGTACATCAGAGCAACATGTGACCAGGTACACCACAACATCCACAACCAGACAAATACACAATCATTGCATTAATACATTCTTAGAATTATTCAGGTTGGAAAACACCTTTAAGATCATCAAGTCCAACTGTATTTAAAGTGCACCAGTGAAAATCTGTTCCAATGAAACCAATCAAAGAATATATTCAACAACATCTGAACAAAATAACCAAACCAAACAAAAAAATGTATCTGCTTGCAAGATTTGCTAATAAAAGCTGTCACGCTTTGCCCCACCCATTTTATGTCTGTATAATCAAAGCCATTAGAGAAACAAGTTACAAACACTCAGCAAGACTTCACATTTTGCTTCAGACATTTGGAAATCTGGAAACATAGTTTGAAAATAACAACATGCAGATAAATCTTTCAGATTATGCAAGAAATTAAAAATACAGACCTTCACTGCTGCATTTACATCACTTTGGGTGTTAAAAAAATTACCTTAAGCCACAAGCAGTGTGATCAGAGAGTGGTGGCACTGTTATGGTCTGTTATAGTTGCACCACATGTATCACTGCAATTTCAGTAAAAGAACCACAACACCTACTGCAACAATATCTTTCTATGACATAGTTCTCTTGGTTAGGCCCAACACTACAATGTTTTCACATTTTTCAAGGTGCTTTTCCTATTTCCAGGCTGTATTATTTTTTTGTAACTCAGGGATAGGTTTCTTTTTTTTGCTTGAAAATATATTTATGGGAAAGAAAATAACAACAACCACATAAATATTTTGGACTGTAGTATGTATTTTCCCAAATGTTAATGAATAGATATGTAGTCATTCAGTTTTGATTGGAGAGTTTGGGAAGCTATTTTAGCAATTAATGTTGGTTTTTTTCCTACATTAATCACCTACTTCTGCCTAGAGATTCCATAGGGGCAGGTCTTGATTCCTCTGTTCTTAGTGAATTTGCACTTAATGTTCTATTGACATCACTGAGTCATCTATATCTATAAAGCTAAAGAGATTTGCAGGTTAGGAGCTTTATGCATTGCTTTTTGATCAGACATGTGATATTATGGATGCAAATAGATAAATAGTTTTATTCACTGAGGCCTGTTTGATTTTCTATTGATTTCACTGAATTACTGGTGTTAGTAAAGTTGCTTATATATTGTTTACCTGGATCAGAATCTCACAGTGTAGTGAGACTTATTGTCTGATTTGATCAGAGCTGAACCTACATTAAAATGCAGTACTTATAGATACTCACAGATGCACAGAGACTGCCACTTCTGCATATGTGTAGGCATTAATGCAGGACAGGAATTCGGGACACAAAAAAATGTTAATCACAATAGATGTAAGTATATCTCATGATATAATTCACTAGTACTTATTGATGTACTAGTGAATTTAGATGATGAGTTACCAGATATCATGACATAAGCAGTGCAAATTAACATATGACATGCAGAAAAAAATGAAAAGAAAAAAAAAGCCAAAAACTCCCCAAACTTAATCCACTCCCAAAAACACAAAACAAAATTGATCAAACCCAAATCTGAACTATATCTAAGTAACTCCTTGACACAGAGGTTGGATCTTGATGACCTTTAAGGCCCCTTCCAACACAAAGCATTCCATGATTCTCACTTTTTCTTCTTTCTACACTGGAGTAGCTTGTCTTCTACCACTTACATTTCTATCAGACACATCTCCAGTCTAACTTGTCTTGGTTGCCCATATGTTCCTTTAGACTGCAAACATTTTAAGGTAATTAGGAGATATTATTAATGGAAAGCTCTTTCAAGATAATGGTCTCCTGCCATTAGACAAATGACAAAATGACATTTTTCAAAGCAAGAGTTATAGATATCCAGGAATATTTTTCTGGCCTCATGATTTTATTTCTATTATGCCAGACAATTAAGGATGCAGATTTTGCCCTGATGTGCCCTGCTCTAGGAAGTAGCAGTGATGTTGCGTGCCAGTGACACCACTGGGAAGATTTGTCCTAGGAGAGAATCTGAGGCCTTGCAAAGACTCTCATTAACACAGTTTGCATCTCTCTGTGTTAGCACCTCTTGTGATTCACAGTATCAGAGCTAAAAAGACAGGTAAGTCACCTATGAAGCAGAGAATCCAGCCAATTTGCCCATTTGCTGCTATAGTATTTTAATTCATAGACTTTAATTCATAAACTTTGCCTGATTAATGGAAAAGTAGATTTCCCTCACTTTAGCTGATACCTTGTGCCTCGTGTTAACAACCTCCTATGGTAATGTCATGTGTAAACTTTGAGAAAAGTTTTCAGAGAATCAGTGCAGGTAACTGCTATGTGACTTCTTAATGCACATGTTAAATATTTGTTTTTAGAGCTATTGATACTGTTTAAGACATCAATTCTGTTTTCCTAATTAAAAGAAAAAAAGAAATGCTTTCAAAGCTAAGAGAATGAGCAGGACATAGAAACTGTTTGTTCTGCTAAGTGTAATGTTGCCATTTGATTGACTATTCAATGATGAAAATCTGTTCAATGATGAAAATCAGGGGAAAGCAAAGCACAGGAAGCTTGAATTTGACATGTATTTTAGTATTTCTTTGCTTCAGTAGCCATTGTGGCATCTACTTGAAAAATGTGGTGTCACAACCATGGATTCATCTCCTACTTTGGCTACCCAGGGTATAACTGCAGTGGAAGCTGTGGTGATGGTGATATTTTAAAAAAGCTTAGGAAATAGAAGCATGTAAGCTGGTCACATAGCATAAATCTGATCACAAAGGATGTCCAAATACATGTTTGCCTGCTTAAAACTTTGTAATTTGATGGGATCCTTTTTAGACATACAAGAAATGCCAGCACCTGAACATCCACCAGCGAATAAACAATCCAGTGGGAAAAAAAAAAAAAGGCAATTTTCCTTTCCCTAGTAAAGAGAAAGGACAGTCTAAGCTGTGAGTGTGTGCAATGTCTGAAGGAGGTGGAGATAAATGGCAGGTGGGGGAAAAGATGGGGAGGGTTTATGACCTTTTATAAGCCATCAGAAATAATACAACATTTTCTTTATCCATGGCTATCACTGACAAAATATTCAGGGACAAAACAAAAGTGGGGGTAACAAAAGCACATCCTAAGTAATAAAAGAGGTTATTCGGAAGGAGCTTTGAAATCCTGACTGCTGAACAAAACTTCTGCTGACAAAATATTTGTACAGACATCCTTCCACTTTTGCAGCAACAGCTCAGTACATCTAACCAACTGTTAAGTTGTGGATATTTGTCACTGAGTGATTTAACAAGTCTTTGGAAATAGATGTTAGTGGCAAATTATAAATAAAAGATGAACTGATTTTGTCTGGTCTAATGGGCACTTAAAAAGGAGAAATAACCTCCCGTAAAAATCTATTAAAATAAAAACCAGAAAACAAAAAACCCAGCTGATATTTTTTTTAGTGGTAAACCCGAATAAAACTAATTACTTACAGTTAAATAGCACCTGAATTAGTTACAGATGTTGTGAAGAATAGAAAAATCTGCCAAAAGACTCGTCAATATCCACTAGGTGGCATGTGGTGACCGTGTTAAATCGCCTTATCTCCACAAAACCTCCCATTCATACAGCAGATAAAGAACTGCATTATTAATTTATACCACTGCATCCACTCTACACCTAATATTTGTTTAACCAGCTGTTTCCTCTAATCTTCCTTAAACACGATTGATTGAAATCCTAAGTATATTCAGGCTTTATTATTTTTTTTTCCCCCAAAGAACATTTTGTTACCTACAAGTTACAAGCTCCCTTTTCAAGTGCAGCACTGTATGCTACAGTTACTAACAGCAGAGACGGAATGTCTAATACTTCCTCACAAGCAACAGAAGCAGCTTGTCATATGAAAATAACTTCTTTTTTTCCCCAAAAAATTTTAATTTCCATAGAGTTTTAAGCAATGAAATACACTGTCAGGTTTACAATGAAACAGAAATGCAAAATACTTCAACTTCCAAAGATAGTTTAAGTACTGCTTCAGTGAAAAGGCAAATGAAAAGCAGCAAATATTAATCACACTTTAATCCTTACAGTGAATTGGAAAACCTTTAATATTTTTAAAAATAAGCAATTGCAAAGTCTCTCTTCACTTGAAGATCCTAAAAACACTTTTTAAAGAGTGGTCCATATTATTTCCAGGCTTTTACTGAGGGGCAGGGAATTTGAACAACTTCATTAAGTATTGATAATAGTTCTTTTGGCTCCAGGTTGTGATCAATAGTGGGTAAAAATATTACTTTTAGTCACATATGAGCATAAAATCAGAAAGGCTGGGGACCTGCAGTAGAAAAAGCTCTTCTTATCATTATTACAAACTTTAAAAATAAAATGCACTCCACCATGCAACAGAAAACTCTCCACTCTGCCTCAAGAGGTTCTGAAACCTCTTCTCCCCCTGCCTCAAAACTTTAGGTTTTGTATTGTTTTGTTTTTGGTTGATTGGTTGGTTTTTTTAATAGGTTGTTTTAACCATGCTCACTGAAGCTGAGGGGAAACTGAACCTTCTATGTTTATAGCGAAAAGATGCTTTGCTGTGATTTACACTGTCAGTGTAATTCTCTGGAGAGGACATTTTTGTGGATAATACTTTTCTTCATAATGACACAGGGCTTTTTTGGTCTTTCTTAGTGGAATCTGCCTATATATTCAGGATTCTCATTAGGAAGACGGGCTTTTTGGCACAATTTCAGTGCAGACTGGCAATGTCTTGATTATTACACTGACTTTTATTTTTGTTTAACTTGAAAAAGCTGTTCTCTACACTTCTGTCCCTACTTTGCTCTAACCGCTGCATTGAAAAGTATCACAAATTGATATTTTCCCCCCACTTTCTTTCTGTTCCTTTCTACATTCTGTGTTCTACCCTTTACCTTGACACCAAATGTAATACCCAAAAATATACGAGGGTTAGATTCTCAGAGAACACACCCAGAGAAACTTGACTTAGCTATGCTTTATAGGCTTCACTGGATATGAAAATCCAAGGAAGCATGAGCTGTCTCTGTGCAGCACAGAGATTTAGCATCCTGTATGACATGCCTTAACATGAGGCTACAGACTTCTGGTTCCCTCTTCACAGGAGCTGAGGATAATTTTCCTGCTTATGATAAATTTCTCCACGTGCTGAAAATAACCTGCCTCTAGATACTGTGTTTACGGAAAGGGTGTGTATCACAGTTACACAGCCTCACTGCATCTGTGTTCTCAGCTACCACATCATAAATATTTCTAGCAATATTTCCCTAACAAAACAGGACCCTTCCCAGATTGCTTCTTTCCACATTTAGGCACTAAAACAGCCTTGGTAGCCATTAATATGAACTCATTGCTGTTAATTACCCACATGATTCTCTTGGACGCATTGCTAGGTTCCCAGAGCCTCCTGGAGGTGTTATATCATTTACATGACATCACACAGCCATTTACATGGCAGCACTTTCTGCCCTGGAAGATCCCAGCAGTAATTAAACCCTCACTAATTACATACAAATAGCAATAAATCTCCTTGATTCAAACACACAAATGCTTTCCAGCCCTTTCTATATATACCTACCACGCGAGTATTTTTGCCATGACAAACATTTAGAATGACAACTTTATATGTGTTTGACCCCCAAACCCAAACAAACAGTAAAATGATACAATTCCCACAGCCATGGATCAGCTAATGTGCAGTTACACGTGTTAAATGCTGCAGCATCAAACTTTCTTGGTAAGTGGAGATGGTACAGAAACCTGTGCCAAATGTTATTCAGGCTTTCTCTGACAGTAAATAACCAAACATGACATCAGCATGCAACATATCACATCTTATCAAAATCTTCTTATTCGAACGGGATGGGCAGTACTTTGTGCAGACCTACTTCCAGTCCGTGAAATGTTTGTTCAGTCTACCATCCTCTTTCTCCTACATCCTGAAAACTTCTAAAAGCACCTGAATGGATGGAGAAATACGTAAGAAAAAAAAAAAAAGGTACACAGCTTTTGTCTTTCAGCCGGAACCTGCAGTTGGAATTCGATCTCTCCTTTGGTAATGCAGAGCGCTTAAAGTCAAAGACACTGAAGGTACCCAGTTTCAATCCGTCTTTCACCATCGCCCCCCGCCTCAGCTGCCAAATCAGATCGTTCAAAAATCCCTCCAGTGCAGCCCTGCAGTTGAAGCCACGGGCTCTGCTCACTGGATCCCCATCCGACTTAGAGAAGCAAAGGAGTAACAAACTTTTCCAAAAGTTTGGTTAGTTTGTTGATTTTCTTTTTTTTTTACCTTGCGCAGAGCTCCCGACTTGAGATGCTCTCAGAACTCTCCAGCAGTTTGGGACGGAGGGCAGCGAAGTGCGGAGAAAGGTTTTGGAGCTCACCTTAAGTCAGTGTATGCGTGTGTGTGTCTATGTCCCGAGTGTCTCTTTGTGGCTCTGGGTGGCAGAGGATCTGATTCAGGGAAGAGAGAGCCACTTTCTCACCGAGAGGAAAAGAAAAGCAACACGTCATGAGTTAAGTACGCCTCCAAGATCTCTTAATTACAGCTCAATGTGCTTCCTTCAGAACCCAGGAATGGGAGGAAAAAATAAACCCACACATGCCGTTTCCCTCTCTTTCACAAACCCACACTCAGCCACCCCCGCCCCACCACGCTACCCTCTCCCTCCAGATCCCTGTCCTCGCCCCTTAGGTCCAGCCCTCCTAGACCCACACCTAAAAAAGCTTCTCGGTATGCACACAAGTCCCGAGCTAAAAACTACATGGGGCTAAAAAAAAAAAAAAAATCCACATAAAAAAAGGGTGGGGAGGAGGAAGGAATTAAAAAGGAAGGGAAAAAAAAAGGAAGTTGGTAGTGTTCCTCATGAAGGGACCATTGAATTTAGGGATTTAGGGTGTGTGACACCCTGAGAAACATGATACTTCTGACCACTTGCCTCTGCTCATTCCCTGCCCCCGCTCCTTATTCACACCCTCTCCACCCCGCATTAACTTTGAAGGTGGAAACTTGGTTTCAGATAGGGAGAAAGTGATGCATGAAGAGAGTGTGCAGTGGGGAGGAAACAGCTGGACCCAACAGGATCCCAGTCTGTTTTTCTTTTATCACCAATTTCCAATTGAATTATTAATCCAGGAAACAAACCCAGTTTCTCTTGTTACACCTCAAATACAGATCACACCTTGCTCAGGGCACTGACATGACTACTTCCTAATGTGAGGTAACTGTTGGCTCTGAGTCTTTATGCAATTTCTGAGCACCATCTCAGGCCAAAGTGTTGCTCCAGCATCAAAAATTTCTGGATTGGTGTCCATTTCACATCATGAGACACACAACCCCAAAAAAGTCTGCTAAAACCCATGCATTATGTGGCTTTAGCTCCCTAACTGCCATGGAATGAAAAGCATGAGGATTGAGTCTCCCCTCTTACAACTGTAGGCAAAAGGTGCTGACACTGTTGTACCTATAAATGTGTCTTATTTAAAAAAGCAACTGACCAAAAACCAAACCCCAAATCAAACAACAATAGTTGAAAGGAAAAGGGGAAAAAAAAAGGCCAGACCTTAATGATGTACTACAGGTTGGCAAATTTGGGCTCAAATAATGTTTTTATTTAAAGCATGTGTCACTTTCCTTCACTTGAAAAAAATAGGGTTCTTGATGCCTCATTTCCAAACAGTAGGAAATGTATGTGGAATTCTTAACCTCTTAAATCTGCTAGATCAAAAAACACAGGTAGCCCAGGAAACTTAGTATTGTGGATTAATTTTATCCTCCCCCCCTAAACAGAAGAATGTAACTGTGTCACACCCACTGCAACTTTCCAACATAATTTTTTAGTCTGGACCCTGCTAAGCTTTTATCATTGTGGGTGTCAAACTCTCAGCCTGTACCATCAAAAAGAGGCTGCAGCCCATCAATCCTCCTCGATCAGGAAATGTCAGAGCCTGACACATCGTGGTGCAAAAGCACATTTGAAGGGACGTCAGTTTCGGCGGTGTCACTGAGCAGGGGTCACCACTGCTGTGTCTCAGCGGCTAATTCACAGCACATCCCACTGGAAGGAAAAATAAAACACAAACAAAACAAGCCCCAAGCAAATAAACAGGCCTCTGTCTGGAATCGTGGAATATCCTGAGCTGGAAGGGACCCACAGGGATCACGACCCTGCACAGGACAGTCCCAAAAATATCATCTCTGTTGATATATTCCATATTAAAACAAGCACTTTAATTTAAGTTTAACCTATTATTTCCTTCTGTAATGCACTTGTGTGAATTACACAAAATTGTAAAAAAACCCAGGAGAATGGGGAGTAGAGAATACTGAGTGCCTGAGAGAAAGAAATATCAGAGTTTGTGGCTATCAATAACAGTAAAAAAAAAAAAAAAAACCCAACAAAAAAACCAACAACAACAACAAAAAAACCCCAAAACCAAACAAACAAACAAACAAAAAAAACAACCAAAAAACCCCAAAAAACCCCGTGCAATGCATTTCTCCAGTGTAAAACAGCGAAGTACAGGTGGTCACGGGGAGGATTTTTGGGCTGGGTGCCCATTCCCGGATTGCATCCTTCCGTGCTGGGGCACCCTGGCGGTCGGGGGAGAGTTGCCCACACCCCTCGGAGCCGGCGCCAGAGCTCGGGGGGGTGCACCTGAACCTCCGGGTGGGGCGGCACCGGCCCCTTCTGCCCCTCACAAAGGGACGTTTCTTCGGGGCGGCGGTGCCCGGCCCACCCCGTCGGTCTCGCTCCCTCCCCGCCGGGAAGGAAATGGCCTCATATTTCAATAACAGAGGGGGCTTTGATGGGGCACGGCGAGAAAAAACACACCCCCGGCGTCAGGAGAAGCCGGCGGGGCCCCGCGGGCGGGGAGGATGCGGCGGGGGGGACGCGGGAGGGATGCGGGGCGCGGTACCGCAGCACCTCAGCACAGCGTTGAGAGGACACTGGGGATATAGAGGAGACCGGTGGCCCCATCTGTTCCCCTCTTCTGGGCCCTTCTCCCTCCTCTATCCCTCCCAGTCATGGTGGTATACCCGGGGATGCCGTTGGGAAAAGCTGGACCCGCCCCCCGCACCGGCAGCGGTGTGAAAGTGACCCGAAACGGGCATTTCGCCGAGTTTTTCCACCTGCCGTCGTTTTTTTTTTGGGTGTTTATTTCCCCACCCCTCTTTCCTTCAGGTTGTTTATTTGTTTTATGTGTAGCGGGTTTGAGCTGAGAGACTCCCAGCTCTTCTACACGAACGCCCTGTGCTGTGGGGTTGCAGTCTTTTAGGAGCCCTATCTTTGGTTTAGGGGCCCTATTTTTGGTTTATTAGACATAGTAAACCCAAAGAAACAACAAAAATGTCCCACAAAGTGAACCTGTGTGGGTTCTCATTGTACTTTTTTCCACAGTTTTGTCTTCTCATAAATTTTTTACAGTTCTGGGGTTTCATTTTTTTTTTCCCCAGTTATATGTCAGGTACAGGTAAACTAAGAGGATGAAACATCATAGGAGTCTTATCATAAAGCCTTCTGGTGTATCTTAAAATTAATTCTGGAACCTTATCGTGATTTGAAGACTAGTTACTGGAACAGTGTTGAGCTGCTGGTTCCTGGATACCAAGAGGATATATGAATAGAAGATTTTTCCATAGTCATCCTTCAGGCTCCCAAGACTGAATATTGCTGAGCAAGATGCTGAGCAAGATGAACATTGTTTTGGGGCAATAAGTGTGTTTCCATGTATTACGTCATAGTGAAATGTTGTCATTCTGTTGAGCAAAGATGTAGAGTTTGAGACAAGAAAAATGTTAATTGTGACTTTTGTTTGATGAGACAGACATGATTCTGCAGGAATTTTGGGTTAAAATCAGAAGCTCTGCACAGCACAGCATGAGCTAGTGCACTGCAACTTGCCTGATTGGCCTTCAACAAAGGTTAAAAAAAAAAAGTGATTTCATATGGTTCTGTCAGATTTGGGGGCCTAATCTGCATATCTTGATAGTGGTGTTTCTGTATCAATCCTGTGGAGGGTTTTAGAGACATGCGCAGTTTAACTCCAGCTGAAGAGCTGCTCCACATGCAGACCACTGCTCCGTGCACATCAATCATCCCTGGGAAGCACTCAGTAACCATTATATATAATAGTGATCAAGGATGTTTATTGCCTTTCTTCTAAGCACAGTTTAGATTTTAATATTTTTCCCCTCTTGGTATCTGACCATGAAACACTGCAGAATGAAAGCTGTTTGCTCAAACCCAGGTCAGACAAGATGAACGGATATTAGGTTTTGCTTTTACCTGGGAACACTGTCATGATGAGCAACTTCATAGGCCTGCTGATTATTATTCCTGGTACCTCAGACCATGGCAACAACTCAAAAAAAAAAAAAAGAACATTCAGTATCATTGTATGAAAGATTTTGAATTTTCAGTTTTTAACATGGATGCAAAGACGGCATTTTCTGCAAAAGTGATTCATGTTGCATTGGTCTGCTGTAGAAAGGAATTTGAAAATTCCCACTGGTGCCACTTAAAATTGGCTATTTTCCAGGATTTGAGGATAAGGATACTGGGAAAACAGCAGCTAAAACATGGTCTTCCTGATAAACCTAAAAAGCAAGAGAGGAATAGTTTCACGGTTTTGTTTTTAACAGGTTTATCACTTGCTGGATTCGGGGCTGTTCAGTTCTTTCTTTTAAAGTTCGTAAAAGTCATGCCATCCTGAAATCCTTCTTAGAAATTTTCAAATCTCAGTAGTTGGTGCCTGTCTGGGGTTTTTTTGGAGGGAGAGAAGGGTTTAAAACAATAAACATACATAATATATAAAAATTAGGGTTCCTCACTGTTGCAATGTAGTCCATTTAGGATTTGCCAAAAAATCAGGTGTTAGGAAACAGTGCCACAGACATCATTCTGCAAGAAGATTACTGGCCTATGAGAAATGCATAGTCCATTCTTCTTGCACAACTTTTTGGTTCTTAGTGCTCTTTTATTTCCAGTCTTCAAATTTCGCTATCATTCTTCTTACATGTATCTTCCAGATCAGTAATGGATCTGCTAAGTGACACTGGTCCCAAAGGCACCTCAGACACTGCCTCAGTTCTGTTTGTGGCCACTCACCATGACTTTTATTTGCAGGGAGTTCCTCAGTCTGAATCCAGAAAAAGAGAAGGACTCAGCTTGGCAGCAGAAATGAAGTACACCTGATCCCAGTGAGGAAGAAAACGTAAGGTGAAAGCTAATAATAAGATGAAAAATGTGCGTTGTGTACTTCCTCCACTTGGAAAATTCAGTAGGATGGATGTTGATGACTCACTGGTACCAAGCTACAGAAATCTACAGGAAAAAAACAGCAGAACATACTCTTTAAAAAAAAAAGCAACAAACAAAAAAACCCCCCAAAAAACCAAAACCAAACCAACAAACAAAAAAAACCAACAAAAAACCAAAACCAACCAAACAAACCAAACAATGCCTACACACTCATGCAAATTTTTTACTGCAAAAAACCCAAATCCTCTGAAGATAAATACAAATACAGTGAAAAATCAAGGAACATCCACTAAAAATATATATAATAACCCCCCCCACTACTTTTCCAAGCTGACTGAAAATAAAGGAAATTATTTTATGCCAGCTGAATGCCAGCTTTCCAGTTGAGATTATTTATAGATTCTCAGTCTACAGTGTTTTCTCTTTCTTTTTACAAGTTGGGCTTTTTACACTACGAAGCTGTTTTATTCAGACTAGTTGTCAGGTTTCAGTGAGGCAGACATAGCTGTTTAATACTCCTGGCTACATAACCTTTTCCTTTTTACAATATTCTCATTTCTACCGCTTAAGAAATGGAACACCAAAAAAAAAAAAAAGCACCACTTTCTCTGGAGGTGGATGTATTGGCTCTGCAAAATTTGCATGGTCTTCATTTTGCCTGATTGTATCAGGAGAATAATTTTCATATAAATGCACTTTTGACTTAGCACTTCATTACACAATCTTTACACATTTCTCTCCAGAATATTCATTGATTTTTTTCTTCTGAACTACGTTATCCTTGCCTTGAAATTTGATTTGACTTATTGGGCCATGTCCAAGGTTCTCTCAGAATCCTTTTGCTGTTAATACTGTATCTCACAAGTAGTTGTACCTCTTCCACATACCAGAATAAAAGTGGGTTGTTTTTCCTTTTCTCATCTTCTGTAAGCTCTGTAAGTTTTGCTCTTAATTATGTTTCTGTTTTCCATACAGACCCTGAAAATGAGTTGGTGGGACAGAAGTAGAGTGGGATGAAGAAACAAAGAGGGAAGTGTTACGACCCGCCCCAGAAAAATGGAGGGGGGTAACCCAGGTTTTTATCAATAATTCCCTTGGGGTGGATTAGAGTGAAACGACACTGAATAATCGGTGTCTGAAAACATATACTGGCAAGGTTTATTTTAACAATTCTGTATCAACAGGCATGCTAGCAGTTTGGGTGTTGTCATATAACAATGTGGCATAGAGATAACCTTTGGTGAGGGGAGAAAATGCATAGGGGACAATTTTGCATCAACAGGTATGCTAGAATTTTGGGTGCTGTCATATAACAATGTGACATAGAGACAACCTTTGGCGAGGGGAAGAAAATGCATAGGGGAGAGAAAGGCAGGATGAGAGTAAGGGAGAGTAAGGGAAAGAAAAGCTGAGAGTGGACAGATGTATATAGTCACTGCCCACGGGGTCCAGCGATGAAACTTAGTAGTTGCAGCTTCCATGTCTGTCAGTTGAAGTGGTGGCCTTGACCTGCTGGGGGTGAGGGAGGGAAGCCCCCACACTCCAAGAAGTTATGAGTTATATCCATGGTCAGTGTCACGGGCCATGCCTAGACGTGCAGGCGGTGGGGGAGAAGGAAAAATCCCTAAATCCCAAAGTCACTAGTCAGTTTATATACCCTCAGCATGCTTTTACATCTTCCCTGAGGCAGGGAGTTGTTTTCTTCTTGCCTTTTCAGGGCTTCACACCTTCAGCACTGGAGGGAGGGAGGGAGGGACTCGATTGCTCATCAGAGGTACAACGCAAGTCAAAAGCCTACAAAAGTCTCCTAGAATGCATAAATCATTAACCATTTCAGTCTCTGACAGGAAGAAAAGTAGGAAGACAAGAAATAAGACTTTGTAGTGTCATTAATAAGCAGAAGCAGGAAACTTTCTGCCACCAGTGTGCAAGTTATCAAAATACTTTACACTTACACTATGCCTTCTGCAGATCTCACTGGTGCCACAAGTGTTCCTGCACTGCACACCCCAGAAATAAGCAGTTTTACTCCATTAGATAGAGAAACACCCCAACCCAACCCTTGAAATATGCCTTAGGAAATTATAAGGAAAATACTGAAGGTAATCTTTGAACTGCAAGTTCAGTAGTGGATAAGATACTTTTAAAGCCAAACTACCAACTTAGTCATCTTAAATGCTGATTTTTTTCAGATGGCCATTAAGCTGAAAGAAAAAAATCATCATTTCCTGTATATGACTTGATTTGCTTTTACCACTCTCATTTGTTAAAATAATACATATGACTCCAGTGTCAGTTGACCCTCAGAAATAGTCAATGAATGTCCACTGTGGCTGTTGGAAAGTCAGTGATTTCTCTCTGTGTGATGAATCTCTCATGTCAGGTACTCTTCCACACAAACTAGATAACACTTTTCGGTAAGTAGGAACATGACTGATCTTTGGTATTTTCATGAAAGAGATGATTTCAGACCATTGTGGAGTTCTCAAAACCAGAAAAAGTGAGCCTGAGAAGTGGCCTTCTCACATGGAAAACTAAGGCAGATTTTATTGAGTGTTGAACCGTTACCAACAAAACATTGCTAAACTGAGGTACAATTCCTGACTGTGCTGTCATCTCTCAAACTATTCATACAGGAGAAGACACTTTTTATTACCACCAGGCCATCCAAGCCACTAGCAATAGGTTTCTTTGCTTGCCTATTTGTCCTCCCAAGCAGCATCGAAGGGCTGAAGAAAAGATTTTGGCCAGTCTTCAAAATGTCCTCTGTGCAACCTCAGTGCAACTTCCAATCAGTTGGTTGTACCATTATAAAAAAGAGGCAGCCCAGCTTCCCAATGGCACATTTCAAAGTATATGTTTTGGAGGTAGAGACCATTCCAGTGACCTTGGGTAACTGATGTTTAGCCCTGACTTGTGCTGGGACCTGTTCTGAACTAGGATGGTGCTGCAAAGGTTTCCACTTTGCAGTGCATTTGTTTTGTGCTGCTAAGTGGTGTTTTCTGAGGCTTGGGGAAATGTGGGAAGTTGAATTAAAATAGTAGTGCCTTCAAGAATTTTAGCTTTGGAGGATTTTGGACCACGGAGTCCATATAGGAGCCAGTAGCCAGAGCAACTTGGTTGTCAAGCAGATGGTGGACACCAGGGCAAAAGACCAGCTGATGTCCAGAGGCAGAGCCTTCAGGCTTCTTGGTCACGTTCTGAGGCCAACTGGCCTAGAAATGTGTGTGACTGAAACTGTCACACACTTTTTGTTTGCATGTCATGGCCTTGGTTTTCAGATGCAGTACAAGGTTTGGATGGGTGAATATTTTTGGTATCCAAACTGCATCCAAAAGGCTCTGCACTTACAAGTTGCTGTCAGCAACTGCTCCAGAGAGTCTTTTAAAGAGTGTATGGCTCACCCTACCTTATTTTACAGCTTTCATGCTCTGTAAGGAGCTATTTTATTACACTTAAAATACACAAAACCCATTCCTTCTGCATCTGACTGAAACAGGAGAACGGTATGGTATAGCACTTATTCAGGGAAAAGGAAAATTATTAATACTTAATATACTTAATACTTAATAATTATTAATATTAATGCTCACATGAGCATTTCCACTGAAATAGGATTTCCATTACGAGTAAAGGAGCACACTATCTAGTCCCAATCATCACTGCACTTTTAGCTGAATATTTTGCATAGGTAGATGAGCTAATATGAACAGTAATGCTGTCGGTGTGTGACTGGTACACCTCTCACATCTCTGAGCAAGGCAGTTCATTATTTTCCCTTCACAGGGGTTGTGAACAAAATTAAAATTTCTGTAAGAACAGATTCCCTGAAGGTCCAGCGTGACCTCTTTTCTCATTTTGCATGATAGGGCCTTAAATCAAATGCAACAGTTTTCAGTTAATATATTTCATTTGCTGACAGCATGACATTGTTGGTATTTAGGCTTAAATTAACATTCTATCAAATCTCATTTGATTATTTTAATAAGGATCATCTTGATTGTAGTTCTCTGGCTTCAATTATAGCTAGGGTATCTTTTAATAACCATGCAAAGCACTGATATCACTTCCTTATTTAAGCACTGCTTAAATGGCTAAAATAAGAGGTGTTATTATTTCAAAAGTATTTTATGAGAGATAAATGAATTTGAGAGGTTTTGCCATTTGCATCATTGAAAGGGCTCTTCTTTTGACTATTGTCTTGACGTCTACTAATGTTTTTGTGTCCTAGATACAAAGGAATATTTCCTCCAAACAGTCTGATGGATTGTCATGAGCTGGTGAAAGAGAAGAATGCGAGAGCCACTTGTATCTCTGTTTTAAAGAACTGATTGGGGCATTTTGGGGGTAGTGCTGTAGCAGTGACTTGTTGAGCCTTTCTGGCAATTCCGTGTCTGCTGTCAGGCAGAGCAGCTTGTGGAACTTATTTGTGCTGCTGTTGGAAAGTTATGGATTGCATGGTTCTCTAAAAAGAAAGGAGTCACTTTGTCTTTTGAGTCTATTAAATCCTGTTCTGCAGGAATGTTTCTGTCCTTCTGTTCTGTTGTAATAGAATGCTCCTTTTTTGATGGCAGTATTTTTTTTTACCTGTATGTGTGGCTTTCATAGTATTTTCTAAAAGTGGTAGAATTAATACTTATTATTTCAGGATGTATATGCCCACACAGATAATTTTGCCAGTCCTCTTTGCAGGGCTTCATCAGCACAGCTGTACCTACCAATGCAAGACAGAAATCTGGATGTAGTTATTCTCATTTCCTGTTTACTTATTCTTTGGAAAAATTGCCACAGGGAACAAAAGCTTGTCTAACTTTTGATAAGATGCAGCAAATCGTTTATGATACCATCTTTTGATTCCTATCTGGTAGAGTATTTTGAAGTGGAATCTCTGTCAGTGTAAATACATTAAACATATACACATGTAAGCTACGGCTGCCAAGAACTCAATAATTTTAAATATTTTGAAGTGCAGCACTTGTACATTGGAGTGTATTCTCACTATGATTTTAAATGTTACAGAGTGTTATTTTTCATTTCTTGAATGACTCAGTGTGGAAAATATTCATCAGGTTATAAAAAATATGTTGACTTTGATCCTTCTTTTTAGGAAGACTGAAAATCTTTGCAGTTACTGTAAGTAGAAAATCAATATAATAAGAAAACGATTACCTTTTCATATGGAAATATGTCTTCTGAATGTAGTTAGAAACAGAATCTTAAAGAGACCAGATTTAAAGAATTTCTCCTTTTTTAAATGAGGATGGTTATTTAAGAAAAACAATTTAGATGGGAGAAAAAATCCTATTCACTGGGGTTGAAATTAACATGACCTGCATAAATTCTGAGTTATAATCTATGAAACCATTCATATGAGGGGAACCAAATGTTTTTGGAATGTTGAAGTTTTATAGTCGAGAGCTGTGCCACGTTACTTAAAGTTGAGCCCTACATAGTAAAAGCCTTTTGGTTTAGCCCAGCTTTCCTCATACTTTTGCAACAAATGCAAATATATTCTTAGCAACATGAGGATTTATCTCATTTAAAGGATCCATTACTGCTCTGTAGAAAATCTAGAAGAAGGGAAGCAGAGGTAAACACATGAAAAATGGTAAAAAAAAAAAAAAAAATGTTATGAAGACTTGCTGCCCAAAAGACAGAATGAATAGAGGGGGTTCTGTCATTTGTGGAGGATTCAAACTAAAATAGAAGTTCAGAATATATCCCTTCACAACTCCAGACACAGGGACCCTTCCTCTGATCTATAAAGAGGTATTTGGAAAGGGTTTCCTATCTTCAGAGCCTTTGCTCCTTTCAAGCTTCACCACTAACCATTCACCAAAAGCAGCAGGCAAATAACTGGCTTAGCTGACCAGTCAGAATAAGCTGTAATAACTGCTTAGATTTTTAAAAAACCCTACCAAAACAAACAAACAAAAAAAGTTGGTCTTTTACTGCCTTATGTCAGGAAGTGCAGTGAATAATCAAAGTGATGTTTTCATAACTAAATACCTTCCTTAAATACCTTAAAAGGCATTTTTTATTTTTGTTTCATTTGTACTTTTAAAAATAATTGCTACGTGCATGTGTGTGCACGTCTTTTTTTAAATCTGACAGTATTTTTGTCCTCACCAATGTTCTGTGAAACATGTCATAGTCTTTAAAAGAAACTTCTTTAGCTCTTTGCTGTGTCATATACTATTTTTCAGGAATCTAATATTATACCATATCTATATTATATTTTTGTCCAATTCTTTGTGCTTGATATTATTGGATAATACCAACAGAGATTAAACAGTTGGTTTTTCAGGCCTTTCAACATTTTCTGTGGGTGCCTTTACAACAGGAAAACATCACTGAAGCAATTTGTGAATTCTTTCCAGCAGTGAAAAAATTTCATGGTCACAGTAAACTCTTACTATTCTAAGTATTTTGTGAATACTTTAAATATTACTTTATTTTTTTCATGTCAGCAAACTTTGAGCCATGCAGATTAAGGCATCTGTGCAATTCACTGGACAAAAACTCAGTTTGAAAGAAATAGGTTTCTGGATATTGAATTTTATATTCTACGCATTCCTTTAATATAAAAATAAAATAAAATAAAATAAAATTCTCCTGCCTCCCTTAGGCAGAATACTTGCTGATCTTGGTGGCAGCTTTCCAATATTAAGGACTACAAAGGATGAGCCTTAATGAAAAAAAGAAAAAAATCCTAGGTTACTAAAGAAGTCCTTTATTAATTTCCATTTTAAGAGAACCAGAAAATTCTACTGTTTAAAAAAGAGGTGTTTATGAGGTACCGTGTGCAGCAGGATTATTGAATTTTATGGGCAGATCAGATCCCAAGCAGCGAAAAAACCTGGTACTTTTGCACACATAATCTAAAATGTTTGAGTGTTCTGCAGATTTATCTAATTATTTCTTCATTAAAAACAAGTTTGTATATCTGAATCCACTTAACTTCTTGTACAGTGTGCTTAGAAAGTTCTAACACTGAATATACAGGAAAGTGCACCTATGTGTGCACAATTTGATGCTGATTCACAGTAAAGAGAGAGGCAGCTGTTTCTTCTGCCAGGCAGAAACCTGAGAATACACAACGAGTGAAATGCACCCTTTATATTTTTAATGGTAAGTTCTGCGATGTGATCCAAAAGGGGATCCCTCAGGCTACTTAAATTAGGCAGTAGAAAGTCATAATGAGGGTGTTGGTTTGAGAAGGGTGATATGAGAAGGTAGAATCTGGCACCTAGAGCATCTGGTCTTGAATTTAGCTGCCTACTTTTAACCTGTTTTACTTGTGGACCTACAGTATTGATTTGGAACTTGCCTTTACCATCTAATCTTGAATAAAATGTCCCCTCTTCATATGGTGGGGGTTTTTTTAAGGTATTGGGCAAACTGCTGTTGTCATTTTTAAGTATCCAAGGAAATAAAATGTTGTAAATTTGTTTTCCACTCTTTCAAGGTAAAACCAGCAATTGGTACAGGGTTGCTAAGATTAGATCGGTATTCCCTTTTTTTTTTTTAATGAGATCTACCCTTTTTGCTGGGTACACAGGTTCACATTCTTAAAAAATTATTGCACAAGAAAATGAACTTAGTGCTTTCACAGAATGAGAAGCTCAGTCTGAATAAAAGTTCCAAAGCATGGCCTTAAATGCACTTTAAAAAATCTACCAAACTGACACCTTAGCTAAGAAAACACAATATCCAATACCTCTGTATATCAGAAAATGCTTGTCCTACTGAAATTATCTGGTCTGGACTATGTCTTATGAGAAACTTGTGTTCTATAGGTGAGAAATTAAGAATGACTTGATTTAAAAAAGGAAAGATCAAAAGAGGGCTGGGTGCTACAGCTGAAAGCCAACATAGACTTCCTAACAGGTGTGCTGAGATAAGCTGTTTGAAGGTGACTTTACCTGGTGAATGGTGAGAAATGCTTATTCTTAAGCAGAATTGTCTGTTCCACTTCAGTCCCATGGCTTTCTTTGGAGGGGCATCAGCAAAGTGAACTCTGAGGGAACTGATGTATTGTGAAAAATTCGAGGGGAATCAAGAGTTTGAAGGAAGCGAAATTAAGTGCTGCTTTTGTGAACTCGTGGATGGATGTGAAGATGCAGCCACCCTGCAGTGTGGTGGGAAGCTTATTCAACTGCACCTTCTGAGGACTCATTGTTAGTTGAGCTGATCATGTTAACCAGCAAAAAGCTCTCTGTGCAGTTGTGGAGGTAATAATGGTTAGGAGGGAACTCTGTAATTAAACTTCTTCCAACATCTGAAGAAGGGTGTTCTGAGACAGTGTTATATGTCCATCATTGGCATGGGTATCTGTGTGGGTGGACGTCATCTCCCTCTAACAACAAGTGCCTGAAATACTCCTTCTAGAAATTCAAAGCTGCAGTTAAGCTCCTGCTTTATGTCAGATAGCAAATTTTAGACAATAATGTTTGAGGCTTTTCCAAGTTTGGGTGCTGTCATAGGTTCACCCTGGAGGGCATGATGAGAAATACTAATGAGCAACAAACATGATGCACTTCACTATTAGTCAGAGAGATTTTCCTACCATTTCCTCTTCTCTCTTTTGTTCCCTTTATAGGTTACTAAATAATTGATACAGTGCTGAAGTTACCCCCCTTTTCCCTTCTCCCTCTGCACATGCGGCCACTTTACTAACATTTTGTGTACAAATTGAATAGAAGGAGTATGTATTGCATATTGCCATTAAAAATGGTGTTTAATGTTTGCATACTTTGAGGCTTTTCACAGGCATCCTCCATGACTTTTTCTGCAGATCCTAGAATTATTCTTTGCAGTTACTTGGATTGCAAAAACTCTGGGTCCACTTTTTTCCCCCCATACTTTCACAGCTGAATTCAGAACAATCACTGCTTGCTCCCTGTTGTTCATCTGCTTCATGTAGATAACATGGAATTTACAAAGTGTCTTTTTTTCTATCCTTAAAAATTATTTTTGATTGTAAATTCTATATATTTTAGCAGATTTTAATTGTGATTAATAAAACTGCAGACAGTTCTGCTAGTTTAATGGGAGAGGGTAGAAGAAGAATGAGTAGTGGTAGGGTTAAATTTGACTTATATAGGTATGAGAGCAAAAAACAAGTCATGGTAAATGAAGGCATAATCTGTCACATTTTTTTCTTGGAGAAAAAAAGCTCTGTATTCTCAAAACAACCTTATGGAGTGCAAATATTTCTTACAAAAATAAGAAGGAAATGTGGGTTAAGGTCATCAGGTGGAGGTGTCACTCATAATCCGAGTGCTGCTGGGTTAGAGGAACTGTTCAGATGGAGTTCTCTTATTCCGTGAAGGATGTGAATCTGCATTTCCCTGATGAATATCTGTAATGTGCTTTGGAGAGAAAGGGGAGAGGAGGGAGAAGAATCTTCTCAGGTCTCCCATGAAGCCCTACTGCTTTGAATAAATAATTAAGCTTTCACACCTCTCAGACAAGTGTTCTCACCATAGCAGACACAAGTCACATGTCTGTTCTCACCAACTGCTAAAGTATTTAATGGAAAAGAGGAGCATTACAGTGTCAGAACAATCACAGTGCATTGATAAAACCAGTTGCACCCATGCACACAGCACAGAGCCAGGTGTGAATCTGCCCCCATTTTCCAGTTTTAGTGGTTGTCACTAAAAGATAGAAAACTTGCCTGACTCATCCAGTATTTGGGTGAAACATCTGAATGCTGGTGTTTTTCTGGTGGATGTTTAATCATTTATGTTTAATTATTATCCATGGAATGGATACAACAAGAAGGACAGAACTCCAGTGGTTTTTCTCTCACAGTCACAGAAGGAAACAGAATTGTTTTAACCTGAAAGCATCGGCCACTGGACTAACGTTGAGTAGTTATGGGGAGTGGAAACCCAGTGAATTGAGACCATATTTTTTAACTGGACACTATGCACTTCTTCAGCTTTCACTGAGTACCAACCTTGACCTCTTTCCCCATTACACAAAATATGACAAATTATCAGCCCAGAAATCCTTTTCCAACCTGATGAGCTCTGCTAGGAGCCTGCCTGTCATCTCCCATCTCCCAGACTCTGGATTTTTTGTTACGCATGCTCATCAGCTCTCCCAAAACCATTCCTGGGAATCCTTCTTTCATCATTGTCATAGGTTTTCTTGTTTTAAGGAAAAAAAAAAAAAAGAACGCTGCTTGGAATTTTTTTTTCCCCTTTACCACTGTGAAAGAAAGGTGAGAGCAGAGGGGCTGCTGGAGAGGCTGCCGGCGGGAGGAGATGGCTAGAGCGAGCACACACACAAAAGCCCCACATTCCAAGCTAATGGCTTCAGTAGACTGTAGGGGGAGGTGAGCTTTTGTTTTTATTTTTTATTTCTTATTTTTTTTTCCTTCCTCTGGGGAGGGGACTTCATTTTTGCCCTGACTCAGGGAGGGTGTGTGTGAAGAGAAAGAGCTCTGCGGGTCATCCTGCTTTTGGCCAACTCACCTAGCTGCTTTTGGCCCCGGCTCGCCTCTGTTCCCTCACGCCCTGTTCTGCCCACGGCCCGGACCTGCCTCGGATTTCATCGGAAAAGCCGGTACCAACCTGCAGAGGAACTTTTGAGGGGAAGGGCTGTTCTTCCCCCCCCAACTCCTCCTTCTCCGTGCCAGTGGCAGTTTACACCCGTTGACGAGGAAGGGGAGTTCCAGCCAGAGTCTTTAACAGAGTGAGTGCATAGGAGGAATCGCCCTCCCCCTTCCCCGTTCCCCGTTCCCCCTTCCCCCTCCGTGGGGCCCGCCCGGCCGCCGCCCCCGCCGGGCCCCACCGGCGCGGGGCCAGGGCCCAGCAGCGCCCCCTGCTGGCCACGGTCAGAAACCGCGCCGGAAGGCGAAAAGGACGGAAGTGGTTTCGGTGGGAGTTTGGGAGCGGGACTCTTGTTTTCTTTTACTGTGTTACCTATACACATATATTCTTTTGTAAAGACCTGTTATTTTTCTTTCCCCCACCTTTTCCACTGGAGCCTCTTAATTTCAGAGTTACAATTGCTTAGAGGGAGGAGTTTGGTTTTCCTCATATCCCGCCATCCTTAGCAAACACTTCTGTCTTGTTAAACTGAGACAGTTATTCTCATGGAGATAACTGTTTACTTCACAAATACCCCTTTTGCCTTCATTAATTTAGAAGAACCCTACATGACCTCATGTGGCTTATGCTATAGTTTCCAATATTTTTCTTGATAGCTAGACTTCTGTATATCTGTGATTTGCCAGAAACTAAGTACTTTGGTTTCTTTCTTTGAAAGTACTTCAGAATTTGTTACAGCACTTTAAATGTCTCAGTTTTAGTTTCTCTCTCTGTAGGAAGGTACTGAAGTGACATCAGTTTAGTAATAGAACAGATCCTATGGGAGAATGACTACCTTGAAATATTAAAAAATCAAAACATAAGCCTATGTAATTAGACCAGAAAAGTGTAAGCCTAATGTTCTAGTGAGGGCAAATGGCATATATGAAAATATTAAACAGCTGCTGGCAATGTGGCACTGAAATATCAGATAATGTCAGTTCTGTTCTCAGATGAATTCCAAAGGCATTGCTTCTGGAAGGCCTCTTAACACTGGGAGGAACCATCTGAATTTTTCATATACCTTGATGGGTTATAAATTAGCTGTAATGACTCCGGAGGAAGACCTGAGCCTCACTGGAGAAAGCTCAATGAGAACATCTGCTCAATGTGCAATGGTGGTCAAAGAAGTAAAGGCGGCAGTGGGTTATGTTAGGAAAACTGCATAGAACAATGCTGAAATTTCACTGTTACTGTTACATGTATAGATGCATTATCTTTATTCCTGTGCTTAATGCTTCAGGAATTCCAGAATGTCAGGGAATACAGGTATTCTATAGGTACAGAAGACTGGTATTTGATGACTACCCTTTTTTTTTTTTTTTGGTTTTAAGGTGAGAAATGACAGCTGGTTTTATTTTTATTTATACCTTTGTTTTCATTATATAAAAATAGTGCTTAAAGCCTGAACAAGTATTAAGTCTCATAGCCCTATCATAAATAAAAGTGAAAGAAAGAAAATCTATATATTAAAGTCATCCTGTCTTAAATAAAGATTCAAGCACAAAGCACATTATTTGAGATGTCAGAGAATTTTTCTTATTAAGAAAGCTTGAAACAAAGGAAAAAAAAATACGTTATTGAATGTGTAGAGCAATTGTGATCATAGTATAAAAAACCCAAAAGATGGAGCAATGCAGAGAGCTCAGACTCTGTCCTTCTCTTGCAGGAGAACTGAAGGATACTCAGTGACATGAAAAGATTACAAACGCCCTGGAGTTCTCCAACATGATGTCTGCTCATGAGCTAGTCTTCTCTTTTTCTTTTTTTTCTCCCAAGAAGAAAGATAATTTGAAAAGAAGCTTTTATAAAGCACACAGAAAATACATTAATGCAAACTGAAGCAGCTGATAGTTGCCTAAAATGAAAGAAGAGATTTTTCTTGGTAAATGTCTTAATATACTCTGGAGCAGGGAAATCAGAATGATCTGATGTTTTGCTGACAGCACTGTGGTCCACATGAAAAGGAAAGAGCCATCTCCCTTTATACTAAATCTCTTCGCTGTCTCTTGTTTCCTGTTAACTCTGTACACAGTGTTTAGACTTACAGGAAACACAGTTCCCTCCTGCTGTTTTTGTAGTGGTGGGTGTTTCAGAAAAAAACCAAGGGAGATTCAGCTTAGTAAGGCTGTTGCACTGTTAAAAAGTGATGTCAAACCTAGAGATAATGAGAAATATTTATACTGCTTTTCAGAATGCTTGTGAGGATTATCCATCCTCAGCCATAACAAGGCTGAGTCTTTCATTATTTAGGTGTATGGTGCATTAGTTTGCCATGGTACCTGTTACTGAGTGCTTGTTGTGGGCCTATTTCTTAGTCTATAACTTATTATATTTCTTAGTCTATTACTTAATATATGTTTTATTGTTAGCAGGTTACCAGGAATATTGGCAAGGAACCTGATGGACTGATTTGAGCAAAGACTATTCTGTGCTCAGACTTTCTGCATCACACTTAGAGATATGTTTCTATACACAGTTAATTCTTTGGAAAATTCGCAGGACAGAGTCATAGAATCATTCAGGTTGGAAAAGGCCTTTAAGATAATCTAGTCCTATCCATATTATCAAGAATTAGTCATTAAAGGCACTAAATATTTCAGTCTGGGATTCTTTGTGAGACAAAAGCTAAATTTGTAAGTCATCGATGATCAATACAGAGAGGAAAAGTGTGAACTTTTTCCTTCTTATCATTTGGGAGCATCCCATTGTGGTGGAGATGACTGCCTAAAATCATGAGCATTTTTCATTCGGCCAGGAACACTTCATCTCACACAGATTCCTTTCCCTGCACATACCTTTGAGGAGTGGAAGGGGAGAAGAGGTTTATTTCTGCTGTTTGTCCCAGTCTGGTGGTTTTCAGTGACTGGCTGATGTGCCCCTGGAGTCACTCGTTGTCCTCAGTTTCCCAAGTGAAAACACACCGAAGACTTCCCAGTTTGTCTTTCTGCCTTGACAATGTACTTGATACTCCTTAAAGACCTCATAGAGCAGCAGCAGTGTATCTTTTCTTGCCAGTGCTGTTAGAAACAAAGAGATCCTAATGAAGATAACAGATAAAGACCTGGGGGCAGAGAGGAGGTCAGGGAGGGACAAGAACACACCAGTTTACAGAACAAATGCCAAGCGCGGGGGGCAAAATGTTCCTCTGATGTTTCAAAATGACTATAGAAATCAGCATCAAGCAATCACCTTGAGACAAGTTATTTGTGCCTTTCTGTGTTTTGAGCAAGCAGTTTTGTGCCCTTAACAAAGGAAAAATGGAATTAGTATTTATAAATGTTTATTGGATTGTACATGGTAGGCTGTGCATGGAAGGCAGTTGTATCAGTAGCAAGAAGCAACTGCTGTAATCTGAATATCAGAAGCTCTATTAGGCAGATAAGGTAGTGCTGATACATCATGGCAAATGTGATATCATGCTGTCAGTTGCAACAAATTCAATTACTTTGAATTTGTCATGCCAGGATGACATTAAAAGTACTGCTAGCCCCAAGTTTGAATTTGTTTACAGCATAAAAAAAATTATATTCAAAAAAGTCAGTCAAGTGACATAAAATGAAGTCATTAAGCTTCTACAGATATGAAGGCTTATTCTCCATGAAAAAGTGTTGTTTTAAATTTATAACGGGGACATTGCAAATAAGTAGGGTTTAAGTGTTACAGTGGAGGAAAAGAAATGAGAGTGGAAAGACAACTTCAGGACTATTTCAAAGTAAAAAAAAAAAATATTTTAAAATTGAATCAATGAAAAAAAGTAACATACAAAGTAGATGAACTGTCCCAAAATGCCAGTGACTAGAAAAAGGTGATATTAATATCACCTCACTTGAGTGGAAACCTAAAGCTTACTCTTGATCCAGGAAATCTAAGTAACAAGTAATGAATACTAGCAGTAGTAGTTTTAGTTGTAGTAGTAGTAGTAGTAGTTGTGGTGGTGGTAGTAGTAACAGTGGAATCTTTTCTTCAAGACTCCCCTGCTCATTAGTCAATCACGACCTGAATAGAAAGGCCAATATTCTCTAAACTTTGAAAGTTTCCAACTCCAGCATATCAGAGATTCTTGCTCCAGATGTGCTGATGAGCATGGCTTTAAATTTTGGTCAGAACTGGCTGATTGCTCAGCTTGCCTTGCAGCAACCCAGCTGTTGCTTTATAAGAATATCACTGAACTCAGTTCAGAAATAGTCTTGGCTCACTCAGCCAGGCCAAGTATCAGCTGTTATGAAATGAGAGGTTAATAGAATTATTTCAGGAGTACATGAAGCAGTGCCTTTGGTGCTCACCAGTTCCATAGTTCCTGTCAGGCTCAGGCAGCTTTACTCCACAATTGCAACTCAGTGAGCATGTGACAAACATACAAGGGCACTAGTTAAGGAAAAATGTCCCAAATGATGCAAGATACAGTGAACTGAAGATAAGAATTGTTCAGAATTTATTCAGATCTATATCGTCTCCATTTAGTGGTTTTAGCAGGTATCTTTGTACTGTTACTCTATTTCCAATAATGAGACTAACACACCTCCATCCCCAAATCAGTTTCCTTAATTAAAAAATATTTAATTATTATTAACTTCTGTTTCTATGGGAGAAATAAACATGCTGCAGTCTCATTTGTTCTGTAGCTTGGTTATTGATGCTATGATTAAGATGTTAATTGATTTAATATGACAACATGCACAGAAGGCAGAGGTATTAAATCACAGATTCATAGAATCATAGAATTTTAAGGGGTTAGAAGGGACCTTAAAGATCATCTAGTCCCAACTCCCTCTGCCCTGGGCAGGGGCACCTCCCACTAGACCAGGTTGCTCAAGGCCTTACCCAGCTTGGGTTAGAACAGTGGCAGGGTTGGGGTATCAACAACCTCCCTGGGCAACCTGTCTCCAAACTGGAGAGACATGGATTTGATGCACCTGGCCATCCACAAAGACAGTGTCAGACCCTGCCTTTGCCTCAGTTCTCCCCAGCCAAGCCTCTGTGCTTGGAGAGGTGGGTCAAGGAGAGAAATAACCAGCACTGGGTGAGCATTGAGGCAGGGTGGCCAAGACAACCTCACCCTGGGCCAGTGGGATGTGATGGGCTGCATCCACGGGCACTGGGAGTAGACCAGTGTCTGTGCAGGGAGAGATGTGGAACCTCTGGGAAGTCATGGAGATCCAAGGATGTCCCCAGCAACTATAGAAAAGCACATATTGCCTCTGTCTTCCAAAAGAGCAGTAAGGATGATGTGTGAAACTGTGCTGATCAGCCTTGTCTCAGTCCACGGGAAAGCTGTGGAACATATTTCTGGGCATATGGAGAAGGGTCACTTGGAGCTGTCAATGTGGATTTATAGAGGGCAAATCAAACCTGACCCACCTGAGGGCCTTCTGGGAAGAAATTGCTGGGCTGAGGAGGGGCAGAGAGCAGTGGGTGTCCTGTACCTGGGCTGGGAAAAGGGCCTTGCACTGTCACTGTTCTCACATCCAAGCTGGGCGGTGATGGTCTGGGTGGAGGGACAATGAGACAGATAAAAATTCTGATTGGATGATAGGACTCAGAGGGTTTTGGTGGTTCGTGTGGCACTGAACAGGGGTCATAAGCCCCTAAAATAAAAACCAAGATCATGTGTGAGAAGTTTTTTTCTCCCTTTTTTTCCTAACTCTGCTTGTGTAACTGAGGTATTTAATACACTGGACTCGTAATTTTTCCTGGGAGCTGATGCTTGAGTTTATTTACCGGTCATCTACCAGAAACTCCAAATGAAAGCAGAGATTAAAAAAAGCCCTCACTGGGTTGTTCTTCACAGAAAGTTTAGGAAGTACGCCTAATCCTCATCACTACTTTGAAATTTTTAATTAAAAAAATATCAAAACAAAGCTGTCCTTTGTAGTTGATAATTTGCTCTTTCAGCAAGAGATCGATGCCCCAACATGATGGCAAATGACCGTGTGTCATTACAAATGTCATCTTTTTCTTATTACCAAGCCAGTTCCTTTTAGGAATATAAAGAAATCTTCATTTCATGCACACGTTACACTATAGCAAGAGATACTCTATATGCATATTCAAATACTTTGTTGTAGGTTTCCACTAAGTGTTGAATTGTACTTTCTAATCTAAATGGTGCTTCATGTTTTTCAAAGCTTCCCACCTTGCATTCATGGTGTTAGATTTAAGAGGCAGGTGACTTAAATGACTGGGAATCTGATCAGTCTGTGGGGGAGTAGATTTTGTGAACTTATATGCACCAGGACTAAAAGTTTAAAACCTAAACTATACTGAACATATAAAATTTTAATTAATTTGTTGGTTTTTGCATGATCTCATTATCTTTTTATTCTGCCTTTTACTCTGGGAGAGTTTCGTTGTACATAACTTCTGGGAAATTTGCGGGATTCTACATTTTCTCTTTTCTTTCCTCTTCTTGGTTTCTGCTTTGAAGATGTGTACAGATCTCAGTATCTGAGAAACCCAAGGCAAACGCAGTTTGTTAAAATACCAGCAAAGATGGCACATGCCTCTAGGTTGCAGAAAGCACCATAAATGGCGCAATCTCTTAGATGCCCTAGCACTCAAAAATCTTGGATGAGCCATTTATCTGTCAAACTGAAACCTTGCAAATAGATCCGCATTTGGCAAATCATCCAGAGCTGGTACCAGCTCCTGAGTGGGAACATGGATGTCGTATTTCACCCTGACCTAAACACCTGTTAGACTGCTCTGTGCTGGCCTTTCAGGCACCAACAAATCATGACCCTGCTATAAGCACGCTGAAACATTTTAATGTACTTTTTATAGCTGTAAAACAGATAATTACTTCAGTACATAACAGATAAGGGTTGGGTTTCATTTTTTTTTTCTTTAAATCTAGTTGGCAGATTGCCATCTTCCCCTCTCCCCTTTGGTTCTGTGATTCTGCATTTGAAATGTGTTGCTTTCAAAACAGATACCCTGTCAAAAAGTGAGTAAGCATTGAGCTGATCATAGCATAAATGGTCACTGTACCCAGGAGACTATGATTCATCTCACATAATTGATATAAAAATTTAATTTGACAGTCATAATGCATAAAAAGGAACATTCTGGGACTCACATCAAGACAGTCTTTCATTATGAAGACAGGGAAGCCCAGTGGCTCCATCAGGGAGTTGGGATTTGGGAGATTAATTCTCAAATTCTCACACTGAAACAGGCTGCACACCTGAACTTAGGCAGTTCATGGATGTCAGGCTTTTCTAAGGACATAACACAACTGGAAACACTGGGAGTTACGCTTCTGCGTAAATCTGAGTGTTTGAGTCCCATGACCCCAAAATCACAAATGCTTTGTCCGTTGTTTCCATTGAAGTGACCAATAGGACTTCATCTTCCTGTACCTTTAAACTCTGAGTGCAAGGTCCTGCCCCTGGGTCAGGGCAATCCCCAAAGCCAGTACAAGCTGGGGGAAGAATGGAAAAAAGCCCTGGTGAGAAGGACTGGGGACACTGGCAAATGAAAACTTGGGCATGAGCCATTAGCACTCGCAGCCCAGAAAACCAACCTGGGCTCATCCCCAGCAGTGAGGGCAGAAGATCAAGGGAGGGGGGAATTCTGCCTCTCTGCCTCCTCAGGTGAGACCTCACCTGCAGAGCTGCCTCTAGGTCTGGGGGCCCAGCACAGCAAGGACATGGAGCTGCTGGAGCGAGTCCAGAGGAGGCACCAAGATGATCAGAGGGATGGAGTAGCTCTGCTTGAGGAAAGGCTGGGAGAGTTGGGATTGCTCAGCCTGGAGAAGAGAAGGCTTTGAGGTAACTTTAGAGCCCCTTCCAGTGTCTAAAAGGGCTTATAAGAGAGATGGAAATAGACATTTTAGCAGGGCTTATAGTGACAGGACAAGGGGTAATGGTTTTAAACTGAAATAGGGGAGATTTAGGTTGGACATAAGGAATGAATTTTATAATGATGATGATGGTGACACACAGGAAGTGGCTACCCCATCCCTGGAAGTGTCCAAGGCCAGTTGGATGGGGCTTGGAGCAACCTGGACTAATGGAAGGTGTTCCTGCTCACGGCAGGGAGTGTTGGACTAGATGGTTTTTAAGGATCCCTTCAATCCAAAACTTTCTGTGATTCTATGACTGTATACATCTTTGTCTCTAATCCTGCCTATATTATTCCAGCAGCTCTGCATTTGAGGGAGAGATTAGGTTTGATTTGTTACAGAAAGGGGGATTGATAAGGGCTAAAGTGAACCAAAGTAAACGGAATAGAAAATGTTGAATTTTGGAACAAAAAGTATTCTCTATCTGAAATTTCAGGTACAAGGGTTTCAGACTAGAAAGTTTTTGTAGTTGATTTGCCAAAACTGATGTTATACACATGTAATACAATTGGGGAAACAGTTTCAGAAAAAAATGCAAATTGAGAAAGTTTATTATAATTAATATCAATAAGAAATTTTATTTATCAGACACATTAACTCTCCTTAAACGTCTTTCTCATTAGTCTCTTATTCTTTTAATGTGGAACAATTTAAAAATAAAATTAAGGTCTGAGATTTGGCCTGTTTGAATGAGGAGGCATGGGTTTATACAATAATCTTTATCTTGGTGCTGTGAGGACTGCCTACCCTTCCACAGACACGGGAATCCCAGCACCATCAGCCTATCTATCACGTCAGGTTATAGTTGCATCCTTGGAGCACATGAAACCTCCCAAAAGGATAAAAACTGTTGCAGCCAGAGATGTCAGTGACTGCAGCTGAAAACACAAAAACTGAAAGGTTTTTTCCTGCTTAGCCTTCATAAAATTATGACTGCCCCTCAAACAGAAAATGCTCTGATTACGTTTCTCTCCTTACTGGGATTAAATGGAAGAAGAAGCAGTAGAAACTTTCCAGCTCAGGTTTTCTCAATGACCACAGGAAGAGTTATCTTACATGAGATTTGTTCCAGGCACATCCTCTTTTGCTCCTGAAGATTTTACTCATGAAGATTTAAAGTCTTCATCGGTTTGTCCACAGTTGCTCCATGACTGTTGGCCCTAAAAAGTCAGTCGGGTTGTGTGAAGACTGATAATCTCTGGGGTCTCCAAAGATCTAAACAAGCCAGGACTGTGTGTCTGTCCCATGGCAGGTCCATCTGCCATGAACTTCTGCAGTCTGAAGCCACACTGCTCACAGACTCCACACTTTTTCTGCAAGTCAGAAGCAGGATTCATTCACAATGGAATGGCATTAACAGCTGAGTTATCTCAGCAGTAATTCAGATATATTAGAGTTGGTAAAGACCATTTTGGCCTCCCTCTCTGTAAAGACAGGGTTAAACTCATTGTACAGATACTCCAGTTTTATCTCTCCAACTTTATTTGTCTCAGCCCATAGGATTTCCTTACACCCAAGGGAGTGCTCCATGGAGTGATGCATTCTACTTCCAGGAATTTATCCAGACATGCGGCTTAGATTTTTCCTTTCTTAATTTTCATCTTATTCCTTTTGGCTATTCTCCTTTGTGCTACCTGGGATATCTCTTTTCTCTGCTTAGTTTTCATATCCTTCAGCTATTTGTTAATGGTTATCTTGATGCCTTTAAAGCATTCCACAGCCAGACCGTGTTTATTTAAATCTTTTCATCTTCCTTCATAAATCAGTACCTCTAGCCCACTTTAGTCATATCAGTGCCTTTGCACTGACCTCTCTCAAATTTACAACTCTTCTTGACAATGAGAGCATCAGGACTGAACACAATTTTCTGAGAACAGCCACATACTGCAGAGAAATGATTTTACCTGTGATTTCAAGTGTGATGTATTTGCAACTGCAAACTTGCCAGAGGTGGGAAAAATGAGGGTCTGCACACTTCAGGGTGATGGTGAGAAGAATGCCCAAAGAACCTTTATTGAAAATTGCTTCTGCCTTATACAGGGTAGGAGCAGAACATGCTGGAATGAGGGTGGAACAGGGGAGGAGCAAGGGCAGAGTATGCAGAACAAGGGTGTGGTGAAACCATAAAGGGAAAACCACTGCAATGCAGTAAAAACTAACCAGTGGGAAAACAGGGTTCATGGCCATGAGGGATAAAGGAAAGTACAAGAACTTAAAGCACAGAATATGGGGAATTATACAGTAAAATATGAAACACAACATAAAACTTGAATCATATATTCTTAAAGAGTCCATAAAAGTCCTCCTCCGCTTATAAGGTGTTTTCTTCTTCCAGAGGAATGTTGAATTCGAGCTCTCTTTTCAATTCTCATAATTCTCACCTCCAAAACAAACTGTATTTTCCCCTTGCAGTTTTGCATTGAAAGGTCTGTTTGCTATAAGATTTTCTAGCAGATATCCACTATTTTCTATAAGATGTCCACTTCCCCTTCCTGCCCCCCCTCCAAGATCCATACAAATTATGAATGAGAAAAACATTTCAGAGGAATGTGGAGATCAAGGGCACCTAGAGCTCTCATCGAAATGATGGGGAAATATGTGGAGGGGTTTTGTGGTTTTAGTCAAGAAATCAGAAAAATGGGCATAGTTGCTGTATTTAAGCACCAGACTCAATGAATATGCACTGCAGAGGAGAGCTGAGCAAATTTAATAGATACATTCCCAAGAGTTCTTGGCTTTTAGAAATTTCACCAAAAACTGATGATCTAGATGAAAATCCCTGTCCATGCTGGTGGAGTTGAAATAATTTGATGAACCTTTTTAGTCACCTCACAAACAGCTAACATAGTGAAAATCAGCAGCTTCTGTTTAATGTGACAAAGAAAAAAAAGCCAGCAGAGGGTAGCAAACAATAAAATTATAAAGATGAGAACTGTGGAAGGGTCATTTTGAGACTGCTTTTGTTAAGGGCAGATACTGAGCATAAACTCAAAGTAGTTTTGTTAAATAGAAAAATTTTTGCTGCAGCTGAGGACATCAGTGATGCACACTTTTTTATTTTAAAAGACATCCACACTGTCAGAGGAGTGAATGAAGATGCAGTCGAGGTCTGGCTTGTCACTTAATGAGTGTTTTGTTGTTATTGTTAGCTCAACTTTTCTACTATTTGTCTTCCTCATAGTGCAGATTTGTTTTCAAGATTCTCCCAAGTTCCTGCATAAGCTATGTGGGATTTGTAATTGGAAAAAAAAAAAGTGACTATGGCAAAAATGGGTGAGTGGAGAATGAATCATCCTCTGCAAATTTCAGGCAGGATTACAAGGAAGAAATGCTGCACCTCTATAAGATTCAAGTTAAAACCCATATTCATTGCTAACATGGCTTAGCAGCATGCCTGTTATTTTTATTCCACTTTTCCTACAGCTTAACTGCTGCAATGATCACACTGTATAACTTGTCATAAGAAGTACATGTTTCTGTTGAATATGAAATAGTCTCATGAAATGTATATTATAGAACATATAAATTATAGGTGGTCTCATGATGTGATAAAATGTAGAACTCTTTTTTTTCAGTGAATTAGGGGACATTCAGTGCTTCATCCAGATTAGCTGAATATCCATCTTGTATTTGTCTTCATTTTGGTGCATCCTCCAGTGGAAATCATGTAATGATCTAAATGGTAAAAACACAGGAATCAGCACAGATTTAGTTAGCGTAAAAAAAAAAAAGACTGAAAGGAAAAGGGGACTGGATGTTTACTAGGTAAGTAGTAGCAAAACAGACTGTCTTTTGATCTAGTTTTCATCTCTATTTCTACCAACATGAAGCAATTGGGTGTGACAAAAAGGCCTTTAGAAATGCCACGTAAACCTGAACATTATAAATAGAAATAGTGACTCACATTTTTTTCATTCTCACCTCTGTTTGACTAATGATTCATATGAATAATCAGTATTCAGCCTGGTGGTTTTTCTGTGGCTCAGTTTTTAGACTAAAAGAGTGTATCCTTTCTCTGTTTAAATATATGTATGTTTATCTATGATGATTTAGCCGTGGCCAGGACTTTAATATGGAAAATACTGTCATCAAGTTCTTCTTTGAATGAGCCTGGCTTTTTGGAGGAAGTCTTCATTTTGTTTGTGATTCCACTGCAATTAATAAAGCTTCAGATCCTAACCAGGATATAAATGGATGTCTGATTACTTATGTATTCAGAGTAGTTATTTCTAATTTAAAATACAGAACATAATCACACCACTTCCTGCATTTTGGGAACCTTTGCTCTCGCATTTTGTCATTCATCATTTTCTTTCAACTTTGCCTGCAGATGCACAGGGATAAAGAGGTGATGATTTTTTCTTTTATGTTTCCTTAATGTATTTTGATAAGTAGGGAAAAGATATTGTCAATCAAGTCAATGTGTATAATAGTGGAATGTTGTTTTCAACATCTGCTAGTTGAAATAAAGAACATTGCTGAAAATAATAAATCAATGAAACTTACAGGAATTGATCTTTAATTGAGACAAAGCCCAAGTACCCAGGACTTCGACAGATAAAGAATAAAAGTCTCTTTGCAGAGTGAAAGAGTCGAGAAATCACAAAAAATTCAGGTAAATAACTTGAGATGCTTGGTCACTTAGTTACAACCTTTGATCTCCTCTAATCTTCACCTGCTGCTTCTGGGGAGATTCAGCTTCAGCATCACTTTAAGGTTGTGAACTCCCTCACAAAGGTCTTCAGGCTTCTGAAGTTTTATCTTAGTGCCTACTGGAAGTCCTTTAAAGGTAGCTAAACAGCATGTAGCTTTTGTAGACCCTCTCATGTGCCTCTTGGTGTTTCTAGGAATCCAGATAATTATGGGTAATGGTCCTCCAGAAATTACTAAAATCAGTGGAGGATCCTAAGGACTTTTAATAAAACATTTATAGTGTAAATATAACTTTACAGATTTTATACCAGACAGAAAGCTAACCTGCATTTAACAAATATTGTGAAAAAAATCCTCATATGATGATTTTTTCCCTCTTTCCTCTTCTGGTTTGATTCTAGAATAGCCAAGTGTCAGCTCTGGTTGTAGGTGTAAAACAATGTCCCTGATGGCCACAAGGCCAGTGCTTCATCCTGCCAGCTATGAGTAGCACACAAGCACCAGCTCAGTATGGTAGGATCAAAAAGACACGGCAACATCCCAGCTTTTTTGTTGTCATTTCATCTCAGCTGAACCTGGAGAGAAGTGGCACAGAAGCCCATGGAATCCAATCCACCACCTCCAGTGCAGAATCACCACCTAAGAGAAGCACACAGTTTTTCCTTCAGAGAGTCCCAGAATAAAAAGTGTGAGAAGCGAAGTTGTTCAGAGTTATTTTAGGCTAAGACATACTAGCTTTTCACACACAGGCATCCTGAAAAAATCAGTGGGATATCCACACGGGAGCAAGGATACACTTGTTATAGCAGAGATTAGTTTGACTACAAGTGCTTGTGAGAGATTAATCAAAGAGAATTGAGATCTACAGTCTTTCCAGGTAGTAACCTTCCCCTGAATTCAATAGAACTTGTCTGTGAAAAAGAACAGCAAAACATGGCTGTGATCCTCACAGTCTTCTCCCTAAACTGGAGCTGTCATAGTTGGTTACTAAATGGGATTGCTGAGAAGTGAATCTGACTCTTCTGCCAGCTTATTACAAGTCAGTGTCTACCTGTCTCAGAAAGCACAGGCTGAACTGACAGAACTGCTTTGTGATCAGATATTAATAAACTGATGTCACTCTATGGCATTACCCTGAATGTATAGAAGCTCTGTGGGAAACTAAATAAAATTCAACCTGCTATTTTTAGAGGAGATACAAATTGAGGCTCAGAACAAGCCTTTGTTACTGATGTTCAGCAATAACTTTTTCTGTGACTAAAGATCCTTATGCCCTAATTCAAAAATCTCTTTCAGCAACTGCTGCAGCTTCACCTAAGTTACAAACTTTCTACTGACGCTAAAAGAACTATTTATGCATTTAGTCATTCCTTTGCAACACTGAAGAATAATGTTTCATGATTCTTAGTGCATTTCATACACCATCCGGGGCCATCAGTGTCTAGCCTTCTTTCTGCTTCTCCACTTCTTTTCTGACTTATTCTTTCTCAGAGTCAATTTATATATTCATAAATGTATGCAAAGTGTGAATTGTCACTGTCATTGTTTTGTTCTTTTTCTTTCAAGAAGTGACACCTCTGGTCTTAAGTTAGCAGCTTATTAATCACAACAATAATTATCTTAGCAGAGTTCACAATATGAAAATGATTGGTGAAGATGTGTATATTCACTGAAATACTTGTATAATCCATTTCCCTTCAGCATTGTAATTAAAGATGTATAATGGTGTATAAATCCACGGTTGTTTGTAGGAGGAGTGCAAATCATGGCAGCCACACTGCAGTAACTGTTTTCAGCTGTCAAGAACAAACAGTAAACATTTCCAAACTCTACAGGGTTTGGATGCTGAACTCATCAATAATAAGTTTCACACAGTAAAACTATCACAGTTGTCTTACTCTTAGTTCCTCCATCAGTGAGTTCCACTGTGATGTCTCTGAGTCTCAGATACCTTTGAGCTGATTGTCTAGGGTTGCAGGATGAGAAGTAACAAACCTTGCTCCACAGAGCAGGGATTTAGGATGTCCAGGGAGTAGTCCTGTTGTATCCAGGGCAGAACAACTCCCATCCAGAGGCAGGGAAAGAAGAGGTTTGGGGTGGGGCCAGGAAATTTACCAGCAGCTTAAATGCACTGTGGTCGGCCCAGGCCAGGGGTGGGAAAAGCAGCCTCGTGCAGATCAGTACTGACAGTGGCTGGGAAGTTCCTCTGCGCTCTGTGCCTGGTGCTCAGAGAAGAAATACTGCAGCCTTGATTTAGGGCTGCCCTAGAGCTTTTAATTCCAATTTGTCATTTCACTATAATAAATCTGTATAGTGCCATATGATATCTGCACCAAATTTTAGGCAATTACTGGTGCTGGTACATTTTAAGCTTAGAAATAACAAAAGTGAAGTGCTGAAGGGAATGTTGCCACAAGACATAGGGGAGGTAAAGAACAATTACATGGTGAGCTCAAGTGACATTTCATGTGCTATTATGAAAAGAAGTGCAAATGCATTAAGAATTCTTGGATGTGCTCCTTCTTTACCTTCTCGTCTCAGTAATCACTTTTTCCTGTACACTGTACTCTCTCACACGTACTGTTTTTAGAGAAAATTTTCAGAAAGTCCAAACATGAAACTTGAGTCATCCTTCAGTTTGGAGCTGGATTTGAACTTTTTACCCAGTAGTCAAAAAAACCCCTGCCCTGAATATACTGTTGCCTTGTTTGAATTCATCAGGTTCCACAAAGGGGCCATTTTGGTTGCAGAGGTATGAGCACACTACTGTGGGATTAATCATAAACCTGTGCCTGTGAGTGTCTGTGCATGTGAATGATGCTTTCTGTGAGCTGAGCTGTGGCCAAGAACAAAGTAAGGCCTAAACCTCAGAAAGCAACCTCTGTTCTCTCCTTTAAATGCATTAATTCATCCCTGAGCAAAGGGGACCTGAACATACCAAGAAGGTCCCCTGAGGACCTGTTGCTGTTTTCATCGTGACAAACGCACAAGGCGAGGTCTTATATCAGATGTACTGTGCTCTCTATTGACAGATTTGAAAAATTACGACACTTTCCAGAAACTTCCTGCTTTTCGGGTTGATGAAAAATATTTCATCTCCAAATGGCATGTAGCTGTGTGTATGAATCTGTACTTTCACATCAAGCAGAGGAAAAATGAGGAAAAACTCCAACAAAATCCCATTCTTTTGCCTGTGCTCAAATCTGGGCGTGAACTGACATTGCAAAGGTAAATATGACAAAAAATGTCATATCTTGACAGTGTTCCTGACTTTCCAGTCTATGGGAAAAGCTGGAGCTTGCTGGCCATGTTGCACTATAGATAAAACTTCCTACCCTGTGATGCACAACATGGCAGTCCTACTTTAACAATCCACTCAGCCACTGAGGAACCTCAAAGGTAACCTTGGAAAAATCAGCTCTGTGAGGTGATGGGCTGGATTAGGGCTAAAATATTGTGCTGCACCAAGAGGGAAAAAAAAAAAAAGGCAAAAAAAGAATTCTGGCTAAGCCCAGAAAATGAGTGTGATCCAATGAAACAGTATTCATTTTTGCTTTCCTAGAACAAATAGGGAAGATACTTAAGGAGTTTCTTGAATAGCAACATTCAGAAAATGTAAGAAGGTAACATTATCCCAAGGACGTCCTTTGACACATTATTTCTGAAAGGTTTCCTGATGTGTCACCACTCCTCTTCCTACTTGGGACAATTAAGCTTGCAGATTTAAATGAACCTACAGTTCAGCAGACCAAGTTACATGGAAAAGGAGTTTTGCATCACCTCTTACATAAGGGGGCTCTTCATGCCTTTCTTAGACATTTCTTGCCCTGGTTGTGATGAATTGTATCAGGACCAAGCATCCTCCTTCAGTAACCTCTGCTGTCTGATCAGCTCATCTGTGTTACCTGCTCTGGGAATGTAAACATGAAGCTTCTCCATGGTCCACCCTGCAGGCTGGGAGGAACATAAAGCAGAAAACAGACAGCCTCTGGCATTGAATTTCAAGCCAAAATCTTGCTCCAGATAATAAAGAGGAGATTTGTATGTTTGTGCTTTTTTTTTTTTTTTTGGTGAGGAAAGTGTCAACTTCCATCGCTGTTATAACCGTATTTCCTAGTACTTTAGTTTTCATTATGTTTCAGAAGGCAGTGACTATGTGACATTGTCCAGTGAACTTTGTTTCCAGGAGCTCAGTAATACTACTCTAAACATTATGAATTAATTTGATAGTTGATTAAAGCTGATCAGAATAAATTCATTCAAACTGCATATGGAGGTCACACACTTTTCTGGTGTATGGTGTGATTTTTGCAGCAGCTAATGGGCACTTATCATTATGATTGAATGATTAAGTCTTCTGCATCAAGATGAGAATAATGGCCTGGAATAACACTCATTCTTGTTGATACTTAAACAGCCAGGTTCTTATTTCAGTTTAAGTAAAAAGGAAATAAATTGGTAAAAATGATGTTTCTGAAATAACTGTTTGAGTCTGATTTAGGCCTTTTTAAAATTATTTTTCTAAGATGAGGTCAATTTCCCCCCATGGTTTGAGCTTTCTCTTTTTTTTGAAAAACCTGTATGACCTTCATTATCAAAGACTATATGTATAGCTCTTAATCAGTAATGAATTTGTTCTCATACTGTTCTCCAAGGCTGACCAAACATACTTCAGTGTCAGGGGTCTCCTTAAAGAACATGCAGCAAAATTCAGTTAGTGCACTTTTAGTGTGTGTTTATTCAGATTTTATGTGATAAACTGTGCTCCTCTAGAACTCAGCTATACATACCTGGCAAAAGGAATTCTCCCAACACCAAATAAATACATACTTCAGCCACTGTAGTCATAAAAAGCCTCTTCATAGCAGTCAGAAAACTCACAGAGTCCCCACTGAAGGCAAGAAAAATAAATTCACTTGAGCCTTGCACCTATCCCACCCCAGTGAATGGTGAAACAGAAGAAACTGGCATCTTACCTAAAGCATTAAGGCATGAGCGCTCTCTGACTAGAGTTGAAGACAGTCTGTAGATACCTTTAGTTTTCTTTGAAATATCTCCACTGATATGAATTATAGATGTGGAGCATGAGGGAGAAGGAGGCAGTCCCTTAGTTTGCCACCTCTGGAACCACATAGGGTTTAAAGGTTAAAACCCAACACCACAAGATGCAGCTGCCAAGGCTTGATTCTGAAGCAGTGGAGCCATGGCTAAAACACTGTTTTGTAAGGACAAAATTTAAATTTACAGTGTGTAATTTCACGTCTATAAAGGGCTGAGAAGGAGTTCAAGGAGGCATACAACCTATTCCCATGCACTGAGATTAGCTAAAGTTATTTAAGCCTCCTCAGACAGGTATTTCCCCGCCACAGTGTAGTGGTTCATGTTCTGAGATGTGTCTACCTCTCCTTTGATGCCTAAAAGAAAATTCAGGGAGAAAAAACTCCAAGGCAAATTAGTTTTGAAGGTGAGATAAGGAAAGGGTTTTAATTTGTGCCTAGGCATAAGATTACAAGACATGTGCGCCTCCCCCTGTACAGATGTTACAATTTATAATATTGTCTGTCCAATCCGAGGTTTTCCCTCCCTGTGGCTTTTGCCTTGATCCACCCCCATCCCGCTGTTATGATCTGCTTAAATATTGCAGAAAGAACTTTTAGATTCAAATATCCCCTTGAGCAAAATTAAAACTCATACAAGTTATCTGTTGATACCAAAAGTGTTTTTATTAATTGCTAAGAGATGCAAAGAGAAAGAGAAAAAAAAATAAGAAAAGGTTGGAAAATGCTAAGATTACTTTTAGAAGCAGAGAAAAAGATACCACCAAAACCTACCTTTTCATCTGAGCTGGTCTGTAGGGTGAGGGGGGGGGTGGAGAGAGAGAGAAACACTTTTCTGCCTTTTTTTCCTCCGGTCTCTGCTACCTTTGATTTTATCTCTTTAGCTGCAGGGGGTCTTAATTCTCTGGAATGCAGCCAGGCTGTAGGCCTTGCCACCGTGCAGAATAGGCCTATCTTAAAGAGAGACTAAACATTTCTGCTGGAATTCAGGGGGCAGAATTGATATGGGGAGCGTAGAATGGGGTAATTCTATGCTAAGGGAAAGGGAATGAAATGCTGCTGCTTCTAAGTCTACTTCTACTGTATAACTTCTTGTAGAGCTTATAAAAATTACAAAAATCAAAAAACCAGATGGACCTTAAGGCATCACCTTTAATGCATGATACAACAGCCAACATTCCCTCTGAGAGCTTGCTAATGACTGTAGAGCAGAGTAATTGTTTTCTGTATCTTCTGTAAATCAATGCACTGTTAATATATAACATAATTTTAAATTGGTGCTCTGCCAACCCCCAGGACCTTTTCTGCCGCTTTGACTCATGGTGGTTGCATAACCCCCATTTGGTACTTGTGAATTCAGGGTCCTCTGTCAGGCTGAATTCCTTCCTGGATATTGAAGAACTTCTTTGTGGATATAATTTTGAATTCTGACTCTCTCTTTGAGAACACTTTCACCTATTAACATGCTTTAGCTTGTTGATCTCACCAAGGCTTTCCATACTGTGAGCAGAAAAGGTCTGTGGCAGATTTTGGAATGTTTAGGATGTCCCCCTAGGTTCCTGAAAATGATCATCTCACTCCATGAGGATCAGCACGGCCAGGTCAGATATGGTGATGCACTTTCTGAGCCCTTTCTAATAACCAATGGTGTGAAACAAGGTTGCGTTCTTGCACCAGCTCTATTCACAATCTTTTTCAGCATGATGCTCCAAAGGGCCATGTCAGACCTCGCTGATCAAAATGGTATCTACATCCGATATTGTAGTGATGGAAGCCTATTCAACCTAAGGCAACTGAAGGCCCACACTAAGACCTTAAACCATCTTGTCCAGGAGCTGCTTTACGCTGATGACGCCGCCCTTGTTGCCCACACAGAAGCAGCTCTGCAGTGTTTAACATCCTGCTTTGCAGAGGCTGCTGAGCTTTTTGGGCTGGAAGTCAGCTTAAAGAAGACAGAAGTTCTCCATCAACCTGCACCTCAGGAAGTCTTCCATCATCCCCACATCACCATTGGTGAATCAGAGCTCAAATCAGTCCAGCAGTTTAATTACCTGGGTAGCCTCATCTCCTCGGACGGTAAGATTGACGGGGAGATAGACAACAGATTAGCAAAGGCATATAGTGCTTTCGGAAAACTCCATAAAAGAGAGAAATAAACACTTGAAGAAAAGTACAAAGATCAGTGTTTACAGAGCCATTGTACTGTCTACTCTTTTATATGGGTCCGAATTATGGGTCATCTACCGCCACCACCTGCGACTCCTAGAACGCTTCCATCAACACTGTCTCTGTACAATCCTAAACATCCACTGGTCAGATTATGTGACCAATACGTCTGTTCTAGAACAGGCAGCAGTTATGAGTATTGAGGCCATGTTACTGAGAACACAGCTGCATTGGGCAGGTCACGTCTCCAGGATGAAGGACCACCACCTCCCTAAGATTGTGCTCTATGGTGAACCTACCACTGGCTACCGCAGGAGAGGACTCCCTGAAGAGGAGATACAAGGACTCCCTGAAACAACATCTCAGCCTTGGCCATATTGATCACCATAACTGGTCTACTCTGGCCTCAAATTGGGAGGCCTGGAGACACACCATCTGTAATGCTACTGCTTCTTTTGAGAATGCAAGCAGGTTCACCCTTGAGGAGAAAAGACAACACAGAAAGAATCGTGTCTTGCAGAATATACCACCTAAGCAGTCCTTCTGCTGTGCCTTTTGCAACCGGACCTGTCTATCTCATATTGGCCCTTTTAGCCACCAGTGTGCTTGTAACAAACATGGGAAGAGCCCTTCCCAAATCTTCATTTGTGAAGCCTAGCGATGATGATGAATAAGTAACAAATAAATAAATAAATAAACCAAAAATGGGAGGAGCAGGGAAAATTTCCCACCATAATCAGACTGATGAAGAAATCATGTTCACATTCAAGAGGAAAGTTTTTAGCTGTTTTTCTGGATTACTAAATTATTCCTTGGTGAATGATAATGTGGAAAGCAGAGCCAGAACACAGGTAGAAGCATGTGCACCTGTGAAAGGAGAGATGAGATTCCCACATGGATATAGGAAAAAAAAAAAAGCTAAAACACAAGTAGAGAAGCCACTGTGATATCCCCAAGGAAAAGAAACCCTGTGTCAAGGGTTTTGAGCAAAGCTTTTGAATCTAGAAATAATCAAGGGAATGATACATGGTACAACCTTTATAAACAAGTACTAGTGGAGTGTCATTACTTAGTTCTACCTTTTTAACCCTCCCTACAGGATGCAAAACTTTTAAATCCTGACACTTTGATTCAAAGAGGCATTACAGAATATGAATTTCCTTTGTGACTAGGGATAAGGTCACAGCAGTGATTGCAGTGAGTGGAATCTCACTACAGGCTACTGCAGAAAGGTCCTTTGGTATAACTTGCAGCCAATTAAATCAAAGTTCATCAGCCAAAAGTGTGAAATGAGTTACATCATAAGCCTCTGTGATCTCCACATACTACATGGCCACAGCTGGAATAAGAGTCTGACAGTCTAGTAAAACCGACTTGGACTGGGTCTTGCTGTATTTGTTAACATTCCCACCTCCTGGAGTATGCCACTGTGCTGTCCTGGTTGATTCTTTCTCCATCGTCCTTAGCATTAATTTGGGGATTAGTTTTTATTTCTGAGCTGGTTGTGGAGCAGAATTTCTTTCCTGGTTCTCGAAGGGCATCAAGTTAATGAGTTGCATCCTTGTCGGCTTTCTCTTGAGCTCTCTATGGCTTGGTAACACCCCATTGGATTTTGCTGGACTTTCTGCTATCTTACATGGTCTGAATTTTATTTTTGCCCTGAAAATATTATAAGAGATTTAGTTTTCCTTGTGGTTCGTTTTTACTGCTGCTGGCATTGTGATAGGTATTGCTACCTGCTGTGAATAATGCAGAACACCAATTTTAATCATTAATATTTGATTGTATATGGCGCTGGGATGATGGAAAATGGTAAATTTCCTCATAGCAACAATAAAATACAGAGCCTAAAGGGCAGGGCATTAGGCCCATCCTTTTGAGAGACTCAGGCTTTAAGGCTGATTCACTCCTGCATCCTTTCGAGAGTCCTTGGGGTTACACCACCCTAAGCCTGTGTGAAGATAACACAATCACCTGGGAACATTAAGATCTCCAGATGTTTAGGAGTTTGTTTTTGAATCTTATCCTGGAAGTTTTTGTTACCTTTTTATTCTTGAGTCTTTGTCATCACCGGTGGATTGTCCCTTAAACTTTTACTACTTCCAGAAAATGCCAGTCTTTGCCTCCCTGAATTTTCTGTGAAAAGCCTTTGATAAAAAATGGAAGAATGTTGCTGATATTAAAACAACAGAGACCACTATTAGTCTTACCTTTCTGTCTCCCTTGGTCCACAACCTCACCTGTCTTGTGAGGGTGGCTGATGAGTTCCTGCAAACAGCCCCAGGGCTCTCATACACCACCAGTTCCCAACCCAAATCTTTCTGCTACTTTTATTAAATGTCATTGTTGATGTGGTGCTCTCAGTCTCCAACTGTTTCTCCACACTGGAATGAAATGACAAAAGTATTTATTCTCTCCCAATGAGAGTTCAGCTTCCTCATTTCTTAGGCTCTGTTTTGCAGAAGTAATATGAGAATCAACATAAACAATTTCTTCTTTTTTTTCCAAGGTCTTTAATTTCTGCACCTGTCCAACTTCTTGTACCATCATGTGGCAAGCTAGGCCATGGAATTAGCAGTCAGCAAAGTTTATTTTGGGATAAATAAGAAAAGGACTATTTTTTTCAGAGCAAGGAGATCCCATATGCCAGACTTGCTCAGGTGCATGAGCAGATATACAGGTACAGCAGATGGGACCATACACAGTGTGCAGATGGGTGTCAAAGAGGCAGGTAGAAAGACTAATGCAGAATTACTGGTTTGGCCTTATGGCAGTTCACTTAGGTAGTTTCCTTCTGCCCTCCTGCATAAGAACTTCCAATTAACATTTCTACCACACACTTTAATTGCCGCATTCCTGGCTTCAGGCTGTTTTCCTCTGCTTGAAGCTTTCTTAAAATATGAAACTGTGATTTCATAAACATGCAATTTAGATGTTCATTGTGTAGCCCCTTTTTAAGGTTTAGAAGTTGTAAACTTGTAAGCTTTCCTTGTAGTCCATTTGTGCAACCTGCAAGCACATATGAGTATGAAATGACCCTTTGTACTTTATGGAATTTCAGACCTTCAAATTATAGGTGTTGAGCTAGGCAATAACCTCGGTAATTAGTAGTATTTAAATAACTGATTAGATAGAGAAGGTTTTAACCTGTTATCACTTAAAGCTTCCTTTGAGGGGCAGAATTGTTCTCTTGTGCTTATCCCGGCTACTTGCCAAAACTGGATGCAGGCACAGTCCTCTGTGGCTGCCTCTCAATGACCGTGGACTTTTCTTTTTGGAGGTGGGAGAGTATGACAAAAATTCTGATTCTCTCTTTTTTTTTCACATCCAAGATACAACTAAACTTAGTGCATCTTCAACCTGTAAAGATGTCTTAAATTTCTAGAGAAATTTATATCTGTGCTGGTTTGAAAGTTAACCAGCAGAGGAAACCAAGCCAACTCAAAGAGAGATTACAAGTCAGAATAACAATTTAATAAAATAATACAATAAGTACAACCACACAGACAAGCAACAGGCACTAACCCACAAAAGCCCAAATGTACAACCCAGCACCCCGGGGCACAAACAAAGCGGTGCTACCTGGGCCCCCCCTTGAGTCCAAAGCAAAGGGAGAAGGGAAAAACCTGCTGGTGGGAGAGCAGCTGCAGTCCAACCAAAAGTGGTAATTGTAGTCCGGCCGAGGGTGGTGATGAGCTGCAGGTTGAGAGCGACGAGCTGCAGTCCTCCTCTGGATCCCACGAGTGGTAAAAGGGTTCCGAAACTCCAGGTTTATATACTCTCCAGTTCAGGTGGGAATGTTCAGTCCTCCCCTCAGAGCGGGGAATTCCATAAAAGGGTATGAGGGTGCTCATTCCATAAAAGGATATGAGGGTGCTCAGGAACATTCCACCCCCCCCCCCCCCCCCTCGCAGGCCTCTACTGACAACAGTTTCTGGGAAATGGCATGGAGGGCTATAGAATACACAGTTTGGGCTATACCCACTCAGTGATGAATCGGTCCCAGCTGTTCTAACCAGGACAATATCTTAAGGTTCTCTTCTTTTTCTATGTCTTCTTAAAGGAAAATAAACTAAACTTCCTGAGCATAATGAAATATTGCTTTCTGATGATTCTTCTCTAATTCAGGTTTCTTTGTCTTTATCTAGTCCTGTAATGCTGACTTTTAAAAATTGTACAATGATCCAGAAAATCTGTTCCTCTTTTCTTCCTGGCACATTGATGCTTCTGTCTTAGGAAGGCACTAACAAAGCATTAAAAAGGAGTCATTGCTCATAAGTCAAGAAAAATGCTTGATACAAGTGAAATGTCTCAGTTTTAAATAATTGTTTTGTATTGTTGTTTATCAGTTCCTTTCTTAATCTTCCGCCATCAACAAAGCAACCTATAGAACAGTTTTAGCATTTGCAAAAACTGCTTCACACCTAGAAACAGGAAAAAATAATCTGTAGAAATTCTGTTTACTGATAAAACCAGAGTATGGGTTTGAGTCAGGATGAACAGATTGCTGAATATATTAAGCATTGAAAGAGAACTTGCAGCTGACCAGGTTTGCTAATAGATACCTCTGCAGCCTGTGTGAATAACTGCAAATAGGCATAAACATTAAGAGAAAAAAAACCACCTTCTTGAAAGACAAAGAAGGTTAATGAGTTAGCCTTCCATTATCTGGCTACAAAGTGAAGTAATTAAAAGGTGTGTAAGTGAATATTATGAGCTGGTGTTCATTTCAGAGATGAAGAGATGATGTCAGATACTGAATGGTACATTAGTATAGATGGGACCTGCTATTCTAATAAATTATCTTTTCTCCACAAACATGAGGAAAACATATTGATTTAATCTTGTGATTTTGTTTCTACATACAGACTAAATTGCTTTTGGCAGCTTGAATAGGAGAGTAATTTACTCTGCTAATACTATGTTTTGTGGTCTCAGATGGATTTGAATACCGTAATTTCCTCTTATTAAGCTTATTCTTCAAATAAATAAAGTAAAAAAAAAAAAAGTAATGCTTTTGCAGATTACTTTTTTGGTCTCTGTAGAATCACCTTGTAGCTTTTCCATGTTAGAAGGTGATTAAGTTTTAGAAAGAATATTTATTCTGCCTCTCCACTCTATATACTCTAATTTGTGAAGTTTATATCATAAATCTAGCCAGTAATCAGCATAACAGCATGACATATCTCTTTCTTGAATTACTACATATCTTTTTGTCTCACACTTTACTCCTGAATGCAAGCTGGAGTACTAAGATTCCTTGCCTGAAAAATGTTTCCTGAACCTTCATTAACTTCCTTTTTAGTTTTCATCTGTGTGATTCCTTGTCTTTTTATCAGTCACGCTGAAACAAATGGCTTTATTCTGACATCTTCTACTACAGATAGATCATGCTACTCCTTTTTTGTTTCACCACTCCTCCTTGCAACATCATAACTTTATTTTGACCTACCTTTATGTCTTATAATATCATATAGGGATCATAGCTGTCTTTTTCTCCATCTGTCCATCCAATCCACATTCATATGTTATAGTTAGAACATAGAAAATAATAAAGTTGCTGATATCAGAGAACTTTTTAAGTTCTCCAAATACTAAGCAGATCTGAATCTGTGTCATTTCCGAAATGTTCTCTCTCTTATTGACACACCACATTTCACAGTTCTCAGCCAGCAAACTGAATGAAATGTCTGTGATCATTTATCATCCACGGATGGAAAAGAACTCAGCATACAAGGTGAGAATACTGGGATGCATATCTCTCCACTGCTTTCTTTGAAATTCTGACAGAACCTCAAATTCAGGCAAAATGCATAATTTGCCCAAGGTGAGGCCTCCTGTGAAACTTTGTCCCCCTACCAAGTACCTGGAAATGGAGAGCCTTTCCCTACACACTATTAGAAAGGAATGTGATGAGGTCTCCTTTCTTTCTTTGCACACCTAGTTTACATGTTTGTGTTAAATCACCATTTTTTTAATGCATAGATGGCACCACTGCCCATTTAAGGGTATTTATTTGATGTACTCCCATCTGCCTTTATCAAAGAGATTTTTTGGTAAGCCTAAACAATAATTAACAATCAGTATTGTCAAAATAGCCCTGTGGCCAAAGTCGTTCTGTGGGCTGGAGTTAAAAACCTGTCATGGTTGCAGAACCAAGCTGTAGGAATCAGCACAGATTCCTGTGATCTTTTAAATGTCAGCTCTGGGCAGCTGAAGAGTGGTGGCAGCTTAAAGAAAATGATAGGAACTTTTGATTCCAGGTGCCTTTTTGAATATCTGAGAGTCTCATGGAGCAAATGTATCTACATATACATACTATGAATGCTAATTTTTTTTTTGCTTATTTCTGTCTACACAACTAGACTTTGTTAACATATATTTAAATTACACAAATTCTCCTTTATTGTCTTATACATAAAACATTTAATAAGTCTAACACATTAGAACAAAAGTCTCTTACATATCCCTTGTCTTGACCCTGGTCTTTAGCAGCTGCTCAAACAGAGAATCCAGTAAGACTAGGACATGATGAGGATTCCTCTTTTCTCTGGATGAATCTGAGTTTTAGAAATTCCTGGAGTACTTTTTATTCATTTTTTGTCACCACAGTTATCTTACATTTCACATTTCAGGAAGTAATTTTGCTCATTTATTTGTTTCTTTGTTTTGGGAAATCTCCACAGATCTGTCCCTCCTTAATGGAAAGTTTTTCCTAGGATTTCCTTGCTGCACAGGGGTCTCATCTAAGGGAACTTTAGAGCTTCTTATCATTTTTCATTGTCCAGCCACAGTTTCATTTCACTCACCCCAACACACAGGGACACATATCAATGCATTTATGAAGCTTAGGTATTTCTGTACATTTTCAGGAAAAATGATGTTCAAAAGCCTCCTATTGATTTTTTGATAAATGGTTCATGCAGAAACTTGCTTGACAGCCAACAGGAATGAATAAGCTTATTCCAATAGAATCACCACCATGTCTGATTACAATATTTTTCAATGGCAAATTTTGTGCAGAGAAAGAGATCCCTACAGGGAGGTCATTTGTCAGCCTAAGTCAGAGCTTTAATATTACTCTGAAATAGCTTAGCTAAAGTTGTGTCATAGTTTCTCTTTTTCCTCTGAGAAAAAAAAAGAAAAAAAAAGAAAAAAAGGAAAAAACTATAAAGAAAGTAAGGAAAAAATGTGGAGAATCACAGCACTTGTAGAAATCAGGACACAGCGGCCAAAGTGATTTCACGTAAGCTCCTAGTGCCAATGCATTCTTTTGGGCTTCTAATGGGGCATTTATTTGTGAAAAACCTTTTTCACTTTTACATTTTTCTACATCTAAATTTTCTTTAAATCTGTTGCAGCTTATTTTACCAGGGTCCGCTTGAGCACATTTTAATCATAAGATTATCAGATTCATATTTATCAGTGCAGTGGCTACAATAATATATACTCTGTCTCCAGGAATTAGTTTTGCTCTCAGTTCTTCCCATAATTATTTTTAATTAGACTCTAATGATCCCTATGTCTGAAGCAGATTCTGCACTAAATAGTTGTTCCAATGGGATATAAAATTTAAATGACAATAATTCTACTTACTTTGCTTCACAGCTCTCTCAGCCAAATCAGATTATTTTTTTTTTGCTTTTTCTTGTCATATTAACCATTTCAACACTATAGTGAATCTACTGTCCTCAGTTAACAAGGTCCTGATTTTAGTGGAGTGGCTGGAGTGTGTTTCGCAAATGGTAGTTGGTACAATGAAAAGTGCAAAGAAGAACAATTGCTGTAGAGTCAGAGTAAAGCTTGAAGGCAAAAGGATTTTTCTTAGTTTTTCATTGCAGCTATGTAGTCTGATACATAATTGGCACTTAAAAAGTTATTGTTAATTGAGAAAAACATTAACCAGCTTGGATGTGCATGTGTGCTCTGCTACCCTTCTACTTTCTGGCAAAGTAGTGATATTTGGTGTCCTTTTGCTTCCCCCCCAAAAAATTAAAATTTAATTCCTAGCAGTGCCCACCCTTTACCTCTCTGCTTCTGAGAGGGGTAGATATTGTATGTTAAATTACAAAAAAAATGTTCCAAAAAAGGATTCGGTTGCTGAGTGTTACCACATATAATTTTTAGGTGGCTTCTTCCAACGTATCATGGGAATTAGATGATCTTTAAGGTCCCTTTTAATCCAAACTATTCTACAAGTCTATGATTCTGCCTAGAGGGAAATCCCAAGTGACTGAGTCCTCTCCTTCAGTACTGAGCAGAGAAGTTGTTGCAAATAAGGGTCTTTTAAGGTCAGCTAAAGAATCAAACATATTGGTAAAAGTGGGTTTAATATAAAAATGAGAGCATGACTAAGTTCACCGGCAAGATTCATTCTGTTACTTACTAGGCAGTTAAAGCACACAGAGAAACAGCAAGCAGAAACCTAAAATCAATCAATCTAAACACAAAATCAACCAAAAATTATCTGTGTGGAGGCTGGGAGGGAGAAAAGGGTAAGGGCAGAAAAAGCAAGGATAAAAAGGAATAAGATACTCCTGTTGAATCACAAGGTTCAGAGTAGACCCTCCTTGCTAAACTGAGCCTAGGATTTGTACAACAGTGTAGCCTAAAGGTTTGACAGTACTTAAGAGCACTTAATCAATAGCTTAAGTTAAACAATTTAACAAAGGATTCTACAAAATTTACTACAGCACAACGGTAACTTACTTGCAGGCCTGACTTAACAAATCTGAAGTACTTAAGAATCCAGGAGAGTGACATTCATTGTACATTTGCTATGGCATAATCACACTTGCAGTCTCACAGACCTAAAGGTGTATACAAGGTATATACCTCTGAAAAATTGCTCTTGGATTCAGCGAAGGACTCACTGATGCCTTTGCACCTTCTCAGCAGGTGAAGAGTTAAGCCTTGAGGTGTCACTGGTGTTGCCAGGTCCTCCCGGAGAGCTCAAAGGTCTCATTTCTGACCCCTGTTTATAGGGTCACAAGAGTGGGCTTTAATCATAAAAATTTTCTATCCTGGCCTCAATTCTGGTCAGTTATTGAACTTTGAAAGTTCAATAACAAAAACTGTTATTCCACTTGGGTTGTTATTCAGGCAAGAAAAATAACTTTCCAAGGACGTTCGTTAAAAAACAGGAGCTCATTAAACAGCACCAGTTTGATGCCTGCTCGGCTGGTGCTAAAGAAAAAAAAACTGAGGAGCGGTTAATTAGGGGTGAGATAAGGAAAGGGTTTAATTGTGCCAAGGCAATAGATACTACAAGACACGTGCGCAGCTGTGCCTGAGACGTTACATTTTATAATGCTATCTGTCCAATCCCAAATGTATCCACCCTGTAGCCCTTGCTCCGGTCCACCCTGGGTCCACTCCCTTAGAATTGAGTCTGGGATGTATTTCGGGACCACCTTTTCATCACCATCACCATCTTCAGAGCACAAAGGGTACACAGTCACCTAGTTCTTGACTCTGTTCTGTTGTTCAGGCCTAGGTATGAGTGTTCTCTAAACAGTATAGGCCTTGCCTTGACAAGAGACTAAACATTGCCACTGAATTCAGGGGTAGATTTGATACGGGAAGCAGAGAATGGGGTAAGAGGGTTAAGGAATGTTTAAACCACTTGTACTACAGGGAAAGGGAGTGAGGGCTGCTGCTTTTAAAATCTACTTTTAAAACTTATAAAGCTTACAAAAATTTACAAAAATAAAAACTAATAGGGGCTTAAGGCTTCAAGTTCCTGGGAACAGTGTTTCTAATAAGCTCCAGCCCAGATACTGTTTCACAAAGCTGAGCCTAATGAGCAGTTCTGAGATCATAGTGCAGATCAAGAGCGGGAAAGGGAATGCACCACCACATCCTCTTCTTAACCAGATGTGCTTCAGAAGAAACATCCCTGCCCATGGTAGGGAGGTTGGGACTATGTCGTGGTTTAACCCCAGAAGGCAGCCAAGCTCCCTGCAGCCTCTTGCTCACTCCCCACAGTGGGATGGAGGAGAAAAAGGTAAAAGTGATGAAACTTATGGGTTGAGATAAGGACAGCTTGATAGGTAGAGCAAAAGCTGTTTGTACAAGCAAGCAAAGCAAAGAATCCCTTCCCCACTTTCTATGGTCAGATAGGTGTCCAGCCATCCCAGGAAAGTTGGTCTCCGTCACATGTAACAATGACTTGGGAAGACAAGCATCCCTTCCTCCTTCCTCCTGAGCTCTATGTGCTGAGCATGGAGCCATATGGAGTATCCCTGTGGTCAGTTGGGGTGAGCTGCCCCCGTTCCCAAATCCCTGTGTACCCAAACCATTCTGTGATTCTATGGAACAGGTGACTCTCAGAACACAGGAATATGACAGGGTGATTGCCATAAACTGATATTTGAACATGAAAACTTAGTGCAGTGGGTTGGTTTTTTGGATTTTTTTAGGCCTTCCTTAGCAATGGGGTCAGAGATCTAAGGAAGTATTCCATATTATTCCTTTCCATAAGACAACATATAAAAAGGCGCAGATAAGAGAGTTCGCTCTCTTCTCTCTTCCGGTGGCTGAAGATGACTCTCTGCAGATGGTCTTTGCTTGTTAGTCCAGGGCCTGCTGCTCAGACCTGCTGCTGTCTCCAGTCTCTCTGGGAGGCATGGGGGAGTTGGCTGCTGCCTCACACAGTTCTGCTGTCCTGTTCAGGGAAGTATTTAATTTGGTTTTTGTATTTATTCACTATCTCTATGTTGGGAGAGCAAGACTGAACAATTTTTCCTGCATTTTGTAGGCCTTGCTTGACATTACTTTAGAAGCTGCAAGCTGTGATGTTTATACTTACAGGCTGTGTGAAACTATGCAATGTTTATATTCGTTAGCTGTGTGTTTAGTTATAAGGTTTGAGAAAATAGTATGTTTATAGTAAGAAAGCCTTGAGAAACTGGAGATAAAGGTACACCTGCAAGATCTTCGAAAATCCCTAAGGGCAGATCAATAGAAGGGACTTTGCATGCCAAGTATGATCTTAGGCCACGTGGACAGAGCTTCAGATCCAATAAACTGAAAGCATGAGACATGCACAGACTGAGCTATCCAATCACCTTCTTGTAAGCATGTACCCGGAACAAACTAAACTGTATAAAAGTTAATTCATTTGAATAATAAATTGGACATCGCTGATCATACTGATCGTCTGTGTTTGTTTCTGAACTCCAACCGTCCACAGCTCTATAGTAATGGGTATATTTGGAGGATATTTGTTTTTAGTTCTTTTTTCCCTTCTTCTCCCTCCCTTTAACCTTTTTCCCCCTCGGGGACTCCCTGTAGTGTATAATATATTCAAATTGTATATATAATTGTAAATATATGTAATATATATATATTTGGTATAATCCTGTTTCATTCGAACTACTTTCAGCTTTTTTCCTGTGATTTGTTTTTTTTTCCTCGCTTGGGGAGAGTGGGAGGGGCGAGGAGACAGCTTGGACTTGGCAGGAGAGCCAGGCCAAACTGATACACTTAGCTTCCTTGTCTGTTGCAGGCTACAGCATTTCATAAAGGGGGTTTCCTCTCCTCTCTACTGTTGGACTGATGGGCAGCACCTTGTATCAGGCCCTTGCAGCTCAGTAGAGTGATGCTTAGACACTGGGTACCAGAACATGTGAGAGGCACTGCTGGCCAAGGGTCTATGCTTTACCTTCAGTTAAATCACTCTGAACACAACACAAGGTTCTGATGAGAAGTAAAATTAATTTTAAACTACTAAAAGGCAAAGTAAACAACATAGTTGCTAGATTTTGGAAAGCAAATGGAAAGAAACAAGGCAATTACATACCTTATTAGCCAGCTGTACTTGGCTAGGATTCCTGCCTCCACTCTGCTTGTGTGCCCAAGAGATGACAGGATGGATTCAAGCTTGTTAGAGATAGGACCAAGTTCCTGTAATGAGCCACATCCATCTGGCATCATCTCTCCATGTTGGAGCCTCCCACTTAGGATGGAGTCTGTCTTTAATGAACTACTTCACTCACCAAGGCCTCTACTGAATGTAAACACGCCTCAACAGGATTGCCCATAACCCATGGGCTTGATAGTTAATTTGATTACTATTTGAATTTGCTAGCCTTCTGCTAATGTAAATCTGTCTAATATAACATTAGCTGCTGATACAGAGGCATATTTCCAAAATACGGTGTTGCCCATACTGTGTTATCACTCTATCATCAGTAGACGATGAATTAATACCATGTAAATGCTGCTCTTAATGCACAGATTGGTGAATATACATGGAATCATCTGAGTTTGTAAGACTTTAGGCAATTAACTTCGCTAGCACATCAGATTTATTTGTAATCACATCACTGCAGAGAAAAAAAATATAGATGAAACATGGGAACAAGAGGAAACAGCAAGTAGAACATGTGGTTTGTTACTTGAGAAAACATCAAAAAGCAATAATAAGCTTTTTAGATTTTGTGAATGGGTTTAAAACTTGATACAATTTTAATACCAGAAAAATAAAACAGTCTTTTTCCAGCTTTTTGGTGAATTAAGTAACAAAAATTAATAAATTTGTTCAACCTGAAATATTAATATTTTCTTGAATAGAAAAAGGTATGTAGTTTTCTTTTTGGGTTATATAATCTTTTATTCACCACTTTGTTCAGCTTTCAGTAAAAAACAAGTGTTTCAAAATGAAAAGTCATAAATGGTGGCATTTATAAAAATGTTGACTGCAAAATTTTGGGAAGCTCAAAATCCACTATTTTATTTCATCATTATGATGCTCTCTTCCAGACAAGTCTGATAGCAAAATTCATCTCAGTTTCACTGGGAAAGTCCTCTTCATTAGGAGGGTTTTCTTCTGCGTCACCTGGGAGGACACATTGCCCTGAGTGACAGGTGAGACTGAAGAAGATGCTCCAGATCTGCAGCCTAATTAAGGCTGTGTGTTTATTGCATTTTAATGATATCCAATCTGGCCAACATTAGGTTTCTTCAAGATAATTAGAGATGAGCTGTGTCTTCAGGATTTTGGTTTTAGATCTTAAATTCTGAAAAAAAAATTCACTTTATGTCATTTCTTTAATCTTGCTCAGGGCAAGGAGAATCTTTCATTAAACACACATTAAACTGTGTGTTTAATCTTTCATTCTTGGAACAAGTGGGATTTTCTTTTGCCTTTAGTGCAAAAGTATCTGCTGCTTTGTCAAGGTCAGGTAAAACAAAAAGCAAGAGCAGCAACCATATTTGCCGAAAGATTCTTGCTTTGCTAGGGAATCTCAAATTCACAAAGACTCCTGGTTGCAGCATATTTGTGTCCCACAGAATCACAGAATATCTGTAGTTGGAAGGGACCTACAAGGATGATTGAGTCCAACTCCTGGCCCTGCACAGGCCACTCCAACTATCCCATCACGTGCTTGAGAGCATTGTCCAAATTTTCCCTGAGCTCTGGCAGTAGTTCCTGTTTGTGACTGTGTCTTACCCCTTGTTCTCCGTTTTCAGTCAAAATGCAGAGGTGATTCTTTGCAGTGCAATTAACTAAACACTTTTTCAAAATAAAGGTTAGATTTCTCATGATATGTTTTCCTTACAAATAGTAGAATTTATGAGATAAGCTGTCATTATCTACACATTCACCAGCTTCACAATGGTATATGCATTTTGCAGAGAAATTGATGCAGTGCTGGAGGCAGTGCAAGACTGGCAGCCTTGAAAAATGAAGTGGTCTCTCTACTGCAAGGCCTCAAGACTGAGGCTTCTTAGGCTAATCTTGCCTGAACCTTTCCTGGACTGCCTGGAGCTTTGTTTTTTCATGGTTTGGCTGCATCAGTAATTTTTCTATAGATGACTATACCTAATTTATTTTAGTTTTGTAAAGTCTTTGTGTAATACAACCAGAGTGTCTATGTAGGTAACTGTAACAGGCCATTATTCTCTATAGAATGAAATACTGTTGGCTGAGATGGTGATGTGGTTTAGAGAAATACAGCCCTGATATGATTGTAGAGCTCTTGAGAAATGGGGATGTGAAGTACAGGAGCAGTCATGGGCACAGACACACTGGAGAGCTTATGGGTTAAACAATTCATCACTCATCAGTTAAACAAGTGCAGACCAGGTAAAGTCAGCTTTTTTGGGGTAACAAGTGGACAAAGAACAACTAATTATTTTGAGAAAGTGCCCATGTGTATTGTAAATCTGGATGTAATGTGACTTACATACTAATGAAGAAAGACCAAAGCACATAACCAAATATAAAATAACCCCAAATATAAAAAAACCAGATCCTAGAGTAAGGAAAAAGAAAGTCTCCCCATCTTGAATCTGCTCCAAGTGAAGGACTGGGATGCTGAGAGTTTGCTGTGCTCCTTGCCAGATTGAAGATCTCATTTCAGGACTCCGGGAAGTGGTGAAAATATGAGCAAACAGTTGGGAAAAGAGGTGTAATCTAGAAATGTGTATAAAATTTTAACTGTATTGTTTTTATTGAGAGTTATTATTTTTTTTTTTTAATTACTATTTATTTTTTTTACTTTTTTTATCCCATTTCTTATCTGTAATAATTAGGTCTGGACAAATAACAGCTCTTTGATTAGGCTATTATGATCCTAACAACAAACTCTTGATTTTACTTTTGATTTTTTAACTGAATTACTTTTTTTTTTTTTCCATTACAAAATTTTGAGTGTAACTTATCCCAGCTAGATCTGTAATTAGGGATATAATCCTGATTAGATTCTCACATAGCAATTAGGCTGTTTTCACTGAAAAGGGAATTAAATCCTACCCCATGTGATGGAGTTCGGAGAATAACCTAAATTTTATTGGCTTGTATTTATCACCTCCATTTTATGCAAATGGATAGATCTCTGTTTTCTTACCCCTCCCAGTTAATCAGCAGCACAAAGAGAGGCAGTTTCCATTCAACCTTGGCTACTGTGGATGGGAGGTCAGGAGTGAATAGCTATGACATGATGTAAAACAAGGGTGTGGTTCCTACTGTGGCAAAGGCAAGGCCCTGCAGATGCAAATTGGTTTTGGGAAAGAAGTTAAAGTATCCACAGAAACCCATTTTTCTTGGATTTCCCCATGACAAACCCAGTAAAATATAATCAGATGCTCACAGCTTTAAAATTTGGGGCAACAAGCTCAGTGGAGAGAAAAGCTGAGAACAAACAAGGTGGGAAATGAAGATTAAAATACCATGGGAAAAACAGAGGAACCCACCCTGCAGACTCATCAGAAAAAAAAAAAAAAAAAAAAAGAAAAAGATGTGTTTGTTTTGCATGGTATGGAGTCTTGTTAACAATTTTTGCTTAATAGAATAAAAGAAAAGGGGAAAAAAAGAGGAGATCTCTTGGAGGTCGTGAAGGAAGGATAACAGATGGAGGTGGAAGAAGTTGAACAGCTCCCCTGTAGTTAAGAAATTCAGCTACTTGTTGTTTTGCAGCAGTTTGCTTTTTGCTTGTAACTTTCTTATTTAGCCTCCTGGTTCATAAATATTCACTAGATTAATTAATTATGGCCTCATTAGGCACCACCAACTTTGGGTTTCAGGTTAATGGGAGAGAGATCATTGTTCCTGCCGCATAAAGAAAGGTCTTTATAAAAGATATGAAGTGTCTAAGAATGACCTGAGGACTCTCCACATAGACATGATCTGGACTTTTGCATTTCTGTCTATGGAAACTTCCTTTTCCCAGGATTTTTAGAAAACTCTACACCAAAGTGGAATGCAGAGTTGGTTTTTAAAGGTGAATTTGTTGTGTCTTACGAATTTTGGAGGGGAATGCTCTCCTACAAGTGGTAGAGATTTATGGCCAAGTGGTAGCAAATGAACACTTGCTTTCTTCTCAAATTTTTGCTGATGTTCACAGATGAACAGAAGTTTGTGATAAAACTCTAGATAGAAAGTTACAGTAATTTCTGCTTTTCAGGATGCCTTTTTTGTTTGGTGTTTGATTAGCTCTGAGCACTGTAATGATAGTTCATGGCTCGGACTCCTCCCTGGCATTAATAACAAGAGGGAGCAGCTGGGAAATAAACATAAAACTGGGTGAGGAAAAAACCTGACTGGATTTAAAGGAAGGAATGGAAAGCATACACGTGAGTAAATTGGCCTGCTTAGCCCACAGAGGTTGTACCTGAGGAATCTCAGGGGTCTTGTGAGGAACAGTGCTACAGAAAAGTTAAATTAAGTTATGGCTTTTTCCAAAGAAGAATGCAATGTAAAGGCACCAACTCACATTCCTCATTACTGCAGGCATTAATTTATTGGTAATAAAGTAAAAAATAAAATTGCAATGCTTTTAAAGAACATTCTCTCTGCCACAAACATCCTCAAACCATACACTATGTAAAAATAGCAAATGATAAAGTCTGAAGGCCTTAAAAATTCAAGGCAATACTAGGAGAGAGAGAGGAAACAAACTGCAGAGTAAGACAGAAATGTCCAAAATGGTGTATTCTAATATTGGGAATTTCTTCCTGATCCCATAAGCTGTTGAACAGAATAATTCTCAGTGCATAAATGAGGCACGGGAGTGAAACAGGAGAAAAGCTTCTCAAACTGGGGAATTGCAGTAGCACATCCAAAGATACAACCAAAGCCTAGGTATGGTCTTGGTAGTGAAAAATTCTTAGAATTTGTCATTGAAAAGAGAAAATTGTTCCATGATCCTAAAGACAGTTATCGGGAACCTATAATGTGAAAGTTTAATGGTGAATACCTTACAAGCAATATTATGATTACATTTAAAGGTGCAGAATGTATTTACTGCTGTCACTTCTGCACATGAATTTATCAAACTATTTTCTTGAAGTGTAGGTTTCTTGCTCCCAAATGCCCTTTCTAAAATCTGTACCTAAATTTCTGTGTTACTTTTCTGTTTGTTGTGATTTAACACTAGAACGTAACTCAGTCACTCCCTCACTCCCCCGTGCTGGGATGGGGGAGAGAATTACAAAGTTAAAAGTGAGAAAACTTTTGGGTTAAGATAAAGACAGATTGATAAGGAAAGCAAAAGCCTTACCCCATTCTCAGTTTATATCCACTTTCTGTAAGTGATTAATCATATTTCCTTTAGGTTTTGGGTTTCAAATGTACTTTTGTTATTCCCACAAGGATAATTATACATTCCTGTTATCCTTCTGGTAGTCCTGTTCTATACAGGCCCAACTGAAGCTGACCTTTTTTTTGACTGGAAGTGACTTGAATTGCATATGATGTTCCAAATAAGCCCATATGGGTGATCTGTAAAATGATGAAGAAGCTGCTTTGAAAGTTTCAAGGAAAATAATCTTGATAGGGGCCAGTCATGATAACACATATTGGAGAGCAGCATCCCAAGCATTTCCTGAGGTATTTAGTCTTCATGGAAGCAGCAACACATTTGTGCAGAGATTATATGGGCCTATTAAATTCATGAGGACTTTCTCAAGGAAGGTTCAGAACTCCCTCTTATCATCATGCTTAATTTATCTGAACAGGTTCCAGATAGTTTTGTTTTGCTCTGCTTTGTAACAAAAACCAGACCTTGGAAATTGTATTTACAGGGAAATAAAGAAATGAGTTGAGTTGACTGTTGGCTATTATAGGAATAAGTGTTTTTATAACATGTCTTTAACCCGTACAATTTGTAGGCCAGCCTTTTGAGCACAAAATCCTGACTTCTGTACAAACCACTTAATTTACTGTTTTACAGAGTTTCAAACTATTGCCCAGCCTTGTGACACTTTTTAAAATTTATTTTGTGTATGTATTTCTCTCACAGCTTTAAGTCCCTATTGTTTTAATTTAAATATTCCTTGCCAAGAACAATGAATAGAAAGTGGTCTGTCATATTGAACAACATTTTTTATCACATTAGGTGATAAAAAGTTATTACATTCAACCCAATGCATGAGCACTAAAAGGAAGGCAAAAGCATTATCACTCAAGAAGACAATTCTTTCTCTTTGATATCTAAAATGGCAATTATTGCCTTTATAAAGAGAAGTGACTAAATTGTACTATCCAACATTCATTTTAGCATCTTCAGAGTGATTGCATCTTCTGTGGCACAATGCCATCCTGTGGGCCCTGAGGTGATCCAAGACAACCACGTGGATGTCACAGTGCGAACTCTTGCCAACTTTCTTATTAAAAAATCCAATCAGGTCCAACTTGTCTCAAAAGTCCATTTTTGACAGACAAGTACATTTCTGATGGCATTTGTTCAAAATTATTCTGAGTCTTTACACACTGGTGGTTAGGACGCAGGTCGTAACACGGGAAAGCCAGGGTTGAGGCTTTGCTGTGGTTCATGCAACAATTTTGCTCACAGCTTGTGCTAAATCTGACCATGAGAAACTCACACCTTAAGGCAGACTAAGGAAATCTGTCTTTCCCATCTTCCTTAAACTTTTTCATCCTTACTGATATGTGTGTGAAATGACTTTGCTCCATAAAATTTCCTTCTGTTGAAAGTATTTCATCTACCTCCTTTTAAAAGAAGGACATATTTCCTGGTAAGCAGCTGTGTTGAGCACAACTTTTTTCCCCAGAAGATGTGATCTACATCCTTTCTTTTAATTTCTTGATAGGCCTGAAACAAGATATTCAGCAGGTCCTAGGGAGATTTTAAAATTGCTCTGGGAAAGGCAGAAAAAACCCATTTCTTCTGCCTGGAGAGTTCATTCAAGGGTCTGTGAGCCCAGCTGAATAAAGACAGTTCATCTGATTTATACATGTGCAAACATAATGCTGCTCAATGCAAAGGCATTGAATAGATGGTCCTTAGTGACCATTTACAGAGGTAGAGTGTTAAAAGTGTTAATGTGATCAATAAAGAGGAAAAGGGCTGGGAGCAGCACTAAATCTGAGCTGCCGAATCTTCACAGAACATTGCCACTGAAATAAATATTTAGTAACTAAAGGTTCTATTCTTTTGACAGGATAAGTTTCATGCCTCACGGCAAAAAAGTTATGAGATTTCAGTCTGTAATCAAAGAATAACTCTATATTTTTCGTAGGAAGAAGATGCTGCTTCTTTTCCCCTGACATGGTGATGATTAAATGAAACTGTTCCACCTTCTACCTCTTCCCCTCCCCCTTTCATTTTTGGACAGAAGAGAGAACAAGGAGGGAGGGGAAGAGCACAGAGAGGGAAGAGGAAGACCCTAAACAGTAGGAGAAAATAGGTGTTAACCACACTGTGGCAAACTTGAAATTGGTGTCTGAGTGCCAGTGGGTGCCACTACATGGCACTATTACATGTTTGAGTCTGAGGTTGAATTGTGGCTGCTTGAGTTTAAAAATGCTTCAGAGGTCGTGATTAAGACCACAGAGAATGGACTGAGGCTTAGGCGTGAAAGATATTTGGATGACTGGATTCCATGGGATCAGGTGCAGCTGGAAAATGGACTACTTTTTTTGACTACTATACTATTACCACATCACTTATGATGTAATTTTGTTTTGTAGATATCTTTTATTATTAACTCATTTTATAAATTTATTTTTAAGCTAAACTGAGTCCACTTCACTTAGGGCTCCCAGGTATGAGAGTAAGATGGTGCAGAAGTTTGTGTCAATAACACATAAATAATAAAATTGCACCAGGTTTCAAATGAAAAGCTTTAGATTTTGACAGCTGAGGATTTTGGCATGTAAGAGAGCTTTGGGGAAAGTACATCTTGGCAAGGTGTTCCTACTACAGTGCAACAATAAAATACCTTAATAATGTTGCCTCTTAAAATGCCTCCTGGCTTCTGGAGTCCTCCAGGTGTGAGGCCCTGTACATGGACCACTTTAAATGATGTCTCCATGAGTGTTTCCATGACTCTTCCCAACTCATCAGCCTCCAGAGACTGCACCACATCCACAAAAGTGTATTTTGATTCAAGTTATAACATTTTCTTAACTATGAAGGGCAGAACTGCAAGGACATACTCACCTGTTATAAAGTTACCTGTGTCAGATTGGGATTCTACTGCTGGAAACAGCAGTAGAGACGGGGCAGGGGCAGGACTAAATGGTTCGATATCAAGTAGCTCAGAACTGGAACGTTTTCTGGGAGCATGAAGGAGTGATGAATTGGCACCTGAGTGTCCTCATATTCCCACAGTGTGATTGACCAACTCCCTGGAGACGTTGGAAGAATGCCTCACAACACAGCCTTCTAAATAAAATACAGAATTAACTGTGGTTTTAGTAACACATGGGCTGCAACCATTAGAAAATCAGTTTGTTATTAATCTAAACTCAGCATATTTCAGCCATTTAAAGCTCAGAAATAGCTTAAAGTGGCTTCAATTATATTACTGTTTGGTGCCTGTAAAAAGGAGGTTGGATAACTAAACACATATAGATAAATATATAGCTATTTTGATAACAATATGTTATTTCTTATAAAATTGAAAAAGTATTATCAGAACGATAACTGACAACTAATTTTTTTCAAGTAAATAATTTCTGAAAATGTTTCCATCAGTGGGATCCTGTAGTCATCCCCATGGGCAGCCACCATCACTTTCACTGATGTAGTTTTGCTGCTTTTCAGTTTCTACTCTCTCCAACCTCAGGTGTACTGTGCTATTATCTTTTCCTGTAACCAAATAGTCCTAAGGTAATGGAAACATTATAGTGTACCTGGTCTTAGCTAAGGTCCCACATGTATTCTGTGATGCAATGAAGCTTTTGTCCAGTTGGTGAATTCAGTACACGACCAGTACTTAAGAATTCTTTATTGATTTCATGTTTTATGGCTTAACTTCAAGGAAAACTCTCAACTCCTAGAAATCCTTGTTGGGGTTGCATGCATGTCCCACAATAATTTTTCTTTTTTTTGGTGTATATTCTTTCTCTCATTCACCAAGAGAAACCCCTCAAAATTATTTAAATATTGGTTTGATGAAGATATTGTCTTAGTTCCCAGGAGAAAAATTTTTAGTGAAACATCTCAGTAGTAGAATTTGCTTCCTTGTCTGTCCTGGTACTTAAACTTAATAAAAACTGTTGATTTATTCATTCCTACTTTTTAGCTTCTTAAATACTCATATAAGTCCTGCTTTTAAATGTATGTCCAGTACTGGACATACTGGAATATGGAAGTGGAATCCACACAGTCTGTCTCCCCCAGTAGTTAATTTTATAACCGCTAGTTCAATTAAGATTATTTTAGCTGCTTTGTTTATGTGTTGGGAGTTTTGGAGTGTTTTTTTGGGTTTGGGAATTGGTGGTGGGAAGAAGGATATTCCTGTGTGATAAAGGAACACATTATTGCATTCATACCCCTCAAAAAATTGCCTGCAATTTTTTCCTGATTACTTATGTGGCTGTTGTGAGCATGAGGTTTGATTACAAATAAAGAAAATTACGCCACCATATTTTATTTGCATAAAATATATCAAAACATCTCATTTAAATGAATGGTCTCTTGTAGGAGAAGTTATATTGAGGTTATTTTCTAGTAGCTTAGAAGGTATTTTTGTAGAGTTTACATATTCCATACAATTGATAGTTGTGAGAAAAAGAACTCCTGCTTTCATACCTTTTCTTTTTTTGGCTAAGCCTAAAAATCTCAGCTGTCATACTAAGGTAAACACTACAAAGTATGTTTTAGAATGCAGTGCAATTTTTTCTGTACCTTTATTGTATTGACTTTTCAGAGGAAAAAAAAAACAGCTTGCATAGGACATGGTTAAATATGGTTAATTAAAAAATAAAATAGAAGGAAAAGAAAAAACATATAGTTGAGAAGAAAGTTTTTGAAAGCACTAAGTACTGGCCTTAGCTGCTCCCACTGGAAATGTTATTGACTTCAGTGGATGCTGAGTGATGCCAGCATTCATATAGCTCTTCTTTTTTTCTTCTTTTTTTTTTTTCTTGCGAAGAACTATGGTTACCAGCTGTAATAAAGGAACATAAAATTGCACTTGAAAAATCTAGTAAATGAGGTGAACTGTGAGATGCTACAGCATTGTGTATTTCAAATTCTGCTGCATATGATGGGGGTGCAACCTGGTCATGTCACGCTATAGTTCATAAAAAAAGTGGTTATTTACAAACTAATTATGTTTCTTTTTGGTTGACTGCACTAAAAACCTTTCTGTAAGAATCTCCTCAACTTCAGTACAGAAGTCATACAGGGCAAATTTTGTCTGACTCAAATAGATTTGGTGTTTGGCAACTGTAAAACAGAGCTTAAGTAGAGTATTTTGGAATAACTTATCAGAGAGTAGAAGTCCCATGTCCTGATTTTAAAATTACGTATGTTTCAAAGATCAAATCTCAAGAAGGTCAGAGGAACTTCTAACCCATTTCATGGCTATGAAAAACTTCCAACAGCAGCTTTATATGGCTTGTTTTTTCAAAAGCTACATAACAAACCCCACATTTGAAACCCTTATTCCAGTTCATATGGTGGCATTACCTTGCCAAATGGCTCATGTGTGTCTTTGCAGAGCTAAGAGCAGGTTGGACTCTCTTAATTAAGCACATTTATTATTTACACAGCAATCAGCATTTCATAAATCTGCAGAAATATTCCGAATAGGTATATTTGTGAAAGAATGGTAACATTTCTATATTTTCAACATTTCCATATTTCCAAGTACTTAAGTACTATAAATTCATCACTGTCCCTTTCTCTTTCTTGTGTTTGTCTATTTTCCTTTTTTCACCAATGGAATATTCTTTTACAGTAGGCTTCTGGGTCCTTCTCTTTCAAAAATATACTTTTCACTTTTTTAAATTCAAACTATCATCCAGCCTCTTTTAAGCCTTCATTTAAACACCATTTAGCAGCAAGCCCATTCAAACTATGCTTTCTATGTTGCAGTTATCTCAATCGTTTCCAGACTATTCAATCATTTTCCCAATCATATGTTTTTGCAGCAAGGCTGATTCGAACACATAGTCACACACGGAGCTAAAAAGATTTTTTCCTTCTCACACAATTTTTATTTTCCTTGCTTATTCATCAGGCTAGGCACTGTTTGCCCCTCTGGGCTTCCAGAATAATGGCTGTGCTCTACAGGTAACAGGACCCAAGGTCACGTTGTTGTTGGAGACATTTCCTGCCTTTGGATGAGACATAAGGCACACTGTGTGAACCACCAGGTGATCCAAATTCATTGATATATTATTTGCTACTTCACAATTGCTTTTGCTTTTTTTGATATCTTTTGTTATCTTTTTACTTTTCTATCTTTTTTTTCCTTTTTTTAATATTTTTTCTTTCATAAGCATTGCTGAGGATGCTGAGTGCGTTTATAATTTTCTTGGTCCTTCTTTCCATGGTCCTTATTGGTCAGTCAGTTGGATCCTCTGCCCCCCTGCACTGCTATTGATGAGCCAAGACACACAACTGCATTGAGCCGCATTTTATTCTTCCAGAGGATAAATCCACAATTTTTTTCTAAAAGTGATTGCTGAGCTCTATCATTAATCCATTAAACTACCGGGCTGGATTTTTATTGTACTATTGCCCATTACCATATAGCAAACTCCTTAGTGGTTTTGGAGGTTTCTCAAATCACCTTGATTTTCCATGATTTTCAGAAAACAAATTTTACCAAAAATTACTAGAAAAAATACTTTTTATCATTAACTACACTACTATTCTTTCAGTGTCTACCCGTGATTCTTGGCTTTTGTCTTGGAATGGTCAGTTATAATCTCCTTGGAGCATAATAATTCCTCTTCCTCAAATGCTTTTTTTTTTTTGTTTAAGGTCGCACAGACCTCTGTAAAGAAATAAAGGAGAGGTCACATTCTTAAGTTTTATATTATCTGATTTTTAAAATCTAAAATTAATGTAATATTAATGCCTGCTTAATGTGCTATTCATTAATAAAAATGAATTTTTATTATGCATTAATTTAATGTTAATTATTGCCTCAGGAAGTTGTAGCTGATACTTCTGTGCCTAGAGGGGTATAATTATGTTTAATTCAAACTTTAGCCCCCCAAGCTGGACTTACAGAATTTTCTGCACAACTTCTCTGAGATGCACCTCTGTGAAAGATACACATTCTGTGAAGACACTTGGATCTGCTGAGGTAACTGGGCTTGAAAACCACACTAGTTACCAACCAGCAGTAACAGAGTGATTCCTGAACTTGTGGGAAACACCCCATAATGCAAAATTATTCCTTTTATTTCTATAGAAGAATGGAATTACTTGACAAAGTCCCAGCAACTTTGTTTCTTACAGAATCATAGAATCACAGAATGGTTTGGGTTGGAAGGGGCCTTAAAGAACATGTTGTTCCAACCTTCCTGTTGTCCATTCTGGTGTTTGTTTATTTTAAAAAGAATTAAGATGTAATTAATATTTTTATTGTTATGATTTGCTGGAAAATGGAAAATACTAATGCCTACAGGCAACTTTTTAGAGTCATGCTTCCTGTTTTGTTATCAAGTCCTAGTAATTAATCTTAATCTTAATAATTCAAAATTGCTATTGCATGTTTTGCATATAGTAATTTGTAGAAGATAAGTCATGTATATTTTTATTTAATGACACCATGTAAGTGAAAGGGATCTTTTCCTCCATATTCCTCCTTGAGGAAAAAAAAATAAATATATTTATAAGGGGTAGGTTTTCTTCCTAAGGATCTTGAGTGCTCCAACGAGCATCGGAAAATTAAGGATATTCTCCTATGCACAAGAGTTGAGTGGAATTTATTCCTGTGTTGTTGACCACCAAAAGACTGAGGCATTTGTCAGCCCAGAAATCTGCTTGTAGAGGATGTATGTTGTGAATACAGCATTACCTATTTGAAGTGTTTATAAATAACGGCATCTTGTGTTTCTTTTTGTGTTGCAGTGGAAAACAGACCAAAATCCGTATCCACTGGTTTGGTCATAGACATTTAAAATTATGTATTATATCCCTTTAGCATGAAAATTTTACATGTCTGGCCAAAGAGAAACAGATAACATAGAAGCTCAGGGAGAAGGAATGTAGTAGCAGAAAATATCTACTAATGTTTAAAAGTCCTTATTAACAAAGATAGGGGATTTGTTCTAGTGTTTTATCAGATCCCAAATACAGCAAGACAAATAGTTATTCTTTAGTGAAATATTCCATTAGAAATATTCCACGATACATTTACTTTTTCATATACGCATACACATTTTACAGCCTCTAAGATTTTACCAGTGGCCTCTGCTAATGTTTTTTTTGGTTTTTTTTTGCCACAGTTGATGTTAACAGTTTAACAGAATTTAATATGATGTAGTGTAACTGCTGCTTGTGTGGGAGATAAAACAAAAATGTGTACAAAAATGGCAAAATCTGGAATAAATGAGGGGAGTAATGGATTGTGTTCCTGGCAACTTTCTATGCTAAACAAGTTTGTGAAGGACAAGATATATGGGAAATGTGAGATTTCAAAAGAACAACATTGTTGGTCACATTGACATGGGCAAGTTAATAATTGGTGTTATTAACAGTATTCTCTTTATGCTTTACACCTGTGCATTTTCAGATTTCACCAGGATAACAAAAGCATTGCTTTTCACAACTATTGTATTATTACACAAAAAAACCCTGAAATTCTGAAAACTCTGAATTGTCAAGACATTGCAATTATCTGAGCAATGAGCAATAATAATATCAACTTTCCTGTCCTTTTACTGTTAGCTGTCATGAGAATAAAGAGTGAATATGTTGGGTTTTGGAGGAGAATGTAAACAAGGGGTAATCAACTTTAAAATAAAAGACTACAATTCTACTTCTTTTTATCTCTCAATTTTTCTTTGCATAGGGACTGGAAGATATTTTTAAAGTCATCTTTTAACTACTATTATTTTGGTCCCTTTCATAATACATTTTAAAGCTTGAATCTCATAATTTTTTTCCTTCTATTCTGCCATCCCACTGAAGCTACATGGTATAAATCACAGACTAATGTGAAATGAACTTGTAGGTTGGTACATAATAGGCAATTTCTTTATATCTACTGAAGTAGTTCACAACGGGCTGATAAATACATTATACTGAATATCTGCAAGCAGCTTTTGAAGAATGCAAGTTCAGAAACTTTTGGAGAAGTTTAAACTCTTGACATTCAGTGTTCCGTGAAGACACGGGACTTTGGGCCTGGATTATTTTGTTTGTTTTGTGTTTGTTTTCCTGGTGATAAAGACACGGGGAACTGTAACCATGGAAGTCATCTGGTGAAAGATATTCCAGCTAAGCACCACAGGAAATCATCTTTATGATGACCTTGTGTCACTGCAAGTACAAAAGAGTCTTCACAGCTGAATGCTCTAGCCCTGGGGATTACTAATGATGGAAAATAATAGCTTTTAAACATCTAGCCACCTGAACTGTGTGGCTAGAAGTCACATTTATTCCCTTTGGAATTTAAAAAATGAATTTATGCAGTATCTCCCAGGGTGTTTTCACAGCAGCAATATCACCTTGGTGATGAATCCTCATGAATTTCAGGCACATCACAGTGAGACACTGTTAGTGATTAATTACCTCCAGGGAGCCAAAGAGCTCAAAACTTAACATGGCAATCTAGAAAACACTGGTCACTTTCTGTTGTATTGATGCTCGGTACATTCAGTGAAATGCTCTTTGGAAATGGTTGGAGAAAAAAATCAGTAAAATAATAATAAGGATTTCTTCTTTGTTTCTACTCAGAGACATGGATAAAGACAGTCACCTACATGATGAGAAGAAACCCAAAGACTTATAGGCTTAAAATACAAGTCATATTTGTTGTGACCTTCAGTCCATTTATATCTTTTGGCAGATCTGTTACCTACTATACCCTGGTCAGCCCAGTCTTGAAGATGCCAGTTATTATTTCCTTTGAAAGGTTATATTTCACCTTACTCAGCATGCAGGAAGCCATCAAAAATTGTATGGATATTTCTGATTTGTTTATGAAATCTAATGGTGGTTATTAATGCCAGACCCAGTGAAAAACCTGCAGCAGAGAAGGAGTTGTTTTCCAGAGGTAGCTATATAACCAGGTTTGGGTTGGAAGGGACACTGATGCTTCAGAGCTTTTTGGCTTTTTTAACTTTTGTAGATTTTAGAAGTAGTTGTGTAGTGAACGTAGATTTTAATGTAGCTGTATTAAATCCCTTAACACAGTAGTGACCCCATTCCTTATCAATCCCTCTAAATTCTTTATCTTGTTCAGACTTCCCTCAAGGTAGGCCTTCTTTCTGTTTAAGAACATTTGCAACCTGGCTTGAACAGCAAGATACATCATAGTCAAAACATCCTTCAAAACCCAGAACTTTGGAGGAGCTCCAAGGACTGGATGTGCTGTGACAAAGAAGAAGATGGGGAAGAGGGGGTCCCAGAACCCCTAACTCAATTTCCAGAGGGATGTGCCAGGGGGAGGATCTGGGGGGTGGATAGATCTGGGATTGGTTGGGATAATACCTTAAATTGTGGAACCTCCTGGACATGGGCATGAGGGTCATGTGCATTCCCCAGGCCTCAGGCCTGAGATTAAAGGACCTACTCTCTTTATCTTATCTCCTACACTAAATTAACCGGGAGTCTTTTTTTTCTCTGTGGTCTCTTAAAACAACACCTTAAAGATCATCATCCCATTCCACCCCCCTTCGATGGACAGGGACACCTCCCACTATCCCTGCAAACTCCAAGCTCCATCCAATCTGTCCTTAGACACTTCTAGAGATGAGGCAGCCACAGCTTCTCTGGACAACCTGTACCAGGGCCTCACCACCCTCACAGCCAAGAATTCCTTTCCAATATCCCATCTAACCCTGTCTTCTTTCACTTTTTAATGTAACTTCATCTGTGGTCACAGTATGGGTGAGCCCGAGGTAGAGTGTATAACTAGGTGGTTGCACAGAATGATAGCTACGTGACATTAAATGAGAATTATTTCATGTGTTCAGTCTTTAAGAAAAGGAAATTACCTACTTTCATTTGACTTATGTTGTCCTTTTGAGGCCATTTTTGAAATTTATCAGGACAGCGGGTTTTTTAATCTCTAGTTTGTAGTGGATGATTAGTCACATTGGACAGATGGACAATTGGCATAAAAAAAACCAGGAAAGGTGTGCATTAGCAAGTACAGAATTCAATAATGCAAAGAAGTGTATCATATGATTGTATGTAAAGACTTTAGTGCAGCATTTCATACAATAGCTCTTAAGATTTGCCCTAAAAAATATAATTCAGGTCAGTTGGGAAAATCAGAAAGAGAAAATTACCAGAGGATCATTAAAAATGCCATGATAAACAGTAGTGTTCTAGGGTGTTGGAAGGTTGCTGCTGGGATATCAAAAGGATTAATACTTATTGTCAAACACAAAAATATGCACTGTGTTCCCTTATAAGATTCTATGCAATTTTTTTTCTCCCTTATATTTATACAGTAAATAATTATGTGATATTGCATTGCAAAACCCTCCCAGTGGCTGGAGGGTGCTGACCAAAGTAGGTGAACCTTCTGGCTTAGAAGCAATTTATCAGTAGGTAAATGGTTTCATGTTTATTTTCCTTCTGAAGCTACTTCTGTCTGTCAAAAACACGACTTTGACAGCAATTAGCACAGTGCCATCAGTGAAAACTACCCTCTCCTTTGTAATATTGAAGCCTTCTCTTTGGCTCTGACAATAAAGCTAAAAGTAATCCTCTGCTTCTGACATCATCTCATGGGATTATATGTGAAAACAGAGCAGGTATACTTTGCTGGTTCCTCTGTGTGTAAAGTAAGTCACCACAGTTGGCAAGTGACAATTTTTTAAAAGCTTTTAAAATGTCCCTACAGCTGCTTCTGTCTGAAAGGACTGATTATTCATTACTGCAGATTTTTTAATTTTTCTCAGACTGAGACAGTTTAATTTTATCTGTTGGGAACAGTGAGGAAAACAGAAACAACCCACCCACTGGAACCAGCAGAAGCACTTGGAGGATGATGGAACATAAAACAGTACAGTGTGTATGGTCAGGTGGTTTAATGATACAGTTTTGTTATGTCATGATAATTAGTGTCACTTGCATGAAGGCTCATCCTTAAAATATATCGATTTACCCAGAGATGTTCTGCTTCAATGGTACCCTTAAGGACAGCTGTGAGTAACAACAAAGGAAAAATAGGTTTGAGTTGGATGGATATTCAGACAGATGGACAGACAGGAAATTTGCATGAGTGTATAATACATAAGTTAGGTCCTACTCATTAAAGAAAGAATTACAAAAAGAGACGTGGTGAATAATTTCTGGTGTTGTGTGACTGACATCAAAACCGAGTCTCCCCCCACTTCACTCACTGTGCTGCCCATGGGATCATTACCTTTGTGATTCAATGTTCACTTCTCTTTCCATCTTGAATTCTTTATGTAATCAGTTTTGTTAATCTCAGTCTTTCTTCTATCCCCATTGCCAGTAATTAGGAAGGCACCTGCACACCCAAGAATAATTTCACCAAAGTAGGGTTATTTCTGATCATCTGAGGATCTGTCAACACTGTTCCTTAGAGTTGTTACACCCATATATTCAAGTTGTAGAAAACAATCATGGCCGATAGCCTTTCCATTTTCATGCTGCAACAGGATAACAGAGGAGCTTTACAGCTGATTCTGTGCTGACATACTACCAAAACTACTAACAAAGTGTGAAGTGAAAAGTGGTTTTAATTTTAAGAAGCTTGGCAAGGGGCAAGGGACATGGTTCACTGTCATCAACAGCAGGGACATAATCTTTGTGGGACAAGAAAGCTGTCAAAATATCTAGCTTTTTACTTCATCCTTCATCGTGATAAGGTGAAAAGGGTTTTACAGAAAAGTACACAATTTTTACAGCATTGTTACTGATGCACTTAAGCCTTTCAGTAGGTTTGCAGAAGTTCAACAGCCTGGCACAATCACAAGGTTTCACCTGCAGGCAAACACCCTCAAGATCTTTTACCACCTCCAGTCCTCCTTTGTACCTGAAAAAACACGATGCCACATGCTATGATGAGCTCCAGCAGAAAACAGAAGCCATCCTGCAAATCCTTCCCAGTCTTAAAAGGCTTTTACTGAATCCAAATAAATACAGTTTGTGATTGCAACTGCTTTGTGCAGACAGGACCTTTTCTCTTTCTATTGCTTTGGCTAAAATATGCTCTGGCATTTTTGTATCTTGTCCAGTATGCAGAAAAAAATTACTGAAAGAAAGATACTCCTTTTGAGAATGGAAAATATAAAGCACGTGACAAAGATGTAAATGACTTTACATGAATGAATGAACTGGAGAGCCATATCTTTTACCCTCATGTCATAGACTTTTTCATCATCTATAGAATAATTTTAGTGATAAAACCATTCATCTAATGAATTCATATTATTGCAATCATATCCATATAATTACTACTCAAAATCCCACTGTACTGAAATTCCAGCATTCCCCTCATCCCTTTTATTTTTATTTTTCTCCACCTCTACTTGCCTATAATTCTAAACGTTTATCTCCCAAAAAAGATTTTAAAAGCATAATGTATTCATGTAAAAGGAGATCATATTGACAATTGAAAGGATCTCTTGAATTGCATCTCTTCCAGTAGTCTCATTCAAGCTGTGCTGCATCATTTCTTTGTCAAAGAACAAGCAGTGCACAGTGTGTCTTCTGAGCTCCTTGTCTTTAGGGGCTGGGGAGAATAAAGCAAAGTGAACTCTAATACCATAAAGATTTCAAGGTAAACATATTTAGCAATTGCCCTTAACATTAGACAGGAAAGATCAAGCAAAACTAATCCATTCTCCAAACCAGAAATTCAATCTCGCTAAAACAAAAGCAAACAAATATAAACCTGCCTTTATTCTTTCCTCTGCTGTCCACATGGACATTTTCTGTCTGGAAAAGGGAAATATCAGAAGGAAAATATCAGCATAACATTAAAGTAGTGCCAGTGAAGCCTGCTCAGTTAGAACCTGATGTAAAACTGTTCCAAGTTAAGGGACTATCAAACTCAATACTGTTAAAACACTGAGAGAAGCTCAGTTTTTCCTAAACCAATGCCAGAGGCTGTGCATTGCTATCATGGCATTTTGACAGGTACACATCAGTCCCAGTCTCTCGTGGCTCCCACAGCAACTCAATGACAAAATCACATTTCCTTTGAGCCGATGGAAGTTCCTACAGCTGGTATTTTAGGAATCCCAGGTGTAACTGGGAGCTTGCAGCCACATGGGCAGTAGATGTGTGTCAGGACCCTGCATTATGCATGAAGGTCACTTCTCTTTGCCTGCCCATTGTACTTTGGGTGTGGTTTGTCACCGGGTTCAGGGTGATAGTGTTGTCAGCAAACCCACAATTTGCCTCCCAAACCTGCCATTTCCAAGGCTCTGTGTTGTCCCAAGACAGAGGTGAAAAATTTATATGTTAATATGGATATTTTTGAAGGAAGCTCTTGTAAAGAACAAACATACTTGTTTTGCAGGACTAACCTTGAGCTACTCAGTTTTTTTATGCAGCCTGTTTAAATAAGATTTATAGTCTCACTGTTTGTGGCTATTTTTGGGCAATGCTACGTGTATAAAGTGCTTATAAGCTATTAATTTCAAAACCTTCCATTAATTAGGAAAAGTCTGAAGGTGGACATACATTGTCTAAAACAGGTAAGTTAGCCAGAGTCAGCATTTACACCTTTGCCTTCTTAATACTATTTAATAAAAGGGTTTATAGTTGTGCATCTAAGGTGACACATATCTATCAGTCCAAACTCTTCGCAAATTTAGAATCCATAGATCTCTCAGACAATTGTGATGTTCACTAAATTGGTACGTGTTCTAGTTGTTGACTTCACAACCTATGCACTTCCTTTCCATGAAGAAATTTGATTTTGTGCTAATATTTTTTTTTTAGCACTCACCTTCATACTGGATTACTTGTGTTTGAAATGACCTGACTCAAGTCTCTATTATATTAGTTAAATCATGTTATAAAAACCATTGAATTAAAATTTTCCTGTGCATTTGTTTGATGACTTGAGGTTTTGAGGAAGCAGTTATCCATTGTTGTAATTCCTGAATCACTTCTGTTTTGAAGGAGTCACTAAGTTAATTTATGCTTTTAAAACTGCTGTGATTGTTCAGTCTGGCAGCTGCAGAGAAGGTCAAGGGAGGTAAATTTGTGTTTCTCAAGCTGTAGGACTTCTGAGAAAACCTGGGTCACTGACTACTGCCAGTCCAAGCTGAGTATAATGGCATCCTGCCTCCTGCCTCAGAGAGCCTGGCAGTGCCACACAGGAGAATGAAACACACTCTCTGTCATGCACTCTGAGGTATGAATTGGTAGCCACTTGGGATGTAGCTGGATTTGCCTAGAATTAAACCTTCTGAAGTAAAACAGCTTAACTGCTTTTCATCAATAATTACACCTGCCATGTCATCATCATCATCATCATGGCTGGGCTTCGCGAACGAAGATTTGGAAAACGTTTGTTGCAAGTGCATTGGTGGCTGAAAAGGCCAATATGAGACAGGTATGTCCGGTTGCAAAAGGTACAGCAGAAAGACTCCTTAGGAAGTATATTCTGCCATGTAAATCAGGGCCTACTGACGCAAGGCAGATGTACAACATTTTTCTTACTAAATGGAGCACTCAGCATAACAAAGAAGCTGCCTGTCCTGTGTGGTTTGACTTTTCGTCTTCCTTTTGGCATGACATTTGTGTCCTGCCCAAACTCAAACCAACAGGTTGGTAACATGGCCAATAAAGTCTTCAATTTCCACCTCCATATCTGGAACTTGTCGTGCCCACATGGACCAACTAGTCTGGGTGCTGAGAACATTTTCCTAATCACCAGCCTAAAGTTTAATTTGCTTAATAGATCCCTATTTTTCTGAGAGTCCCACAGCCTTCACAAATTGTCCATTTCATGACAGAGGAGTTTCTGGCCCTGCCTCCCCCCTGAGTTTATGCCTGTATTTGTGAAAGTGCGACTGTGCATGAAAATGTTGAGCAAATGATGCTAGACATTTTCTACACTTTGAAGGGAAATGTTTTCAGCCATCTATGTGGGAATACTTCAATATTTAATAATAAAAAAGAGTATATAGTATTGGAAATAATGAAGTGTAACAAATGCTGACTGTTTCTGGGTTAAGCTTCTCTTCTGAGGAGGGTTTTTCCTCATGACTCCAGAACAATAAATTGTGTAAAGACTAAAATAGTCAAAAATAAAATATACACTTCATTATTATTTAGATTGAGCTTGAACTTACTGAAATTGAGTAGCAGTTGGTCGTATTAAAAATATATTTGAAACAAGGGGAAAAGAGTTCATGTTGAACACATACTTTCTCCAAAGAAGTCTTCAGTATTTTTATGTGAAATACCCAGACACCTCTGAAAATGATTTGATTAATAATAATGATTAGAAGAGGAATATAATAATCTGAACTTATTTTTCCCCTAATTTCTATTATTAATCATGTAAAACTTCGCCTATGGAAATTAACCTCGAGAAGATGTTTTTAAGTGCTTTTCATTGTGCATTGCTATTTCTTTATTTCTTTTCTTTTTTTCAAATAATGAACATAATTTTATGAGCTGCATTTCACATATCTTATAAAGAACAAAATACTGCCTCGATTAGAGACTCGAGCTACAAAAAGACTAGAGTGTTCAGCATTCCTTGTCTTCCTTCAGGCTGCGAGGATAAGGCATAACCTCTCTCCTGATGGTAATTGTTTTCTGCATTTATCACATTCATTTTTCTTCTCTCTCAAAATATGGCTGCATAAGGATGGAAGAATAGGAATGGCTTCAATAAGAGGGACTGAGTAAGCCTTGTCCTGAAACATCACATGGCATTCCACAAAACTGTTCGAGTCACCCTCTGAATTAATAGTGTCAGCCGTCTGCATAATATCTGACTGGAAAATCTTAGACTTTATGAATTTAAACTACATCACAGAAAGTGAAAGAAAGATCTGAATTAGATACATGTTTAATTTTTTATTAGTACATTTGAATGATGCATCAGTCCAAGGTAATATTCTCAGGAAAAAATATGGTTCTAGAATCACAGAATCTCAGAATTGTTTGGGTTGGAAGGGACCTTCAATATTGTCTTGTTTCACCCACTGCCATGGGCAGGGACACCTTCCACTACAGCAGGTTACTCCAAGCCCTGTCCAACCTGGCCTTGAACACTTCCAGGGATGGGGAGTCTATAATCTCTCTGGGAAACCTGTGCCGGGGCCTCACCACCTTTACACCAAAGACTTTCTTCCTAATTTATAATCTAAATCTACTCTTTTTCATTTGAAGGCAAATCCCCCCTTATTCAATCACGGTGTACCACTATGACTCTCCAGGATCCTTTTAGGTGCTGTAAGGCTGCTATAAGGTGATACCTAATAGTTCCACTTCCTTAATTTCTGCTTAATTTGGATTAGGATCAACAAACACTATTTAGGGACCACAACACATTGAAACACTTCAGCATATACTGAATTTGAGATACAAGCTAATGGAATCAGGACAGAAAACAAAGTGGGACAAAATAAACCACTCTATCCACAGGTGAGCACAGAGCTGATGGCACTGCAGAGGCCAGTGGAAAAAGACCTGTATGTCTCTGAGGGTGTCCTAGCAGTGGCAAAAGTCCTGATCTAAACAATGCACAAGCAGAGAAAGGTTGAGTTTGATGGTGAAGTCCAAGCAAAAGGGACACCTACAGATGTGCAAAATACATATTTGACTATTTCAGAATCAGTTGAGTTTTAGATGGTGACTTGCACTCTTCACTCATGAGACCAAAGCAGGTACTGCTGTGCAATGGAGGAATAACCCATAAGTCCTCTTTCCTCATGTGATGGGCTGAATCTGCTCACAGCTTCACTGACACCAGGGGATCTATTTTGCTGTGTTGTCAGGGTTTTGGATTGGGTCTCCCCAGTGCCCTTAGGGTGCTCCACTTGAGCCCTCTGCAGAGAGAAGGGGTGGTCAGCTCCCTCCATGGCAGATTTCCCTCTTCCCTCTGTCATGGTTCTTGAGGAGGATTAGGAAGGGTGTTGTGAGTGTGCCTTCATCCCCCCTGCTTTCTGTTGGGTCAGTCACACACCTACCCATTCTGTGCCACATACTGTGGAAAGAAAGAGGCACCATCAAAGCCATAGGGACATGGGAGAAAACCCCTTAAAAAGATTGTGCTCAGTTGCCACCTTCCCTGAGAACAGCTTGTGGAAAGTCCTCTCTCTGGTTTGCAAACAAATCTGATGGTTTTCTTTGTGTCTTGTGTTCTCACCATGTATATATTGACTGCTTTTTTTTAAGGATTCACATTGCAAAGCCAAACAGCGCTTCCTAGCTAAATAAGCAAAGTAACACAGAACGTATTAACATATACTGATTTTTCATTATACTGAAAATTAACTCTCTGGTCTTTGTTTCATTGTCAGTTGCAAGGAATAATTAGCACCAGACAAAGATCTAGTGCCCCTGTAAGGAGCAGTGCAGCTGAGATCTCATGTCTCATTTGCAATTATGACTAAGGTAACAGTATCACACAGCAGGCTGGGATCCTGCATAATTAGTTAAGAGACTTCAGTGCAATAGGAATAGAAAAAAGGTAATGGTGAAGATGCAGGCAAGGATGTCAGTCATGCAACTGTTTCTGCTTCTGCACAGTGCAGTCTGTGCAGGAGTCTCATGCAAATCTGTGCACCTACCTGTGATTAAAGTCCATCACATATGCACACACATCTGTGGTGCTGTGCTTCCCTTAGATCATAGAGAAAAAAATGCCTTTTACCTCCTGCTTCTTAAATAAATCTCAGATTCTGGCTTGCACATTCACTTTTTTCTCTTTCTTCAACTCCTCCACCCCTTAACTTTGGGTTAATAAAAGCTGTGGATTAGTATTCACAGGAATGATCTTTCCTATTCTCAAAGCAACCAATTCCACTGCATGTATTCAGATTATCTCACATTGAAAACAGATAAAGAAGAAGCCCCTGTGGAATAGTTGAGATGTGTATTAAGACAACATCGACATTTGAAATAATTTTAGCCAGACTTGTGTCATATGAATTAGTCTTCCAAGGAGGTTGGGTATAAAATTAATTTTGTTTAAGTTAGTTAAGGGTAACACAACTGTTCGAAGCCAGAACACATTTCTCAGAGACTGGAAAACCTGGAGAGTCACAGAAGTGCTGGGAAATTTAGTTCAGATGAATATCTACCCTTTTCCCTTCCTGTCCCTCTACAATGAATATTCAGTCTCGATAACTTGGATAAAAATTGGTAAAACCAAATTTGCTGCTGCATAAACTTGAAGTAGCATTTTTGAACGGGAGATGCTGACTCTGCCCATGCTATTTTTGGCAGTGATGCTCATAGTTCATAGAGCCTCATGGTTGAAACAGCTGTATGCAGGGGCCACCCAATCCTCCCCTCGTCTCCTTCCAACTTCAGTTTCTGTGTGCTCTGAACCACAGAGAGAAGTCTACATCATGGGCCGTGTCAGAGATTCTGAGGCAAAGTGGGAACTGGAGTCATCCTCAAAGTGACTTTACCAGCACTACTTACCTAGTCCTAAAATCTCTGCCTGGACTCCTACTGATGGGAGCTCAGTTACTGCTGCAGAGCCAGGGAAGGACAGCTGGAACCTCTCCTTTCTCCATTGTTAAAGTGCAAGCACAAGGATCTGTGCAAGATCCACTGGGATCAGGCCTGGCCCATCACCATTTTACTGTAAAGCTAAAGGGAAGGACTCTTACTTGGGGAAAAAGATAAAAAGGGATGGTTATCAAAGTGATTCTCCTCAATGTTCCCTGGTTTGAAGTCATGTTACACTGGCTAGGAAAGCAAATCCAGACTGTCTTGAGGCAGTAAAGCAATCCTAATAAGTCTTTGCCTGTTCCATCAAAACAGTGCTTTGCTGCATTTCAGGAAATGGTCTGGTCTGCAGAAGCGTCAATACTTTCAGTTGATTCACTGTGACGCTGGAATACAAACAAAAAGATCATCACTATGTACAGAGACCTCACAATAAGAGAAAAAAGGCAGCTCTGGCAGATCCCTCAGTAATTAACCAACAAACTGTGTACCAATGGAGGCTTTTACAGGGCAGTGCAAGACAATTTCACCATCACTTGTGAAAGATGTCAGGTGAGAACTAGGGAGTGTTCATTTGATCCCTGGTGGTATAGAGCTGTTGCATGTGTGCCTGAAAGGAGTATGGCACCCATCAGAAATTGCAGCACCTCCCATACTGGAACATTATTCACACATTTCACTTTCCTTCAGTCTAAACAAGGTCCTTAGTTTTCTGAAACAGTTGCTTGACATCAAGGTGTTGACTGACCATTTACTGGGCTGGTGGCATCAAGGATTTTTCAAGCAGTCTTTCTATTTAGTACAATGAGAATAGTAGAGCAACACTCGACATCTTGTTGTGGACTTTTGGCAGTCCATTATCTGACTTCTGGAGTGTATTAGTCCATTCAGGCAGTCTAAATGCTTGGCAGACACGAATACAAACAGAAAGCAACCCATTGGAGAAGAAATTAACTGCAAATGCCTGTGGTAGGGGCTGGGGAAAAGATTGCTGAATGTTTAAAAATGCTCAAACAGTTTCAGTTGAAGTGAAGTCTTTTATGCCACTGACAGATTAACTAGGACATGTTTACTGAGCCATTCCTGTTCCTCACTCTGTGTTTACAGATGTAAACTGTGCATGCCTTTCAGTCAACTCAGCTGTTGCACTGGGACCGGGCAAATTTTCCTTCCAACCTCATCACACCTTCTTCTTGGGCTGCTCTGGTTTGGAAGTCTGGTTTCTGACTCCCAGAAATATTTAGGGAATGCAACCGTTATGGTTAAAACATGTTTTCAGTGAAAAGTCATTTGTGAATAGATGGGTCTCATTCCCACAGCTGAACAACACTTTCTGTTATGTCTCAGAAACTGGAAAGGAATGGGAAAGGTGGAGCAGCCAATTCAGATGGTGAGTGATGTGCTATATATGTGTATTGTATAAATATTGGGTCAGATTCTTCTGGAAGCCACTCTGACTCCTGAATGTCTTTGTGAACAAGAAAGCCTTCTTACTTATTCCGGTCACTGGCAGTGATAGCTTTTTTTAATGAACCACTTGCAAATCCCTCAGTAAAGGGAAAAATGGCTTTAAAGCAAGGAAGCACTTCTGACTTTCAAGCACTACTGCCTCTTTCCATGTGGAAAAAACATCACTTTCCTGTGAGCTTCTAAACCAAGATATCTGTGGACAAACTTTTTAGCAGGGCCTGGTGTGACTGGACAAGGGGCAATGGTTTTAAACCGAAAGAGGGTCAATTTATATTAGATATAAGCCTGAAGTTTTTTACAATGAGGGAGGTTAAACACTGAAAGGGGTTGGTCAGAGAGAGATGGTGGCTGCACCATCTTTGAAAAGGTTGGTTGGACGAAACTCTTACCAACCTGATCTAGTTCAAGATGTCCTTGCTCATGGCAGGAGGTTGGACTAGATGACCTTTAAAGGTTCCTTCCCAGTCAAACTATTCTTTGATTCTGTGGTAACAAACCAGGGACATAAATAAAATACCTACAAACAAGCACCCTTCCCCTCATCCCTACTTATTTTTGCTTAAATGGAAGAAAATTATATTGGTATACATAAGAAGAACAGCGAGATTAGGTTGATGAGCCTAATTACCATCCTTGGAATGCTTCTCTTTGTTCTCTGTATTCCCAGATGTAATATGACATATATGGCACTGACATGTAGAAAATGCACACACATACATATATTTATATGAATATATACACACACTATATTTACATAAACACTGCATGTTTTATTTGCTTAGTAAAAAATTCTCCACTAGTGTCTTTTCTGAAGAAACTGTGAATCTGTTTTATTAACATGAGTCACATGTAGTAAAGAAATTTCTCCAAGCCAAAAATAGCGAAGGCACATCCTTTGAGAGAAAAAGAGAACAGATGTAAAAAGTGAGGAAAGAAGATTCAGACAGATTATTTCTCAGTGTGCATAATTCTGGATGCCAAAATAATGTATGTTTTGCATTTAAAGTTGTGTTGGGTTGAGTACAAACATCAGCCAAGCCCCATACAGGTGCTGGCTCACTCTCTTCCACAGGCAGGAAAGGGTAGAGAATAGGAAGATGAAAATTACATCAGTTGCTCTTCCCTTGTTCACAAATGCTGTAACCCCATTGTGGAAAGCCACCAAATTTCTGAGGCACTATGTGCCCTCAGTGAAGTCTTGTGAAGCTGTCACAAATCACATCCTTATTTTCCAAGTACCTCAGCATAGTTTCCAGGAGGATCTGCTTTTTCATTCCAGGTACACTGGTGAGATTGACCACCCTGTAGTTCCCTGGGTCTTCTTTAATTCCCTTTTTAAAAATGACAGGTCCGTTTCTGCGATGGGAACAGTTCCAGATGTGGAGGAAAACATACAGCAATTGACAGGATTTTATTATATGGACCTTACAGTTATTATATGGACTTTACTGTTACTATGTGGTTTCTTCGTATTCACACTACACAGTGCACAGCCTGGACATGCCCAGGCTTGCCATGAGTTTGCCTGCTCTCTGCTTCCCCCGCTCCTCCCCCTTTTGCCCGTGTCCCTATCCTGGTTTGTCCCCCCACTTGTCTGTCTCATGCTCCGCCCTATGTTCTGGTTCTTTCCCCTCCAGAGCTGATAAAACACCGTATGCACGTGTGAATAGAGGATTCTACCTGCATCCCACCTTTGTGTCCCGGATCCGTGCAGTGCCATGGTCTCATCCCCCCTTCGGACCGCAGCACGTTTCCTCTTTTCCAGGCAGTGGGATGTTTACTAAACTGCCATGACTTCTCAAATATGATGGATAGTGTCTTAGTTTGCTAGTTCCCTCACAACCTGCATCCTGTCAGATCCACTTGTGTGCCTTCAGATTCCTTAAATGGCCTCAAGTAGGTAGTTCTTTGGTCCCTGCCTTCACCTTCTGCAACTCAGGCAGCATAATTGGAGCACTTCTTGGTGAAGACTGAGGCAAAAAAATATTGAGTACCTCAGCCTTCTCCACATCCTGAATCTCTTGCTTTCTTCCAGAGTGGAGCCAAATTTTCACTGGTTTTCCTTTTACCAACAACATACCTATAGAAACTTTTCTTGTTGCCCTTAATATCCCTGGACAGATTTGATTCTATCAGGACTTTAGCTTTCCTAACCTGATCCTGGCTGCCTGGTCAACTTCTCTGTGTTTTTCCAGGCTACCTGTGATTGTTTCACTCTCTATAGGCTTTCTTTTTTTGTTTTGAGTTGGTCCAGGAGCTCCTTGTCCATTCACACAGGCCCTCCTCCCTGAGGGTCTTGAACTTAACCGTTTTGTTGTCCCTGAAGCCCAAGCTGCCCTTTAGCTTCATATTCCTCACCAGCCACTCCTGGTAGGTTTAAATTAGATGTTGAGAAGAAATTCTTCCCTGTGAGGGTGGTGAGGCCCTGACACTGGTTGCCCAAAAAAGCTGTGGCTGGCCCATCCCTAGAAGTGTCCAAGACCCTTGGATGGCTCTTGGAGCAACCTGGGCTAGTGGAAGGTGTCCCTGCCCATGGGAGGACTTCCATGAAGACCAAGGCTTGTGAACATGAGGCTGCTCCTGTCTACAGAAGGTGTCATCTACTCAGATTTCCCGCAGTCTGCAGCATATCCCTGTCCTTGCCCTCCCTTTATTCCTGACCTACAAGCTCTCAGTCAGCTCCTCCTCCATCCCCAGGTATAGCTCCATGAACCAGCTCCAGCTGGTCTCTGGCATATAGGGTTACACCCCCTCCTTGTCTCCCTTTCTTGTCCCTCCTAAAGAGCCTGTGTCCTTCCATTCCAACACTCCAATCACGGGAGCCATCACGCCACATCTCTGTGGTGCCAGTAAGGTCAAAGCTCTGCAGATGTGCACATATCTCCATCTCCTCTTGTTTATTCCCCACTCCCCATGTGTCATCACAGGGACATTCAGTTCCTCACTGAAGCCATTTCACTGGCCAGAGTGGCTGCAATTCCCTTGTCCCTTGGGGAATCCCTTTCAGGTGCTCTCCTGCTGATCTATCAACCCTGCTCAGGCTCTGGGCATCTCTTACTGGCACTGGCATCAAAATGGTCAGAATGGGATGGATTGAGGTTCCCCTTCCCCAGAAACTTTAGAAGGATAAATCAGGCCCAGCCAGATGATATACAAGTCCATTGTGCATCGGTCTGTGGTGTCTAAATCATATTGTCTCACACTTTCACAAGAAAATAACATGTATCACTTTTTAAGGGGCCTTTTATCCCACTTCAATGGATCACATACATATTTTATGTCCAGCAGTTTTTGTACTTGATTGCATTTATCGTGACCAAGGCAATATATTTCTCCACAACTCCTACCTACCTCTCACAGCATCCTGGAAAACAAACACATCTTAAAATGTTCATTTAGTCTGCTTTTGATTTTTCAGTTGAATGCAAATGGTTAGTGACCTTTCCTACTGTCTTTTGAGGGCTGATTTCCTTCATGTAGTCAGAAATGTGCCTGCTGACCTGATGTGTCCAGTGTGTGGCCTCAAATAACCACAACCCATCAGCGAGACCAAGACTTGTCTCCATGTTCTTACGTTCAGAGGAATTTAAATATATATACATTTACAGCTCACCAGGCACTGATACATGCACCATTGAAAGATAATTTGCAATAAATGTAATTATAATGTTACACAACAAAGCTTTTTGCAAACCCTTTTTTTTTTGTTTTATATTCTTAATCTAGATCAGTCTTTTGCATCCTAAAGTATCTCTCTATTAAGAAAATTATGCAAATTAAAAAGACGTTGGATCAGTAAAATTATCTTCTATTTTCATTCATTCATTCATGGCTAGGCTTCGCGAATGAAGACTTGAGATGGATTCTATCCATTCTTGCTACAAGCACACTGATGGCTAAAAAGGCCAATGAGAGATAGACAAGTTTGGTTGCAAAAGGCACAGCAGAAGGACTCCTTAGGTGGTATCGGCAAGACACGGTTCTTTCTGCATTGTCTTTTCTCCTTGAGAATGATCCTGCGTGCGTTCTCAAAAGAAGCAGCAGCATTATGAATAATAGTGTGTCTCCATGTCTCCCATTTGGAGGCCAGAGTAGACCAGTTATGTTGATCAATATGGCCAAGGCTGAGATGTTGTTTCAGGGAGTCCTTGTATCTCCTTTTTGGGGCTCTTCTCTTGCAGCAGCCAGTGGCAAGTTCGCCATAGAGCACAATCTTAGGGTGGCGGTGGTCCTTCATCCTTGAGACATGTCCTGCCCAATGCAGCTGTGTTCTCAGCAACATGGCCTCAATACTCGTAACCGCTGCCTGTTCAAGAACAGATGTATTGGTCACATAATCTGACCAGTGGATGTTTAGGATTGTATGAGACAGCGGTTGTTGGAAGCTTCTAAGAGTCGCAGGTGGTGGCGGTAGATGACCCATGATTCAGACCCATATAAAAGAGTAGACAGTACAATGGCTCTGTAAACACTGATCTTTGTACTTTTCTTCAGGTGTTTATTACACCAAACTCTTTTATGGAGTTTTCTGAAAGCTCTCTATGCCTTTGCTAACCTGTTGTCTATCACTTTGTCAACCTTACCCGAGGAGATGATGCTTCCCAGATAGTGCTATTTTAAAATTACCTTCTCTTTTTATCCATTTTGCTTTTAAGAAGTGATCACAGGTCACTTAGTGATCACTAAGTGAACAGACTGGTCTCCTGCTGTTTGAATCTAAGGTAGAAAGCAAGTGTCATTTTTTTTACCACAGAAGCATCAAGGACTACTTCTTTCACAATGATGTAGAGTGTTGATATGCATGTCAATCCCTTGAGCTCATTAGCAGCAGGTATGTGAGGGGTGGGAATTGATAAATAGTTGCTATTCTGAAGAGAATTACTCATTATTTTCGCTCATTGTCTCCTCTAGAATTCCTGGGGTTATACGTGATGGGGAATGAGAGGAAAACCCACTTTTCAATTCTTCAGGAAAACTCCCCATGTTTAATGAAAGTCAGAAAGGTTCAAGATGCATATTTTCAGAAATTTATGGCTGAAGTGCTAATATTCATCCAGTATTCTCCAAAAGTACTTCTTTTCTTTTTTGTGTGTGTAGTGTTATTTTTTTATTTTTATTACTGTCAGAAGTTGGAAAAACTGCAATTCTGTGACTCTTCTATAGAAAGACAATATGCTGTTTTGAGTGTTGGCAGACACTGTCACCAGTGCATGGTTGTGAGGGGTTTTTGTCTCTAAAAGACCATTTTTAGTGAAAGGGCACAAGCATGTCTATGTATGGGCTTATTCCAGGAGTCAACCACTGAAGCTCCACCTCCTTTAAGTAAAAAAAAAAAAATAAAAAAAAAATTATTTGGGCATGACTACCTTTCCATGTACCACTTTAACTGCTAGGCTTCTTCAGTAATTGAAATGACAGAGTTAACTAGACTAGGAAATTTTGGGGAGCAGGCTGTACAGCAAATAAAAGAGAAGAGAGGCAGAGGCATGAGCAAGAACCATTCCTGTTTTGGCATCTCATAGCAGGTTTGGGCTGCAGCTCTTCTTTGTCTTCTCAGGAATTAATTTGCCTATGCAGGAGTGGAGAAGAGAGGATAACGACTGATAAATACCCAGAAATTTGACTTACAAAAAATGAAATTTTACGTTTCTGGTGCTCATTCAGAGAGAAGTAAGACATGGGAAAAAAAAGTATTTTTAGGCTTATTGAAACCTTTGCTCTTTTATATGGAAGAAGAAAGGGAACTCATTGAAGTGAGCACAGCACCACCGTTATTTTTTCAAGAAACAAACTTACCTACTGCAAAGACCCCACTAATGAATCCAGGAAAATGCCACGTTGTATCTCTACTCTGCATTTGCAGCCAGTGATGCTGAGATAAGTTGTATCTCCTTCAAGGTACTGCAACATAAGTGCTTCGAAAAACGACCTCATTTTTCAAAAGTTTTATTGTTAAGTTTGAAGACTAGACAAGGTCGTACTGGTTTTACATTGCTCCACGTGATTTAAGTATATACAAAACCACTCGAATATCACACAGCTTGAAAGATTTCAAAGGTCATTGTGTCCGAGATACTTCTGTACTTACTGACACATCAGAAGCCAGCACTGAATATTATAGTTCATATTTGTTGTATAGCAAAGATACACTCATCCTTAAGTCTTCAAAACTGAGACTTAATTTGTATGCAGCCATTCCAAAAGAGAAAGTCAACCCCAAAACCGGAGCCAGTTAATGTGATGAGCCTCTAACACAGATAAAACAGAGCTTTATTTCCCAGGCTATAAACGTAGCACATTACCCAGCTACATAAAGGTGAAGCCTGCCTACAAATACTTAACTGGTTCGGGGTGAAATTTAATTAGGAAAACATTTTTAGTCTTGTTCAATGTCATTGTTACAATTAATGCAGAAGTCAAGGATCACATCAGAGCATTTCTCCAGCCCCTCTTAAAGAGACATGCACTGTCCTGCACCTCTGGTTTTGTGATGCTGGTTGCTTTCACTGGGAGAGAACAGTCATGTTAATTTATAACTTGTCCCCTATGGCAATGGTGTTCTGCTCACCTAGGACACAAAATAAAATTGAAGGGAAAAAGCTTCATTTTGGACCATAATCTAATTCTTATCTGTTGTGCTAAATCTCAAGTATTTCATGTAAACCAAGAGTTATTTCAGACTTAGGCTGCTGGCACTGGGAGTAGATTTGGTACTATGGCTGCACAATGCCATTCCAAGAAAGCTTTTTGGTAGCTGAGGAATAATGCCATGTAGGTTGAAATTGTAAGGAATCACATGTATGATTCTTTTGTAAATTATCACAGAGTGTTATCACAAGGTATGGAACTCTCCTTGCAGGATGTGAAGACTGCTGGTAGGTGAGAGCTGGCACAGGACATCAGGATGAAAATATTCAACACTAAATTAATACAAAATAAAATCACTATGTTACATACCATGACAACCCTACATGTAGATGAAGGGATAACAATTAAATTACTAAACGAAGACAGACTAATTCAAAACCAAAACTGAAGTCACAAAAGATGAAACAAACAAACAAACAAATCACTTAAGAACATGGAACAAACATTTCAAAAGAACAGTAACACAAGTCGTTAAATGAGGGAGCCTAATTTTCTGAAATGGCCTTCTGTTTTTTGGATACAGTTGACTAGAGAAGTAGCTACATGCTATTCTTCATATCTGTAATTAAATTCAGGGTCAATTACTCTCCCATAATAGGAAAATGCCTTTGAATCTCTTTAAGAATGGTGTGTGCCTTTAAGAGATATATATTACTAATTTTTTTTTATTATTATTTTTCTTAGAGCTTAAAGTGCAAAAATGGGGCAGTAGGTAATTTGGGGATAAACTCATCCTCCATTATTCAAATTTTTTTTGCTGGTTAGAAGCACCACCATGGTTGACTTTCTCTTTAAAATCGCTTGTTATGCTTGAAGACCACTCCATATATACATCATTAAGGAATGCTGTTAACACAGTCACAAACAAGACAGTAACAGTCTAGTGGCTTTTGTTATGCAGCACAAAGTAAAAAATAAAGAACAAACTTAGCAGTGTTGCACAGGACCTCAACATTTCTTACACATACTTTTACCTTTACAGGACTCTTCTTTAGAAGTTTTTAAATGTCTAAGCCTTATAAAATAAATACTTGTATAAATACAGTTTAAGGATTAAGTCATTTTATAGAGGCAGGGTGTTCTGTTCGCTAAAATGTGACAGTTTAAATGACACTATCAGAAAACCGCCACCAATATATCCCCAATTCTTGTATGTAAAATTCCTGGCTGCTATTCTGGAGTCTTTCACAGTTCAATGGATAATATATATTTAGTCTGTGGTGGAGAATGTGTGATTAAATGCAGGTTTTTTTGAAATCCAAACCATTTTGTGTCCAAGGTAAACTTTGCACTTTGCAGACTGTGGGCCAGCTAGCTGTTGGCCTGGGAAGCAATGCCCAGGTTCATACTTCAGAATTATTAGTGAGAATGTAACAGTGACAGAAAGGATAAGTCCAGTGACATTTGCTAAAACATGCAGCTGCATCTCTCTCTCTCTCTCTTCCTCTCATTCTCTCTCTCTGTATCAGCATGTTATGAAATTAAAAGGTTGACAGTAATCACAAATGCTGTTATTTCAGGTAAGAAATAAAAAGGTTCCTGGCCCATTGTCCTAGGATTTTTTTTTTTTTTTTAGACTTAGGTGATACTTTGACATAGTCACAGAACACTTTATTCTAAGGAAACTCAGATTGCTCTTCAAAGGTTGGCATTGTTACCTCCATCAACAGGGGAAACTGAGTCATAAGGGAGAACACCCCCACTGTTGCTCCATTTTTTCTTCTAAAAGCTGCTAAAATTTTAAAGTGGGGTTGCTTACAACACTGCTAAAACAGCATAGCATGTGCAAAGCATTTCTGTAGATGGGGCATGGTGAGGCATGGTAGAAACCAACCTCCTCGTGGCTCACTGGTGTGTGTCTGAAAGGACTTTTGTAGGAGTGGAGGGTGACAAGGGCCAAGGTTTTCTATGCACTCCTATGACACCTCTCACCTTCTGGGAGGAAGGCTGTGACCTTAAGAAGAGCACACAGAGAGCGTGTTCCTGGAATTAAGGGAATCATTCCTCTTGTGTGTCTTTTAGCACCTGGTTCCTCCACTACATTTTCCTCCTCACAGAAATTCAGGGGGATTCTGAAAAGCAGTAACTGGGTGGGCAGCTTTGTCTAGGGCTGTGTGGTCACCCCGGGCATGTAATGAAATGGGATTTCTGACGCACCGTGTGCCTTTACCTATATGGGCACCCAAGATGAGACACCACGAGTAGCATGGTGTCTCCTTGAGAAAGCACATCTCAAGCAAAATTGAATAAACTTTGGCAAATTCATTAATTTCATAATATACTGAGAGCAGATTTGGTTACATATGCAAACAGGTGACTTCTGACAAGGAAAACCACATCAGCAGTGATACTAAACAGAAAAGATGGAGGTCATATTCTATAGCATGCAAAATAGAGGAGGAAAATGGGGTTAATCAGGAAAACACTCTAAGTGCATGGACTCTGCTGTCCAGATGAAAGTGATGAAAGGTAGCTTGTAACACCACAGGTACTGCGCTCTACAGTACCAAGGAGTATCTTCCAAAATATATAAGTACTGACAGTGTTTGATAGGCACAATTACTATAATGCAGTCATCCCCAAGTAAACTTATTGCTAAAAGCTGCAGTATCACTTTTTGCAAGTAAGATGACAGTATGATTTATGGAGAACTTGTCAGCCCAATGTTCCTAAAGCTGCAAATAAGAGTCGTCACACCATTTCTCTTCCCTTGTAAAAAGGATGCTGCTGTTTGGTTGTTTTTTTTCCCTTAATACATTTCAACTTGTGTGAACAACTCAAAGGAAAACTAGGAAGATAATTCCACAGCAGAAGGGATAAGACTAACAGATTTCAAGGACAAAATTGGATTGGATCACTTAAAGGGCAGGCTTAGACCTCCGTGCGAAAGACAGTTAGCGGCCTACCATAAAATGAGCGAGCACTTGGTTCATGGAACACCGACTCAGCATCCTACAGGCTTTGCACTGTTTCCTCCACAGAGGGACCCTCGGTGGCAGTGGGACCCTCTCAGTTCTCGGCTGTGCAGCCCAGCAGCTCTGACCGCAGTGTGATCCGGCCGTACCACGACCAAGGCAGGATCCGCACGTGCCGCGCGTGGATCGGCGGGTCAATGACGTTCTTGCGGTGTGTGTCATTGTCAAAGTTCCCCTGGAACACCTGAAGGGAGGCAACAAGATGATTTAGGAGTGTGTGGGCTGAGGAATAGCCCCTGATGCACCCATGGGCATTGCTCTGCCATCAACTTTTATCATCTGTGCATTGAATTTAAGTTTTAAACAGACAGAGACAAGGTTTAGATGGGATATTAGGAAGGAATTCTTCCCTGTGGGGATGGTGACACCGTGGTGCAGGTTGCCCAGAAAAGCTGTGACTGCTCCAACCCTGAAAGTGTCTAAGGCCAGGTTGGACGGGGCTTGGAGCAACCTGGGCTAATGTAAGATGTCGCTGCCCATAGCACAGGGTGGGACTGGATGAGCTTTAAAGTCCCTTCCAATCCAAGCCTGTGATTCTATGAAGTGATGCTGCTAAGAGCACCCGCCTTTACTAAGACTTTGGGATTCCATGGCATGTAATGACACACTCTGGCAGATACAAGCTTTTGATTCACAGAATCTCAGAATATTCTGAGTTGGAAGGGACCCACAAGGATCATCAAGTCCAACCCTCAGCCCTGTACAGGACCATCCCAAAGAGTTACACCATGTGCCCCAGAGTATCATCCAAACACTTCTTGAGCTCTGTCAGCCTTGATGCGTGATCACTGCCCTGGGGAGCCTGTTTAGGCTCAACCACCCTCTGAGGGAAGAGCTCTTTGCATGATATCCAATCTAACCCTCCCCTTACACAACTTCAGGCCATTCCCTTGGATCCTGTCACTGGTCCCCACAGAGAAGAGATCAGTGCCTGTCCCTCCTTGATTCAAAGCTTAATCTGCTACTGCCAACACTCAGGGCCTGGCCCCAAAATTTACATAAAATTCATTAACATTTAAAAAATTAAATCTCTTTCTACTTGGCATTTGTATCATCTCAAATTAATCTCAGGAGATCATGTTATTGCTTCCAAGAAAATAGCAATAATTAAAATTAAGAAGAAATTTTATTGTATCACTTACGAATGGATGTAACTACACAAAGCCTTTGTAAAGTTGGTGATTATCAAGGATATTCTTCTCATGTCAAGCAAAAATCAGCAGATGAATTAAGGGCATTTGGTTTTGATCAAATTAAAAAATTCTAGCACAGTACAGTGTATGTTATAATCTTATTTCCACTAGTATTGCTTAAGCAACACATGAGTTCCCAAACTTCTGTCTGTGTTAAATCAGTGCCAGATTTTTCCCCCTGACAGATACTATTTAAATTCAAAGGCCATAACACCAATTTCTGGCAAAATGATCAGATTATCCCCTTGGGTTATTTTCAGTTTTTATGGGAAGTGTTCATTCTCTTAAAATGTCAGACAATTCACTTCTCATTGGTAAAAACTGAGTCTGATGGCTTTTTGACTTGAAATGAATGGCTGTCGTTTGCACCATGCAGAGAAGAATATATGGACCTCCTGGAGGTGTGTTTATACAACTGAATTAATGCAGAATTACAACTTTGCTAGAAGTTCTTGGGAAAATGTTAGAGTTTGAATTCAGAAGAGGCTGATCTACTATTTTAGCCCTTTTGTAACATGTTTACACAGTTTTGGGTCTCTACGCTGCATGTCTTTTTTGAATTTTGGAAGCCTCCCTCCAGTGTTATAAATTTAGCACCCCAAATGAAACATGTGCCCTCCATTAGTGATGCTCTTTCACAAGTGATGAATTCCCCTTCTTGTCTGGCATCTCACAAACACGGAGATGGTAGCATTAAAATATGTAGCAGTTCAGATAAGATGGATAAAATTGCAGAGAAACTGACCACAGAAACACCAGTGTTGTGACTCTAAGGAGAAAAAATATGTATTTGCCACAGAAAAAATTGTTTTCTGCCTGAGTACAGTTTTGATTGCATAAATCACCTGGAGCTTGAGCTAACAAGGTTGCACCTGAAGTTGAGTTTCACTTGTAGCACACAATAAAAGGCAGTAAGCTCATTATTGAAATTACGGAGCGGCAAGCCCCCAGCATCCCCAGCTAGGAAAGTTAAAAATAGTTTTTTTATATATATGTGACTTCTTGCACATGCATGTGATATATCTGTTGATATTTTTTACCAAGCTAGATGATAAGCAATGCATAAATACAGACAGTTCTTGCTGCAGAATTACTGGAAATTAATTTTATTCATTATTTCATTCCCTCTATGGAAGATGCATTTCAAAGATAGCATTTAAATGAAGGCTTAGAAAAAAAAAAGTGGTTTACCAGGAGAACCTCTTTACAGCCCCAGTATTCATATCATAATATAGCTATGCAAAATGAATAAAATTATGTGATGCAAACCCAGAAACAAATTCACCTGAAGAAGATGGGATTATATAATTTACTTACAGCAGGAAAACAAGAACTAAATTTTATTTTTAGCTTATACATAACTTCATTACCACTTAAATTCAAACTCATCTGTTTCAGAGGTTACTTTTATGCAAATATGAAATTCACTTTCCCTCAATATTCAAATCTGGTTTCAAGGAATAACTAAATGTGCTAGATAAGAAAAAAGATTTCAGGGAAATAAATTTACCAGAAAGAGAGGGAAGCTTTGTCAGCATCGGCCAATGTGATCAGCCAATACATAACATTCTAAGACAAAAGTACTGGATTTTTTTGCTGTGGCCAAATGGCAAATTTCTCATAGGAAAAAAAATAATTTGTCACTTTTTATTTTGTTTCAGCCTCAATTCACTAATGGAGTGAAGGAACTTGGAAAGAGCAGGGAGGACTAAGGACAAAACATGACATCTGACATCAAAAAAGCGCTATTTGTGTAGCCAAAAGTAACTTTATTTTGCTTTATGCCCAAACAGTCAACTCTAAATAAACCACCTAAGCAATTGAAAGCTCTTGAAGAGCTGGTACCTCTCAATGACCACTCCTCAAATTTGTTTCTGAGTAGTGTTTTTCAGGATACACTACCTCTGAAGACTGTAATGATTTACCAGCATTCGAGAAGATGATGTTTGAATTACAACATATAGCTGTATGTAAAAATATGCTCATTGACAAAAAAAAAAAAAGAAAAAAACAGAAGGTGACGGAATAAAGTACAGAATGTGAGTTATTAATGCGTGAGAGCATAAAGGCAGTGAAAAATCTTCATTTTGAGCTCTGTGTTGGTGCAGATCTGCTCCTGCCTTATCCCAAATGGCAAATAAATAGAGAGAAGCATCAAGACAGCCACAAGCACTGAAGAATGTCCTTTTGCAAATTATTAAACAGATAAGTCCCTTCAACCCGAAAGGAGATATTATAGATGTCTATAAAACCCTAAGTGGTGTGAGGAAAATGGACAGTAGGTAATATTGCACTGTCCTCTTGTAATGACAGTAGGGTCATCCTGGACCACCCAAAGGCACAGCTCCCCATTCAACACATAATTAAACTGTGGCACAACTCTCACAGACTTTAACCACTGTTAAAGATCAGATAAATTGTGAGGGGCAAAGCCAGCAGGGGCTAGTAAGGACACAGATAAAAAAAAAAAAGCCAGAAGCTGGGAAATTGCACCAGGGAAGCATAACAGCCCTACTACTTAAATTTTCTGGTGTCTGCTACAGGATGCTCCTTCCTTTGGACAGAGCTTCAACCTCTTCCCAGCCAGTGACTCCGCACATTGCAAGGTGCATTTTTTTGGTAAAAGTAGACTAACAAGCTCCTGTTTTTTGACACTTCTGTTGTAGAATGTTACAGATTTTATACTGGCTATATCTATTTGTGTCAGTCTGCATATTTAAAAGGTGTAACTTGCTAAAACATTTGCTCAGCAGCTGCGGCAATTTTACACATACAGACCCACATCCATGTGTAGCTCCTCTGTAGTTTAGTCTCTTGCAGCTGTTATTAAAAGAAAAAAGGTAGAAAATGCATCTGCTGTGCTTTTAAATATGATGACTTAATTCATGATCATATTATGCAAAAGAAAATGAAAACCTGGAAAATAGGTACTGATACTCTCTGCCAAAAAAAAAAAGATTTCTGAATTACAAGCAATTCTTGTTTATACTTGTGTACAACAAGCAATTTGAACGTCTTGACTTCAAACATTCACTGAGATTTTTCAACAGAACTGTTTTATGGCATCAGTAGTAAATTCAAGTACTGACAGTGTAAGTTGATTAGAATTTAAAAAAGAAAACTGTTCTATGTTTTAAGACAGAATAATTTAGGAAAAATATCTGAAGACTACCAGATTGAGAAAAATGTAATTTATCACCATTGATGTTTGGTTTGCTCCAAACTTGTAATTAGGGCACATCCACAGGACCTGTTAATAGGTGGCTGTAGTGGGTGAAACAGTTTGTGGTGCTGTGCCAGTGGATGTTCACAGAAGATGAAAATTCAGAGAGCCTGATTCTCCACAGAGACCTCATATCTCACAGAAACTTGTATTTACATGAAATATCTTCATCACCCGTAGCATCTGCTATTTATAATAATGGCTGAGTTGAGACTGAATAATGAGCTCTGAGATGGTGAAGTCACTATGTTGTCTGCTTTAGCTTAACCATATTTTTCACTCTGAGCAGAATATTTTAAACATCTCATGGAGCAGTTAATCCTGCCCATATTAGAAGAAGATTGTTTTATAAAGTGTCTACACCTGACTTTGGAGTTTGCTTCAGTGCAGAACATCTCAATGGTCATATAAATAAAGGGGACATTATTCATTTAAAATCTAAAAAGAATTTGCGTGAAAAGCAATTTATGACAGTCATATTCCTTTTACTTTAGCAACATTTTATATTTGATTACTATTCACCAAAGAAGACTTGCTTAAGCAAGGGAAGGAATCTGCAGATTTGAGGAGTCCAATTAGTTACTTTGAAATTTTTTGCTGCTGGTGGAGTGACCTCTGCACCACCTTTCAACAGATGGACTACACAAAGCGAAAGAGGTGCTGATTCCTCACCAGAAAGAGAGCTACTGTTTACAGGAATATTACATCCCTTGGAAGATGCTTTCCACTGTAAAAGACTGGTGAAGGATTTTTTAATAAACATATATAGATATATAAACACACGCACGTAAGTGTGGGCACATGTATTTTGGAGTGATTAAGAGAAGAAAAAAGTCATCCTTTCCCTCCGTTGTTATGCATAAAGTGTATTTATATATGATACACATGATTATATATTACATGACTGTGATATATAAATAATCGTGATTCGTGAAACGAATGGGTGATTACATCAAAATAAAACAAATGGATTGTAAAACTTAATTGCACCCCCATAAAGAAATAAAACAGACCCTCACAAGGTCAAGAGGCCTAAACCCTCCTTACTATCCCAAGAATGAAATATAGTAGAACTTTAAATCTTTAGGTGCCTGTTCGTCCAAGAATACATGAATTATGACTGGTTGTAGAGATAACCCTTTTAGCTTTAGCTGTAAGAAAACCCATATATTAAATACTCAGCAAAAACCTGTAGAATGAATATGTATATGATATAATTAATATGTATGAAGTAGCTAAGATAAATACTAAATGTACCCTGTAGTAAGGGTGTGCAGATTTGGGAAACTGGTCCCATTTCTGTCACCCAGCCGGCTGCTTGCTTTTACCATATAATAAACTATTATTCAAAAACTTATAGAAACTCCAGACTTTGTTTATCACAATGACCTTTATTATTTCTTCAGGTTCAGAATAGATACAAGCAGATAAAACCTTTAAACTTATGAAACATATTATCACATTCTTCCTATCTTTCCCATTTAATCTACATACTGATGGTAATAAAATGGGAATTTAGTCCACTGTTTGTAGTTTATAGGAGGTTCAAAGTCAAAAAGAGAAATATTTTGAAGATCAACATCCCCCCAGAAATTCAAGGTAGACTGTTTATATGAGCATTTTGTCTTCCCTCAGCTCTTGGTGTGGTATGAGGGAGACAGATACCTAGAATGAGTATAGCAAGGTTGTCATCTGACAGACATCATCTTAATACTGCTGAAAATAATAGAAGTTATTTGCAATTTAAACCAGTGCAGAAAAAAGTCACTTAGAATAGAAATTACAAGTATTACTGTAAATAATAGTATTAAATAGTAATAATAATAATATTACTAAAACAAAAACTCTTTACCTGTGCCAAGTATGAAGATTATCTGTAGGAATGAAATCTACCAGTGTAAACCAGGTATTAAATAATTAAACGACATCAGAAAAACCATTAGCAAATCTAGCAGGAAGACTTTTTAATCTAACATGATCTAACTTTCCATTTGTAACTAGGTTCCTGTCTTCTGTTTCTCTGGCAATATAATGTACATACAAAAGCATATAACTTATAACTAATTCCATCATTCTGTACCCAAATCCAGTGGCCATTTGCATACTGGATATTGTCTACCTGTAGCTAATTACACTGTTGATGGTTGATGATGACTGACAATGATGCAGACTACCAGACTCCTTTAGGCTACTTTACATCTTCCTGTAAAAAACAGCCTTTGAAATGCCGTTTGACACTGCGGCTGGCCTTGAGTTACCTGCAGCAGGATGTGCAATTTATAAATCACATGTGGAATGTGAATTTAAAAAAAAAAAAAAAGGTCAGATTTGGGTTGGATGTCCTTAGCTTTGGAAGCATAGTAAGCTACTGACCTCTAGTTGAGAAAAATAAGATAGCTATTAGCTCTGGTCCTGTTTCTAAAATATATTTCCTTCCTATGTGACAGCCTGCAACGTAGTTTATTTTACTTCTTGGAGGCAACAGGCAAAGCTTTCATATTTTTCCAGGCAACTCATTCAAACCATTTAAAATGAATGAGAAAGGCTTAATTTTCTAAAGTTTTATATTTTTTTCTATGCCCCCAGTAAAACTTTTGTCTGTACTCACAGAAATTCAGCACAGACGTGAAATGAAATGACTGGCCATTAAAACAGCAGAAGCCAAACAGGAGCTGGATGAGACATTGTTCTTGGAGCAGCTTTTCCATTTGAAATGGTGCAAAGAAAACTGAACACTGTATTTATTTCTCCTCTAAACCACTATTTTGTTACAGACTGATCAAAGACACAGGCTGCACACAGTGTGCAATATACAATATTTTATGTATTTATACAAATATGTATACAAGATACAATATATTGTATTTTACACAATATAATACAAGAGACCAATACTTTTTTTCCTTTGTAAAATCACATCACAAATGATGAAGAGGGAAAAGGGAACAGCCTCAGGAATTCAGTAAGATCTCTTGATATGTAGGACTCATCCTATAAACTGAGGAATAGTGAGATGCTCAGCACCAGACAGGATTAAGTTCTCAGCTCTTACTTAAATGTATTAAAGTCACAATATTCATCCACAAATCATTATTGCCAGCCTACGAATATCTCCCTAATTTATGTGTCTGGGACTTTAAAAATATGGGGGGTTTTGTTGTTTGTTTGTTTGTTTGTTTGTTTGTTTGTTTTTTCATCCTGTCTTCCTTTTCCTGAAATGTTTTGGAGCCACCTTTCTCCAGAATTTTTGGATGATTATACAAGGATGTCAGAATGAGTATAGAATGAGTAAATCACCTGTAGAAGAAATAAGGAATCTGTACATTCTATCCTTCATAGAATAAATCAAGATGTTCAGTTAATAAATAGAAGCTAATGAGGGTGAAGTATGAATAATTTACGCTTGCTGTTTTTGATAGTTGCCAATATCTACCTTTTACCTTCCTTCTGTATCTCCTGAATACAGATGAAATATTTCACAACAGTTTCACTTTGCTGCAAAAACTTGGTTTCTTCTACAGTGTTCCTGCATTTGGGAACAAATCTTGTGTCTCACCTTAAGATAAGGAAATTGTTGTGGATCCTGTGTGAAGATGACACTGTCAGATAGGACCAGTGATGCTATTTCTCCCCTGATCCTCATGGGTGAGGTACAGTATTGCTGTGGTTTGGTGTCAGACTAGGAGGGTTTGCTGGGTTTAATGGGCTCCTTTCCCCTGGCCAAAGAAATTTAAGTACTCTCAGTAATGAAATGGACAATGGAAATTGATTTACTTGCTATGAGTACAGGTGTGATCAAGCTTGTTCCCATTTCGAAAGGTGGGATCAAAATTCAGAGTGGTCTTGGCAAACTGGAGAAAGAACAATATTGTAATTTAATAATGCTGAGTAGCAAGCCAAACCTTAGGAAGTCATAACCAATGTCACAGGCTATGGAGAATGATGGAACAGGCAGTAGTCCTGTGCTAAAGATTGCATCAAGTTTGTGAAAACACACTTCAGGAAAAGCTGCTCCAATCAGAATACAAAATAATGATCTGATGTTGAGAAAATAAACATTTTGAGGGAAGACTGAAAGAAAAAAGATTGATTTTTCCCCAAGAACAAACTAAGAAGAAATAGGTTAAAGTATTCCAGGCAAGATAAACTGGAAAAATTAAGATAAAATCAGTCTTTTCTGTCCTCTGAGGGCAGGGCTGGTGTGAGGGGGATAAGCGGCTTTCCACCTTTAAGGATATTTAAACACTGGAGTTGACTGTTTACATTGTAGAATTTTCATCAATATCTGTTTCTGTGAACATATTAAATAATAATCTGGTGGAGAATAGTGCAGGATATGAGTCTTATATGAGGTCAAGAACAAATAATTGAATTAAGCGTTAGTTCTAGAATTGAACAGACTTATTTCCCAAATTCACTCACTTCTGTAATGTCTGCCATCAGACTTGACTTTTTCAGACTTTTGTGATATGGGAAAAATTAAAAATAGAAAAGATATTCTAGATTTGTGTTTCTGTATCAAAGATCTAGGTCTTGACTCTTACTAAATGATCTTTCTTTACTTTGTACAAATTTAGATTCAGGAATGCTAACTTCTACTTTCCAGCAAAGTGTTTTTGGTCTTATTCTGCTCTTAATTGCTCTTGATCTGTTAAAGAATCATAATAATGTGCATCTATTTTACTCTTAGGGATGTTAATTAATATAGGATGTGATGTGTTTTAATGGGAGAATGATTAAGAGTTTTCCATTGTTCCTAACAGAATATGCGTATAGTAATTAACAACACAGATGATGACGAAAACAAAAGAATTTAGTTGCTTTGGCAAATGGTACAAACAAGTGTAGACTGGAACAGTGGTGTTAAGTCAGAGTGCATTTTCTTTTAGATTTGGTTGTGACTGTATTTATCACCAGGGACTTGGATGCATGTTCTCCTTTACAATAAAATGAGTGCAATAGTTCACTAACAAAAGTTTGACTTGGAGAAGACATTTCTTTCACAATAGAACATTCCCTTCTCTTTTTAAAGGAAGTTAAAATAGGGACAGGGAATTAAAATAGGATGTGAACAAAGCACTGAAGTGACTATTTGTCATTTATATTGAATATATTTATGGAATTCCTATGAAAGGTGAACTGTTTGTTTTCAATTTTTATCTGATAACCAATTATATCAGAGACATCAATAATCATCGGTGTCAGGACCTTCTAAACTGAAGGTCCTGGCTAAAACAACTGATTTAGTTTTCCATATTAAAACGCCTTAGAATTTCACAGGGAAAAATGTCAGTGTGAGTTAAAACCACAGTGACTTGACATTTGGCTCTTAAGTGGGACTTTGCAGATCAGGCACCCATCATCTTTGGGTGATAATCTTACAAACATAACTTGCCAATACAGACAGGGACATACAGCTATGTACATATTTAACCCAGTAATTTAGGACACTTTCCCCCAATAAATAGATATATATTTGATCAATCATTTAAAATCAGAGAAATTTAGAAGGTGCAGTGGTCTAAACCCTTATTGTTAGATCTCCTTGTACTCACACAACACATGTCAATACATACCAAAAGCTTTCTCACTACTTAAAAAAAATTAATTTAATTGACCAATGTGGTGGATATGATTTTTTTTTTGCTGAAGAATCTTTGCTTATATTAAAAAATACAAGTGCAAATGGGAACATTTATCAACCTGAATACTCAGATTTGAGAAGTTATCAGACATATCAGCCATCTGGTATTTCAGTAAATGTACCTCCTGTTTCAATAAGACATAGCCCTACTAAGATAACTAATAAATAATTCACATTTTGTCAGCTTGCTTAACTTTCCCTTAAGCGATGCATATGCTCTAATATTTTTCTTAACACATGATACTGTGAACTGAGGTACTTGCAGTATGAAAGTGTTATGCAGTTTAAAGCAAAGGTATAATGAATAAGGAAAGGAAAGTTAAATGTTTCCAGGTAAATCAATCAGCAAACCTATACTTTCCCTATGCTGCTCATTAAACATTGGCAAAGGAAGTTGTGCAACTTTTATAAATGCTTTCATTCATTTTACAGTGTAATAAAAATAATATTTTCATTGGTTATTTGAAACCCATTAATTTTGAGAAAGAGAAAATCAGTCCAAAATGGCTACAGGTAATGAGGTACATTAAAGATGTGCTTCACAAAAAAATACTGAAAATAGTGCATGGTTACTAAAATTTGCACTCAAACACTGTTTCTGAATATACAAATAAACTGCTATTTACACACCTTCCCCTTTGGAATTAAATAAAGAAATAATTCCAATAAATGGAGAACTGCAAAGTTTTATGTCCCATATTTAATAGCATTAAGTCAGGTGCATTGCACTGATAGGTGCAATATTGCTGCACTGTGAATGTCATGGTGTTATATGATTCTTTTTTAATCCATCTTGACTTTTATTGTGGGATCCCATGCAAAGGGAACCCCATAAACCAGGCAGTGTGCAACAACCTACAGACTGTGAGGTCAACACAACCCAAATACCAATTTTGTCTGTACTTTACCTTATCCTTCTTCTGCTTCTCATCTTGGTATATTTTCCAGTGCTCCCCATCATTACTGTAGGCAAGTTTGTAGGACCCCACAAACTGGACATGACCGAAATCTTTAGCTCCCTGGGTAATGATCCCAGTGATTTTTGTAGGGACGAGCAGGTCGACCTGAATGGAACAGAAGTAAACAAAATAGAGGAGAATGTCATTAGAACAGCTTCTATTTGCAGTCTGACCTTACACCACACCAAAGCAAAATGGTGCAGCTCTCACCATGGCTCTCCCACGGAAAGTAATTTTCCTCCTCCAAGCTCTAAGTCAACCAATTTATTTTATTTTTCATTTTTTTGTACTTATTGTTTTTACCACCTAATGGCGCAACAGAGCTAACCTCGTTCCACTTTCTAGTGTGTTGAGTGTCATACACTGTCCCAACAACACAGCGAGCACCATTGGAAATGATGTGTAGCTAAAAAGTGTTCCCACGCTCTCCCAATAATCAGATTCCCCAAGTGCCTTTCAATTTCCTTTACATCCTCAGAGCCCATGCTTTACTAAGTTTTTTAAAATATTTACTATCATGCTTCTTTTCCTGCTGAAATTTCTTTTTTCTTTATGCTTTTCTTTCTTTTTTAACTTGAGACCTCAAACTTTCTCATTCCTTGATTTTCAATTTTTTTTTTTTTGAGTTCTGTATTTTACAATCTTAGCACAAGACTTTTAAAAATGCAAGGCAGGAATCCTAAACCCTAATAAAATCTTAGCTTCCAAGTGCCTTTTATGTGGGTCAGCCAATCTGTAATCAGTTTTTTTGAACCAGAACCCAAAACTGAATATAACAGATTTGGGCCAGATACCTTGGATTAAAATGATCAAGGAAAAGAATGCAATAACAGAAGTAAATTGACCTATTAATGTATTTTCAGAGGAAGAATGAAGAGTTGAATTCCCTATCAACACTGACATTTTCTTGAAATGTGAGAGTATAACTTAGGTTTCCTTCTGTGTCCCCTAGAAATGTGGCAAGCCAACAAAAAAAAAAGAAAAAAAAAGGTAGATTTATTTCAAACAATAAATGGCTGTGAAGCAGCTGGTATTTTTAATATTGTCCATTAAATCTGGCAAGAGAGACTAGCAGTAAAAATATTACAGTAAAATGAGAGGACGGCTAAATTCCTTGAGAAGAAGATTAATATATTTATACAGAAAAAAAAATACTAAAAAGAGAATGTGAAGAAATTAAAAATCTCTGACTGATCCAAATGCTGAAGATCCAGTGTTGGATTTTTTGGAAGCAGCCTGATCTGGTGGAAGGTATCCCTGCTCATGACAGGGGGTGGAATGGGATGAGCTTTAAGGTCCCTCCAATCCAAACCATTCTGTGATTCTATGATGCTATAAAGAAGAAAACACAGAAAACTGTAAGAGTGCATTTATAAGAACAGAAGAGAAAAAATGACTCTTTGGAGCAATCAGACAAGGAAGCCTGGAGATCCCAACATTTGACCAAAGAGTAGAAAATAATGAGTAGTAAATCCTTTTAAGAAAAGAAGTAACTTAAAAATATTGAATACTGAGATACCACAACCTTTACCAGAAAATGTCAGTGTCCACAGATGTCTCAAGAATTTTGGTTTTACCAGAATGAACTAATTTATTGCCCTCTGGTAGCAGCACTGTTGCTCAGGAGAGCACCCTAGGATATGAGGAAAGTATCTTTGAGAGGCAAAACTCTTTCTGTGTTCTCTTTGTTCAATGGAGAGAGAGAGAGAGACGAACTCTCTCAGAGCAGTAGTCAGTTTTGGGTGCTTTCATGGATGGCCTGATAGGACTTCTTTCTTTCTATAAGGAGTGCAGCAGGGCTTGGTTCTGCAGCCTAAATATGTCTCTGGGAAATGAACACTGCTAATTAGTATAAGTCTTTCATGAATTAATAAACATCAGGTTTCCAGACCTTCCTTCCAAATATTTTGGAGTTTAAATGAATAGTCTGTTTTTCCCAAAAAAACCCCAACCCCAGCCTGATCTGGTAAGGAATCACTAGTTGGTCAACACTTTCAGGTAGCTTTTGAACTAAACATTTGAGAGTCAACTTCAGATTCTCTATATAAATAATTTAGACATTAGCATTTTACAAGTGTAACCTCTTTTTAGCAGAGAATGCTTCTTGTACTAAAAGTCAATGTCTCTCCTGTTAACTTGAAAAAATGCCTCCACAAAACCAGTTGTTTATTTTTAAAATGCTGAAAGTAAGCTGGAAGGATTTCACAAATATTTAATATGGCCCTGACACTTGAAGTATTTCTCATTGAAATTCAAAACAGAGAGAGAAAAAAATTCTCATTAAGATTCAGGGGATTCCAAAAGTAAAATCACAATAAATCTCTATTATCACATGATCTAGTGTTAATAAAAATGTCCTACTAATGATTGTTTTGTGTTTATAGGCCGTATCCATTGGCCTTGTACTCTTGCTCAGGAAAATGATGTGGGAAGTTGGAAGGCAATTTAGCATATGCTCAGTCTTTTTCAAAAAGACTTATATAGGACTATGTGTGTGTGTGTATTATATTAAAAAAAATGTGAAAGAAAAGAGCAGTATGAAAAGACAGACTCTGTTCCAGGTCTTGACAATACAGACAATACCTGTTACTGGAGATGGAGGAACAGAATAAGGGATATAGCACCACCTTCTCCTTCTCATATTTTAGCACCTTATTTACTTATTTATTCATAAGCTGATGTGAAGCTTTCAAGCCACAAAGATCATTATTAACCCAGTATTAAATAAATACAGTTTTTTCTCTGTTACTTTATTACCTTCTACAAATGGTTAACATGCTTTTTTTCATTCTGTGCATTGAAACTACTTTAGAACAGAAAGGTGAGAAGAATTTACACCATTTGTAGGCAAAACATCTGCATTAAAGTAGCTTAAATGAAAGTCATAACTTCCATCAGGACACAGAGCACATTTATTCAGTTAGTGCAGATTGCAAGTAACAGACAATGAAACAAATTACTGGGGAGAGAAGCTGAATTAACCACAACCACTATGTATTCTTCAAAGCTGAATGTGATTAGGATTAGAATGTGACTCTGGGTTTTTCAATGCAGCAGAATTTAGAACAAGGAACGGGGTAATTAGTCTGCAACTGATAGGATCATTACCTGCTAACAAGAAGAACCATGGTTTACAGTTAACATACATTTCTACAAGGAGCTGATCAAAACGCAGTTTAACATCTTGTGTCTGAAAGAACCCTCTCAGGCTATAACTATTCCCTTTTCCCACCTTGTTTCAGATATTACAGATGATTCCGTGTGATTTGGAGGAGAATTAATTTAAAGAATGTACAAAGATAAATCCACCTGACTATGAAATATTTTCAATGAACCACTGCCTGGACGTGCAGCATGAACTCCGTGTCTGTGCAGTTGGATGTGTAGTGATGAGTATTTGTACCGGAAATAGGTCTTCTGGATCAGGAGAAACAACCCCTCTGTTGCCCAGAGAAGCTGTGGTTGTCCCATCCCCAGCCTGGAAGTGTCCAAGACCAGATTGGGCAGGGCTTGGAGCAGCCTGGGATAGTGGAAATTGTCCCTGCTCATGGTAGTGGGCGGGACTGGATGGGCTTTTTAAGGTCCCTTTCCACCCAAAATGTCTTGCAATTCCATGATTATGAAAACAGTCACATGCAAACCTTGCCTAGTCCAAAGCTAATCAACCATAACTCTCAGAACTCTGAGTACAAACAGTAACCTAACACTGCCAAGTCCACCACTAAACCATGTCCCTAAGCACCACAGCTACACAGCTTTTAAATCTCTCCAGGATGGTGAACTCTTGTTCCAGCACTTTACCACCCTTTCAGTGAAGAATTTTTCCCTAATCCAACATGACCCTCCCCTGGCACAGCTTGAGGCTGTTTCCGCTGGTCCTGTCCCCTGTTCCTTGGGAGCAGAGCCTGCCCGCCCCTGCCCCAGCACCTCCCCTCTCCCTCCCATCCAGGAGTTGTGGAGAGTGAGAAGATCCCCCCTGAGCCTCCTTTTCTCCAGACTGAGCCCCCCCAGCTCCCTCAGCTGCTCGTCATCACACTTGTAGTCTAGGAGAGAACATGAATAATAAGCCATGTGTGGAAAGGACCTAGAAGAAATGAGCATCTTTCATGAGGTCATGTGTGGAAGGTGAAGGACCAGACAGCTCACACAGTCTCTCCTGGAAACAGAGAGCCGTGCTGCAATTCTGGCTTAGGAGAAGACAAGCCTCAAGAAGGCACAAATGGCAGAAGTCTCCATGACCTCACACATTAGTGGGCGGTTTAGATAAGGTCACAGAATTCCAGAAGGCTGGGTTGGAAGGGAACTTAAAACTCATCCCTTTCCAACTCCCTGCCATGGGCAGGGACACCTTCCACTAGACCAGGTTGCTCCAAGCCTGGTCCAGCCTGACCTTGGACACTCCCAGGGCAGCCACAGCAGAAGAAAGGACCCCAAGTATCCAGAGAGCACCAGACGCTATTTCACAGTGAAGATAATGGTGAAATGGCTCACTTGACCTTCAGCTGTTCATCTCTTCATTTTAGGATTATTTAAAATGCTCATTTTACTCCTCTCCTTCTACAGATAATTATGTTCCTACTTCCAGTACAGCTAATTCTATGCTCAGCTTCCAGTACAGCTAATTCTACGCTCAGCTTCTCTTGTTATTTTTTTTCACCAGGTTTTCTTTTATTTTACCTTTCTGATTTTGTAGACCGGTGTTTTTTTTTTTTTAAATCACTTGTCAGATAACATTGATGAATTCTGGGTAGCTGTACTGTACTTGACAAATAGAAAAGCACCAGGATCAAAAATAAAAAACCTGGTCCAACACAAAGAGGGAAAACTGTTGGTTGCTTAAGGCTCTTACCCTTAAGAAATTGAGTGTCTCACTCCTAAGAAATCGAAAAAAAAAAGAAGATTGGCCTGGTCTCCAGCTGCTAATTCACCAAGGTCCAGATCACCAAGATCACATATGCTGGTCTTGCAATGAGGTCTGAGATATTTTGGGATGCTGAAGATAATGGCAGGGAGTTATGGATGGGCACCTGAATCCCACCAAGAGAGTCCAATGTACTTAACGGGTAAACAACCTGTGCTGAGTAGGTTATTCACTGTTTATTTAAGACCTCGTGATTCCCTTGAAGGGCAAACTGGCGCACTCAGAGATTTGCCACCTGCACCCAAGCCTAAGAAAAGGAGGGCAGGATTGCACTGTCTGCATCATAAAGGCCAGAAAGGCAACTCTCCTTATCTTATTGCATCAGATGGAGGTGCTTTACATTTTCCTGCATGCCCAGACTCTGGAGATACAGGAAAATCAGTGATGACACAGTAAGGCTTCCTGCAGATGTGCAACATATGTATGTTTCTAACAATGTTTCAGCGGCATTTCTTGTTTGCAAACTGTGGAGGTCAGCATTTCAGGCTGTTTTCCAAATGCTCATATTAAAAACAAAACCATCAAAGGCAAAGCCAACCCAAACAATTATATGGCTAATTTCACCTAAAAACTTTGAAGGAAAAAACCCCCAAGCATCTATATGCTCCTTGTAGACAAATCTAATTTTCATCACAACTTCTTACATAGGAAGGTTTTTTTAGTATAGTCACCTAAATATACACTACTAGGGTAAATATTTATTAATACAACCTGAAAAAATTACAAGAAGAAAGTAAGTTATGAGACAAAAGGAATTGCTCTAGAAGAAGCCATAATAATTTGATAGAAAGAAGCATTCTGTTCAATATTCTGCTATACAGGATTTTAATGCTTTCTAGGTAAAATAAAATAATATAAAAATAAAATATAATAAGATTTATTTGCATTTAATTGGGTCTGTATTAGCTAGTATATGTTTAAAATTAAACTTCTCATGAACCCAGGTAGAGATGGGTTGTTTTCAGACAAAATAAGACTGGAGTGTCATTCTTTTTATTCTTTAAAAATGTGGTATGTGTTTTCCTGGCTTTTTTTTTCATTTAAGATTAGACCTTCAGCATGATTTTAACACTGTGTCTCTAGTCCTTTAGGGTAATATAATAAATACTACTCCTATATTCTTATTAGTCTTAATTGCTTTTCCCTTTGAATGACTTTATGGCTGCAGTAACTGCACTAAAGAAATACGTTAAAAGAATACCATGTACCATCAGCTGTCTCCAATTCAATTTAAAAGTGATAAATTGGAGGGTGAAGCCTGTTTGAAATCTCCATGGACCATAAAAAATATCTCTTAGGCCAATATGCTGAAAATTTTGGAATGAAACACACAACCAAGCTGACAAGTCACTTGATTTCCTCAAGCAACTTCGTGAGTAGCAGCTACTTCTTAAAGAGTATAGATTTTGTGAATCCTTCAATTATTTATTTATATACTTAGTTATCTCTGTTATATAGATATTATGGGAAAAGGAGGGAAAAACCTCAGTTGACTTGCTATAGGATTTTTTCATTATTTTAGTAAAAATTCAGTCAAATCAGATGTATATGATAACCATGTGGCCATTTTTAGAGCAGTATTTGCTTCTTTCAGAGCAAGTTTTCATTACCACATTTTACTAAGCCCTGAAAAATCATAGTTCATTGATATTTCAATGAGAAAAAAAAGGCAAAAAGAAAATTTTAACCTTAAAGTCTAGATTTTCAAAAATGCCTAGGGGAATCGTCGCCCATTTCCTATGTGACCTCAAGGTGCTGAGATTCTGAGGTTGCATCAGCACCCTAGTAAATCCTACCTGCAGCTCACACAAGATAATACTGTTTTCATACTCATCCTGCAAACCAGAATAACTCCTGTAGGTCTTGGTAACTCTCACAACTTATCAGGGAGTACCAATATTCCCAAGGAAAATGGTAGTACCAGGCATGTTCAAGTCTGAAGTAAAAGAAAATTCAGAATTTTGAAATTACAACATCAGTGATGATTAAATCTACAACTTTCCCTCCTAACATTGAATATTTCATATCTATGCACAGAAGTATTTTCACTGTAAATATGATTAGAGGATTTTTGTAGAGATGTCATAGTTGACTGCACCACTAATAAAACAGCATCAATCTCTCTGTCTGCTATGAAATATTCAAAGCTTATCAGTCCTTGAGGATGCTAGAGGATTTAAACATTTAATTTTTAAAATTTAAAAAATTAAATTACCAGTGATTAAACAGGTCTAGACATCTGGTGGAGCTAAAAGAAGCCTTTGAGCTGCATTTGTAAACTCCAAGACCTGACAAAATCTGGAACAATGTTCTGTGTTAGCTCAATTAATTTTCTTGTGGAAAAGCCAAGGACAGAACAATACTTAGCCATTAAAATAAAGCAGAGAGAAAAAAATATTAATAGATCATGAGGAGTTCATGACACAACATGTTGATGGTGTTCTGTTGCTTTTCTGTCAAACACTATTGCCAGCAGTGCAGTGCAATTCACTAATCCCAGTACTTAGTTATGAATAGAAATAGATAAGGTAATGGGAAAAAAAATAATTTACATTCAGTTCTCTACATAACAGTAAAAAAAACAAAAGAAAAAATTGCAAAAAATTGCCTTTGAAATAAAAAAGTTACATAAAAATGGATGACAGTAAGAAGTAGCTTTCAGGAGTGTAATTTCTCGAAGACCTAATTTAGAGTAGTTCTTGCTGTGCTGACAATAATAGTGAGAAGTTTTGATCAAATGTGTTGGCTATGAGTAAAGGTAAAAAAAAACCAGAAAAGAACAATTACAACAGTAAAAAATATTAACTATTTACTTTTTTGCTTTTCTCTCCTCTAATATATGAGTAAGGAATATGCTGAGATGCTAGATGGGCATGCTCTACTCTCTTCAGACATAGAGAAGAGCAAGATAATTCTGTTACCTCTCCTTATTTTACTAAAATATATCTCAAGTGGATGAGGAGATTTATCAGTAAGATTTACTGTGTGCCAGTTCTGTGGGCTCAGTCCCAGTGCAGATTGCTTAATTTTCTGTTAAGGACCCCTGCAGGGAACCTTGAATGCTGGAGTGGGTAAAAGAGCAGCAAAATACTGGCTAAAATAGAGAGAAGAAAATTTGGAATTTAAGCAGGGAAAATGGAGTTTATTTAACAGTAAATTTCAGAATTACATTTAATAGCCAGAAATGTGAAAAGTGAGTTAACATTTTATAACAATGCTTCAAAAACCAGCCAGGAGAAATATAGGTATCTCTGGTTTCATTTGTCCTGGGGTTTTGGCAGATTATGGGTTTTAAGCTGAAATCAAAGGCTGGTGATGCAACATCTGGGAAAACAAAAATCTTTCCCTACAAATGAAATACTGGAACTTCTGCTCGGTCTTCAGTAGGGAGGATAATGTGACACTTTTTATTGGAGGGCTGACAGATATCTTTGTAAAAATGCTGGGATCATAAATGGGCTCACCTACACATGAGCAGCTCGTTTTGGTTTTCAAAATGAAAAATAATACTGGCAATATGGAAGTTCATTATTTACCTGGTTGTTGTTTCTTTTTTTTTTTTTTCCCTCAGGCAATTAATAATGTTGCAAATATTTTCTGCAGCAAATAAAAATGTCCCAATAATCTATGAGTATCTGGGCTGTAAATCAACAAATAAACTGGAGACAGGCTTGCACACAAGATACTGTAAAGCAACTCATAATTAATATAATTACTGAACTGTTGAAATACTAACTAAAACCTGTCTGTAAGCAAAGTTAAATCTGCGTAGAAGATAAGAGGGGTTAAGGTTGAAAGTTCCTCCTTGGCTGTAAAAGCTCTGACTGCATAACTCTTACTTTCACAGGAAATGCAACCAAGACAGCATCATTCAGCCATTCTTTTTAGGAATGACTTTGCCCATCTCTCAGCAGGGATTATTATGCATAACCTGTTTCATACAGCTATGCTGCTGTAGCTGTAAGCTAAAAATGTCAACATTGTGATACTGGACTTTGGAAACAACAAGAAACTGCTAAGTTTAATTTTTTTTTAATTGTGTGTTCCCTTCTGAAATGTTAGGACAAGCTTTTATTTCCACTGTTAATAACCAGCAGAAATGCACGAAATCAGTGCACTACAGTGTAGAAATTGGTTTTGGTTTTTTTTAGCTAGAGAAGTATTTTTCCAGGTTTACAGAAGAAATCAGGTTTCTTTTCCCTTTTAGGCTAAATGGCTTGGCACTTCTGAGGCAATAATCTCATAATGTACTTGCTTGAATACAATTAAAAGGTCTATTAATCTTCATTCTGCAGGACATAAGAAAGATTATCTGTTATTAGTCAAAAGGACACCCTGGAGCCCCTATTACCGAGCTTCACAAACAGACCTCTGGTCAAAACAAAACTGGGCTACTGGCAGGACAGATCCAACCCTGGAACTCAGTTCCGCCTTTGATCTGACACAGATATATTTTCCTGGCTTTCAAAACACCCTGTAAGGGCTTATCTGCTGTTCACCAATTGCGGAGCCTGTGGAGAGCACAAGGCATGACTGATTTATGGGATTAATGCTCTGCTAAAACTGTTGGCCAGGCCTGGAGTTAAATGGTAAAATATTTTCCTGTTCCCGAGTTAAAAAGAAAATAAAGAAGTCACTATATACTGTCAGAAATAAATAAATAAATCCAGTTAAGAAAAACAAAAAACAAGCAACTAAACAAGCAAAACCACCAACTCCCTCCAAAACAAAACAAACAAGCAAACAAGCAAGCAAGCAAAAAACCCGTCAGCTAAAAAACCCAACCCAACCCAAACAAAAAACCCTCAATACCCTGAAAGATGAAAGATGAAGACATTTTTTTTCAAAGAGCTGACCAACACGTTGGTTATTAGGTCTGACTGCCCCAGGTGCACTTTCTGTTCCAGGTAATGAAAAAAAGAAGGGCCATGAAAATGGACTTCTAAATGTTCCAGATAAAAGTAACAACTGAATAACATTTATTACCACTTTTAATATAAATTCCATTCTAAAGCTTCATGATGGAAGTTCCACAAAAACTGATTAACTGGGACTTATCACAGGAATTTTCAACAAGAAACTTGGATTGAATTAGCTTCCAAACAGTTCAACCCAAAATTTTGAACTGGAACCCATTGATGTTCTAGCAGTTAATTCAAACTGCACTATATTGAATTAAATATTAAATAAAGCTGATCTGTGACCAGCGCTTTAGTATTCAGAAGTGATAAAAAATCGATTTGTCTCTGAAATGGGAATGTTAGTTTTCACAAAATTAAGTGATTGACCATTTCAGTAGTAGAATGCATTTCTATTGGAAGTTCAAAATGATCTATAACGTTGTTTCATTTTCAGAAGGACAGGTATATAAGTAAAAATATGAACTCCAAAGTATCTTGAATTTCGTAGCAAAACCTAAAATGCTACATTTTCACTTAGAATGTTTTTCATCTCTTTTCATACAAATGAGAAGAGATTGTTGAAAGATTTGTAATTTTTTTATAGAAATGATGGCTATTCCGTTCTTTGTACTATTGAATAATTACTCAAAGGGGTGCTTTAGTGCAAAGGCAACAAGGTAAATCAATGGAGACCTAAGCTTTTCTGGACTTTTCTAAGTCTGAAAAAGAAAACAACACAGAAGACAGGAGGTTTGTGGACATGGAGCATGGTGTTTGGAGTTATGTCTATTTTGGAATTAAGTATCTCTACTTATGCCTCAGTAGACCATTTTCATTAGGAAGAGAACTGATTGACTGTGAATGGCCCCTACAACTCATATTAGCCCTGGATATTGTTTTTAAAATTATTTTTTCTTCTGTTTTGTAAAATTAAAACACTCCTTTTGCACTCTAACCCATGATGAAACATAAAAAGAATACACATAAAAAGTCCACAGAAAGAACACTGGTCTAACCACTTTCAGGGTTATAGAAAAAACGAGACTGTGTTTTTTACGACTTAAACACAACCTGGAGCAGGTTCCTACATATAAAGCCTCTAAAAGCCCTTCTGGAATACATAGAATGGACTCAAAGGCTGTTAATGCCCCTATATTGAGATGACACCTGAAAGTTTCTGTTGTAGATATGTTAAAGGTATGAAACAATATTACCACCTCACTCATGGCTGGGCTTCGCGAACGAAGATTTGGGAAGGCACTATCCACATTTGCTACAGGCACACTGGTGGCTTATGAGGCCAATACGTGACAGACATATCCGATTGCAAAAGGCGCAGCAGAAAGACTCCTTAGATGGTGTAATCTGCAAGACACAGTTCTTTCTACATTGCCTTTTTTCCTCGAGAGTGATCCTGCGTGTGTTCTCGAAGGAGACAGCTGCGTTATAGATGGCAATATTACCACCATTTCCAGTATAAATAACTATATGTATGTTCTAATCATTATTGCTGCTTTCTATGTTTAACATAATAAAGATTTAGGTAACGGTAAATTATAGGCCATGTTCTCACTGAGCACGTTAGTAAAACCCATTTATTTTTCAATATATGAAGAGTGTCAAAGATTCCTCAGGAGTATTTTGGCTAAAACTAATTGCAACAACTAACATTTTGAAAAAGAAGAATACAATTGGTTTTTTTTTTTAAACAAAGACAGCAAAAGAGAAATGTATAGCTATGGCTACAAAGGCATGAACAATCCTTGCAAAAACATAACTGCGTTCTAAAAATAAATAAGTCTGGATCCCAAAGAAACTAATATCTGAAGCAGAGTATTTGCAAATTCTATATTTGCACATACCCATACAACCCCTACTGACACCTGGTACAGCTCACAAGGAACTGTACACACTACAGAGAGTGAGGTTTGCTCTGCTGTAAAACAGCAAAAAGATAGGAGATGATAAATTATTAACAAAGTTGAAATCTTAAAAGTTTTTAACACCAACACACAGAGAAGTCTATGAAATCATAGCTTTAAGAAATCTGAAAAAAACCATATTTTCAGTTCTGGGTAATGCGTTTTTCTTGCAGATCCATCAGATATTTCTTCCCTTTATTTGTTTTTCTCTTGTGTTTTTAGTGTTGCCTTCTCAAAGATTAATCTTTTAAATGGTTCCTGCAGCCCTTGCTCTGCCAGGTGGATGCAAATCTAATTTACTAAAACCCAGTGTTTACCATCAAGGAATCTGCACCATTTTGAAAAGCAAATATTTCAGTCAATCAAAATTTTCAAAACCAGAATTTTTCAGTCAACTTTCAAGCACGTGGGAAATGTTGTGACACATCCACTTTCATCTGTGGGGGGTTAAAATTTTATTTTAGATATATAACTCAGAGAAATAAATTTGAATATCTACCAATTGCACGTACCAGCAAAAAGTCCAGACAAAAACATGTCTGAATGTAGATTAACTTCTAATAGAAAGCAAAGAACTACACTGTCTGCCAGACAGAAATAAAAGATCTTTGGGTTTTTTGTTGCAGTAGATTGTCTGTTGAGTGTTTTTCATCAAGAATTCAAGTAAAACTTTTATTTTCTCCACTGCCTTTAAGTAGATGTTTCACATTCATGCATTGCAGCTTCATGGAGTGGACTGTTCCCTAAGTATTTGCTCTGTAGGCAGCAGAAAATATACCTCTATTACTATAACACAAATCAGCAATAATTCTTGACTTGAAGCAGATTATTGTGCTTATATCAGATAGCTCAATGAAAAAACATAATTTTCAAATTTGCTACGGCATCCAATAGTGAAAATGTTTGTTTTTCTCATAGAAAACTGTATTTCAAAAAGCACAGGCATTAATAGAAAATTCATATATTTTGAGCAGCAGCTTCTTCAATATTTTCCCTCACTGACTGATTCCCAGCAAGTCTTTGCAGAAGTGTCTTGCTACCTGCCTTGCCTTTAACCGTTTGCCAAGGCTGCACCCAAAGGGAATATAACTGCTGTGTTTTCCCCAAATGTCATGTTAAACTAATCAGCTTTAAGGGCTTTGTGGAATTGAGGGTGGATATTCTGCTTGGAGCAAGTACTGCACTGTGTTTCAGCTGGGATTAAATGGTGTCTTTGTTTTAAGCACAAAACACACAAAAAAAGGGGCTGGTTAACCTCCTGCACTTGTGCTAATGGAGTTATTCCCATAAGCTTCAGCAAAAACCCTGGCTATAGGTGCACAGGTACATGCATTAGAGATCCTGAGTTCACAAGAAGTGAAGTTGACCTCTTCTATCATGGGCTAGGAGTCTCACCCCAAAATACAGATCATCCTCTAAGACTACTGAGTTGGGTATTTCAATCCTTTTAAGCTGCAAAGCCACTCATGAGGCAGATGAAGATTTTTCCTACAGATACTTTTGGTTTTAACAGCAGGAGAGGTTTAGATATAAGATATAGATTAGATATAAGGAAAAATTTCTTCCCTGAAAGGGCTGCGCAGGACAGGGATGGAGTCTCCATCCCTGGAGGGATTTAAAAGCTGTGTAGTTGTCACGCCTGAGGACATGGGTCAGTGGTGGCCTTGACAGTACTGGGGAAATTGTTGGACTCAATGATCTCAGATCTCTTTTCTGACCTAAATGATTCCATGACTCTATATACCCTTAAGGTTTACCCTGATTTAGAAGTACTTTGTGACTTTCCATGGTAAATGGTCCATATTCTGAACAAGAGAAACAGGGAAGACTGGCAAAACAGAGAAAGTATCTATTACAAAAAGCATTCTTTTCTCAATACAAATTGAATAGCCTGCTCAAAGTAGTGGTTTTATTTGTAACATTGTGGAGCAAGCAAATAATTTCTAAATTAGCAACAAACAAAACCATGATGATATACTAATTATCAGTATTTCCAGAATTAGTAATCAGGTTGTATGCAATCAGGTTGTATGCAATCAGGTTGTATGCACAAGAGCATAAAAGTCAGAGGATAAATCAGAGAGGAACATTCATGCTTTTAAAGTTATCTTTTCTGCATTCCCTACTTCCATTTTTGATGACACATTCAACTCTAAAACAGAACCTGAAAGAAAAGCAGATTCATTTTCTGTGTATAAATAACTCACATCTGAAATGGACAGTGGCCTTTTAGAAAGGAAATAAAAAAATCCCCCAAACAATCCCTTCCATTTTCTTGGGACATCTCACAGAAAGCTTCATTGACTGGGATGGCAGTGAAATTATCTGCAAGCAGCAGTCTGGCTGTATTTTGATTGCACAGAAGCCAATTGGGGTCTTTACATCTGCAGGGTTTTTGAAAGAGCTTTTGTTTGAAATGTTGCAAGATGGCACCTAGTCTTGTCAGCAGGTGGGAAGAGCACCCTGTCAAGACTCTTGAGCTGTCTACAGCTCAAAACATCACAGATGTGAGTGATATAGGGAACACAGTTCAGTCCTGACACTACATAAATGACTCATGCAGGGTGGATTACTATAAAAATATTCCTATTTATTTCTAATCTATATCTATAGATACACGTGCACACACACAGGTATATACTTAAATATGCAGAAATACACATATAAAACTTAGGCAATTTTTGCTTAATGGTTTTCCTAATCTGAGAAGTTGCTCTTTGTACTTTCTCCCCAGAATATTCCTTAATTCAGTTTTCCATCAAAATTCTAAACTATTTGCACACTGAGACTAATCCCTACCACAGCACTCTGTGTCCCTATGCCAGGGAGAAATAGATAGGGATTTTAAAATGTATTTATATATACATATATACATATTGGAATATAAATGTATTTATGATAAATTTAAGTACGATCAGTGAAAATACATGGAAGAAGAAGGGCAAGTTTTAAAAAGAAAAACGTTGCTGAAAGCAAGTAGGAAAAGTTAATTTCTTACAGTAGAGGAAATCAAAGTCTGGGAGACACTATGAAAAAATGGGAATACAATTCTGTGGGATGGTGTACCTGATGTATCTGGGGCAGCTATAGAAAAGAGCTTACATCCACAGTGTGAGAAGTTCCAGTTTCATTTTTGTGCCAAGGACATTTTAGAAAATATTAAGTCCCTAATATTTTTTGCCAAAGCCATGAGAAATGTTAAAAACCTGCATTTAAATTTTTTTTTTTGTTTTTAATCTGAAGTGATGTTTCCTCCTGTAGGTTCTGGATGAATACTTTGCATAGGCACAAGCCCTTTAACCATTCCTGTATTTTCCAGTACTAGGATCAATAATTGAGCCATAGAGCTTCACTGTGGAAAACACCTTCTGGAGAACATCCACAAAGGCAGTTTCTAGCCCTGAGCAGACAGGTGACACCTCCCCTGACAAGTCCAAGCCATTCTGTGAGTTTACAGTTCAATATTATTAGAAGCCAACAATCACCTGTCAGTGCAGCTCCATTTCTCCATTTCCTCAATTATTTTCCTTTTTTACCTACTCAGGGAGTTGTAGAGAGTGATGAGGTCTCCCCTGAGCCTCCTCTTCTCCAGGCTGAACAGCCCCAGCTCCTTCAGCCTCTCTTCATAGGACTTGTGCTTGAGTCCCTTCACCAGCCTTGTTGCTCTTCTCTGGACCTGCTCCAGCCCCTCAATATCCTTCCTGAACTGAAGGGCCCAGAACTGGACACAGCACTCCAGGTGAGGCCTCACCAGCGCTGAGTACAGGGCAAGAATCACTTCCCTGGACCTCTTGGCTACACTGTTCCTGATGCAGGCCAGAATGCCATTTGCCTTCTTGGCCACCTGGGCACACTGCTGGCTCATGTTCAGCTTCCTGTCAATCCAAACTCCCAGGTCCCTCTCTACCTGGCTGCTGTCCAGCCACTCTGTTCCCAGCCTGTAGTGCTGCATGGGGTTGTTGTGACCAAAGTGCAGGACCCGGCACTTGGCCTTGTTGAACCTCATCCCGTTGGAATCAGCCCAAGACTCTCTGCCCAGGTCCTGTATCCCTGAAAGCAGGGGATACTTGCCAAATTAAGAACATGATCTACCTGTTTATCACAGAAAACATACCAGTTGGCCACATAAGGAATATCTATTTTCTCTACAAACCTTGCCCCAGCTGCGTTCTCACTGATGTATGCAAGTGATATGCTATTTATTATGCATATCACCACTGTCTTAAATATTTTTGGAATATTATAGGAATAGCCTTCTTTTATCACTGATTCCTGTGCCAGTTTACATGTCCTTACTCTTATAAACAAGTATACTGACTTTTCTGAAACTTAACACACATATTTTAGGTCAAAATAAGACAAAGAAGACTCCATACATTTTAACTGGGCACTGAAATTGCCTTTAGACTGTTGACAAGTGCACTGTTACACATAAGTTACATTCTGTGCATCTTAAATTTACCACCACAACTGTTAAGAAGTATATTGCATATGGAACACCGTGTTTTATTTGTGCATAATTTCTCAGGCAGCACATCAGAAAAGTCAGGCTTATTTCTATACAGCAGATGAAATGTAATGATCCTGGAGAAATACGGAACTAACCCTCCTGAGGAGAACGCCCTGAATTAAAATAAATGAGATGAGACTTGCCAGTACTTTTTATGTACTACATTAACATAGAGTTCTGTAACATATAAAACTTCAGGAGCTGAGACTTTTCTAAACAGGATATCAAATCAATATGAAGTAATGTGACATATGGTTTTCTCTTCCTAAATGCTACTAATGTTACCTTTACTAAACTACACCCTAGTTTTTCTAAAGGTATTTCTGCATGCAAGCAAAGAAGATTCATAGCTATATACACAATCCAACTTTAGCTGATGTGCTGCCAGACCAATTCTAAGAAATTTCAATTTCATCCACTGTAAACTAGAAACAGTAGCACTTCAAAGTTGTACCTATATTAACTATGCTTTAGATTGCAAGGAACCATGAGACACAGACCATCTTCTGCCTTTTGCAGAGCTTAAATTAGTGTGGCTTTCACAGGCTCCAAAGGGGAATACATTGTGTCCCACTTCCAGTTCCCAAAAGCACAAAAATTAGCCTTGCACTTCGCTTGTTCCACTGCCTGGAACAAAGCTGGGAGCTGTTGCAGCAGCTACACCACCAGTTACAGGCAAAAACTATAAAGGTTAAGCTTCCTACAGCTGCTCAATTAGGAGTATTCTCATCAGACTGTCTGTTTAATAATTTGTTTCCAAAACTGTTTTACTAATGAAAGGTAGCTGTGCAAAATCCTAGCCCTCTTTGTCCATATTGCAGTCTGCTTAGTTATGTTAAAAAATAAACTGTGATTTTTTTTTTTATCCCTGAAGAGTAAACCCAGCAGAATACTTCTTAAAGGAAAGCATTTTTAAAGTGCTATTCACTATTTTTGACATACTGCTTCAAATTTAACTTATAATATGCTCATCAACATAAACTATCCCAGAGAGATCTGATTATTAAAGCACTCACTTGAATTTAAACATAGATTAGAAATATGTTGACACAGCCAGAGATTAAATACATACAACTGCATTTGATCATTAAAGTAACAAACCTAAATACAAAGAGAAATAAATTATGATGCAACATGCTGCAATTGGTTTGCCTGATATTAAAATTACTTGTGTCGGAGTAGTTAGTGCTGAAACTTCTCTGGTTTCATAATTTTGCCCCTATTTTTGATGTATAAATGCTAAATGCATATGGATGCAGAATATTTAAAGTTTTGACTGACACAAATCCTCACCAAATGTCAGCATCACTGAGATGGATGAAGTGATGGGAAGCAAAAGGACAGTTGGTAAAGATGTGTAAAATGCAAACCTTTATCCTTTCAAGAGGATAAAACATGCACAAGAAAATTAAATTGGGATGTTGACAACACAATTATCTGTTTCAAGACACCACAGTTCTCTTAATATGAATTATTTTTCAAGGTAGTCAGGCTGTACTGGATATTTCTGTAGTACAGCTCACTTAACTTCTAAGTTAACATGAGTCTGGCACCTGCGTCACAGGAAATTGGAAAAATGTTTAAAAGATCCTGCCCTTTTTTTCTTGAAAGTGACATACTTACATTATAAAATCAATATATATCTCAGGATACCCTTATCAGATTGCTAAATCCCACAATTTTAGCATAGTAGACAGCAGTGGAAAGGTGTGGATTACAGCTATTGAGCCAAATCTCCCCATGAATTTGAAAAGAAATCCAGACACCATTAGTGACATTACCACCCCAAGGTAATTCTGATTTAATTTTTATTCTGGCAGTGTGACCAGTGCATGACTGCAATGTACCATCCAATTTAAAGTGCTGCTTCAGATCAATATATAGGGCTTCAGGTGGATTCTGCAGAAACAACAGTCAACATTTCAGCTCTTGTGATGCAGCTAATCAAGAGCAGCTCATCAGGTCTTGCAACACATTTCATGTTAAATATTATGAAACTCAGTAAAAATAAAATGAAAATGCATTGATGATGTTATTATGACAGGTTAAATATTTCTGCAAGTGTTTGAAGGTTTGGGGTTTTTAAATTATTTTTATATATACATGTAATTTTAATTGCTAATTGTTTTACCTGGAAGTGTTCAAGACCAGGTTGGACAGGGCTTGGAGTAACCTGAGATAGTGGAAGGTGTTCTTGCCCATGGCATGGGTGTGGGATGAGGTGATCTTTAAGGTCCCTTCCAACCCAAACCATTCTATGATTCCATGATTCTATGAAATTTGTAAAAATGTATAATTGCACAAATATGTACTAATTTGGAAACCTGCACAACAATTCGCACAAAATAAATATGAGTAAAATATAAAGTTATAAAATAAGTTATCTAAACAGGCATTCAAGTATTAATTGCTGCATCCATGCAGTATCAGTTGAGCCACCGTACAAAGTGACCATCACAGGGCAGTGGGGAGGAAACCAGACCTAGAAAAAGTACATCTTATTGGCAACATTTCCTCTTCCTTCAGGTTGACAACAAGAACAAACAACGCAGAAACGCTTGCTTTTTGGTGGGTGGACAAGTTCTTATTTCTATGCCAGTTTCCCAATGCTTCTCATGTTCCCTATAAAGTTCCCTCAGAGCAGTTTGTATTGTTATGATGCAGTGTCAAGCGTTTAGGGTTTCCTTACAACATCTTAGCTCAAATCACTCATTTTTCTTACTTACTGAAAGCTTCAGCTAGTACAAAGCTCTTTCATCTTGAGCAGAGTGGAAAATCTTTCAGCCTCTGTACAAGCAAGAGACTCCTGTGAGCTCTCACAAAAAAAAATGCTGAAGCTCTCTTTGCATGAAGTTACCCTTAAGTACCTTGCTACAGTGCTCACATTTCCGAATACACTCAGCTATGCTTCCTGTGATGCTTGTAATCCAACACTAAATCCTGTGTGTCATCCTTATCTGTACAGTGTGTTCTGACAAACACATTTTACATGTAACAAACAGGTGAATTTGGTGGTTTTGATACTAAGAAACTCATGCAGACCATGAGTTGAGGAATCAGTTTTAACTCTCTAATTTGCTCCCCTGCTAACATTTATAGTGGATATAGCCAGTTACGGTCTATGCCTTGGTTATTTACTCATCAATGTGCCACAAACATGTTTGGATGTTGCAGTAAATTAAGCTTTTTGTACATAGCTTGTTATCAGCATCTTGCCTATTCCCTAATAATTCAATTTAATAGTCTAATAATTTAAAACAGGCTGAACACTAACATCATTTGTATAAAAAGCTGCTGTCAGTACTTTTAAAATTTCACTGACCATCAGAAGCACTTCCAAATTCTTCTGTGAAAAACTATCTTTTGTCAATTTGCACAATAATTTTCTGTTCCTCTGTGAAGTGTAAACCCCTCTGTGCAGTTTTGCTTAGTAATAGAAAGAATATTGTGAAGATCATTTGTCACCAACACACATAACGGTAATTTAAGAGTTTAGAAATATTGATAATGAAACTAATTAGGTAATAACAATAAATGTGTCACTCTCCTGGCTACTTGCTTAATTGCTATGTATATAATTCATTGTATGGTGAAGGTATTTCGGCTATATAACGGAAAATACAGCGCAGGGCTTGAAAGGAAGTATGTAGACATCCAAAGAGGAAGCCATAAACACAGAGGATTTATAAGATATAAGGAAGCCCCTTGTCAGGTATTTATCACCCTCTTTGTCCACTGGCCAGTGCCCAAGGGACCTTTTTTAGTTCAGTGATGTGGATAAAAACAGTAGATCTGCTAAAATTCAAGTTCCAAATATCTCGTGCTATCTGTCCACACAACCAGGTTGTCTGATTTCCAGGTCCCGGATTTTCTCTGTTTCCCAAGGGATAACTGGAAAAGGCATGTGTTAACTTCAGGACATGGTATGATGGTGGCCCAATACCATTCTTAACACTGAAATTATTGTGTAGGGATATATTTTGGGTTATTAGCCTAAAAATAACAAAAAAAAATTAGCTGGATAGTTATAATAAAATACCTTCAAGAAAAAATACCGAATGGTAAGTTGGGGGGAGACTTTTTTTCTTAAAGGTAAGGTCCTAAACAAAGCTAACCATGTCAACCCAGCAGAGTCAATGGAGACACAGGATGTTCATTTTTTATCTCCCAGAGGCATTTCAGGAAACAAGCAATTGCTCTTTGACTCTGTTTAAATGACACTAGGGAGGTGGAATGCCAATAACTTCTTTAGATTTGGCTAAAGAGATTTATGAAAAATGCAGACACACCTGTGCACAGTAAAGAATCATACAAAATGAGCTTTTTACAGGATTATAGACCAGGAACATCCCACCGAAAACCAGAGCAACAGTTGTAGGATATGATGTTGCAGAAATAAACCTGAAATCTCTATAAAACTTGAGTGGCATCCAAAAATTAGTCTTGTGACATTATTCCAGAGTCAATCCCATTATGCAAGCACAGTGGAGAAAACTATTTTGATTTTTGAGACTACATATGTGCCTCAAATTTGGTCTGATACACTGAGCACTTACTTTCAGCTAAATGAAAGAGGTATTTTTGAAATCAATTCTGCTAACAATGGAATTGCACAGACATCTAAAAAACCCAACCAAACAAAAAATACAAAGGCAAATATATGCATAAATGTGTGTGTATATATATATCTCCATAAATGTATATATATATACACACGTATATATTCATACAAACATATTATTAATTCATACATATATATATACACACACATATATACATATATATACATATATGTATATACACATGTATTCTTCATTCATTTTTCAGATCAGGGAGTTTCTTGAGCCTCGTTTATTCTGTCCATTTATCAATTTTTCCAATGGGTCTCTTCCTATCATAAAACTCTACCTGCTAATCTCCTGTGACCCCACATAATTCTTATATTGTGAGAAATGCTGCATACTGCATTCCAAACCAACTTTTATTCTGTATTCTTCCCTGATTTTTTTGTTATGATACATACAGGAAACTTAGAAGATTTGACTGAGAATGAAAAAAACCCCACAAGTGAACACACACTATCTGGCTACTTGTACCTCTACTAACAGTAGACATTGTTTATTTTGAATATTGACCTTTCTGTAAAAAGCCCAACATTTTTTGTAATGTATTAGTTAATGGCAGTTCCTGAGCTGTAAAAATCCTCCAAAATAGCTCCCACAGCAATGTGACCCTGAAGATGGCGTGATAAACTAATTAACGTAACAAAACAACCAAACTGCCTGCCTTTTTGCTTTAACCCCTGCTACATGACAGCTAGAATCAAGTGCAGTTCAACAAAGAGATCTGTATTTTACAAGCGATGTCTTTTTAGAGTCGTGGCATTTAATTTCTTTTTATGCACTTCCCTTTAATCTGTGAAATAATGCAATGACACAACACAAGGTGACAGATGATCAAATTGTCTAGAAAGCTCCTCTCAGAGTCTCTATTCAGTTTAAAGACCACATTGACTAATGGCTCAAGTGCCATGCTAAAATGAGATTTACAGGTCTCTGTAAAACTAAGGAACAGATTACATTGGAATAATTAATTTTAATGTTTTCATTTATTTTCTTGCATATTAAAGTTTAACTTGCTTATATCTTTTAATGGAAGAAATAAAAATTTCCCACAATCTAGTTCTTGTTTTAGCCAAAATGAAAGGAAAGAGTCCTGCGATGTGGGAGGACTGCAATGCAAATTGGTTAGCCATAATTTCCACCTTCCAAGTGAGATACCATAATAAATGACAGATTTTTTTTTTTAAATCCACAGTGGTGGATGTTACTAAACATGACAGCATTTATTTCCAATTGCTCCATTTTCCCCTGAATGCTATTATTCCACTTGAAATTTAACTTTTCAGAGGGTCAAAAAATTACAGTGCTGAGGTCCTTCTCTACCCATCCTTTCCTTGCTGTAATAGAGGGTGTCATTATTGTTTCATTGAAACTAAAAACAGATAACTTTTTATGACATTTTACCAGAAGAGTGCAATACAATCAGAAAATTGAAAAAATATAGTGGAAAAAAAATGTGCATCTGCAGAGATATAAAGTAACTCAGATATCAAAATTCTTAAAAGACCCTTCCTTCATTCTCTTGTATTTTGTCTATGGTATATATTTTAAATGGAAAATTACATTAGAATTAAAAAAAAGATCATGTTGCTCATATACGTAGAATCAGATTCCCTTAGCAACACAAAATCGCATACAGTAGGGTGGGGAATAAAGAAAATAAAGGGAGTAATGTTAAGACTCTCTAATAATAACCCCCAAATAACTCTTAAATTCTCATAACAGAGAGATTTAATCTTTAATATCCAAAGACTCTCTAGGACTATGAATTATTGCTGTGAACCTTGGAAAACAAGACTTCTAAGCTCCTCTCAAATAAAAAACAACCCCTCTGATGTATTTCAGAACACAATGCAAATCCTACTGTGGTCCTGCAATTTATATATGTGTACATTTGGGGGATGTGAAAAGAACAAATGGTTTGGGAGCAGATACTGTGAAAAATGGTTAAGCTAATAACTAAAGAGGCAGCTGTTTTACAGCAGCTCTAAGGTGTATTTTGAGTAAGGTGGTCCTCCCAGTGGAGGCAGACCTGCAGGAAAGAAGCAGGCAAGCTTGTCTAAGGAGCAAAACGAATGTGCAATTTGGTTTTTTTAATCACCATGCAACCCCTTTTCCACTATCCCAGGTTGCTCCAAACCCTGTCCAACCTGGCCTTGAACACTTCCAGGGATTCCAGGGGCAGCCACAGCTTCTCTGGGCAACATGTACCAGGACCTCACCACTTTAACAGACAATAATTCTTTCACAATATCCCATCCAACCCTACACTCTGGCAGTGAGAAACCATTCCCCCTTGTCCTATCACTCCATCCGTTGTCCAAAGTCCCTCTCTAGCTCTCTTGTAGCCTCTTTAGGCACTGGAAGGGAGTTCATTAACCACAAGGTCTTCAAAAAGCATTCTGTTAGGTTTTCTTAATGTTCCTTAGCTCAAAGAGTTATAAGTCTCGTTACCTCTTAACAAGGATGAATCATTAAGATGGACCTAAATATTTTTACTTTTGCTATTGGAAATTGCAGATCTGTGTTTTCTTTATGAAGGTGTTTTCTTTTCACTAGCTATATATAGAATTAATTTCTAATTGTGAATATATTTTTCTACTTAATTATACAACAAGAAAGGCTGCTTGAAATAGAATTAATATATCTTGTGGTTAATTAAACATGAAGCTTCCAAGGAGATCACTCCAACAACAAAAGCAATTAAGCCTTGGTTATGTATAGCACATAATTAAGCAGGAAGTTCTTGTAATCCCAAGGACCAACTTTTCAAGCATGAATTCCTTAAATAACTTATTTTCTGTCTTGTTTTAAGGAAAACTATCAATTTAAGTATAAACACTGCCAACTCAGGTATCTCTCAGCTTTGTCCTTATATCACATATGAATTACAAATTAAAAAATATTGCTTTATTCTGAATAAAATTGCCTCCATTTCTATCTTTCTGCCTGTTGATTGATTGAGTAGATTTACACAGAGACACAAGCCCAAAAAACAGTAGGAAAGTCCTGATGAAAGCCTGTTTTGACACTCTATATTACAAGTCTCAAGGTGCTCTTGAACAAGACCCAGATAATTGGAGAAATGTTAGTTGCAATGTTTTCATGTCTGTGGAGATTTCCCTTTCAGATTCTTTCTCACCTCCTCTGCTCAGATTTGTCTTTCATGTCATCGTTTCTGACAGGGAAACTGCTCTTTCATTACTTGAGAATGGAGCAGGATGAATGTTATTAAGCAGACTGGAAAGAGAGTCTCGCACAGAACGTTGCTGTCGAGACACATCTGAGTTAACATGGAATCCAAAACAAAAAAAAGACAAGTGTTCTACTGGGACCAACACTAGACTATGAATAGGGTGCTATTAGGGAAAAACACATGATGAAACCAATGAGTAGGTTAAGATTCAGAAACAGCAAAAGAAATGTTCAGATTTACTTTAATGTGCTGAGATAAGAGTGCTCAATTTTTCTGCTTACTGCTAAGCAAATATCAGCCTGGTTAAGCACATTTTCTCCTCCTCTGAAGAAGCCTGCAATGTAGTTTGTTGCCTTCTAATTTTGGATTAATCTGAAGTTCCTTTGCCACCACTCCTTCTTTAAGTCTTAATTCATTATTTACTTAGCTAAAAAGATACAACCTCTGTTCCCTATTTGCCATGCTAGGAAACAATCTGTTTCTATGTACTTCATATAGGAAACAGAAAAAGTGAAGAGCAGATTTTGAAAAAAGATGTTCAGAAGTCAACTAGGATCTCACAATAAAGCTTCACTTTTGTTCTCAAAGTAGCATTAAAGGAATGCAGAATTGAGTCTTATTCAGTGAAGAATAGCTTTCCTGACTTTTGTATATTTTACTTACAAGATCTTGATAGCTACTTGAAGAAAATATTAAGTATCTTGCCTAGTCAAGAAGTAACATTTGGGAAAAAAAGCTCAGGGCTAATAAAATATCACATTCTGGTTAATAAAGCACCAAGCTCTTGGAAAACAAAACTAGATTCAGTTCTACTCCATTGTTTCATTCTCACCGTGCACTGACTTTTGCCTCATCTGTGTTTACATCAGGTGTTTTTTGTTACTTAAAGATACTTGATCTTGACAAGATTGCCTCGCTTCTCTCCATCATCTGTATTTTCTTTGTCATCCTTTTTTCTTGTCAAGACTCAAAGTATTGTAAGGAAACAACTGTGACCACTTGTGCTTGAGACTAAAACTAATTCAGAAGTAGCTATGAAAACAATAAGCACTTTTATTAGGAAAAAGTGGATGCTATTTTGAAACATTGCCATGGAAGAAGAGGGCATGAATAAGAAACAGATTTGCACACTTTTTTTCTTCTATATTCCTACCTAGACAATTTTGTAGCCATTTCATTACTTTAAGGGAGGGCAAGGAAAATACACTTTAGTTTCAAAAATAGACACAGAACATTATTTCAAACCAGTGAAAATGATAACGTGGTAAAACAGGCAGGCATTTAAAACAGTGGAAAACTAATGTCTTTCCATTAAATTTTGTGGGTGGTGTTCTCAGAGATGCTGCTACTGGCATCAAGCAATATCAAAATTTCCAATGTAAATACACAGCAACAAAAAAGCCACTTCAGACTCAGATCCTGTGTACATCAAAGTTCAGAAAAACTAGGGACTTTTTGCTTATACTCCCAGATTTTCTAGAGTGAGATCAAAACCTGTTATTGTAATAGGAAAATGGGTCATTACTCAATTTAACTGACATTTGTAGGGAAGTGATACACAGAGAAAAACTACAAGTCAGTAAGGAAACCGACAGTATCCTCTTACAATCCTTTAGAGCTATACATGATTCACCCGTTTATGGAAACTTCTCAATTAATTTTTCTTAGTGATGATGAATTTCTTATGTTTCAAAGACAGGTTCTGAAACACTGATTCAGCCCCTTAGATTTACTGAGGGCTTAGCAGAAAGAGTACGGAATATAATCCAATGAACAGACTTTGTGCAATACAACATTTTCCTCCCACAAAATCTTAACCACAGCTAATTTACAGGTGAGATAGAGTCCTTCCTTTGTACCTGTCCATGGTTTAGTGGAAGTGCTGGGTCGATGGTTGTACCTGATGATCTTAAAAGTCTTTTCCAACCTTGATAATTCTACGATTCTATGAAGGCGACATCATACAAATTTTGATCACAGGATATAGAGATAGTGTATCTATCTTATATCTATTTCCTGGACATCTTGCAACAAAGAGCTCTTGTAGTCTGCCTGTCCTTCTGATAATCTCTTTGTATTTTGCCAGAGTAAATCATGATTTTACTGAGGCTCCAGACTTTGCTACCTAAATGATAAATACAGTCTAAATAAAGCATTGAAAAGGCAAATAACTCAAGATTTTATGCTGCCTTATTTAATTTCAGGGCTTAAATTCAATTACTACTATAAACATTTCCATAAAATGAATTGCAGAAGAAAGCTTTGCAAAGCCAAAAGCAATTTAGAAAGGGCAATGCTGAAATGCATAATTTAGTTCCATTATTAATGTGAATAATGTATTTAACTTGAAATGATTTAGGGGGAAAAATGGGGTTAAAGTGTGACTTCTGAAATGGCCATCAAATGCTGCTGGAAGATAACTGAGAGTAGGTATACAACTTCTGTAAGATATGTTTTTGTTAGTAGTCTTAAAAACACATTGGCAACATGCAGAGAATTAAAAAAAAAAAATGAAAAAGCTTGCTGATTATCTTGAGCTGCATGCTGTCTTAAAAACAAATAGTGACCATCTAGTTTCAAGATGAAGTCTATGGTTTATGGGCAAGTGAAGAAGTGAATAAAGTGACCTGTTTGGCATTCTAGCCTAGGCAGTGTAAAATCAGTAAATTCAGCATGTGAAGTTTAGAAGTGGGCATCATTATTTATCTGCTTTTGTCTTTGACTCAGAACTCTTTGACCATTACTACCTTATTCCACTAGAGATCTCTTTTCATAAGAAAATTTATCTATAGTGAGTTTCTGGCAAAATATGGGAAAGAAAATACTAAATATCAATAATTTTTTCCCAATCTGCCTTGAGGTGTTGCTGTATCCTGTGAACTATCAGATTGTGAACAGAGTATCACCCTGTGAAACTACTCAAACCAAGGACATGCCAAAGTTCAGTGTCCAAATTAAATCCTTCAAGAAGAAATGACAGCTGCCTTGCCAAGGACAGGAAGAAAAGGAAGATGATTTTGCAGTGAAGAGGTAACATGACCAGTGTTGACTGTAAATATCTTTCTGTATTCTAATAAAAAGCACAAAGGGAGGCCGATTTCTGCACAACTTCCCTTCTGTCATCTGAAGTCTGAGAATATTAAAATTGTGAGAATTCTGATAAAAAACCAATACCAACTCTGCATCTGGAGAACCAGAGACAACTTTTGTTACTGTTCCACTAAAGGACACTGATTCCTTTCCTGACCTATTGGTGATGACTGTGGTTTATTGAAGCTGCAGAGAAATACATGTCCTTCGTTTAAAATCTAAGTTCACATCTCCTACAGAACACGTATTGTCCCAAGACTAGTCAGGATGAATGGCTTAGCAGTCCAAGCCTTCTAGAAGTCATGCAATTACCTCATCGTGTTAATTACTAGATTGGTCTTAAATGAACATTTCATCCTATTCCAAATTTCTGTCTTCCAAGTCAATATTTAATTAAGTTGTTGTTAAGCATTTTCTGGAGGGCTTTTTTGTTGTTGGGGTTTTTTTTGTTTTGTTTTGTTGGTTTTTTTTTTGGTTGGTTTGTTTGGTTGTTTTTGTTGTTGTCTGTTTGTTTGCAGAGTGTGGGGTGTGGTGGGTTTCTGTGGCTGGGTTTTGGTAGCCGGGGGGGCTACAGGGGTGGCTTCTGTTAGGAGCTGCTAGAAGCTTCCCTGGTCCCGTGGAGCCAATGCCAGCCAGTTCCAAGATGGACTTCCTGCCACTGACCAAGGCTGAGCCAATCAGGAGTAATAGTAACGCCTCTGTGATAACGTATTTAAGAACACAAGGTTGTTGAGCAGAAAGAATTCCAGCCAGGGAAGAGCGCAGTGAGAACACGGGAACAACAACATAGACACCAAGGTCAGTGTAGGAGGGGCAGGAGGTGCTCCAGGTGCCGGCGCTGAGGCCCCTGTAGCCCGTGGTGCAGACCATGGCGGAGCAGTTGTGCCCCTGCAGCCCATGGAGGACCATCGGGGTGCAGAGACCCACCTGCAGCCCATGGAGGAGCCCATGCCGGAGCAGGGGGATGCATGAAAGAGGCTGTGATCCCGTGGGAGGCCCAAGATGGAGCAGTGTCCTGCTGGAGACCTGCAGCCAGTGGAGAGGGAAGCCCATGCTGGACCAGGTTTTTCATGGGTAGGACTTGTGGCCCTTGTGGGGGACCCACGGTGGAGCAGCTCATTCATGAAGACTACATCCCATGGAGGAGTGACCCACAGGACAGCAGTTTGGGAAGAACTGTTGCCTGAGGATGGACTCACATTGGAGAGGTCCATCAAGGACTGTCTCCCATGGAAGGGACCCCACAGGAGCAGGGGAAGGACTCCTCTCCCTGAGCAGCGGCAGAAACAACAACTGACCATAACCCCCATTCCCCATTCCCCTGCATTGCTGGGGGAGAGGAGGGAGAAGGTGTTTTTTAAGACTGTTTCTCAGTCTTTGGCTCTTATCCTGTTAGTAATAAATTTAAGTACTATCCCCACTTCGAGTCTGTTTTGCCCATGAAGTAATCAATAACTGACCTCTCCCAGCTGTTATCTCAACTCGTGAATCCTTAGTTGATTTTTTTTCTCTCTGCTCTGTCCGGTTGCAGAGAGAGAGTGAGAGAGCATCTTTAGTAGGTTCCTGGTGTCTGGCCAGGGTCACCAACTACAGTGTGTTAAAACAATTTAAGCTGGTGGTCAGACTTAAATCACTTATTTGGCTACTTTAAACAGTACCAGTAGTAATGCGTGCTTTGCTAATGACGCAATTCAAAAGATAATTAAACAATCCACAGAATTTTCTCATTAGGAGTTGTTTACATAATTTAGGAATTAATATAGTGACTTCCTATATAAAAAGCCTCTAAAATTCTTTACGAATAAACAGGTTAATGCAGCAAAAAGGAGGAAAAAGAGTAACAGACAAGACAAGAAACAAATACCATGAGAAGAGAGGAAACAATTTTTTTAGGCACAGAGCTAACACCTATCATTAAATAAGCTCAGCTAACCAATACTAGATGAAAAATAACCTTCTTTTCCAATACTTAAAAAAGGAAATATTCACCTTCTGTAACTTTCCTCATTCAAAAATTTGTGTCCTAGCTTAAAATAATTGTCCATCTCTCTCTGTGGCTGGCAGAGTAAAGACCCATTTCCAGTCCTGTAAAGTCCTCTCTAAAAAACCCAAACAAACTGAGAAGAAGCTGGGTCTGGCTCAGCATTTTAACAGCCTTCTCATTTGATCACTTAGAAGCTTAAACACTGTAATAAGTGATAGAAAATGAACATGTGTAGATCCAATGATGGCATGATAAAGATGGCTTCGTAAATGTATAACAAAAAGAGGATAATTATTTGGAATACAATTTTGCCTTTGTTTTCAAACAAGAGGAATTTCGATGTGAAAAAAGATGGTTATGTATTAAATTGAAAGACTAATTTGATTGCAGCACTGAGACAATTCTTTTCCAATGGTATCAATAAAAAAACTCAGTAATATTTTCTAATACTGGAGTTTAGGTTGGCAGGAAAAAACCCAACCTAAATCTATTACATTGCTGGCAATCATAACATTTTTAAAATGAGTAGGTACGACGGTTGCTTTGCCCATTTTCAAACAATCTGTTATCTTTATCAGCAATTGTTTTTTTCTCTAACAGTGCTTAGCTGATCCCATCACACACAATCAGTCGAAGAAACATTAGATTATGATGTTGCTGGTTGCCCTCAAAAACCCCACTATATCACTAGTTTTAAGATAAACTACAACAAACCGTTGTACTATTGTAAAGTTGGGACTAGGATAACACACAAAACAATATGTGTAAAGAAGATGGTGGAGGGTGGAGAAGAAAATTATAGTAGTGAGGATATGGGTTTTGAGGAAAATGTTAACTCTTTTAGATGACAGTCTGGGCTAGGAAAATGAGATATGGAATGGCAAAAATCCATTTACAAGATCAGTCTCCAAGCATCTGAAAGATCAGTAGCACTTATTTTCAATAATCTTTATAGACTCGGTGCCTCATTTTTGGGCTTAAGGTAGAAAGTTCTGTAACTCTTCCTTTAATGCCAAATACTGAAGAAATGGGGAGTGAGGGTAACCACGTGGAATAACAGTCCTGGATTGTGTCCAGAAGGAGCCTAAACACTCCGAAACTAGCAGCATCATCTTTAAAAGAAGAACAAGAGTGTCTTTGAGGAAGCACGTGAGGGAATTCATCCCCAGTTTACAACCGAGCTACCTTTTGGTCATCTCATCTATTTAACTTTCCCTTCACATCAAAAAAATACTTTCTTCCATCACTAGTGATGGTGTTTGGGGTAAAGGAGTATTGTCTAGGGAATCTGGAATTTGCAGAGCCTAGATCAAAACAGATTTTCAACAACGCAGCACCAACACAGGCGAGTATTCTTCTTGTACCTGAAAATGCACAGTCTGTGCATGGAGACACAAAATACTTCATATTCCCATCTCGGAAGCCAAATTATGAATGCACCAACCCAAACCACTTTAAAACAAAATGTCTGCTTGTTAATAGCTGCATTTTAAAATACATGGAGGACTCAGAGTTTTCCTTTTTGGCAGAAAACTGAGTAAAACAACTGCAACTCATGACAGAGAAGAATTTATCTCTAGTGCAAGTGGCATTTAAGCATGACGCAAACCTCACCTCTGAGCAACCATTATCACAGCAGGTGCCCTGAGATATATGTCAGCTTTTAAACAGAGGAATAATAGATAGCAGAGACATTTAGGCAAGGATATTTCCCAAAAAATTGTTAGTGAGAATGGATCTTTTCAAGCTGTCCATATAACACAACAGTAATTTTTAAAGGCAGTCAGTAGGCTTTTATCCAACTTTATAGTCTTTCTAGTTAAAATTATAAAATATAAACCAAGAAAGACATGTGGAGAATATTCAAAAGGCATGGAAAGCTAACACAGTACAATATCATATTACTAGGTCAGCTACTTTAGCAAAATCCAGAAATCTGGGTTAAATGCCTTATTTTAAGCCTATTTTAGGAAAGCATGGAATCACTACTGGGCTAATTCCTTGCAATATGTAATGACTGAGGGAACAGGGCATACAGATAAGTTTGCTTCCACCTGCTTTTTCTTACAGATGTGTTTGATTAAACTCTGTGGAAACAGCATGATGATAAATTTGCAGTCAATGTGTTAAAAGGTTGCAATACAAACCACTGTGTTTTAAGGAGAAAACCCCACCCAAACAAACAAAAAAACCAGAAAACTACCAACAAAGAGAACAAAAAGGAACCAAATGATAGACATTGTCTCTGTTATAGAATCATTACTTACACTTGAAGCATGTGAGACCATCTTACCCATGGAATAAATTCAGAATAAGCAACCTACAGTAGAAGCTAATGACCAACTTAAGCACTGAAAAAACAAGCAGTTTTAGGGCCTTTGGGGTTTGTTTTCTTTTTTTTTTCAAAGAAGTATTAGGATCCTCTGAATTATCATTATGCAGAATGATCTTCAGGAAAAGGTAAATTGCTCATATTCCTGCAAAGTTACTGAACTGAGTACACAGCCATATGACAAATTAACTAAAAGATGAGTATTTCTTCACAGCTTTCTTTTTTTGACCAGAAAATACGTAGTATTCTTGACACTTCAAGGACACAAAGAGACTGTGCAAGTGCTCAGATTAAATTTGCAGGTTCAGATTAATTCAAATATAGCAAGACTTAGAACAGTATGAAGAATTTTAGAATATAAGGATTAACTCTGCAGGCCCTTGCCATCTGTACTTAATTAAAAACCCCCTGTTACCCATAGGAGCAAGAACACACAGCAGGAAATTTCTGTCGAGTATCTGTAGACCCTTGGTTTCCCCAATGAGCCTAATATGACACAACTGTCTCTCTTTCATGTGGAGAATCATTTCATCTGCTTTTCTGCCATAAAACACAAAATAAATTTTTCCTTCTCTTCAGAAGTTGCTAACTGCTGTTTCAACAAGCTGCTCTAAAAAAAGCTTTTGGTAAATTCCAGGATCTTCAGTTAAACAGACGAGGCAACTGCTGCTTCCTCTCTGTAAAATGTTGTAAACTTGGGAGAAAAAAATAGTAATAGTATTCCTGACTTGCTTAGCAACTGTAGGTAAAAAAAGCTAATATGTCATAATTATATGTGGAAAGATTGCAAGGGGTTCGTAGCCATGTCTAGTGCTATTGAGGCTTCCCACCGAGAACTGCACTGCAAACTGGCAGCTGACTGAAAACACTGCCATTTTCAACAGTTCAAAAATGTAAATGTGTCACTGACTGGTCAAATAGGCTTCCACACCAGTGATTTATTGCAATTTCTAACATTAGTGACTTGTATAAATCACTCTCGGGCTGAAAACCACCCATGCACAGTTTATGATGAATTTGTGTGCTGAATCAGCCTTTCTGGCCCCAGTCGTGTCAGGAGGTGGTTTGAGCAGCCTCAGTTAGACAAAGATAATTTCTATGAGCAGGATTTGGTAGGATGCACAAAGCTGAAAGTAAACATGCTTCTCCAAGGAGCTTTGGAAGGACAGAAGGGAAGAAAATTAGTGCCTCTCAAAAAAGAGGAGAATTCAGTGAAACAGATCTCCAACTACTGTTTTTGTTCATTAAAAAGGAAAAATTTTGTGGCTGCTGGGGAGAGTAGAGGCATCCCCCCAGCAGTGTTTTCTGCAACTGTGGTATCAGAGGCATGACGATCAGTTGGGCTTCCTACATGTGGCAGAATTAGGATGGTTACACTCAGAAACAGAAGAATATGGATATAACCCTAAACCAGAGAATCGTCCCCATGCCTGAAACACAAAGGAGACAAATATTGGGAAAATGCTCATGAAACTTTACCTGCAACCACTGTGACTGGTCGTTGTGGCCCGAGGTCCAGGCATTAACCTTGCCTTGCTTGTCCAGCCGGGCTTTCCTGGGCTCCCAAGCAAACATGTCCATGTTGAGCGTACGGAAAACACTGGAGGCAGTGATTTGAAAGTCCTGTATGTGTCCTGATTTCATCCCTAGGGGCTCAGAGCAACCTGCAACAGCAAGATAAGGTCAGGGGCACTATCTGCTTATCTCTGTGAGTGGCTTAGATTTTTCTGTTGTGGAAAAAAACCCTGCAGTTCTCGAAGAAAAGGATTTAATCAAGACTATTGTCGAAGGAACAAATAAATGAAAAATAGCCAAATTGAGGCACTTTATTTCAACAATTGCTTGGGTGAGTCAAAACCAAGATAGAGAATTCAACTTATCTAATCCTGGTATAAATTTATGAAGACAAACAAACTGAAAAGACAATTTTGTCTCTGCTTATCTTGGTTTTATTTTCCCATCCAGCAGCTTCCTATTGTTTCCCTTGTTCAGCTTGATTTTCTCATGCTTTTATGTCACCCTGCTTCAACCATGTGTTTGTCTACTGAGGAAATATTAATTTTTCGTGAAGCCACTGCTGAAGTAAAATGTAACAATACTGAGATTTTTTACACTTCTAAATTACTTGACATCTGGTTAAAAATCTAGAAAGCACAAAAACCTGCTGAAGGAGCGGAAGGCCACAGAAAAACACTGTGAAGGAGGAAGATAGTTGGAAATCATAACTTAAGAGAATGAAGAGTTAATGGCTTATTTGTTTGTGGATGTCCCACATAATTGAATTATTTTGGTTGTAGCAAAATATAGATCTTAGGCTTCTCCTTTCTCTGTTCTCCATGAAAACAGAAAAAAAATAAATCTGTTTTCTCATTTCCTTCCTGCCCCAGTAGTCAAAGACTCTACACTGTGTTTCTCTCATAGGTTTAATACACAGAATTAAGTGGAATTATGAAAAGATCAATCAGGAATGTAAGACCCTAGGCCCTTCATAGTAGGCTAACAGCAGGAGCAAATACACATTACTAGAGACATATAATGTAACATTATGTTAACATCTTTAATGCAGTATGTCCTGTATTTAAATTTTAAATATTGATGTTTTGTATTAAATTTTTTTTAAAAAGTCAAACAAAGAAACTAGAAACGTGAGAAACGAAGTTAACTTTTTTTAAAAAAACCCAATCTTTCAGAACTGATTCTCAGTGCACAAATGAAATTGCACAGCCTTGTCTGTAGAATGGACTGCCTAGTTCAAAACAACAACAAAACAATTTTCCTGGGAGTGGGAGGGAGCAATGATAGTACAAATGAGACAGACTAATCTATTGCTTTAGAGAAGGACTTTCCTTATTATTAAATTCTGAATTATCACTCCAGGATCACAAGGGTTGTCAGCAAAGATGTTTCATCCCAGGAACCTGAAGGAGGCTCCTGACACGAAAACAGGGGCTGTCAAAGTTGTGTTTCAGTGCTGGCCAAACCATCAAAAATAGTTCTATCTTTTCTGAGCGCTATTATTGATCTATGAAACAACAGCTGTGTCTGCATGTGCATGCGTGCATGAATTAATGGGATTTTACACTTGCCTGTCTCCTCTGCAGCCCCAGAGGAGTGGGAAGGCCCCAGAGGAGTGGGAAGGACAGTTGTTAAAGGTAACAGGAGGAAAGTGAGAAGAGCAACAGGAACCAGAAGAGACAAACATGATGCACATGGGTGGCAGTAAAATGCCTTGGTGCTGTGTCACAGAGAGCAACAGCACACCCTGTCTTTTCCCAGCTTCAACAGCAGTAGACAATGACTATTTGGATGGTCTACTTTGTGTCTAAAGACAGTCATATCTCACAGAAATACAATTACAATAATGCTCATGTTTTCCCAGGATATCTCCTCACTGCTCTGTATCTTTCAATTTGCTTTGCCATGTCCCTGTGACATGACAATTCAATTTCCACAAACATTTTTACCACCTGTTAAAGTTTGTGAGAGCTCATGCAGACATACTTATGGCTTATGCCCAGTGGAGCATCTTAGCTAAGAATGTTTGAGATGCTTTGGATATCTCCATCTGTGATAAATAATACCTAATGCCTCTGTATGTTTAATTCTATCTAGGTATATCTTATTATACTTCTATTTGATCTGGCTTGGGGAAACAGGAGCAGGGGATTAATGAGGATGAGTGTGGATTAGCATCTGAAAATTGAAAGAATTCAATTTTTTTCAATTTTGTAGTGTGTGGATTGTTGACTCTCCCAAGGGTACAATCTTTTACTCTTCAGCCTGAATTATGTACCATGACCTTAATCTAGCTCTTCTTTCAAGAAAGCTCAAACCCTCGAAGGAAACCTTAAATATCCAATGCAATGAAGGCAAGCTCACCGAGGGATGTGTTTGCAAAGGTCTGCATACATCTCGTCTTAGACAAAAATTCACATAGTATTGGCAAAAAGCAGCATATGTCAATTATTTGAGGGCAAAGGTGAATTGTTTTGATTAATACTGTGATATTTTTCTTTTCTAAAAATTGAGAGATTTTACAATTTTTTCTTCATGTTAATGAATCATAGAATGGCCTGGCTTGGAATGGACCTTAAAGCTCATCCAGTTCCAACCCTCTGCCAAAGGCAAGGGACACCTTCCACTAGACCAGGTTGCTCAGAGTCCCATCCAACCTGGCCTTGATATAATGACCATAGGATTCCTTTTCAGACTAGATAGTGCTGAGGACAAACAAAGAAAGAGGAATGTGGTGTTAAATGCAGGTGTTATGAAGCCCCCTTTTGTGTGAGCTTTGTGTAAATGGTACCTATAAATACTGTCAAGACAGAGAAATAGTTACCAGGGAGCAACATGCCCAAAGAAATGAAAGTTACACACTCAGGAGATACTGTGGGTGTCACAAGGATGTTCAAGTTCTGGGACCGACATCCCTCTGCAAGAACTGAGAAACCCAAAACACCAAGAGTTGGCTGAATTGGTGCATAGGCACTAACATACATGATTATCAATAGCATTTGTCAGGGACTGCTTGCATGGACATGGATGTTTGAATTTGTGACTGAATCCATGAGTAAGCAACTGTGTTGTGTGAACAGTGATCTGTTTTTAAAACAGCAGCTTCATGCTGCAGCTATTAATAACAGCTTAATGAATAAAGGCGTTCTAATAAACAGCAGCTGTGATCTGTTTCTCTCCTCACATCAATACTCTATGGAGGGAAGGGAATTTAGGACACAAGATGTGCAAAACACAAGCGAGGCAGGAACACAAGGCCATGAAAATTAATGTCTAATTTATTGATGGCCAACTCCACTAACATTGATTGTGGTTTTCAATAAGGTCTGACTGTGGGTCCTCGTGAGTAAATCTATTTATGAGACTAAAGCAGATTGTATTGAATATTTTGTTGAAGTTTCCCCTAAAAAGAATTAGTTTTTATGATGATCTGGTGCCTCAAGTCTCCCTCTGTTCAGCAGTGACCCTCTCCTCTAACACCAGGACATGTTAAAGAAGCCAGAGCTCTCAAAGTGCTTTTCTGTCCAAGACAGACCACCTGGAATTATGAGTGAATTAGTCTCTATAATTCTACTCTTCTTTCAGTAAGGCTGAAATTGTTCTGCTGAGTGCTGGCTGCCTACAGTTTTAAGAAATGATGACCTTGAAACTGTTAGGACACCACTGAAATGAATTCACTGCAGTGGCTTTCACAGTTCTTTGAGCAAAACAATTCCTGGTCATTCTGGCAAGGACTTACTCTAAATTGTGGTTCCAGAAATGGAAGACATAAAAAAAATAAATCTAATAGACTAAAGCAGCTAGACAGAAATTTCTATTTACTTTTAAACCTATCTGTATTGGAAAAGGGCTACACTGAGATTAATGTATTAACTTTTCATTTCTGAATCTGGTTTTGATGCCACTAGAGGACTGAGAATTATTTAACTCCAGCTGTTTTGATGTATCATTCGTGAACTGGATGACTATTGTTTGTACAGTAAGCAGGCAGCCACATAAAAGTCATTCCTAAACGAATTCAGTGGAGTGTTCCTACCAGTAAAAGGTTTATCTCTTGAAAAATAAAAAAAATTTACATGCTTTACTGAATTTGTGAGAGAACATGGTTCATGCAGAGAGTGGCTAGAGGTCAGGCTTTACATTTCAGATCTACTCTACGAATCTTAAGAGGATTTATATTGGCTCCAATTGTTCATTTTAGCTGCGAGATGCAATCCCTGCTCCTGCTAAATCCACAGAACAAATCCAAACTGAAATCTTGATTAAAGCAGTCTAGCCAAATGTTTCTTGTTGCACTTTGAGTGGTCCTGGAAGGCAGTGGAAGGATGTTTGTCCCCTGGAGGGTGTCACAGAGCACACTGGTGGTGTCACCTAGAAGCTAGGAGGAATTACCCACATCAGGCTCGATCTCTGCTGCTCCAACATATAGCAATGCACAACCAGCTCTAGAGTCTCAGGAACCATTTTCAACCCTTAGTTTAGGCTGTGCTGAGTGCACCTTTGAGTTAGAAACTCCCTGTCTAGTGGTCTGCTCAGTGTGGCACATTAAGAGTACTGTTATCCATTGACACTCACTAAAACTGTCATAAATGAGCTTGTCCAGGTCACGTATGACTGGAGGTGCACAGAAAAATTTACCAAGTGTTATTAGGTTGACACAACATTGCCTTACTACTATTACTGCCCTACTGTTGTCACTGACATCACTTAGCTAAGTGTTGCTGGTTGTATAATGCACACAAAAAGAGGTGAGTAACTGTGTGGACAAACTCAGGCACAAATGAAACTACGTTTCACTGGGGACAAAACATGTGCACAGTTTAGACCTGCCCGGTGCTTGACGACTGCAGGAACCCCACCTGTGAGTTCACAGCCCAGGAGCTCCATTCTCAGCGTGCAGTGCCTCCTGCACACCTGAGGGTACAGCCGAATGTACTGGGACTTGATGGGTGGGGTGAAGGAGTTGGTATAAGGGGTGTTGTTGTCCACATTCCCACGGAACACCTGTGACGAAATAGCACACTCACAAAAACATGCCAGGAAGATTGATGGATGTTCAGTTAATTTTCATGTCTCAAAAGCATCTATTTTGACTGCCCCTGTAAGCTTTTCCCAAATAGCAGCTGTTTCAGCATCTCTAGCGCCCGATACAAGTTTTTAAGCAAAATGTCCTGCCTTTGGGTCACATCATGACATCTTTGAATCAGGCCTTCTATCTTGTCAGTCCCAGAAGCTGAAGCTATTAATGCAACTAAATTATGCCTTCTTCTCTAATTAGTGTATTAAATAGTCTCAATTCAATCTAGCCTGCAATTATTTACGCTGATTGGCATTTATTTTTTTTTCCCTCTAGTTCAAGAACCTGATCCAGCTTTCACTGAAGTGACTGTAACCCTTCCACTGATCACAGGGGAGCTGAATTAAACCTATCATCATTCTTCTATTCACTCCTCATTCTAACCAGATATCCTTGTACTGTTTTTCTTCCCTCATTATATACCTCCTCACACAGCATTTTAATTTCCTAATGGAGAAGATAAGTCTAATGCTTCACAGTGCGTTAGTTCTATGTAAACTTACACAGTAAAGGGTTTTTTTGCTCCTTTATATGCATGACTCCATCAAAAATAATTGGTAACTGTAAACTGTAACACACACATCCCACTGGATGATACTGTTTGTGCAGCACAGAGATTAGCATTGATGAATGGGTTCTATGTTTTCAAGGGTTAACACTAATCTGCCATTGTAATAAAACTAAATTGAAAACAGAGTAATGAGTAATTACTGGTAAACTAATTAAAATGAAAATCAGTTATGTGTAATAAACAGGATTATTCTAGCTTGGGGAAATAGTATTTATAAAACCATCAATTAAAGTACAAGAAATTCTTAGCAAACAGAAACTGCAAATTTGTTGATGGTATAGTTTTTTTAATTCAGAGAAAAATAATGATAATGAAACCTATATCATACTTCCAGGCAATTAGTTTTATGCAACACTGACACCTCATACTTCTAAAGGCAGCTAAAACACGAGAGATATTCAGATACAAATGACTTAATCTTACCATATCTTCCTTTGTGCCTTTTGCTTTGTACATTGTCCAAGAATTCCCATCATTACTGTATGCAATTTTATAAGATTTTATGTATTCTGGACTCCCAAGCCTCTTGGCACCTTGAGTTATAACTCCAGTGACTCGCATCTTCTTCTGCAGGTTTATCTGAAATAACAGTACATTTTTATCACTAAGCATCTGAGGGGCACAATTCTGATCCTTGATTCCTTTGATTCTTCTTTTCTTTCCTTTCTTAAATGACAGAAGAAAGCATAGCTGTAGCATTTAAATTACTGCTTTATACTTGCATTAATTCCTTTTGTCTTTCATTAATTTGATGCACAAATGCACACAATGAATGGCAAAAACTGAACCAAAACCTGGACTATGCTTATTTCATGTGTATGTGTACACATATACATACATACATTGTGGTTATACAGAATATTATTGGTGAATTACTGGGATATTGCTTATTTCTGGCATATAGGGTTGCTGCTATATATTTCCTTCCTGAAAAGTAAATACAATAAAGTGATAATTTACCAAAGGCTGCACCTTCTGATCTATTAGAAGCCAATTAACCTAAGTTAAATCCAGGCAAAATTTCTTTGTGACGGTGAAGATACATGGAAGTTCTGAAAGCAAAGAAGTATACTTTTTCTTGGTTCTCACTGAAAATTCATATATCTACAGATCAAGGTTGTAATGCTAATCCTAAAACAGTCAATAGCAAAATATCAATCAGTGGATGTGAACATGCCCTGTGTACTTGTCTGAGTTGATGGTAATACTTTGAAGGACAAAATAAAGATGTTCAGAATCAACAAAGGAAGAATTCAACAGTATTCCATCAACCTTAATTTTGACTTCTTTATCCACCTATGGACATGGAAAGCCAACTATATTCCCCAAAAGTTCAGAATGTGGTATTCAAACCAAAAATGTTGTCACTGTCAGCCTCGTCCCTGTGATGGAGCCAATCTGTGGCAGCTGCACTTCTACCTCTGGTGGGCAGCTATCTGCAACTTTTGCACCAAATAAAGCTTAACCAAGAGCTGTCACATCATGAGAGCTGAGTGAAGGTGTGTGATAAGAGGAGGTGAATGGAAATACTGGAGAGTAAACTACTGGGCCCAGATGAATAATGAATGAACAACATTAGCACTCGCCTCCTCCAAATGAGTCTTATCTCTGCTCCCCAGTTAGTGAAGCTGGCCCAGTGCAATCACCACTGTTTGGAATAGCAGTCCCAGCACAGGTAGATGGGGACTTGGAGACAGATCAGGTATCTGCTGTCCAAACACCTTAACCTCTTTATTCTTTGCAGTGTGGTCTGAAGACTTTCTCCCCCTTGGCAATATAATCTAACCTCCATTAAGGATGCAAGATTACCAGACTTCAGCATTTCAATATCTCACTGTGCACACAGTGGGAAATGGGAGGAAGTCTGGCTATTTCTCTGCTGCTTTTCTGAAATAGTTGGCTTTTGGTGTAGTTTTACCATAGCTCTCCCCATAAGAAATTAATAAACACTCATAAACCTTCTGAAAAACAATGCTTATTTTAGAGGTTTAGACTCATTGAGAGAGGAAAAGCTTCCTATTAAAGATCAGATTTTTTTACAGGATCTTTCCCACACAGGCTAGGGAAAGCTGAGGAACATTTTCAGTTCCAGTGAGGAGAATGGGCTAATGCCAGGATTTTAGACAGGTATAAATTAGAAGAGATTCATGACTTTTTACAGTCTTAGAAACCTTCTTTTCCCTAGTTACTGGTCTCCCAGGGAGGAAAACAAACCCCCAAAAATATGTTAAATTTGTAAAAGGACAGCTATAGAGACTATCAGTCCCATAACTACATTAAAAATATATTTAACATGGAATAGTAAACAGTTAAAGATTTATGGAAGTCTCTTATGCATATTCACTCTCTATATGGAATTTCAGAATATAATAAATAGGTAAGTAGACCAATTTTTCATGTACTTACAAAATTGCTAATAATGAAGTGAATACCACCTCCAAAAACAAATTAGAAAGCACACTCAAACAGAAACCAGCCATTGATTATTTGCTGACTGATAGTAACTTCACATTTCACTTAATGGGAAAAGGAAGGTATCATGCAACACCAAATAAATTTTCTTTGATTCAGTGATGCATTTAACTAATATTCTTTCAACATAACCACAAACTTTTCTTTTTCCAGATGATAACCTTGGGGAGTTTTTTCGGATGAGAACTTATGGGGATTCTTTTCCTCCTTGTTTACCCACAGAGAGTAATTTTGTAATGAAACCATGGCTTTAACAACTGGATGATCTATTCCCCCACTGGCTCCTTTCCACACCCCAGTCTCCATATCCAATGCACAAGAAATAAACCACTGCGCTTCAGAAGGAAAACAACAACAAAAAAAACCCACCCAAAAGTAATCTGTCAAAGAGTTTCACACTGTAGTTGAAACTCTAAAAAAAAAAAGTCACACTGAATGAAGGGAAGATTTGGCCAGATGAAAGAAAAAAAAATCTAATTTTTAAATAATCGTTTAATATACATCCGGATAAACATACAAAGAGAATCTTTCTTTTCACAGGAATTCTTGATCAGTACCCATCCTCCAAGGAAAATCCCAGTGAAGGGGGTGTGTGAAATGCTTCCAGATACCTTTGGCTTGCTTATATAGAAGTCCCCACTGACTAATGTCATGTTCGTGGTAGCTCTGGTAGCTCCTTTCAGTGCATATGGATACACCAGGAATTAATTGTCCCTTTGGGTCTTTGGGTTCTTTTACGTGTTTTAAATTTTTCAAGCCAGAGCATAGCAAAAATTGCAATATTACAACTGTGGCAATGACTACAATGAAACAGGTGATGAAATCTTTCTTACTTAATGTACTTCAGTAGGAAGCTGTAAAGAAATGAACTACCTCTTTTAGCAGTGAAAGCTTTCTAAAGGGGTTTTCCTGTGGCCATCGTGAAGAAAAAACAGTTCAGAAAGCTCTGCTTTGTGGATTCAGGTCTGGGATAGAAAGTCATATATTTTAATTACATGGGTGACTGTGTTTTAAAACAAAGAGGTGAAAGTCACCAGGACAAGAATAAGAGCTTAACATATCTTTTCAGAAAAGGTAATAGCTTATTACTTATTAAGGATCCTTTATCATTACCTAAATGAACAGGACAAAAATCAAGGATGATAGAAAATCAACAGTGTTTTGAGAGGTTTACCCCAGTAATTCAGGCAGTAACGCACAGTAAAGACATTGTAAGAGAAGATGCTTGCGTAGACATTTGAAGAATCTACTTAAAGAAAAAAAAAAGAAAGAAAGAAAAAAGAATCTGATCACTTTTACCAGCCCTACTTAAAATTTAGGGTTATTTTGAGAGCAATGAATTCGGACTTGACACTTGACCTCTGTTCATGGACCCCTGTTCAGTAACAACTCAGAGGAGTTTCCTGCATCCAGTAACTTCCACGGGACCTAATTCACCCAAGAGTGCAGGGTGTGCCCAAGAACTGGGGAATAAAATCAACTCCCATTAATTTAAGAAGTCCCTGAAATTTCTTCTAATCTCGTTCCTTTCAGCCAGCCCAATCCTCCTAACTCAGTGATTAGACAACTTTGGCGATCCCAGCAGGTTACAGAGTCATGGCCTTTCCCAAAAGGAGAGAAAAAGTAACCAGTGAACCATGTTTACTGCTCTCAGCACTGATTCTATAGGACTAATTATCTATTAGCCAATTTTCATATGGTATAGTAATGTTTTTGACTGCAATGCACCATTTTCAAAGGCAATTCAGAGTCAGTCCTGCAAATCTGCATTTGTGTGCAGCTCGACTTGTAGCTGGGACTAAATGTGCGAGCTTGTTTTCTCTAAAGAGTCCAAAGGGGTCCACAAAACAGAGACCATAAATAACTTCTCAGAGTGCTTAACAAACCTTAGAACTGTAGAAAAAAAGACAAAATTCACTGTCATAATATGTGAACGAAACAGACAGCAGGGATTAGGGACAGGACAGGTGGAACACCCAGTTGCACCTCTCTTATCTATATGATTACGTAATGGAGAGAAGAGGGATGAGAAGACAGAGTGCCTCTAGGAAGAGACCCTATCTGATACACCTATACAGAATACATAACCATGTTCCCCTCATTTGTTATCACGCTGTTAGTAACAACATCACTAACACTTCATATGAAACAGGTTTGTCTGAAGTAATCCTTAAGAGCAAGCTTGCCAGAAATGCTCATATTAAAACCTTCACGAAACCTTGGGTCTTTGAGACTTAAAATGTAGTTTTACATTCATAAACAGAATGACTTTTATGGAGAACTAGGGTGTTTACCTGTTTCAGTTATGAGATAAATACCATTGCCATAAATAATTCGCCATCTTTTCTAGCACAAAGTAAATATTTTTACTGCAAGTCACCATTACTCATACAAAAATAAGGTTGAATAAGAAATCAAGGTTATACTGGCATTAAAACAACCTTTCCCCAATGATCTCATCAGTTTTTGAAGGATTGAAGTTTAATTTTTTTGTCTCCTTTTTTTTTTTTAAAGTCATAATTCTGACAAGGTTAGATAGAAAGCACCCGTGGAAGTATTTTGTGGTGAGATATAGGGACACTTGCCAATAGAAATGTTTGTAATAAACTCAGGAAAGGAACAACCTGAGAAAATTCCTTCAATACTGGGAAATCCAATGTGTCTTAAAGTTCCCTCTCATGCTTCCTTTTCAATCTCCAAGCTCTGGAGCCCCTGAACAGGGCTGAATGTTGCTGTTTCACCCTAATGCCACGTTAGGAGTGCAGAGCTGGGTTTGTATGTGATAAGTGGGTGGGAGGTAGCGCAGTCACTTACATTGACTCCCCGTTGCAAAGTCCTGCTAACACCCCGAGCACAAGTATTGTTCATCTATCTTGCCTGTTTGTGGTTTTTTGATACTCTCCTAATCAGCACTGTCAGCATCTGCTCTGGATTTAGTTGAGGCATTAATTAATGCGTCAGTACAGTGGTAGTGATACATGCTTTAACTAGAGCCCAGCTCAGCTAACACAGTGATTTATCCATGGTAGCACCACAGCTGTTGCTGACATGCTGGAAGGAGGACAGTTACATGGAGAAAAGCCAACATGTTTTACCTTTTAATATTCGCATTGCAATGTAAAGTATTGACTTCTAATAGCCTAGGAGAACTAACACGGTCATTTGCTGCAAATAATATTCCTAACGTGACTGTGGAATTGTACCTGAGGAAAAACAAATTAAATACTTATATATATTTACTTTATACATACTTTACTGTGTATATTTATAATATATACTTAATATATAAATACTTTAAAGAAAAGTTTCTGATCCCAAACGATTTTGTCTCATTTAAGTGGACGTGGGTCCAGTAAAGTCTTTTCATAACTTTGCTGTTAGATCCTCTGCAAACTCATCCTCCTGATGGTGTTGGTTTTAGTCTGTCATACCTCAAGGTAACAACAAACATTCTCACAACTTTACTGTACTCAACCACATCTCAGCCCCAGTCAACCCTCTAAAAGCCACTCATCACCTTTGCCATCTTCAATAAGACTTATTTACATACTTCAAATTAGGCATTCTGAATCAGAGACACAAATTGACCGCTAATTTAATTTGTCTCTCTGTGAAAAGATCAGAATATAGGTTAAACCCTGCTTGTATGGAAAAGAAAAATATAAAGATTTTTGGCCCATGTAATGCTAATGTGGAGGAACATATGTTATGGGAATTATCAAAACCCACCTATTTCATTTTGCTTTTGTTGAGAACTTTCAATTTATGCCTCAGAGAGCTTACATAATTAGACAGAATAAAAACTGCTTAGTCCATTCCTTCTTACTATTAAGCCATTATTTTAGTCCCCAAAGGTAGTTTTATGAATACAATTAACTGGATGACATGAATTATTCAAATACTGGCATGTGGAGACTGTCATCTCAAGAAGAGGCCCATAATCAATCTCTTGTCTTTCAGAGGTTTATAACCCTGCAAAATTTAATCTTATTTACAAGATATTGATTAAATGAGTATTAACTATCTAAAATTTAAGGTCAGCTAAGAAACACCAAGGTCATTTATTGCTAGTATTAGTTTTCTTCATATACTTTTAACTTATGAATACTCTTCTTGTCTTTGGCGTGCTAATGTCTCTCTGGAAAGAATTTCCCAAGAATGTCTATAATACTTCTTAAAGAATCAGTCCAAGAATATGTAAATAAGAATGTCTGAAAATATCTGTATGTATTTCCCCTTGTAAAATAGAGGGATTTAGAAGACGGAGTCAGACTCAGGTCACAGAAACAAACAGATACGTTTCTTTTAATGCTACATGAAACCCCCCTTCTTCAGGGAAAAGAAGTGAATTCATAAGGTACAATATAAAAATCACAATGAAAATATACTCAGAGAAATTTCTGGTTGTGCAATAATTTTAAATATCAGAGGTACTTTCTCTAACATACTTTCCATCTACTTTTATGGCTCTTTGACAGATGCGTTCTGCTAACAACTCTGGTGACAAATAATACCTTCTCTCAAAGCTAAAATGGACAACTAAAAAAAACTTCCAAATCTGATTTCACTGGGCTTCATCTAGGTCCTATGGACCTTCTTAGACCAAGAAATCATAGAATTATAGAATTACTAATGTTTGAAAAGACATCCAATGTATTGATTAAATGAATAATAACTATCTGAAATCTAAGCTTCACTAAGAAACACCAAGGTCGTTTACTGCTATAATTAGTTTCTTCATATTCTTTGAACTTGTGAATACTCTTCCTGTATCTGGAATGCTAATGTCTTCTGGAAAGAACTTCCTCAAAATGTCTAGAAGACTTCTAAAAGAGTCAGTTCCTCTTAAGAATCTTAAAGAATTGGGCCCCTCTGAATCTCCTTTCCTCAGGCTGAACCCCTCCAGGTCCCTCAGGTAAGTAAGCAGATGGTAAGTAAGGAGGAAATGTGTCAGAAAATGACAAGTCTGTTGCACAGATGAAGAAATAATCTGATTTAGTTTCGAAAGATGGGGGCTAAAGCAAAACCCGAAATAGCGGGGAACATGCAGGAGTTCAGAGTTCCCTGTCCATGTAAGATCCCTACTGCGAGACAGCATTGCGCATTCCCAGTTTATCTCAATGCAGTGGGAAACTACTTAGTTCCTCAACCAGAATAAACTCAGCAAGTGATAATAGTGCTCCCAAATGGTGCACAACCTTATTGTTGTGCACAACCTTATTAAAATACACAACTTTACTCCCTGTTTTCCATGGTCAAAGTCATCCTAATGAATGTTTACCTATTAAAATTGTCTTTTCCAATGAGCCTGGCCACCACAGCAGCCTATTATCCTTGCCCATGCCACCCTTTTGCTTTTCCCATATATCTGCAATTGTCTTTTCTAGTCACTGTTGGGTTTTTGGTTGTCAGTTTATAGAGGATGAAAAGCACATTGAAGTTGCACATGTAAATAGTACTTCTGACTGAGATGGGAATGCTACACATAATTAGGACTGTTAAGACTGTGCCTACAATATGACAAAATCTGTGGGAGAAAGACAGGTGGCAAAGCAGGAGTGTATGAAAACAATCCTTCCCAAAAATATTGCCATCTTTGAGAATAATCTCAGTTGCTATGAGACTGGTTGTGCAGGGAGAGAGGCCAAGGTTTGAGATGGACACAAGAGGAGTGATGAGTTAGATCAGTAAGCACACAGGGGACAGATGGCTTTGTGATGGATTAAAAGATTATGCCACTCAAACAATTTCTCCATCCTCAGATGTTACAGAACACAAAAGGTTGGCTCAAATGATGAATGTCTCCTGAACCTTGTGAAAGTACTTGGCTGAGTATTTGTTGAACAATGACAAACATACTCATAAAATATTTTCATTGTCTTTTGAAATTAAGAATCAAAGGACAAAAAAATTAATTTTTCTATCTGTCATCTATAAGTAAAAGTTACCCTTCCATGAGACTTCCCTTGTTTCTCTATGCATTTTTCCTCAAAATTCTTTCTACAGAAATTGTCAGGGAAAAGATTAGATTGAAAACATCAAACATTTCTGGTTTTGTGATAGACAATTTTTGAAAAGTCTCTCTGAAAGACTCAAGGCTTGAACAATGTCTTTTTATCTTAACCACTCATGGAAGAAAATGTTCTAAGAGTGCAAGACTAAAATATGCTCCTATTTTCAGTCTGTAGAACTGATGATTGACTGAAATTAGGTGGTCTTGGAGATGACAAACACATGCTGTCATTTCCAGGGAGGCCAAGAGCATGAGTTTACTTTAGCAGAGAAGGACCTGGGGGTCCTGGTGGACAACCAACTGTCCCTGCCCAGCCACATGTCCTTGTGGCTAAGAAGGCCAGTGGAATGTTGGAGTGCATTGGGAAGAGAATTTCCAGCAGATCAGGGATGACTCTGCTGGAGCAGGGAGGTGGTCCCCTCCAGCCTGACGAATTCTGGGATTCTGTATATAGATGTCTTGTACCACACCAAAAAAAAATTTCTAATTTACTGTCATATGATTTAACTTTTTCTTGAGCTTTGTTTCCTGAACCTAAGCTATAATGAGATAGCTTGAAACAGCATTTTTATAGAAGTCAAGTCTAGCATGAAAGTAACTAAAGTGAGGACCTTTTGCTCTGCCAGTTTTGAAAGTGAGTGTTTAGAAGATGACCTGTTTGACTATCATCTATCAACATTGTATCATCTTTCAGATTTAGATCCTGTCCCCAAAACAGGGGGACTCTGATCCTCATACAGCACCACCATGTATGTGCTGGGGCATCCCTTTTTACTGATGCAAGAAACCAGGTGGAGACACATTTGTTCATTTCAGTGTGTTACCACTTTCTGGTTTGGTTGTTTTTAATATCAGGGTGGCAAATGTGGAAAAAAAAAGTATTTAGCTGAAATGGATGGTTTCACAGATGCAGAAAATAATGTGTTTAAAGGTCCTGTTGCTTCAGCCCTTTATCTACATTACAGGGGGTAATTAAGGAGAGCTGGCACACGGGTTGACAGAGCACGTGATGGATGTGTTCACAACAGCATCAAATCTCAGTTGCAATGGGGATGCTGACTCTGAACTGACTGATTCTGTGCACCTGAAACCTCAATCAAAAGTTGTTTGAATATGTTGTGCGTGGGTAGTTGTGTGTGTACGAGGAATGAAACTGGGAGATATGATATGAAATAGATATAAAGATAGGACTCCAGAGAGTTTATGGATGATTACACTAAGAAATAGGTTCCCCGTCCTTTTTGTTTTCTCTCCTTCTTTGAGTACATAAATTATATTTTTGGCCTGTAAACTAAGTGTGCAGATGCTGAGAGCAGACACTGGTATTGAGTTCAGTGAAGCCACTGAATCTATGGCAGGCTTTGGTTAGCTGATCACCTCTTCTAACTCCTGAAGTTCAAAGATGGGGTGTGATAGTTTTCACCCTAGGCCTTCCTGGAGACCAGCTTGTAACCAGGAAGGAACTAGGGTAGTGACCAAGGAAGTATTCCATGCTATTCCTTTACATAACTTGGGGTATAAATAAGGCGTAGATAAGAGAGCTCGCTCTCTTCTCTTCTGGCAAGGTTCGAGAACAGTAGATCTCTACATGGTCTTGCTTATCTGAAGTTGAGACCTGTATGGACTGATGTTGTCTGCCACACGTGAGGCGAGAGTGCTGGGCTGCAGTCTGGCTGTCCTGCTTTCTCAGGGGAAGCGATGAGATTTTGCCAGTTCTTTAGTCTGCTGGTTACTGGGTTTTTAGATTGTGCATACCTGTTTTGTTTCTGTCCCTTTTCATCCTTCTTTTGTTCTTTTTTTCCCTTCTCCCTTCCCCTCTTCCCTTTCAGGAAGTTATTTGAGGTTTCTGGGTTGATAGGTATATAGTATTCTCACTGTGTATATCTATTTTATACGTAATATATGTATATTTTGCTATAGCTGGGCTGTTTTTTTTTTTTTTTTCCCCTCTCTGGGAAACCAGGCTCTGTTGTTGAGTTTTGGAGACTTGGCGGCAAGCCAGCTCTAAAGTTGCACAGATAGTTTTGAGAGAAGTCAACTGCACTTGCATTGTTAGTTTCTGTTCTCTACTGTCAAGGGCTCTCAAGGACTTACTACCACTCTTCAATATCCTCCAAGGAAATTCTTCAATGATATAAGTCAAATATGGAGTATTGACAACTTTTAACAGTTTTTTCAGCGTCTAACTTAGCAGGTGAAGTCTTCCTGTTTGGTGGGCATCACAATACACGACTCTGACATTTTGTGTCATAAGGTTCACTGGCCACATTATACCAAGATGAGAGCTATATTAAGTAATATTAAACATTTAAGCTGTGACAACAGATATTTTTGGAGGCTGATACAATAGTACTCATGAACGCAGAAATGAACTTTGACAAAATGAATGGTTTGACAGATGGCAGTTTGCTTAGAGCTCTCATCGACAGATGTCGGAATGAATGTTCTGCAAGACCTCTGTGTATTTTCAGTTTTATCATTTCATTAGCAAATAGCTATCACCTGGTGTATACTTGCTCTTTGGAAGCTCTTGATGAGGAATCTGTTAATCTTTTTTTCCTTGTCTTTTTTTTCAGATTAAAAAACCACCCAGTACTTTATGGCTTCCTGCTTGAGGGTAACAATGATGGAACTTAGAAAGTTTCTATTACAAGTACTTTTTTTTGTGTTACACTAGTTATGATTAGGTCTGTGATATTCATACTCACAGATCTAATTACACCACGGGACTGCAAGCACCACAAATTGTGAGGCTGAGCACCAGAGGTAGAATTGAAACCAAAAGTGGTGTGGAGACGGTTGTGTAAAAACCAAAATAAGACAGAATAAAATATAAATCTACCTACCAGAAATAATATACAGTATATTTAGACTTTTTTTAAAAAAAGCGTTGACAGTAATCACATCAAAAAACCAAAACCAAAAAACAAACCAACTAAACAGAAAACAACAAAACCACAAACAATAACAACAAACACTAAATAAAGTAATTCTAAATTAGGCAGAAGTTTTGGAAATATTTTGCCCTGAAGCTGCTGGAGTAGATTCCTTTCCATCCCAGATTACCTGTTTTTTTTAACAATCTCTGCAGGAAGATTATTTACTTATAGTTTCAAGAAACATGGTGAAAAAGTTTTATTAAAACTGTGAAAAATTATTGAAAAAAGCAAAAAATTTATTTACAACAGGTGCAATGAGCAGGTAAAAGTAAATGAAAGTTTTATTTTGGAATGGACTACAAATATTGAAATTACCAATTAGAAGTTAGACATCTTTTTGATAAAACTATTGTATCTCAGAATATAAAGTTTCATCTGAAACCAGCACATAGTTTTAGAAAAGCCATTTAGGTAATAAATTAGAAAAAAGTAGAATTAGAATGCTCTTTTCATATATTCTAAATAAGACTTCTAGGTTTTCCCTTTTTAAATTACATTTGACTTTTAAAAACTGACCCTGGAAAAGAACAAAATGTGAAATAGACCTGAAAAGGGATGAATTCTTGAAAGAGAAAAAATCCCAAACTCAATTATTTTGGATATTCTTGTATTCAATAAAAAACAAGAGGAAAAAAGCTAACTACTCAACCTGAACTAACTTTACTTCCCCTTTTTGATTCTGCAACCAAACCAAGCAGTCCAGCTGTTTTGTAAATGAGTCCTTCTACTTATCAATAATAAAATAAATGTTCAAATATTTTATTTAAAAACCCATTCGTAACCACACCGATGTCTCTAGAGAAAGAGTTTATGCTATTTTAATGAAAGATAACAAAATAGATTTCTTATTATTCTATTTAATAACTAACATTTGTATCCAACAACAGTTCAGGTGTTCAATCACATCTCTTACACAATGGCAGGGTACACTGCAGTAAGTGCATTTTCTTAATATTCTCTAAATGTAGGGTGTGCTCAAATCTGTTTTTGGTGGCTGTGGGTTAACACCTTGTAAAAACAATTTCCATGTCCAAAAGACCACAAAATACTTAAAAAGAAGAGGTGGTAGTCTCTTAAAAAAAACCAAAACAAACAAAAAACCCCACCCTATAGGCAGGGATCCTCTTCATGATTCATGATTTGGATATGATACAAATCCAATCAACAATCCTGACCATGGAGATATCTATTCTGATTCATACTGCCTTAAATAAAAAAAAATTAATATAAAAAAATATGTGTGCAAGGAACGAGTAGGGATGAAGTGAAATCAGGATGAAACAAACCAACATATTTTAAAGCCACAAATGCAAAAGGATAAAGAGAAAAGAGAAAATGCTGTTTTTAAAAAAAGTTGACAAAAACGACTCATTACTGGACAAGGTAAAGTAATCATTTTGGTTATATTTCAGGACCAAGTAATGAAAAATAAAAGCATGGGATTTTAATACCACTAAGAAAGTGGTAATCAGTACGTAGGTGCTGTTTTATTCCAGCCAAATTGTGAGGAGAAACAGAGGCCAGCAGAACTTTAAAAGGCAGGTATGACTGACTTTAATTTGCTTTTGAAAACATGGACATTGACCCTTTAAATCACAAGCCAATTACAAGCATTGTGGTGCCATTACTAATTACATACTGAGAGTGTAAATTTAAAATGGAGATTTCAATTTTCAGTTCATTGGGAGAATGCAGGAAAATTAAATTGCATAGTAATTCATGTATATCAGACACCTGAAAGATTAGAGCAAAAAAGCTATGCACTCATTAAAAGTGAGTTATAAGCAAAGCACTCAAACCTTTCACTTGCCAGGCTGCATATAATAAAGAAATTAAATGATAAAGAAAATTGATAATGATGGATCAAGGCAAAAATAGCTACAGACCTGCACATAATCATACTTTGCCTGACTTTGCCAATTATACACAGCTTCCCCTAGAATTTATCTAGCATTGGAAACTACACAAACAGGTTATTGCTTCAGGTTCACTAAACTAATGTTCATTTACATTTCCCAAAAGGAGACTTTCTGATTTTGTAACTTTTCCCACTTTATCTCTGCCAAACATTCACACCATTTTTCATGCTTTCCTCTGGACCAGCTTCTTTGTCACTGGAAGCAGCACAGAGAAGATTCCATGTGCAAGCTGCTCACAGTAGGGTCTGAGGAGAAACTGGTGACAGGATAAAGTAAAAACTCAAATAGGTACTTGTCAGAGGGTTTTTTTCTCCCACCAGACCAGAAGGAAGGTAGCTGGTAATTTAGCCCAAATCAAGAGTGAGTTGACTGCTTTGCAACCCTCCACAAACGTTGATGAAGTGTCTCCGTGGCTACCAGAGAACCTGTGCAAAAACAAGTTGTAGGATTTCTGCTTCTCCTCTTCCCTCAACAGAAACTGTTCATCCACACAAGGGTCAGGCAGTTTTTGTCTCTTAGAGCTCATTTTATGCTTGAAGAACAGTTCTCTGATGTAAAGAATTATTATGCAGTGCATAAAGTGTGAGTGTGTGGAGCTCTGCACCCTTGCCAAATCAAAACAGGGTTCCTGCAGAACACTAAAAAGCATTTTTTTCCCTACAAGTATAATTCCCCTAAAAATTCCATATTTTATGGTCCTAGGTGTTTTAAAGAGAAAAGTCTTCAGAAATGGAAAGAAAGAAATCCTGTTAAGATTTAAAGCTCTCTTCTGAAATTATAGAGTACTTTTAATTTTACTGTGAATTAAAAAAAAATAAAATAAAAAAAGAGAAAAAATATTTGGCAAGTTTTGTGAAAATTATAGACCAAGTTTATTATGCAAGAAGAGTGAGAAGAAAAAGAAGGAACTGCTTGTTGCTTAGAATACATTACATATCACTTAACTCTTCTAGAAAATCCTTACACACTATGGTTGTCAAAATTACAGAATAACCAGTATGGGACAAGAATTACTTAGATTTGATCCATTGACTCCAAAAAAAAAAAAGAAAATTGTTCAGATCTGATGCCATGGGCTGAGATTTATAGACACATTTTCTCCATCAGTCCAATGTCCCTCCCAGATAAGAGGAAAGGGAAGCTTTTCCTGGGAGCAAAGCCCAAGTCAGACCCAAGTCTGGTTTGGGTACACACCTACACAGGGATCTGGGAGCTGCCTCCACTGTGAGTTGCGGCTTTGACAAGTGCAAACATCAGCAGAACCGTGAGACCATCAGACATGCCCATCAGTTCATCTCCCAGAAAAAGATGTGTCTAGGAGTTCAGTGCTAAATGATTTGAATTTTTTCCCCCAGCTCATTTATTGAAGCCCATTCTCTAAAGAAGCCCAAATTCTACTGTAATGCTGACATTTTCATTATCCATTAAAGTCACATTAGCTTTCTGCTCCTGCAGAAATAATTCTGTCGGAGTCCCTTAGCCTTACTTTTTCCAGTTCTTTCTCATTGTATAAATTTTAGACTTCCTAACCCCTCTGGTCTTTATGAATGAAAACTGACTTAAGATACATTGAAGGGCCTTTGTGTTTTCACTCTGCAATAAATAACAAATAGTAACACTGGCTTCGTTTTCCAGAACTGACAAAATTCAGCACTCTCACCACCCCAGTTCCAGAAAACCTCATCAAACAGCGCTTTGTGTCTGCTCTCCAAACGAGAAAAATGAACAGGTAATCCCTTGTGCTTTTTCCCCAGAGCCACTCAGGAAAAATCACTAGTGGTAGTCAGGACAAAAACTTGAATATGACAAATATTATGACATGCTCACAAAGGTAACTTGAAGTAGAGTGTGTCTGACACACCTGAGGGACATTATGGACAGTTCAACTTAGTGCTGACAGACAAATACCATGTTTAGCTAAATCCTGTGTTCACTGGAAGGGAAGCATCCTCTTCACGTATTGACTATCCCGATTAATGCAAAAGGTTTTCCCTTAAGTATCTAACTTACTAACCTTTATTAACCAACAGCTGAAATTGCCAAAGCTTAGGTCAATTCATATATCATGAAAACCTCATAAGAGCAAAGAGCTACAGCTACTAGATAATCATTATCTTCATTAAAATACTGCCACAGGACTTCATATTCACTGCTTCCACTGAAATCATTTGTTGGGCACAGAGAAATCCAGTTCACAATGAGGGCACTGCCATTTGAATCATTCCAGCAATAACACCCTTGAGTGGGAATGAGAAAATCTGTATTTTTGGCCCCATGGATGTGGCTGAACTAACAGCTGTTCCAGCCTTAATTAAAACACTTCTTGTTACTTCCATTACGATGCACATGATACTTAACCTGTGTGTCCAGAGCAGCTCAGCAGAGAGGACCAGCTCTTCCTGCAGGCTCTGGTACAGCCAAAACCACATTAAAGCTCTCTAGAAAGATGCCCACAGAAGACTGCACATGTCAAAACATCTCCACCGTGAGATATTGCTGTGATGTGCTTCTAAGGACCCAACTAGGAAATGTAACATCTGCGGAAAGTAGCTTCTTTGAAAGCAGCCTTTATAAACTTGCTTTCCACAGTTTAGAGCCACAAAGGAACATATGTACATTTTTAAATAAAAAGATTTGTGCTTTTGTGAAATCAAGATTATCACTGTTTTGCAACTAAATAGTCCCTTTTAGCCTAAGCCATTTTTCTGACAGTGAATAAGAATCTAGCTGTTCATTAACCACTTGTCTTCATCAGTTTCTTAAGTGACACTGGCAATTGAGTCAAGGAGATTTTTTTCCCCCTCAGCTCCATCTGTTACCTGAATCCATGGCCATCTGTCATTCTCTGCAGCAGTCCAGGCATTCACAAGACCCTTCTTATTAAGCCGTGCATAGTATGGGTACCATTTCTGGAGGCCAAAAGAGCTCGATGGGTGGATGATGCAGTGATTTGTTGGTTTGACACAATCCCTCCTTCTATCCCTAGTGGGCCAGAGCATCCTGCAAATGCAAAAGGAAAAAAGAAATGAATGCAACTCAAATGATCAAGTCTTCTGAGCCCCAAGTGGTTGTAATTGCAATAGCATAGAAATAGATCCAAAAAGTCATGCCAAACACAGCTTAGAAGGAACTTAAAATACTCAACTAGCATCTTGGTTTTGTAGAAATTAAAAAAAAAAGTAAAAATACTTCTGGTAATTAACTGTTCTCCTTGTAAAATTAATGTAATGGATTAAGCTTTTAGTTTACTCTGTCTGAAGAGTTGAGGGTTTGAGTTTTGTGGACAGAATTAAAAAAACAATCCTCAGATTCAAATATTGAAATGATTGCTAAAAGCAAATTTAAAATTCTGCAATTACTGCCAAGTTCCATATTGCTGCTCTTGCCCCAGAGGTTAGCATTTAGCCAACATACCACAAATTGTTATTGCTGTTTTTTTTTAGAAATAGGAAACTAGACACATCATTGTTCAGTTACACCAAAAATATTTAACGGTCTTATACATTTAATCAGCAACCATTAAGTGTGTACTTGACTGTAATGTCCCATAATTCATCATTAATTTATTCACCAGAAAACTTGTAGACATAATATTTTAGAAAATCAAGATAACTCTGCTAGCATGTTTTCTGAAGCCACTCCATTTGAGTACAGGAAGAAAAACAGTCAGTTATTGTGAACAATCCAAACTGAGAAAACATTGAAAATTCATTGTATACAAATTTATTGGCAGTCTATCTACTATTCAACACCCCCAACCAGTTCCAAGTAAATCAGATTTTTCTTTACTCAATTCCAATGCAGAATCTAAAGAGAAGGTAAATTCAGGAATTGTTCTGGCAACCAGTATTTGTCTGTTGTCCAAAAGATCTTCTGCTTTGTGGGTCAACTGCACTTTGTCAATTTTTGGTACCACAGGACAGATGTTTACCCACATTTCAGATTTTCTCAGGAACCTTGCAGTGTTTCACCTTAAGCAGTACCCAAGAATGAACTCTGAAATGCCCACATGGGCAGAAAGTCACAAGTAATTTAATTCCTCATTAATTTAAAGGCACAGAGAAGAAAAAGTGACTGTGGCAATTTGCTCCTCTTGCCAGGGAGACAGTGCAGGGAGCCACTGGTAGCACAGTGCCCTGGTACTGTGTGTCACTGGTGATGGAGAAAAATATAAACTAAACTGAGGTTTTAAGCTGATTGTGGAGGATGCCATGAAAAAGCACTTACTGGTGGTTTGAAAAAAGGTAAACTAAACCTCCCATAAGAGTGGGGTTCAGGGTGTGATCCTTCAGTGCAAAGCCTGGATAAAACTTCCAGGATATCCTTAAATGAAATCCTGGCCCCACTGAAATTAACAACTGACTTGCACCACACTATGATTTCACACATATTTTTAACACTCCATGAAGCTGGGCTAGAATCTATTCTTCTTTATCAACCAACAATAAAGGCTTTGCATCCAGCACTTGACTAATAATGGTGCTCAGAACACGATAACACGCAGCCCTATCCCATTGCTGTGCCAGGCGTGCAGTAGTGCCACAAGAAAACAAATCCTTTGTCACTAGCACAGGCAGGCTCACTATAGAATGTATTCTATGTTGGAAAAGTGTCATTCTTCATTGTATTTTCATCACACTGTTACTTAAGAATTGAAAGACCTATTCCAAGTCTTAGCTCTGCCTCTGAAATATTTCCATTGAAGCAGAATAAAATTCTTTGGTATATGAACTGCTATATCTGCTCGCAAGTCAGAGGCAAACAACTTTAGTTTTTTAAGGAAAGTGCATATCTTCAAAAGTTTCTTATATTTACTTATTAAAATACCTTTGCTATTTCACAATGGAAAAGAAATGCACACGGATATGTCTGTGTGTATGTGCAGCTCACAACGCACATAGGATACATGTATGAAATTAACCACCCTTAACAGCTGCAGTCATAGATTGATAATTATTAAAAAATAGAGATGTGAGAAAGCAGGAGAGGTCTCCAAGGGGACATTAAAAGGAGACATGTTGAAGGTGTTAGGTGTGTTAGGTGTTAGATGTGTTAGTTAGTACATCTCTTGTTTGAGATGCATTAAAAATTTTTTGAAACATGTGAAATCCTTACAAGAGAAAGTTGAATTTTCCTTTCCAAATTGAAGGCAGTTTAATTACCAAGTACAGCACTTAACTCTTACTGTGACCATATATGCTCAGAAGTGTTTATCTTCCTTATCATTAAGAGGATTATTCCTGAAATCCAAAGCAAATCTCTACCTGCAGGGAATAGGCACTTTATTGTACAAGCTCCTTATTATCATTGCAGCTCCAGTCATGGTTTGTCATGTTTGTCACTTTTTCAATGTGAGTTAAACACAAAATTTACCACTCTTAAAAGTTACAACCACCACGTTAGAGATATTTTGGTGTTCAGTTCAGACATTACAACATGTGATGTGTAGGAAGTACGAGACTGGATAATAATTTCTAAACAATATTATAATTATAAGAACATTTCTTAAATCAGAACTTTTTGGTATTTTTAAATTTATTCAACAGCCAGGACTTCAGCAGAAGTCTCATTAGGATACTGTGAGTAAGCTCTACCACTGTTATACCTTCCCTTCACTCACCCTTTAGGTCTTTATTTTAATCAGACAGTATTCAACAAGAAAACCTTTCAATTTACTTTATTTTATCAGTTAAAATGAAATATTGAACACATTTTTGGATAGTCAAATACCACAGCAAATGGACTTCTCTTAGCCATATGCTCATTAATTTCTTCCAAATACTCCACTAGATTAGCAAGTCATTCTTTCTTCTTATGAAAACTCTAATGGGGCTTCTACTCTTTAAATTCGCAAGAAATTCACCTTTCCTGAAAACTCTCAGCTGAATGACTTATCTCTGGTTCCATCAAACGTTTTATGTATAAAGGACTGGTTACAGACTAGTTTCGGCATAAGATATTAAGTTTCAGACACAAACAATATTTTTCTTCAAGTTAAGGTATAAGTTATTTCTTTAAGTGTTTAAGAGCTGTGATATGCCATTGACCACTAACAATGAAGAAAACAAGCAATGACAGCTTTTTCAGATTGTTTCTTTTTTAAGGAAAACTGAGATGCACATTTTAAGCAAGTACAGCTGGATTATATTTTATTGTTATATCCCTACTTCTATTAAATCCATAGTTCATTTAACAAAAATCATGACAGCTTGAGAAATAATGGTATCACTGCAGTGTGCAATTTAGACTGGTCAACATTAGTTACTAAATAAAAAAGCCTATTTTTATTAGTTAATGCTGACACATTGGGGTATGACAACACACTTGATGCAAGAAAGATTAAAAAAATAAATTAAAAAGCAATAAAAAGCTACCTGACAGGTTCATTATACAGATTCACAAGGAAGATTTTGTCATCTGGAACTTTTGTTTTAGTGTCATTAAAAAGCAAGACACTAACTCATGTAATACTGGTTTTAATCCTACAGTGACAATTACTGTTTTGCACTAAATAAAATCCCTTTAAGGTTTCTCCTTTCTCATCAAACACAATTTACTTTATATCCTATATCCATAAAACGTCACTGTCCATGGAGGTAACAGAATGCAAAGATACCAACAACTAAGGGAATGTGAGTGGATCCAGGGAATGATAGGAAAAGCTAATAACATGGGAAAAGTTAATAACATAGGAAAATGAATCTTTCCAGTTCTCCTAAGATTCCCCACCGACTCACATGAAGACAGCAATTGTTATAAATCTGCCTTGAAGGATTCTTATACAATTTCAAACTTAATTAGGTCTAGAAATATTATGTACCATTTGGCACTACAAACCAATTCATTTTTAGTCCAGATTTCACTTGTAGGCTGAGAGTATGGGAATCAAACAGATCCCAAGACAGAGGATGAGTTCTATGCTTCCACTCTGATCTCTGACAACAGTAAATCCCTCCAGTTGAACAATAATATTGGTGTAAAAGGAAGCAGAAGATGACAGTCAGCTTACTGTGTTTTACATTGATATCTCCTCAGGAGAAAATTGAAATAAGGAAATAAGTAATTGAATCTCTCTCTTTATTGTGAAAAGACAAAGCCTTTATAATAAAGAGTTACTACAGTAAGAGATAATAAGCAGAAAGTGTTGGGTAAACATGAGTATGTTCAATTTGAACTTTTATATTTATGTCAGTCCACAAACTAAGCAAAACCTCCAAATGGTTTAAAAATTGCTTGAAAATGTGAGGATTATGCCTCTGCAAACAGAATGAAAAGACTTCTCATTACTGATGGTGAAACATGCCTGATTTCGCAGCAAGAATATATTGCTTTTCATTCCCTCAGTTGGTCTGCCTCTAGCCAACATCATCAAAACAAACAGATGCAAAATTGAAGGCAGGTGGAAAACAAATCTTCTTTAGATATCTGCAATCATGCCTTCCTCCCAGCACCTAGTTTTTTCTGGAATGAGACTACTCTGGCTGTGCTTGGTATGGCCTGATGACGGTGTTGAACGTAGCTCCTGACAATGGGATTACAGATGACCTCTGGTACAACAGCAATTCATGCTGCCCCCACCATGCCATCCCAGCCTCCTTTTTGTTCTTCTTGTTCCTCCTGCAAGGATGCACACATCCTCAGCCAGTTTGTTCTGTCAAGGATAGCTGTTCTCACTTAACAGTGAGTTTGACTCTTAGGAGCTGGGTAGGTGGATATAGATATGGAATTAACAGTCTGTTATCAAAGTGCCCACCGATATGTAACAGGATGTTCTTGAAGGGCTTGTTTTTTCTCAACTATGACATGATAATGCTAAAATCTTTTTTATAAATCCTAAGTAAAGTGCTTTTGCAGGGAGATGGTTGGATACACACTTTTAGTAACATGACAGTTCCTGGTTGCCAACTTTACCACCGAACAGTGGGATTACTCATGACCACAGGCATTGCATTAATTAATGCTGATATACATAAACTAAACATACAATCTAGTATTCAAGTTATTTCTTCTGTATGTTTCACACAGAGACTTCAGCTTTCTGTCCATAAGCATTTTCTCACACTGGGATTCACCTCCCTCTGATGGACATTCAGAGGGATTTTCTACCTTGAGTAAGTGTGCAAAAAAATTATGTTTCCAACATAGAAGAAAAACATATGGAGATGATAGCTCAGACAGTGAAGCAGATTATGTCTTTTTTAAACAATGTTGTGATTGAAATAAGAGGGTAGTTATTCAGGACTGATTTACTTAGTTCTAGTTTGGTAATTTCTCCATTCTGCTCTTTGAACAGGATGGGTAGGATTGCAAATTCCCCACCAAAACACACAGTTGGGGAACTGCAACCTACAGCACAGTTGAAAAAGGGACCTATACAACAGGAGTAAAATTAAAGGAAGATACAGCTTCTGAAGAAACTGAAGACTACTTAAATTGAAGACTACTTGAAGCTGGGAAAACACAATGGGAGAAACATTACTTGGTGCTTGTCCATGTTCTTACACTCATTCATCAAGCATTCACTTCTGATCAGACAGGACTCTTGGACTGTCACTAGACCAAGCATGGTTATTCCTATGCTCAAAAAGAAGGGTACATCTGAAACCTCATATCTGCAAAGCTGTAATCAGAAAAATCACAATTTTTTAAGTATTTCTCCATGAAGTGATTGTTTTGTGTTGAGCTCTGTCATGTTACTTAATGTTACTGACATCATCCTCAGGCATGTTCAAAACGCTTTTAATGGAGCTGGCCTGAGAAGACTTACAGAATGAACACACGCTGTTTGTGTGTCCCTATCTGAGAAAATCACAGTATCAAACCATCTGGAAAAGTCTCTATCCAAAGAAACATGAATTACATTACAGCCACACCATTCTGACAAATGTTTGCTGAATACCTTTTTTTGAAATGATCCAGTAGTGAACATTCAACAACCCCATTTGGTGTTTGAGTAAGTCCAACCTCAATCCTTCTTACTTCATTTGTTATTTCTTGTCCTGATTCTCTGAATGTGGACAATAATGTCCTCTTAAAATAGCTTAGAGTATGTGTCTCCTGTCCTACTCTCTGATTTACCTGGGGGATGCCAAAAATCACAACTTAGACCAAGCACATGATGTAGCACCAGCTGTGAACTATCACAATTCTCCTTGCTCTGTGGGTTACTGGCTAGCTGGAGGCACAACCCAGCATTCAACATTTTACTGATACACATTACCTTTATTTTATTATGTTGCTAAGCAGCAAATATGAATTTTTGCAAGAAAAAAAATATTTTGTAGTGAGGACTTCAATTTCCCAAACTCTGCTTCTGAACTCTCATAGAGAAATACTTCAATCTTTATGTGAAAAATTATTTTGATCTTTAAAGTTGACACTGTGAAAAATAACATTTATACCATGTTGGAGTATTGACATTAACCATCAACATAACTCACAGTCACTTAAATACTACTAAAATTATTCTGAATAAAAGAAATTATGGGGCAACACTGAAAAAAACAAACCTCCTCACAAGAATGAAACTGCATTCATATTATAGAAGGTAAATTCATAGTAGTTTTCAAGTCACCCTGTAAAGTAATTGCCATACTTACACACCTCAGGGATGACAGACACAGAAACCAGAGCTCCTAATTGCCACATAAGAGTAATTAATTATTTTTATTTTATCTTAGATTGCAATGACATGACAAGATATGTGATTCTGAATTCTGATTTTTTGGTGGATCTGGATTTGGGCAGAGCCCTATGAATGGAGGAGATTTGGGCAGCTGTGGATCTATTAATTACCACCTTTATTTCTAATGATTACAAATGGTTATGGCACAGTCTACAGCCAATCAACAGTTTAAGTACAACTTAGTAATTTAAAAACAAAACTAGGAACCAAACTGGATTTAAAAATAATCTTCTTTATTTTCTGCTGCTGAACCCTGTACTGGCCATGCACTTCTCTGCTCCCTAGGTATGGATAGAAGTATTTCTTCAAAGAATACAAGAAAACTCAACAGTTTTCCAGCTCTTTTAGGAAATTTGTTATTTAGACACAGTGTTCTGAGAAAGTTTAGCCTGACTTCAGGAGAGCTGCAGACAACTTCTTTCAAAGTTTCTTAGTTTTATATTTACATTCACATGTCTTTAGTGATGTGTACGTTTCTTTTTTGTTGTTGTTTATGGAGTATGCAACAAAAACAAAAGCTTACCTATGTGGAAAATGTAGTGTATCCTCTCCTACCCCTCAGTTCACTCCAAAGGACTTGTTTGTTTTTTATTTTTTTTGACACAAAGCCGCATTACTACAAAAATTCATGATTTTAACCTAAAGTAGCTAAACAACTACAGCCGTTTTGAAGGTAGCTCATGACACATGCATCCATATGCTTGATGACTGCTCCCTGTTAAACCTGCCTGTTAGAAAAAGCAGCTCTGGAAAAAAACCAAACCCAAACCCAAACCTTGTCTTGGAAGTGAGACTGAAACAGCAAGATGTAGTCACACTGAAAGACAATCTTTATTTTTGTAGGAGGTCTACAATGGGAATCAGTGGGATTACAGCACCAGTGTAATTAGTATTCCCGTCAGCCTGCCTGATGATGAGCATGTTCATTTGCTAGGAGAAGAGTATGTGCTTTTCAAGAGGCAGTTCTTATTTTGCTGCCTAGAGTTGTTCTTTCTGTCTTTGTGGTTTGGCACTGTTTGCTTTCTTCCCCCTTTTAAGAACACCAACTGTTTCTAGAAATGATAATATTATTTGTTGCAAGATGTGTTCATTGAAATTGCTTAAAAATTACCAGTGGCACTAATATGAATTCTACATTACAATGAATTCTACATTACATGTTCTTCAGAAAGAAGGAAAAAGATGGGAATATCCTACAATATGTTGCTGAAGTGATGTGCTAAATATGAGCTATATCCACAATACTGGACACAAACTGCATGCAAACGACTGTTATTTAAATCTGACTACACAGAAACAGCCGCTCTTATGGTCTCTAAGCTGTTTCCATCTTCTTCTACAACACATCTAACTATTTAATAACTGGAAATTCAGATATCTGCATTTAGATCTCGTTCCCAGAAGCCATTTGATGTAGATATAACCTTATTCATGTAAAGCAGCTTTAAGGATCAAGGCTTGAAGCCCTGTTAAAAAGACAGAATTGATCGAAAGGTCATGCACTTTTATTAGGGTGGAAAAAGAAAATCATAGCGAAGATTCATAAAGGTTTCTTTTTATATGTGCAATGGAATTCTTTCATTAGTATAGCAGTGTAGTAAAATGAGATGATATGTTTGTGACTCCACGGTGTATTTTAAGCATAAATCTGTAACTCTAGATTTTTTTAATATCCCTTAGTTCTGTGTATACTCTTATTTTTTTCTTATCAACATCTCTTTTCACCTTAAAAGAACATTATTCCAAGAGTTTAAACTGAGCAATAGTTAATTGAGCAAAGCAACCATAAGGAATACAATCCATGTAACCCAGCTTCAGCCACCTAAAAGTTCCTTATCTATGCCAAACTAACTGCTCAGGCTCTGCTTGATATCTGTGGGAGGTAATACACAAACCTAAACCAAAATTTAATTATTTCATCCTTTCTTTAGAAAGCATCTAACACAGATATAATCAGCTTTTCTGTATCTACTAAACAAGAATAAACTGGAACACTAACTTCAACTTAGAGCCTGGTTTGAGAGGCTAAAATTAATTGAAATGAATCCAATGAGTTTGAAAACACTGCAAAGGCATTGCTTTAAAAAGACATGATCATTTATTTTTCTGAAAAGCCAGATTACTAGACAATCAGCATACTTGGGCTTTCCAGAAAGATTTTAAAATGGGAAATTCGATGTGAACACAAGAAACAGGGTTGCTTTTATTTGTAGGAGCTTTTTTGGTTGGTTATTTGGTGGTTTTACTGTTGTTGTTGTTATTCTGTTTTGTTTTGGGTTTGTTAGGGTTTTTTCTGGTTTGTTTTTTTTTTCCTTGGGTTCCATGAGTAAGCAGAACATGTTATACAGATGTGCTTGCAGTCCCAATTTTTTAGCATAAATTTAAATATGAATATGTGAGTATATTAATATAGTTCGGTCCCAACTTGTCCAAGTTGTTAGAATGATACCTGACAAATAAAAAATTTCTACTTGTTTTCCTATAACGCATCAATTTTTTGCTGATAGCTGCATGGATACTTGGTATATTTTAAGAAGTAGAAGTTGTTCTAATTGTAGGAATTACATCTTCACTGCAGAAGCTAGAGGTCCAAGGAGACTTTTCATGTTGCCAGAAGATACTGCCTTTGCATATGTGTGCAGATCATATGTGCGAACTTACACCACGACAGACTGAAGAAGAGTTTGAAATCTGAAGGCAGTTGTAAGTACTGGCTTGGCTTTGTACATTCAGTCATTTTACTTCAGTCATTCTTGCACACATATTTGTGGAGGTATTGTGAAGGACAGTCATGTATCTCAGATCATATCCAATTAACTATGTCATGGCTCGGCTTCATTAGTCCAACAGCACTGATTACAGCACACCAGTCCAGCTGGAGGTGACACAGACATGAGAGGTATATTCCTACATACTCATTTTTTGTAATGTATTGGTCTCTTTTTTTTTTGGCCAAACACGTTCTCAGTGCTATCTCATCTGCTCTTGAGTTGATGACAGTTTTTTTTTTCCTCTACTACCAGCTATTGCTTCTTATGTCATCTGTTAAAACATCACTTTAAATACAAGCAAAGCCTAAACCCTCTTGTACAGAAGCAGATTTTCACTGGAAATAATTCAAGTTGTGCAAGAGCTGTGTATGGAAAACTAAGTTTTTAAAGTTTCAAACTCTGTAGACACATAAAATGAACTTAAAATCACCACTGCTCAAAAGTGATGGTGTAATACCGCATTCACATGAGCTACAAATCTGATTTAACTAAACAGATCATTACCCATAATTAAAAATCTCTAGTTTAAATGTGGTGATGCTTTGGTGCTTTGGCTTGGTATTCATTGGGCTTGGTATTCATTTTATGGAGAATCCTGGTGGCCATAATGTAGCATGCTTTAGCTACTGGTTATTTCAGTCATTCTGCAGCTGATCACATTGTTTGCTACTCTATGTAGGTCCTTTTTTTTTTTTTTCCACAATCCAATATTTGATCTGAGAAGTATTAAGCAACTTGGTGGTAGCAAATCATGTTAATTGTTGTCCTGAAGACTAATCCTACAGGCAAGACCAAATCAGTGCTTTCATTCCTACTGGAGGAATTAATCAGCATTTCTGCTGAGACAAGGCAACTGAGACAAGGAAACAGACAATGCATTCCTCTTTCTAGTCCATCACAATGCAAAATGAAACCAGAAAATGGAATCTGCAAACCCCTTTTTAATTTTTGTTTTAACTTCAGTAGACTTGGAGAACACATAGTGTCAGGGACTATTTCAGACAGTTTTTGTCTATTACTAGATAAAAAATGAAAGTCACAAGGTTTGTAACTTCAAGGTGTCTTCTAACTACAGAATGAAACAACACATTTTCACCCAGATCTCTTAAGTTTATAAAGCCATTCAGCTCTGAAATCTGATTAACAGGAGGCATTTATCTCCACAAGTTTGCTTCACAGATTTAAAACAAAACAAAATGATCTTCTTGACCTATTAACATTCTGATTTCTGAAGTATGACTTCAAACCAGCTAGTAGCCAGTGTGGTATTGCAGCACTGAGGTGAAGGATACGATTAATCTTGTTTCATGCGTTCACATAAAATAATGTATGTCAAAGGCAACATCTTCACCAATTTGCAGCAGTAGCAGTTAATGAACACACAGACACTTTCAGACAAGTAAACTTTTCAAATGATGTTGTGTTAAGCTTCAGGTCTGCAGGAGGTGACAGGTTTGCCGACAAAGGAAAATCATGTTTGTGGGTCAGGTCTAATGAACAGATTTTGCTGGGTCAGTAATGGATACTAATGTACTCATCAGTTCAAAAGGGTAAAAGTTTTGTGCAATATTTTTCTCTAAAGAAAATTTCTAACTACACTGCATTAAGAACACTTAGAATTAATACAAGACATTTAGCATTAATACAAGAAAACAATCACCAATACGAAGGAAAATCAAATCAAGAGTAACTCAGTCAGCTCTTCTTGACAAAATAGTCTATCATAGTTGTGAATTTTTAAAGTTTAAACTCTAATTCCTTTAAAAAGTCACTTGTACCTTTCAGAGTCCCTGTTTATAATCATTATGACCAAAACACTGCATAGCCTTTCTCTCTCCCTGTTGCATTGCCACTGAATTTTCTGGACCTGCTCATCTCCTTGCAAGTCCTCGATCCTCTAATGGGATGCAACAAATGATCATGGTGGTGGCTGGGGACTAAAACAGCCATGACCTCCCCAGCACCAGTTCTCCCCTCCTACGCATCTCACATGTTACCGCACCAGCAACGGGAGCTCTGCCGGACCTTCCATCTGTCCAAAGCAGCAGAAGCTGCAAATCATCCCTCAGTGGGAAGCTGATCACTGAACATATTACATTTACTTCTGAAAACTGCAGGTGGGAGAGCTGTGCTGAGCCTGGAGATTTTATTCATTTAGGGCTAATGTAACTGTGTTTTGTTCCGTGTTTTTTTTTTCTTTCTTTAGTTCACACGGATTTTCATCTCTCTCAGCTTGGCTTGGATTCCAAGACTAAATGAAACTCCAAAGAGTGAGTCAACTTTCAAACTTTCAACTTTTGCAAGGCTTATGCCATATTCACTCAGAATTCTACTCTGCGCCTGGTTTGCTGCAAAGACAATTCCATTATGAGGAGTTTGTACAGCCCTAAAGATGATTTTATTCTCATTGCTCATTCCTGTGTCCACCAAGGGAAGCAGCAGACTAGACCAGGCTGACTCATCTGGCCAACCACCCTCCCTGATTTTATTTTGAAATAAGTAACCTATGTCATATAAACAATGTCTTGAAATAAAGTATTTTCCAATTTTACCAGTACCCAAACAGAAAAAATAGTCCTGCGGCTTGGCTATTGGGAACTTTGTTAAACCTACTGCAGCTGTAAATTATATATTTAATATATCCTTACATATTTATATGTAATATATACCCTTTAATGTATTATAGTTATCAGTGCTTTTTCATTCCATACTTTAAGTGATTTTTAGTCATAAAAAGCTACGATTTGTTTTGAGCTTGCTTCTACAGGCTGGTCTTTATTTCTTTTATAATACCAATCCCTTACCTGCAAATTATTTTCATTTCTGTGAGGACATAAAAAAAAGAATATGAATTATTGACCATGACAGGAACTTAAGAGCTTTAGAGGCTACTTTGAGAATAATTGTGTGCTGTAATTTTTCTTTCAGGGCTTAGAAATGCTGAAATATTCATTGTCACAGGCTTTGCCACACATAAAAATTCTCCCAACAAAAGAACAGTGGATAATATTTATAAGATAAGTGCTCTGGTTTTTGTGAGTGTCTGTGATTCTATGTTACTGGAAAGGTAGGGTCATGTTGCTTCCTCAGTAACAGGAACAGACAAGTGGAAGACAGGTGGAAGGAATCCCTGGCTCCTCTTTACTGAGGGTAACTGAGGGATACTGTGAGGCAAGGATGACACACTGAGAAAAGTAGATTTGTAGAAAGAAAGTTGTTACAACAATGTGGTTCAATCTAAAGTCAACAATACAGGGTTGAGTTAATATTTTGGTTATTGACGCAACCCAAAATCTACTATTACACTTGATGATTCGTGCAGTTAGGAGACATTTAAATGTGTAAAATATTCGTGTTGGGCCTTAAAGGCTTGCCTGAGTATTTTACGAGATTCTCTCAGGCATATTCAGTAAAGATTGAGTCCTCCACTGCCTAATCAAAAGAAGACATTGAGAAATTAGTTTTCAAAGGGAGACACTACTGTGCAGTACAACTGCAGCAAGATGAAAATGCACCCAAAGGCTCAGGGTTGAGGACTTTGTTTTAACATCAAACACTGAGAGATTAGTCTCATTTTCCCATTCTTGCTGAAAGGAAGAACTACAATTCTGATCTGCTGAGCCCAACCTTGTGCCTTGGATGGAATGCCTGGACAAGGATGGTCTGCAACAGGAGAGCTGAAGAGTGCTTTGTTTGAAGACTCAATATTAGAAATGTTAAAACTTTAATTAATATTGCCCACTAGGTCATTGAAATGCCTGGGAGAACATTTCAATGTTAACTATGTGTTATGTCATTTCTATAGTATTTTTTGCCTCTTGGCACTTCCACACCAACACACTACACAAAAATGCCTGACGGACAATATTCACAAAATGGTGCAGACTCAGCAAAACCCATCATTTTCAGTAAGGGATTCAAGATGGGTTTTGTCTAATGCAAATACAGAAACTGTGTTCCATCTATGACTACCTAAAATAATTAAAATATACTAAATATTTTAAAATATATTAAATATAATTAAAATAGTTAAAAATTTATATACATTAAATATATAAATACGCATAAAATAAAATATATATTCTATTATAGATAAGATATAACATATATAATATATAATATGCAATATAGATTAAAATATATAAATATAAAAATAAAAATATAAATGTATATAATTAAAAATTTGTATAAATATGTACGTCATTCTTACTACTGACATTTAGCATGTCTTTCAGCATTAATTTAACTTCTTAAATAATTTTTGGTTTTATTCTTATAACATGTTCAAAAAAGGACAAATTACCAAGATTGAGTTGAATTACATGGCCTAAAGTCAGATTTGACATGTAAAAGTTTTTCCTCCTGCACTTTCAAGGTGTATTTCTGATATATTTCTGTTCTGAGATATTTCTGTAATCCAGGGAGCTCACACATGAAGTATTACTATTAGCTTTGTATTAAATGGACACAATTCTTTTAGGCACAAATTTTTTTCCATTCTTCCTTTTGTCGGACATTAACCAAAAAAAAATATTTTCTCCGCAGTTAATAATACATGCATACCTATAAAATCTCCTTAATTTTTCTATGGAAGTCCTAAATTTGTCATCTAAATAAGGATAAACAGGAATATACATATTTACTGCATTTTTATATGTTGTACACTTGGTGAGTAAGCTGAACAATTCTGGCTTTTAAATATTATGATTTTTGAAGCGAAATAAAAGAAGGAAAAATATGAAAACTAAAATAAACTCTTCTCTTTGCCTTAAATATGAATTAAGAACACTTTCTACTCTCTTGATTAGACCACAGCCTAATTAACATTCTTTAACTGCTGTTAAGTCTTGATTTCATGCCCAGCCTCTGTCCCCTGCCATTCTTTTGTACCAGCCCAGTATCAGTGTGCCATTAATTACCTTTTTTTTTTCTTAATTATTTTTTCCCTGGGCCAGTTTTTTCATTCTGTGTCCAGTTTTGGTTTACAGCCATTTCCAACTTTATATATAACACCAGTATTTCAGCTCATAAAACTGGCAGATGTTCCAAACAATCAAGAATATGCTTAAAGCCAAACTTCATATTGCATTATTCACACAATTAGTCAAACTGATATTTTAAGCTATAGGAAAAGTTAGGTCATCCTAAATCTCATTCAAAGAGGTTGTAACAGTGATCAGTCATTTAGGGAACTCGAGTCTGTGCTGATTCCCAGCAGGTAAAGTGTTTCACAGTGTGAAAATAAGGTGGAGGTACACTGCTTAGCAGGATTTCTGATATGCTAGACAAATAAATGGTGCATATGTCTGAACGCAGTATCCATCTACATATGGACATGTTGAATACATAGAAAAGGAGGTGGAGGGGCATAGTATATGTAAAAAAAATATTTACAGTTAGTATCTGATCTAGATCTTTAAACGAAAAAGCATGAGAACGTTTTGCCATATTTTTAATGGCAGCAAGTCTTGGCATTTAGCAAATCACAAGCTTCAAAATGCACAGTAATGATACTATAGGGTTGCCCATTGTATAGTACCATCTGTTAGAATAAAAGAAATAATTTAAAAAAAAAAGAAAAAAAAAAAGAAAAAAAGTGATCAAAAATTACCTGTGGAACTGCTCACATATTACTGCAATTCACTACCCATGTTGCTCATAGGAGATTTTAACAATACAGATCTGCACCGAATGAGGCAAACAGCTTGACATTGATGAAAGTGGCCCCCTGTTTGCTTGCAAGAAAATTCTGTGATCCACAAATAAAAACTCCAGCCCAGGAGAATCTGCCTTGGAAGCAATACTTATTTATGGATAATCCAGAACTAAGGAATGGAGATAATCATAACTGATGGCTTAAATTCACCACAGAGGCAAGAAATTGGCTCAGGGAGTGGAAGAACAGAAGGAGATACAGCTGCATCAAGGAAATGCTTAGGCCTTGCGAAATGTGGGAAGTAATATTGAATTAATACAGTTTAGATTTTTCATTCAGAGGATGGGGAAGGTGCTCTCTTCCCATTCCATGTTTACTAAATATTTGCAGGCAAATTCTGTGGAGACCAGATATCCTGTGAAGTATCTCAAAAGGGTGATAAACTTATTTCAGAACGGCTGAGTATGTTTTGAGGCTGCCGGTGGTCTCACATTCCACTTTGATTTTGTCTCATCCCCTGCTTTCCAGCAAATGAGAAGCAGCTGGTTTAAATATCATTTATGCCTGAATTGCTAAAGATAGTTGTATCAAGGATGGAAGGAAGGAAGGAAGAAGGAAAGGAAGAAAGAGGAAGGAAAGAAAGAAGGAAAAAAGAAGAAAGAAAGAACAAAAAAAAAAAAAGAAAGAAAGAAGGAAAAGAAGAAGGAAAGGACCTGAGAAAGGAGAAGAAAGAAAGGAAGAAGGAAAGGAAGAAGAGAAAGGAGGGAAGGAAGAAGGAAGGAGAAAAAAAGGAAGAAGGAAAGGAAGAACAAAAGTAAGAGAGAAGAAGAAAGGAGGAAAAAAAGAAAGAAAGAAAGAAAGAAGGAAAGCTACCAAGCAGCCTTCCCTCTTATTTCAGTTCCTGGGACTAGTTAGAAGGATTTTGGGGGGTATCCCACAAGGGCTCTCAGGACCTGAGTGTAACAAAACAGTTGTCTCACACCTGAAAGTGCCACATGTGAGATAAAATGGAAGGGAACTATTTAGAAGATTAGCTAAGAGGAATTAAATAGTGGAAGTAAGGGTAGAATTAAAAAAAAAAGAGGGAAAACTTAGCAGGACCACTAGGAAAAACAGCCTGGCATGAACTACGGAAGCTATTGAGTAACATGACAAATCATTATTACAAAGCACTGGATTTGGGGCTATTACTAAACTAGATAAACTATTAAAAATGCAGTTTGAATGATGCATTTTTTCTTTTTATTCTAGATGTAGAATATTTTACATATTCTATGATGTGGCTTAGCAATCTTTGAGCTTTGTGAGGTAATTCTGAAACAGCAATCAGTAATTTACATAATTAGTATAACAGTATTTAATTATATGATTACTGTAAATATGTGTAAAACTCTAATGGTGTAATTATAATGTGTAATAACTACTTGTAATTACATAATTAAGTATGATGACATATCCAAATTTCTAATGGGAAAAATAGGATATTTTCAAGCCCTGACATAGAAAATGGTATAGTGCACAATTATAGTGTGGCATAAACCCACAAGTCTCCCTTTTTAATGCTAGCTGTGCTAAAACTACCCCAAAGTAGATGAATTAACCAAAGTTTGGAAGCCGTGCCATAGTGTTAGTGTAAATGTGTTGACTTTCCTGAACATGGGCAGCTCAGTGATTACAATCCGTACAAACAGGTGTTTGCATGTGGTAGACAGTGGAGTGCTGAGTCACAGTTGCCAGCATTTCTCTACAGAATTATCTCCCGAAAGACCATTTCATTATGTATATTGTATGTACACATATATTTGTGCCAGTATAATTCTTCCAAAATATGACTCAGAAAGATAGATTGTAGGTAGTTTTGTTTTGAATTACAAAATTAGTATTTTGAGTTGGTATTTTGAATTACAGAAAATTTTCTCTCAAAAATAGAAATATGTAGACATACATTTTGTAATTCAATAGCAGAATTCTTTCACAGTTTCAATAAACTTGAAATTTCTACTTTTTGTACATGTACACCTTCTGTTATATTCTCTCAAAAAATCAGTATAATATATGAGATATGAAACTTCACGCATGAAATAACTTTTACATATACATCTGTAAAAAAATTAGAAATATAAATAATAGTTGATGGTTCAGAAAATGAAATGATCACTTCAAGTAAACAGCTCTGACTTCCTCGTTTCTAGCATAACAGGAGATTGGATTATGTGATCTATTATCTGAGCAATGTTCACCATGCAGCCAAAATATAGAACGGATAACTCTGAAGAGATGGATGAGATTCCTGGTAGAATTCCAAAATGGCAATTCAGTTTCACCTAGTAAGGAAATGCATGAATTGCTTCAACAGCAAATTTTGAAGAAAACTTTAATAGATGTTCATTTTTTTACAAACTCTTTGAGGTAGCCATAGAGACCCTGAACTACTCAAAGCAAATCCTAGTCTTCTGTTTCTCTCTAGGACTATGTACACATTATGTTCAGGGCCTTAAATCTTTTTTTTTTTTTTTTTTTTTTTGTGGTATGCAATCTGAGAATTCATTGAAGCTACTTAAAAAAGCTCACATCTTATCATTTGTGGTTATTTCTTCATCCTGTTTTTGTCTCCCTTTTCTCCCATACATCCACAAAGTGAACACAGGAAAAGGAGTCATATTTTCAGTTTTGTTGTGGTTTAATTTGTTTAGTATTCAACTTCTAACCATTTTTTTCTTCTTACAGTATTTCAAACTCAAGAGCCTCTAATATCTGTTATTAACTTTTAAGGTATATAACATTTAATTCCACGGCAGTTTATTCTACGTCTGTTATTTCTGGTCTTCGAGATTACTTGGTCTATCACACATGAAGAACTCTGTAGTAACAACTTTAGGAATCAGACCTTTATGGTGCATTGAGAGTCAATGTTACCGTAAAATCATATGAGATCTGTCCCAGGACAGATCCTGGAGGAACTCCATAGATGATTTCTCCATAACTGAATGGTCCAAATTTCAGAGGCTACAGACATGTCAGAAAAAATAATTTATATTTTGGCCCTGTTCTTACATTGTTGATATCTGCTAATAATTACTGTTGAAGCCAGGATATTTGGTGAACACCTTGTGGAATTTTTCTACTTTACACTATTTAATCCTTCTTCTTGACTTTAGATAATGATTTTTCATTTTGCAAATGTTTCCACATATCAGATGCTTTACTTGAATTCAGATTAGGTCTCTGAATTTCCCTCCATTTTGAAAAAAACAAGATTGGCTATTTTGAGTATTCTGGATTTGTAATTTAGAGAAATATTTCCATATTTCCATAGTATATTAAAGTTTTTTTCTGCAAAAATAAAATATATTTTATTTATTACCATAGAATTTACAAACATACGTACTTACTCTGTTGACAGTTTCTTCCCATAAATTCACCTGGGCACTCACAGGAATAGTTGGCAACAAGATCTGTACAGATTCCGCCATTCTTGCAGGGTTCAGATTCACATTCATTCACATCTGCACGAGGTACATGGGATATGTCAGCATTAACAGAGAAAAGGTAAAAACGGTAAGCACATGTTTTAAAGAACTAAAAAGGAAGCGTTATTATGTCCCATTATACAATATAATTTAGTGTTTTGCTCAGGGATTTCCACTATAACTTCCAAGAGGATATCGGGGCAAAGTCACAGTTTGGCCTTAAAAAGACAAACTGAAGTAGTTCTAATGGATTAATCAGTAGTGATCCCTGCAACTTCAAGAAGTGTAGCTACTTCTTTATCAACAGATGCCAATTAAGAATGTCTCTCAGTTCATCTTAATTCATTAAACATGTAATTGACAAAGTTGTTTAACCGTCTAAAAAATTTCCTCTCTGTGCATGAGTTGGTGGGCAAATTGAAACTAATTTCCATCTAGAAGCTTGCAAATTTTGTTAAGTTCAAAGACAGAAAAGGTGGGTAATTTCACTTGAGTTTCTGTCTTCAGGTACACTTTGTGAAACACAGCGAGAATAACACTGTCCTGGTGTTTTTCAATGTAGTAAACTTGAAGTGCAATATAAGATTCTTTCAAATGTGATATGGTATTTTTCAGTCACCATAAATAAGCAGAATGAAGGATAATGCCGTATCATAAATAAAATCCTCAGTCTCTGCATTTATTCTGCATGGAGTAGAAACAGTTTGTAAGGATTTTATACATCATTGCCTCAAAGGGCTGCACTGTTGCTAGTAATATTTGCAACATGGTAGATGATATGGTAAATACAGTAGATAATATAGTAGATAATATCTACTGTAAATCATTGGTGAGTGAAACGCCCTATGAATTGAAGTCATAATCCTTGTTGTTGTGTTGTTGTGTTGCTTCTGTCCTTAAAATGTAAATCAAGTTTGTGCTACACACACAAAAAATAAAGAAGGTGTTAAAAAAAAGTCTAAATCTTATGCAGTACAGCTTGTGCAGAAGAAGCAGAATTCAGTTGCGTCAACAAAGTTGCTTCATTTTTGGTAGTTTGAGCATGTAACGTTTGTACTTTCAATTTGATTTTTTTTTTCATTTACTAATCGTGTATGTTCAAAACCTCAATGTTTTAATACACTTGACAGGATAAGCTTCCCATTTCTGTGAACAGAAATGCAGGAACAGACCTTCAGCTAAATATGAAGGCTAGTTCCAATTGTTTGAACAGGAAAAAATTCAGATTTTTATACCAAAATTGATGATGGCAACTTATCTCTGAGCTTCTTTTTAGTCTCTGAATGTTTTACTATTTCTTGCTTATAAAGATATCATATTAGGGCTTAATAAAAAATTAGAGTTAGCTGAATTTCTGTAAATTAAAAAGGAAGAAGAGGAGTAATAGCTTAGAGTACAAGAAATAAAATCTGCCAAGGGAAATGACTGAAGAAGAGATCTGCTAAGTTCTAAATTAAATTCTTCATATGTATTTATAAAATTTAACAAGATTCTTCAGCTTCCTATTTGCCTTTTTAAGCAAAGTCCATTAGCCTTACATTTTTATTAGCTTATTAATAATTTTAATACAGGCTAATATATTTGTGGGGAAAAAAAATATCAAGGTCACGGGGAACTAAAAAACATTACATGAACATATGAACTATCTCTTCCCTGGTGAGATACAGGTGGTATTTATCCTCTTAAAAGCTTTTCTGTGTAAAGATAATATCTTCTTGACTTGTTCCCCCCCCCCCCCCAATTGCATTTTGAAATATGTAGGAGAAAATACACAGGTTTCCAAAATATTTCATACTGTCTTGTGGTGGTGGAGAAATAAAATGAACTTGAAGTACCAGTACTCTCAAAGTAATCCTCATATTTCATCCCCATGGAGCAACTAGCAATGATCAGTGGAGAAATATGGAAGTTTTCCATTACTATCTTTGTTATTTGGCTCCAACAATGATTTTTTTCCCAGTAACTTCAGAAACTTCAGCCCAATTAGTTCAAACAAATGTGTCACAGAGAACTGCAGGCTCTGCACCTCCAGTGATCCAACAGCGCCCCCTGCCAACTGTGATTAGAACTGCACTAAAGGACAGAGAAGTATTCAGACTTTTTTTCTTTTGTTTGAAGGGGACTTTTTTTTTGGGTACAGGACTATTGTCTAGTTTTTTTGTGTGTTCTGTCACTGTTCTTGCCAACATACATATATCTTTTAATATAGGGTTGTTATTTCTTCTGGTTTTTCCACACTTCCTCGATTAAAGCCCCTAATTTTGTATTTACAATTGCTGAGAGAGAGGAGTTTGGTTTATCTCATAACTCATCCTCTTTAACAAACATTCCAGTCTCTTCAAACTGAGACACAAGATTTGGTTTTAGTTCAGGGCAGATTCAGATCAGATTTTGAAGTGTTGTTCAAGTAACAATCTTACACATTGCAGTAACTAAAACACAGAAAGCTATGTATTGCCAGAGAAATCAGAGTTCCTCACAGAGGTAGCTAGAGAAATACAGAGTGAAATAGACTCATTAAGAGGTAAAGTCTTGAGGGTCCAGGTTAGATAAAAAGAACCCAAATCTCAAACAATTAGAAAAAAAAATGAAAAAAAAATTTAAAAAGGAGGTAAAGAAAACTCAAAAGAACTCCAAACTATAAAACCCCTACCCCCGTGCCCAAACCCCAAGATTTCTGTACCGAAGGTGGATCTGAGATTGATTTGATCCAGGAATAAGGAAACATTGATCATTTTCTGAAAATAGATTGTTCCTTGAATAACAGCTTGAAGAGCTAAGAGAAGTGATAGGAAGTAAAGGCTATGCTGAGGTTTCTTTTATGCTGAAGAGGGTTAAATTTACATTTCCTATCCTCTAAAATCAATCCATAACTACAAAGCCATTAAGGACACCTCTATCTGAGGCACAGCTGTGGTGCACCCTGAAACACAAATATATGCCAGAAACTCTGAAAGTAACAGAGAACTTGGCTATATCACAAAGTGATTTGGAGAATCATCAAGAGGTAGACTTCTGTCCTTTTGTCTTCCTTTGATGGATTCTATATGTATATATAGTTAATATATACTCTAAGTATTTAATAAAGCATAAATAAAACCTACCACTCTACTTGCAAATGTAATATAATTAAAAATATTTAACACTAATTTTGGACTTTACCTATTCAATACAGTCATATGTGTTTTCCTGAAAAATTATCCCACATGGAATAAGCATATAAATTATTTAACTGTTATAATAAAACTTTTAACTTTTACTTATGGTCATTTAGATTCTTCAGCAAGCTACTTGGTATAAAGCTGAGTTTTTATAATGAAGAGACCAATAAGCTCAATTTACCTGCGTGGGTTTTTTTGTCAACACATCCTGTGTTTTGGCTGCAAATACACAACAGTGCCTTGTTCCTGTCCCCTGCTTGCTTGTCCTTTACTCAGCCCAAATTCCTGATTCCTGCCATCTGGATGCTTGTTTCTGATCCAGGACTGCTTCTTGCAGTACAGACTTCCTGATGTTCCCTCCTGCTAACAAGCACGTTCTTTCCTTATTCTTTGATTTTGGTACTCTTTTTGGCTTCTGGATCACACATGGTCTGCTTCTCTCAGCTCTTACTCATGTTTTAAGTCAGTCCTCTATAGGATAGAATGGTTGGCCCATCATACATACAGCTTTTAACTTCAGGAGTTCTTACTGGAAGTCAGCATGGCCATTAAAAAAACACTGGTTAAACATAACTTTTATGCTTTACTAACATTGTAAATATTTTTTTCCCCCAAAATAAAGTCAATTTAGTATATAGAATACAAATACCTCTGTATCTTAACTGGCTTCTGTGGGGACCCACAACCATACACTGGATAAAGATCAAGTCATAATCTGAGAAACTTGACACTCCCTCCCATCCCCCAAATTTTAATATTCTTAAAGAAAACCAGAAAACTTCCCTATCTGGTTCTTCTTCAAAATAAATTTGTTCACAACTAACAATATGTTCAAATATCTCTGGAAACTGGTGTGGTATAAGGTGGAAAAACAGGTAGCATGCAACAATTATCTTTTAGTTGGAGTTTAGTCCAGACTACTCTCATAGATGCTTGATGGCTCTCAATTGATTTTAAAATAGCATTCTAGATGTTTTTTCTTTATTGTATATTGATCCTCAATGATTTAAGTTATTTACATGAAGAAGTCCTATCTCAGTAAGGTCACACAAAATGTTACTTGCAGAACTTTGTAATATCCTGTTATTATTTAAACTTGAGCTTTCAGACAGTCAAATTTTCCATTATTAATTTCCTATTAAATACCATGAAAGTCAGCTTACATACTATTTTTTTATTATTTGTACCAATTCTAATATTTTTTATGAAACATTAAATGATAAAGCTCCATTAAAAAATATAAACTATGTTGGTTCTATTCTGACTCAAGAGAAACAATAAAATTTAATATGACTACCTTAAGAGCAAGCTACTCAATGATACGAAAAAATTTGAAGGATTACAGCAATTCATGTATAGAAGGACATATCTTCTATAAGAGTAGGAGGATTCTGTTAAATTATTTACAAAACGAAAAAAACAATGAAAGCATTCTTTCTCATATTCCTACAGATTATTAAACCCCACCTAAATTGTAAAGGTGTCCTAAAGGAGGTTGAACTTGGTGGTTTTTTCTCAAAAGATAATAAGTAAATAAATGTATTTAAACAGAATAAAAAATCATCAGAAAAAAATTTGCACGACAATCTACAAATTTTTGACTAAAAGATATGGAAAATATAAGTAATTAACATGATAATTTATTTTACACTTTTTAAGTATAAGTTGAAGAAAGTTTCTAACCTTACTTCTGAATAAGTGTTTATCTGTAATTCGTATAAACAATACTTCAGCTTCTATTGTTCCTTGATTTAACCAGGATTATAGAAAGACAAGCATTAGTATATTACTGGCTCAACCCTGACATGAAACATTTAAAAAGAACTGGGGCATATTCCTGTGAAATATGTGAAGTTAGTACATATTATTAAATCTGATCTGGATATATTCAATGCACATTCAACACAACACAGATATCTCTTAGAATTCAGTGCTTTTATTGCTTTTTCAAAGCTAGTTTCCTGACCACAGTAGGCTCTGAAAGCACTGTGCCAAAAAACCTGCAGGAAACTTGAAGTATAATGTCATACTGAAGGAACTCACGGTTCAGATATCCTTATTATCTGATCTTCAAAAAGAGAATAGTTTTACACTTGATACAAAAAAGTACAAACCTCTTGCTCCCCACCCTTAGAGGCTAAACATTGCAATACCCCTACTCTCATAATTCTATGTATAGTTTTCCTCGACCTGTGAGCATTTGGTACAAGATCCTGTGGTAAATATCCTCCAGAGTACTCCATCATGAAGTCATCTACTAGAATTTTTCCTGAAACATTCAGTGGACAAGGGATGGGCTATAGATGTCATTTATCTTTGAGATGGTGCCCCACAACATCCTTTTCTAAATTGAAAGAATGGATTCCATGTAGGTGGATGAGGAATTGGTTAGCTGGTCACATCCAGAGGGTTGTGGTCAATGGTTCAGAGTCCCAATGGACATCAGTGACAAGTGATGTCCTTCAGGGGCCTGTACTAGGACCAGTATTATTTAATATCTGTGTTAATGACACAGACAAAGGGATCAAGGGCACCCTCAGCAGGTTTGTAGGTGACCCCAAGCTGAGGGTGCAGTGACACACATGAAGGATGAGGCCATCCAGAGGGACCTGAACAAGCTCCAGAAGTGGCCCCTGGAAATCTCGTAAGGTTTGACAAGGCTGGTGCTGCACCTGAGTCAGAGCAACCCCTGGGATCAATCCAGGCTGGGGATGAGCAGGTAGAGCAGCCCTGGGGAGAAGGACTTGGGGGTGCTGGTGGGGGAGAGGCTGGACATGGCCCAGCACAGAAACCCCCTGTGCCCTGGGCTGATCCCACAGCGTGGGCAACAGGGCAGGGGGGAATTCTGCCCCTCTGGCCCCTCAGGTGAGACCCCACCTGCAGAGCTACCTCCAGCCCTGGGGGCCCAGCACAGCAAGGACATGGAGCTGCTGGAGTGAGTCCAGAGGAGGCATCAAGATGATGAGAGGGATGGAGCAGCTCTACTGTGAGGAAAGGCTGGGAGAGTTGGGATTGTTCAGCCTGGAGAAGAGAAGGCTCAAGGGTGACCTGACTGTGGCCTTCCAGGACCTGAAGGAGCTACAAGGAAGACAGAGAGAGACTATTTAGAAGGGCCTGGAGTGAGAGGACAAGGAGGAATGGCTTCACATTGACAGAGGGCAGAGTTAGATGGGATACTGGGAAGAAATTCTTGTCTGTGAGGGTGGTGAGGCCCTGGTACAGGTTGTCCAGAGAAACTGTGGCTGCCCCATCCCTGGAAGGTCAGGTTGGACAGGTCTTGGACCAACCTGGTCTAGTGCAAGGTATCCCAGCCCATGGTAGGGAGTAGAATGGGATGAGCTCTAAGGTCTCTTTCAACCCAAACTATTCTGTGATCCTATTAAGAAGAGAGTAAGTCAGATAAGAGAGTTCCTAAAGCTGTGTTCTGAACTCAAAAGAAACATTCTAATTAAATGAACATTGGAAATAAAAATAATTCCTGGACGTAACTCAGATTTTTTTCCTTGATGGTGCATGAGTGTTTGAGACACCTTTGTAATCAGCAATATACATTAACACCTAAATACATAACAAAAATAACTTTGGACAAAATTCAATTGCTCCTATCTAGAGTTCCTTCAGAAACTGCCTCTTAAGCATTCTTACATCATTTTTTTCAAACAATTTTATCTCTTCTTAGGCTTCTATAGACTAATTTACACATTTTTAAGTATGCCTATGAAACTAGCCTTCTTAAAAAAATAAAAAAAATATTGCTACCTTCTAACAATCCATTGTTGTTTCCCATCCTACTGTTTCTGAAATATAGTTAGGTCAACTTGTTTCAAGAGAAACTGGAACATATAGCTATAATTCTGTTTAATTTGATTCATAAAATATCAGAGGTTCTGAGAAACTGAAAAGGAAAGAGTATTTTGAAGTTTTTTTAATTGACACTTTCTTAAATTTAGTGTGGCAAGTAAAAACTTTAATTTTGACAAACCGGTATTTTTTATTATGACTTCTTTTTCCATCAGCTAATTTATCATCTTTTCCACCTATAATTTACATTTCTGTTCAATGTAAATCTGGTATAGTTTCAGTGAATGAGTTGTGGCATCTATCTATAAAATCACAGTTTAAAATAGATTTATTTCCTATAACATTTCCCTACCTTTCTTTGTGTTCTGCAGTGGCACTTCCCCTACACAACCCTCATTTAAAGAAAAATTCAAAACTAAATTTAAAGTTTTGAAGTGAGTACATTTCTTTACAGTAGTAACTATAACCACAGTTTTCAGAATGCTAAGATTAACTAACTTAAAAAAAAAAATCAAGAATAAAGCACGATTAAGTATTTTGCAGAATAATTTTCCACTTTAAAATAAGGCCAGTAAAAAAGGTAATAACATCATTAGCCTCTGTGAGAGGAAAGTACAGGGGCAACCTTTTCACTGTAAAGTTTATATACCAATCCAATACATGTATTTAATCCTTTATGCGCTATGCACACTTTGTAAGGTGGTTTTCCATCAAGAGAGCACATTAGACTAAAAAATTATTTTCAATTGTTTTACCTAGAAACTAATAGAAAATTAGTAAAAGAATTATGAGAACAATTTCTTCACAGTCTAATGGAAGCTCCTAGAAAGAGTATAAAGGTGCTTCTTTACTTCAGAGGATTTTAAATAGGCTAGGAGCTTTACAAGAATCTTTGTAATAGTATCTTGTGACATTCACAGTGATATTTGTGACATTATTTTCATACCTTTTTTTTTGTATTTTTAGATATTTTCTATCCCTATTTCAGTTTTGAAAACTCATAAAATAGATGATACAGAGAAGTTCCACTCTGCATAGGTGTCTACAGCCTGCCTTGCAAAATATTTATATTTTTGTTATAGCTGCTGAAAAGTTATTACAATTTTCTCTGTAGAGTCACACTTCCAACACTGGACTATGTCAGTATTTCCTGATATTCTATTTACCTGTTTAAAAGCATATTTAATAGCTTTTCATCTGATGTAATTTAAATCTAATATTATTTTGGCATAACATAGTCAAACCCTTTCTTATTAGTCTTAGAAGAGTTGGTACTTTAGAAGTTTTAATATACATTGAATCAGATTTTTCATTTTTAATTACTTTTAATGAATACTGATATGAAAACTGTCATTCTATTGAGTAGCTTACCATTTAATTTTACACTGTAGATGTCTTCAGGATGACTATTCCTAATGTTTCCAATTAACCTTATTAAAGTAATTGTCTATTTACATAACAAGCATTTGACAAATAATTTTTAAACTCTAGTTGAAAAAAAATCTTACTAGAAGATGAATCAACTTGTGAATCATTTTTCATTACAAACAATGCTCTAAAAATCTCAGCTTCACAAGTAAGCTTCAATTATCCGGCATTAGACTGTAATCTCTAATGACTGATTTGTTAAAACAGTGTAGGTGGGCACGTGGCAAGAAGTCCAATTATTTTCTGAGCAAGTCTGACCCTAAATCAGTAAATTAACATTATTTTCCTTCACATATCCCCAAATCACTGTATTCTTTCAAAATGCAGTTGTTTATGCATTTCAAAATAGAGTGAGTGTAGGGTTACATTATTTTCATGTGAGTAAACAGTCATGGCACATGTTTTTAAAAATGTTTTTAGACCAACAAGTCCTGGAGGATATGATGCTGGATGTTCTAAAATGCTGACAACAGATGGTTATATTTGTTTACGTGTCTGTAGTTGACATACACAGGGTGAAGTATATTCAATTATGGTCCATCTATATAAATCCCATTTAAACTATCATAAAAAGTTGCCTGTGGGACTCCAGTGCAGTTACATTGCATAAGTGCACATACATGTACTACATAAAGGTAACTCCTACTCTCTGCTAATAACTTTCAAATTCACACTCATAGTTGCTCATAAATATATTCATGTTTTACAGTTAATGAATCTTGTTAGATTTGATCACAGGAACAACTAGCACTGTAAACAGGAGAACAGATTAATAAATGAATGGATGGCCTAATAAAAGATTAACTGAACATCTGTTATTCACTATAGAAATCACTATGTTAATTATAACTATACATATATCCTTAGTCCAAATATTCATACATTTGTTTACAGTATATGCAGAAGAACAAGAGAAAAGATCTGGCAAACTACAAGTTGGTCAATGTCATCTGACAGCTCTGTTATCTCAGGGTACATGCACTCTGATTGTTCTTCATGTTTGACAGAGTTATATGCCCTGCACTAAAAACATGTCTTAGAACTGGAGTTTGTATTTATGGCAGCTGATCCAGACAATGCCACCTTTGCTTGATGATCACATCAAATAAGACCTATCCAAACAGGTCTGTGCATTTTCCACAACTATGTTTAGCAGCTAAGGATTTGCCTTCCAGTCTACACTCATAATCTGTACCATAATCTAGAGCTGTGGGTGTTACAATTCCTGTAAAAATCTCCATTTTTGCTGAGAGATAGGAGGAGGTTTTTTCTCTGTTAGAGCACTGAAACCAGAACTAAGCATTGTAAACTCCTAATTTTAGATTTGGGCAAAGGCTTTTTTTACCTTTCACTCTTTTCCTAATTTTGGTGTATGCCTTTGCAGTATTATTCTGAAGCTCCCTTAAATATTAAATATCACTGACAAAACAAATAGAAAAGATGAGAAGAGAGCAGATTAATTTCTCTCTAACAATGAAAACTGCTGGTATGGAAAAGAATATTGCTTTTAAGTAAACTCTAAAAACTTCATGAGAATAATGACTGTAAACGTAAAAAACTCTGCTAGGTACATGAAAGGATAACACAGAATACATTTTCAGAGCCAGATGCCACCTTACTGCCTTGCGTAGAAGATAAAATGAAACCTGATGAGATTACAAAATGCCCATTTGCCCATTGGAATGTTTTATATCAATTTCTAGTACGTCAAGTCCTCGGAATTTTAGACTACCAGACTGTTTTCTTTTAGATTATTTTAATCCAAAGGGATCTGGTTCTTGTGCTCTCAGACTGCTGTCACACAAAGTAAAGCACTGTAAGTGGAGATGATCAAGAGATTTTTTTTTAAAAAAATACACTCCTGATTCAAACTAAAACACTCATCCAGATGACCTACAGAAATAATTGTATATTATTTAATACATCAGAATAAATGCAATCCAGGAGAATATCCTGGGTATTCATATACAAATATGACAGCACCGTGAGTTTTCTTGAGATATTCTATGAATACGAAGGGAATTCATTTGTAATGCAGACTAGTGTATATTAGAGTATTATCTCATTATATTGAGCTTCAGGCCCAAGCAGTGTTTTTTCAGGTTTTGTACACACAGGTAGTGAGTCTGATGCAATATCCTTCTCCACCTCTGTATAACACTTGATCACAAAAGTGTATCCACATGAAAAAATACTGCTTATAACTTCAAAGGAGTATCTTACACTAGTGAATGTACCTCTGGATCTTCCTTCTAAAAAGTTCTTTGGCTTTTTCAAACTTCTCACTTGGTCTGTGGTATAAAACCAACCCCTGATGACTCAATTTGTTTTCTTTCATTTTTCAGAAAAATTGCCATGTGAATTGTTCCAAACAATAAGTCATAGGATTTTTAGCTAGTTCAATGAACAGTGGAGATATCAATATTCTAAACAGCATCAGGGTACTGCACAGCCTTAAGCCAGCATGAATTCCTAACACAAATATAATATTTTAATTCCGTGTCCTTGACACAACTACACATACGGATGGTTGAGCATAGTAGTTCTTACACTAACAAGAAAAATATCTGAATTACAAATCTCCTCTTTTTTTTTTTTTTCCTAAGAGCTGCTTCCTACACAGATGGATCAGACTGTGCCACTGTGTGACAAAATTCTAAATGATGAGTGTTTTCTCATTAAATAGTGAGATTTCATTTCAAGATTTAATTTCAAGATTTAATTTATCTTTATTATCTTTTTCACAGGAATATCTGTAAAAAACCTATGGGCAAAACAGGGACCGAAAGCAGTTCTCTCTTTAAAGATGTGGGGTGGCTGTGTTATCCTAAAGCACCACAGTAGCTGCAATTGTCTTATAAGTTTCTGTGTCTACCTAAATGGGCAAAAAAAGTGGGAAGAAGGAAAACAGATACTTTGTCCAGCCACAGTTTTCATGTGTTCTTCCTCTAACCATCCATGTCTCTAGTATGGTTTATCAATTGCTTGGGACTCAGTGTACCTTCAGCAAGTCATTACAATATTTATCGTATAAAAGGAAGAATGCATGATGTAGACATTACAACTGGATAACCAGTATTGAATTTAAACTGGACTCATTATTTATTCAATATAAGCTTGTATGTGCAAAGTATCTTCATCTGCTACCTTTTTAATGCAGAACATGAACGAATTTAATTTCCTCCAAAATCAAACAGCAATTTCTGTATTTTTTGAACATTAATTTCTTTCCACCATAAAAAAAAATACTAATCCTTAAGGAATATAGTAATTAATTAATGGGACCCACCTACAAAAGAAGTTTATAATGACTATTGACAACCTAAGTGACTTATTAACCATACAAACATACATCTTCTTAAAAGCACAATTCATTAAATAGTTCAGTCAGTGTATCATAAGAAATGCAGCCCTCTGCTCAATATCCCCATAAAATGCAAAAACAATCTGGAAGGTCTATTTCCTCCCACTATTACACCTTATGAAAGAAAGTTAGCCATCACCAAAGGCTGTTCAATAAAAGCCTCAGCTATATATCCACTTCTGGTTAAAATAGGGGAAAAAAAGAAATATAATAACGCAGCTTGCAAAAAATGCCACATGAAAAATATAGAAAGAACTGTAAGGATCTTGTAACAAATAAATGATACTGCTTTATTTTCAGAACAGGTCATTGTGGCAGCAAAATACACTACAGAACAAAAAAGATTTTGAGAATGACACCAAGAAACCATTTAAAAGTTTGAGAAAAACTATCATGTGAAACAGAAAAGGCAACAATTTTGATTAGTTGCGTAGAAGTAAGAGAGTGCATGACAAATGTCTGCAAGATAATAAGCGGTGTACAGAAAACATTCAAAATCTACTTTTCTTCTCATCTTATAACAGACAATGACTGAAATGTTTAAAGAAGCTGAAAGACAGCAGGTTTGAAAGTGAAAAGGGATATTTTTCAATCTGCTGCAAAATTAGACTGTGAAACTCAATGCAATGCATGAGAAAATTTTTAAGATTAGTAATTCATCAAGAAAAAAAAGCTATTTGAACTGTGTATGAATCAAAAGACTAAGCAGTGCTATGCAATCAAATACTAAGACGAGTGAAAGAAAATTGGCACAGATATTATACTTCCAACCTATGACTTTAAGCCAATCTCTGGTTCTTACTAAATGAAATAAAATCTTCCAAGTAGGAGGCAAGATATGCCCCACCTTTTCATGACGCCTTCAGAGACGTATCCAGTATTGTTCTATTACCTAAGGTTTAATCCTTTTCCTCTCTAGGCTTTATGTAACCTCAGCTCAAACACCTTCTGCTCTAAACAAGATATTTATTTGAACTGCAAGGAAAACAAACACCCTTTTCCAATAGCCCCAAAATTGTTGTCACTGTTGCTCAATCTCACCACACATTTGTCGTAGGAATATTCATGAACAAAATTTTCTCCATTTTCAGTTGACAAATCTATAATTTTTTTCCTCATTAGAGCCTTTGTTTTTTCCAGGCAGTTCCACACAAAAGTTTTTTTTCTTTTGCGAATGGGGCAAACATTTACTGTGTTCCTGCACTGTTACACAAGTTCTATTTTAGTCCCTTTACACAACTTCTATTTTAGGAACATTTTACTGACTTTTCTTCCAATAGCCTTTGATGGCTATTTGCTTGTTTTATTCTTTATTGGTGATCTCCCTTATGTGTCTTTCAAATTATCCACTTCCTCTCACATTTAAATTAAGCAAGATTCTAGAAGGTTCCCAAGAGATCAATGTACATCCTTCCTCCTTCATTTCTTGTCTGTGCTCCTGGTCAAACACAAGAATAGTTTTCAGACTTCATCTCTACAATGCTTACAGGAACAAGCTTCCTAGGACATACTTATATGTGTAACTTTCTACTATATTATACAGTTTATTACTACTCCATCAAATACCTTATTGATAATATAATTTGTTAAAACTACGCATAGAGCTAATTTCTATGAAAATTACCCTCACTCTCCCCAAAATAAAAAGGAACACCTGAGTTAAACTGACAGTGCCCCACACAGACAATTCTTTCCAATGGAGAAACCATAGTAAGTGTTTATCAACAGAGCCATGGGATGAACACCTGGTGTGGTGCAACTGCCCAGTACATTAAATTTGCCCACTTGGCTCTTGTGATGGCTGGCTTGGAACAACCTGTATCTGTGTGAGATAACAATCGATTTTAGCCTTCAAAATAAGACAGCTGCATGAACACCATCTGTGGGGAATTGTTTCTGGAGTGCTGTACTGCCACACCGCAGCGAGGAATGGTTTGGTAGGAGCACTCAGCCACTGCAACACACAAATTCCACATCACGGGACTTTCTGCACCTTCTCCACACATATTTCTTTCTGAAAAGTCACTATAGTCACTATAATTCTGCACCAGGGAGGAGCAAGCCTAGATCTACGGAGAGGCTTGCAATGAGGTGCTGGAAAGCAGTGCCGGAACCCTAGAGAACGGCTGGAGCTGTGTCAGGGAAGGTTCAGGTTGGATCTCAGGAAAAGGTTCTTCCCCCAGAGGGTGGTAGGGCACTAAACAGGCCCCACAGGGCAGTGGTCATGGCCCCAAAGCTGCCAGAGCCCAAGAATTGTTTGGACAATGCTCTCAGGGGCAGGGTGAGATTCTTGGGGTGTCCTCGGCAGGGCCAGGAGTTGGACTTGATAATTCTTTGAGTCCCTTTCAATTCAGGAGATTCCATGAATCTATGGTTTGACTTTGCTGGTAGAGCTGAAGCTGTAGATAATGCATCATGTCAACTGCTTGCCATGTTATGGCCACTGGCCTTTCCAGTTGCAGCTGCACAGTTAAAAGCAGCTGTCTTATGAATAGTTGGGATGACGCCTCAACACACAGTCAAAATGTGAGTGGGTGCTCTGCCACACGGCCCCCACCTGTGCAGTTTTCCAACACATTTGTGTAGCAGATGTGAATATCACAGGCCATCTATGGTGTGGTGGTAGGAAGCAGAGAACTCAGTACAAACACTGGGAACGGTTTGCTTACATTATTAAATGTGTTTGATTAATAACCTTTATTCTTGGAGTGCAAGACATTTAGTTATGTCTGACAGAGTTAATGATACTCAGAATATAAAATCACATGCAAATCAAACCACTAAATCTGAACTCTTTATTGTTTCAAACTTGAATTTTCCTAGTAGGATCTCTGTCATCTCAACAAGTTGAGTGGCAGTCAGTAATATATACTGTGACTAATGTTTCAATTTCCTCCTTTTTCCAGCTGGCAATCTCTGTCTGATAATCACAAGAATGCATATTGAATGTATCTTTCAGTGTTCTGGATTTATTTTTTATTTCGTCTGGAAAAAATGTCCATTTCATTCTTCAGGGTATTACCATGGACTTTGTCTTGTTCTAGGCTGTTTTAATACAGAATCAGAGGATGTTTTGAGTTTGGATTGTAAGAGACTTTAAAGATTGTCTAGTTCCAACCTCCCACCTCGGTTTCAAACCTGCCCAGGTTTTTACCTGAGGCAGACTTTCCTCTCCAAATCCTGGTTACTTTATAAGCCTTGAAATGGGAAGTTTGGTTGTTTTTTTTTTTTTTTGCCACTGGATAATCAGAATCTTTTCAGACAACCATTGCCAATTAATATCAGTTTTGTATTAAATCAAGAATATGCAATCAGTGAAACTGCTAATGATCTCTTTTACAATTTACATATTAATTATTTACATGGGTAGGAGGTCAACAAACCTCAGAAATATTGACAGGATGTTTGTTGAAGTGAATAATAGCTTTAGGAATATGTCTCAACTGCAAAATCAATCACCTACCTTAATTGATTTCACAACATAATATTAGATATGAAGAAATCCAAGATAAAAAGCCTTGTTCAAGAGAATGATAATGTGATTTTTGGAATTCTTGATGTGTAGAAGAAGAGACATGCTGTACAATGAAGTAATTTTAATTTATCTTTTTATGATAAATTCGACAGACTTCTTACATGATTTACAGTGAGTTCAGAATTGAATTACCAAACTTTATGAAGCTGAGGAATTTGTATCAAAGGAACTCTGTGAATTGAGCTAAAGTGATATAACATAAAAGAGTCATATTAAGTCCACCACTGAAAATTCCATACTTCTCCCTGATTTTGAGACCTCCTTGGCTGCTTCTCACAGCTCACATCCTTAGAGAGCCTCTGAATACCTACATAGTGCCTCTGATTTATTACCAGATCTTAAATCAGATTTTCTGAAAAGGGCTGATTTTCATTGTCCCTCAAAGAGTAATTGTTCATATTAAACTTGTCTTCTCTCAAATATCTTTAGCTGCCTCCATGGGTTCTGGTCTCCCCTCAGTGAGCTTGGATCAGTTGAGTGAGAGTTTTACTTTGTTCTGAAGTTGATACAAATACACTTTGCTGATTACCAGGATCATTTGCTAACTGCTACATATCTCAATATTTTTGAAAGGATACTGGTGACCCAGGAAACAACTACGATAAAATCACTCCATAATATTTTCACCAGATTAACTCAGTGGAACTGCCTACATTACCTACGTAATTAACTGAGAGAGTGAGTAAAGTTAATGAATTTGAATGTCTTTGGGGACACTTTCCATTGGGTATTTAAGGGACATAACGAGCATTAAGTAGTTAGTTGAGCTGATCTGCATTAGTAGTTAGTTGAGCTGGACTGCACTGACACTCCAAATTATAGACAAGTATCTAAATGGAGCAATTAATTCAGATAGGCTGGATTCAGTACTTACTCACCCTGATCTGAATGAGTGAACTAATCTTTCACATGCAAATGGAACTAGATTCTTGAGTTTTACTTGAGTTTTTATCTTCTGAGTAATGGTTGGCTTCCAAATGCAGCAATAATTTGAGATTTTAAGAACTACGCTGCTCTTAGTTAAAGAACCAACTCATGCACAAAATAACCCCCCAAAAATTCGGCTCATGAGCCTCTCCTTAGGCAAGCACTTGTTCTAAATGAGTTTTGCATATGGAAAACCCCCCGGGTTCTATTCAACTGACAGATAATGCAGGTTATGTGACCTGATGAACTCCCTTACTAACTGGTTTTGATCACTGGTGGGGTGGTGTGAGAAGCAGACTCTGTGGAAGCACTACCCAGTAGTAACTAAAACATCCCTGAATTAGCAATGCTGTTTCCAGCACAAATTCAAAACCCAACCCCACACCAGCTACTGTGAAGGAACTTAAGTCTGCTCCAGCCAAATCCAGCACACTCGAGATTTCTTTTCCTGTATGGTTACTTGTCAGTTCTGTAGCTACACACTGTAAGTCTAGGATTCTCACCTAAAAACAAGAAATACCCTTCAAATAAGTGGTAAGGATTAGATGGAGATCCAGAAATTCTGTTGTAGACAGGATTAAATGCACATTCAATTTAAGCCTTGTGCTTCTATCTTTGAATTTAAGTGTTGTGAGTTAAAACATTTCTTAACAAATTATAAAGACATAGGTAAAGAAAGATCTAGAAGATCTATTTATTCAGAAATTTCTTTTCAGTATTTCTTTCCTCTTTTTGTCTAGCATTAATCAAAGCAAACCCACAAACAATACTGAGATAGATCTCTACTATTTCAAATATGCTTTTCCATTAAATCCATGTAAAATGTATTTACTTTGTTGTTGCTGTGCTCTAAAATATGCATAGCAAATTATGCACTGTTGTGTCCAGCAGGTAGGTAGGTCATTTTCTGAAGGCAGCAGTAGTATTCAGTGGTATTAGCTGACTCACAATATAAAGGGTAAAGTCTGATATACTTCAGAAAATCAGATTCCATGTTAATCCTTAACAGACTATAAAAAAGTTCCTGTCTATAAATGCAATGAAATTTACCATATGGAACTTACTGTGCTGGCAGTGAATCCCATTAAATCCCTCTGGACATTTACAAACATATCCTATGAATGTGTCACCTCGGTATGCTTCACTAATTTCACATATCCCACCATTATGACATGGATTAGGAATGCAGGGTCCTGAGAGAGGGGGGAAAAAAAAAGAGAAGAATGTATACACACATAGTAACAAGCATAATAATTTCAGTCATTTATAAGCATTCATTAAAGAAATAAAATGCCTTATGGATAGCTTTATATTCCATCATCATCATCATCATCATTCCACTAACCCAGTTAAAACACACCCTTCACTTACTTCAGATAACTTGCCAGCATAGATTTTTATGAGCAAGAAAAAATATGAAGCATATCATTACTCATTAATCACAGCATTATTTTTTAATATAAGAGAAGACAGGAGATAGAGAAGTTAAATCTTGTTCTCCTATTAAAGATAAAGGGCATTCTAACTTTTACACCACTGAGGAAATAGGTGTTAATCAAACATGCTTATCATGTACAGAGTGATATGTACAATGTCCCTGAATGATCCCTACATGTCAAGTTAGTAGTCTGAGGAGATTTTTGCTATGGCTTTGGGTGACTTTCTGAATATGTGATGATCTAGGCCAGCACTTTGCAGCTACTAAACCAGCTATTCCTTTTCCACTGAGTGCTTTCGTAGCACATCCACATCAAAATGATTTCAAAAAGCTCTACTGATTAAATATTCTTTTTCCCCAACAAATCACATGCTAGTATACATAAAATTTCAGCAGTGAGATCTGATCTGTTAGGTTTACAATTACTATAACTTTAAATACCTGTAAAGAACAGAATTTTTTGGCCTGAGGTCTAAAGTTTACTCATTTAACAGCACATACTACAAGCTTTTTACATTTTATTATCTTATTAATACCACCTGCAATATGACTCTTACCAGGAGAAAACACTTGGCATTTTGGTGATATTTTTTTTCCCAATATAATTTTAAAAAACTGGCAATCATTGATTAGAAAACCTCATGTACAAGTCTGTGTGTGAAAGGATTTGTGAATTCAATATAAAGTATGTTATTTGCAACCTTTGCAACACACACAGAAAGATGGTACTCATTGCTTATTGAAATGCAATCTCATAATCATTCAACTGCATACTTATTAAAAAAAACCAAACCAAACCAAAACCCCAACAAAACAGAAAAGAATTCTATGACATAATTTACTGAAAATCAACACTGGGAATTACAGAATCACAGAATCATGAAATCACTGAGATTGGAAAAACCCTCCCAGCCCATCAAGTCCACCCTGTGCCTGCTCCCCACCTTGTCACCCAGCCCAGAACACTGAGTGCAATGTCCAGTCATTCCTTTGACACCTCCAGGGATGGCGACTTCACCATCTCTCTGGGCAGCCCTTTCCAATGCCTGACAGCCCTTTCCGGTAAGAAATTCCTCCTAATGTCCAACTGACTCTCCCCTGGCAAAGCTTGAGGCCGTTTCCCCTTGTCCTGTCCCTTGTTCCCTGGGAGCAGAGCCCAACCCCTCCCGGGCTCCACCCTCCTGTCAGGGAGTTGCAGAGAATGAGAAGGTCTCCCCTGAACCTCCTTTTCTCCGGGCTGAGCCCCCCCAGCTCCCTCAGCCACTCCTGGTGCTCCAGACCCTTCCCCAGCTCTGTTCCCTTCCCTGGACATGCTCCAGTCCCTCAATGTCTCTCTTGTCTGAAGGGCCCAGAACTGCCCCCATCACTCGAGGTGTGGCCCCAGCAGTGCCCAGCACTTGGCTGAGCCAAGGCACTGCCCTGGGCCTGTGACACACCATGGCTGGGACAGCACAGGGACCATCGGCCTCTTGCCCACCTGGGCACAGCTGGGTTCATGTCCAGCTGCTGTCACCAGCATCCCCAGGGCCTTTTCCAGCTTTCCAACCCCTCTTTCCCTACCTGGAGTGTTCCATGGGGTTATTGTGACCCAACACTTCATCATATTGAACGAATGAATGATTGAATTGAGTGATTTAAACTTAAAAGAGCTGTAAGTTAAAGTGTTTCTGAGGGTCTGCTGATTAGTTCATGTTTTCAATTACAAATTGTGGGCTGAGAGATGTTCATAGCAGCAGCATTCATCAAATGTTACATTAGTGAAAACCACACTCTCCAAGAAAATATTAATTTGCAGAAGACAAAAATTAACTGAATGACAGCATATTCCCAAGTTATAATTGCCAATGTTGTTGCTGACATCCAGGTGCACATTTCTATTGCAAGTTATGTCATCAGCCAAGACACATCCCTGAAGAATTTATGCTTTGTTTACATCATTAAACACAGGATATGTCTCACTGAACTCAAAAAACAAGGGACACGAATATACAGTAGCTTATTCCAAAAGCAGTTGGTAGTTAAAAAGGGCAAAAATCATGAAGATGAAAACAAGGACCCTGGCTGCTGCCTGTTTTGCCTTTCTCCATCCACATTCTGCATTACACATTAAAAGTAATGGTACATTACATTCTTAATTCTAGACAACATATATCATCAGGGCTAGGAAGGTTTGTGTGTTTCAATTATCACTGCTTCTGTTCATGCTCTTTCTCCTTCAGAATATTTTGGGAAAAATCATATTTCATAATTTGTACTTTTGGTCTCCCAGTGAATATAAACTGTGAGGTTTTTTTCAAGCCCCTATCACAGTGCTGCAATTTGGGGAGTAGGTGCAGGTAGCCTCATATATTAATAGTTTCTTTGCAAGCAGACCTTTAATCTTCCAAGAATAACAAATCTTTTAATGATTACTTTTTTATTTGGCTTGCTACTTTGTCCATATAGCTTGTTAAGCATGTGTTCAGCCTACTTCCATTGATTTTCTTTATATTTTGCATTTTCTCAGATCAGTCCAAAGTACAAAGGCTTAAAAGGTCATTTGAGGTGCACAGTAATAAGTACACTGGTGCATAACAGTATTTTTAACTAATGTTTGTCTTCTATGATGACTTCCTTCTGGAAAAAAAACCCACACCAACAATATGGACTTTTTTTTCCCTAATTATGGTTGTTATTTGGTTATAGATAAATAATAACATTATTTTCAATACCAGTGTTAAGTATTTTACTTTAGGTATTTTTGTTTGCTTTTATTGTTGTTGTTAATAGAAACTGGTAGTTCAAAAATTATTTTTAGAGCAACAAAACATCCCCATTGAATGTACTGAAATTAATAAAAACCAATCACCTAACTTTCACTAGTTAACATTCATTTATTAATAAGGACATGGGTTAGACTGATCTGTGTTCTAAAGCAATGATTGATTGAAAATTAAAAAGCTTGTATCATCCTACCTTGTTTCTCCTAATTCTCCAGAGAACTAGCCTCTCAGTTCACACATCTTCAGAATATTTAAATTGCATGAACACCCAAACATATGATTTTTTTTATTTTTTTTTTTTTAACTGAGTGTACAGGATCCTTGATACAAGTTCTGCAGCTTTGAGTGTCCTGAAGAATTTGGGCCCTAATCCTGCCATCATTCCATTTAAGACCCCAAAATGGTATGTAAGGTCTAGGCACAGCTTCCAGATATGAGGGGTTCCAGTTAGCTTCCATAGGGATATGTAGGCTTTTAAACAACATGGTATTGAGCGCAGTATAATTAATTGCCTCACCTTCTGATTAATGTTTTCTCTTACTCAGGTCTATAGCAGCAAGTTCAAACCCATTCTTTTTTTTTTTTAACAACAACAACAACCAAAAAGAAAAAACCAAAACCACACAAAAAAACCAAGAACACAAAAAACCCCTCCAAATAAACCAACAAAAGAAGAAACCAAACCTGTCAATTAATTTTGAACAACAGTGGCCTTCAGGGACTGGCTTTTTAAAATCAATAGCGTTGTAATACTTTTACAGGTAATCTTTAAGTGGCTTCCAACACAAAGAGAACAGCATTTGATCAATATTAATGAGCAGAGGAATTCAATGGTATGGTTTCCAGGCATTTTTATCTGTGTTCATATAAAATAATGTCAGCAAGATTAATTGTGCACTCAAAGTAATAGATCTATTCACTTTTGCTGTTCTTTTCAGTACTTTGTTCATTTCCAGAGGTATTAGCCAACATAATAAGTGGAGTCCAAAATACATCATTCTCTTATTCAGTTGAAATCTCATGCTATTTTTGAGAAAAATATTGAAAGTTAACTCACAGCATAGCAGGTTTTAAATTTTAGATGTTCTCACCAAAAAACTCTGAGATTTTATAGATGTATGAATCAAAAAAATACATCCTCAATAGAGTTGCAAAGTGGCTTAAGACAGAACCGTGTTATCTATTTTCTTCTCTGACGAGTACGGTCAACTGAAATTTCATAAGAAAATCTTGTACCATACAATACTGAAGTGCAAATTGCATATTTGAGAGAAACCATTAGTTTACTTTTAGCAAAAAAAGCCAGGAAAGCAAAGAAACCAGTTCAATGATAGTCATCTGTAAAATAACCCATTTCTCATACTTCTAACAAACAGTATAAGCTTTTTTTTTTTTTGGCTAAATATAAAATCTGCTGATGCTTTGAAGACATTCAAAAACACCAGGCAGTTTCAGAGGATGTTATTAAACACGAAATCTACATCAATCACATTTTCCTCCCAGTGTTATTCCGCATACCTGAAAGTGAGCTAAAACAGGAAGGTGATCAAACATAAAAACCTATTATTTCTTACTAAGTCAAGATTAAGTAATGAATATGAAAAATATAAAGAGAGAAAAAAAAAAGAAATATGTACTCCAATGGAGTAAAACATGCAAAATCACTACATTTTTTAAAAGTAAAATTAAAGACTGTGAAATAGAAATGTTAACACTTTTGATAGTATTTACAAGTGTTAACACTTTTGATAGCATTTATCTATCCATTTTCTCTTCATATAGAAATAATGCAACTTTTATGAAAAATACTAAATTTGATATTGACCTTGATATACATCAAGATGAAGATACTGTTAACAACAGAGCTAATTGCTTCATTTATTTTGTGGAATACTACTGAAGTAGGAATAATAGATAATGTTACTCTCATGATATAATAAGCTACAAATGCCATCAAAAAAAAATATTGGGAGTTATCCTCAAACTAATTAAAGGTATCAAATTATTTTAGTTTTCATTTTAAACAAAACCACTCTGTAGCTGCTTGCCTTTGTAGCACTAGCTTTTCTGAAGTCCCTCTTGGCTTTACACAAATGTCAAAGAGGGTGTTTTCCTCCCACTGGTAGAAAGAGTTCTCACACTGTTATAGCATCAGTAGTTTGAAGTTTTCCTCTATGTTCTGATCATACATGATTCTTTAGATGTTCCCTCTGCCAAAGCAAATTCTTCAAAATAGGCTGTGACAGAGATCACTCAGCAAGAGCTCCTGTATTTTGAATTCAATATGTGCAAAAGCAGCTAGAATTAGCCTCCCTGCTGCTGGAGCTAGAATGGCCCAGGCTTCCCATGAGGAAGAAGTTAAGGATTATCTCACTGAATTAAGCTCAGTGTCCAGGTAATCCAACACTCTAACCCTTCTGCTTATCAGTTCCTGCACCCTGACAACAAAGATGAAGGATCCTGCAATGGGAATGAGTGAAAATCTGCACTAGATATCTTATAAATACCTGAGATGAGCCTAAGCTCTGAGTCTTTATATTTGACATAATTTTCTAACATGTATGTTTTTTTCACACTGTTAAAAATCATACCACCTATATACGCACAGATGATAGACCACCTTTTTTCTGAAGTATATTGACCTTTTTCTTTCCTCATCACCCTTTTAAAAACTCAAAATGAGTTTTTGAAAGGTCTGCCCTTTCAAATGTGAGATTATAGAATTCACACTTCAGCAGACACAAATCCAAAATACAACATAATCCTATTCAAAAGAGACTGTCTTCCACAGAGACACATTCAAATTCAGCAGGAATGTTCCCACAGGTTCTAAGAGAAAACTGCTTTATTGCACATAAAGGGTAGGAATATAACAAAAGCTTGTGAGGGTCTCTGATCTTCCCCACATTTACTACTTTGTATAATAATTCAGCTTTGTAGTGAAGGCTTTACCTGACACAGGGACTGGTTCTGAATGTCCCCAGCTGTGTTCCTGCATGGGAGTTGTGATGCTTCAGAGACTATTTTAACAACTTGACAGAAATGATCCTGCATCTGCTGAGCTCTGGGGATCAATAAATCATACCAAGACACACACTTATATCTCATCTTGCCTATACATTCAAGCACACAACGACACAGATCCATTTCAGCGATGCAGTGCAGGAGTCAGGTCCCACCTGTACCTGCACCTTGAGCCTCTGCACCACCTTTGTGGTTAAGACTAAGCTTCTGCTCAGGTATTTTGTAGATTTCACCTGCATATAGAAGAAAACTACCATTGTCCAAGACCACTCTTCTTGTCCAAAGCACAGCATATTTATTCACCATGTTTCAGCTGCCTGCTTTGTACGGCACAGCTTTGAGGGCACTGGAAGAACATGTTCCCAGCAGATGTGCTATTGACCTTCTGCCAGAAGGCACTGCAACAAGGAAAATGTCTTCCAGAAAAATATGCTTATTCTGCCACTTAAGGATGAAGCATCTGCAGCAATGATTGAATATGCTGTAGTGCACTATTTGTTCTTTCTTACTTAAATAAACATCCAAAAAATTCAGGGCCCAGCTCCAGTTATACTGGTGCATCATGACATGGCTCTAAGAAAATAAAGGAGTCTCTTGGTTTAACTAAAGCCCATGGAAGTTGAACTTGATGTATTTTGAACTATCCCATCCGTCAAATCTTCTGAAAGTATAATATTCTTGCTTGTCCAGTAAACTTGAATATTTGTGAAACAAAGAGATAAAAGAATAAACCAAGCCACAGTAGCTCCTACACATCAATGTATTTTGCATGATTTCCTTTTTGAATTTGCTACCATTGATTCTATTTTACCATTAGAATATGAATATACTTTGTGTCAATAAATATGTATTAGACCTACAGTTTGCTTTTTGTTTGGTTATTTTAACTTGAAAAGAGAAGGCACTGCAGAACACCATTCATAGTTTATGTGGAATATCGATAACATTAACTGATAGCTATATGTTATTCCAGTTAATGCATGTAAGCAGTAAAACAATTAGGAGCTACAGAAACTGTCATCTCATTAACATTCTCAAGATACCAGCTTTGGAAACAAAAATAAATAAATAAATAAATCTATTCGGCCTGGCTCATAAATGGATTAGTATCGTATTAGATTCTGTCTACCTATTATGAACTAATGATACCAATCCAGACTTAATTGCACTGTGATTAAATATTTATCTTGTTTTTTAATACAGGAAATGGAGCGTGTTGGTTATAATGATCAAGGTGTCTTCATCTGGATGCAGCAAAAGCTAAGCTTCACCCCTTGAGTGCAAAATGCTTTAGGTCACTTCTGCACATTCCCTTCTAATTCTACTCTGTAGAATTCTGTTACAGGGAAGAAATTTAGGATAATTGTCCAGCCATCTCCCAACCATTTTTTTTAACTGAATAACTAGAATATTTTCTGAAAAGATGCAGTTTAAACTTGATGGCTACACAGTGCCTTCCTCAATAGTCTTAAGCTTCTCACCTTACTCTGTAATTGATTGAGAAAGGCAGATTATACCCAAATTTGAGGCAGAGTCAGTGTAGCAGGCGGTGTAGCAATACCACAGAGGATGAGACATGACAATCCTCTAAAAGCTGGGGAAAGAGTTCAATGCGCTACAAGACATTTTCCCCAAGTTGTCTCTCATTATTTCTCCTCATACTCCTCAGCATCTAAGCCCGAGAACTTTCCTTCTCCATCTTCAAATCTGTTTTTCACCTGTTTATACCCTTTGTCACCTAAATATGTGTTTCTGAATAATGCCCACAGTATTCTTACCCCACCAGCTCTCTCACAAATCTCCTTAGCAAGTTATTGTGTGACTTATTGTGCATCTCTGCATCACCTTCCACAGGAGGATTTTACCTCCCCAGAGAATACTTGCTCTGTTTACAGAAAATACAGGTTCAGGGCCTTTTTCTTCTCCTGCTCTAGCCTTACACTCAGGCAGTAGCATCATTATTTTTTTCCTAGATGATCCTATTTCTGTCATGACTTTTGCTCTTGCTGACCCAAGTGTGGCAGATTGGTTGTTACACTCCATTTCTTGTTTTTCACTTTGTACCATTGTTAAAGCCAGCTTAATTTTCCAACTTAAGTTAGAAATATTTTGCAAACTCATTTTTCAGTTGTTTCTGAAAAATCAACTGTCCAAATACAGAGAATCTTTCATTTTGTAAAAAACTTTGCTGAAGAATTTCAAAGACTTCAATATTTAATGTTGGAACATTGAGAGAAATATTACAGTTTTCAGCTGGGATGTTTGAGAGATTCAGTTCAAAAGAGCAGCCCTGACAACACTAACGTCTACAGATTCTACATTGAAATAAACTCTCAAAATCCATTTTCTATGTGATTGAAACAAATTCATATCTCTGTTTATTGCACTGGTATTTTGTTTAAGTAAAACAGACCCAGCAATAAGGAAACTATACACAGTTTGGTGCCTAACGCAGAATCTCAATGCTAATTGGATTTTTGTGCAACAGTGCTATTTTTATCTTCATAATTCTTGTCATAGTATATGAAGGCATCAGTTTCCATTGTTTCACTGCACTTTGCCAATGATCAGGACTTCCCATCCTTTTTCATCATGTTCTGCTAATTACTGGAAAACAGAAAAAACCTACAAAGCCTATGTGAACCTTAATTATAACAGCAAATAGATTAAAATCCAGTTAGTCCTCTTGATGAGCACTCCAGCAGGAACTAAAAAATGCAACAGCCTAAACTTAGGCTATTCATATTTGTATGAGTCAGGTCTTAATTACTAATGTTGCATTAATGTCACAGAATCAGCAGAAGAGAATCTCAGAGGGTGATTATCCTTAGGATATGAAATATTATTAAAAAGTGATGAAAGAGAATCACTAAATGTGAAATATATATATAGCCCAAATGGGCATAAAGTTGTCCACAGCAGAAACCAAAGAAAATAGATAAGACTTACATTCCAGTCATTTATTTCCCTGAGGATGTAGGACAGAGGAAATATATTCTTTCCTGTTCCATCTTTTTCCCAATCTGTCATCAAACCCTTCCAATTTAATGTAAAAATCTAACCATAAATCCCTGTGAATTCCAGATTCTGTCACTATTCTCTAACTCCTACTCCTGTCTGAGGTAGATCATTGTTCTCTTTTCTTCTCATCTCCCATTCCTGCTTCATATCTGTCTCTTGTCAACTCAGAAAGCCACATGCTGAATAAGAATCCCAATTTAAAATCACAACCCATGTTTGCATTCATGAGCCTTCAGACTGGAAGATATACAGTAGGATCACTTGATATCTGTTTCCTTAGCACCAGCAACATCCACAGCACAAATGTAAGTTAATTGTTCCTGATTAATATGGTCCTCATCGAGTTAGTTGCACCTGGGTGAAAATACTGACCTGTTTTAGTGGGTACTGGTAATAATTTCTGTTCAGCAATAGTGGAGATTGGTAGCTTCTGATAAAAAATGCATAAATTTAAAATGACAATTTGTGTTATTTGCACACAAGGTAATAGTTTGTAATAAAAAGTCCAAGTACAGTTCTCTGCACAGGTAAATTCTGCCTTCAACAGAGCCTTGTGCAAGGGCTGGGGCATAAGCTGCAGCATTCCCAAGGCCACTAATGTATTCCTTTAGGGAATGGCATGGCAGAGCTCCTCTGGAGCCACACAGTCTTTTCTGGTGCCCACCCTCAGCTGTGTAGCTCATTAGGCACATCCGCCTGTCCCGTGGTTTGCAAGATGCAGGGATCTGTGCGCAGGTATAATGATGGCATTATTCATCTGAGTGACTCCAGAAGATGAGGACATGAACTAGGCATGAGTAACTTCCCCTCACCGCAGGATAGATGATCAGAGTGCATGCTAATATTGTCTCTCTAATCTAGTCCAGTTAGTAGCTGGACACGATTCCTGAAAGGGGACCCATAATATTGGTCATCTGGTTATGGAATGGAGGCACAGAGAAGGATGTCTGCTTGAAAAATGTGGATCTGCAGCTGGGTTTTGAATGATGAGGAATAAGACCAGCAGGAGATGTTATGAAAACAAACCTAGCTACATGAATTAAATATTTTGAGGCAAGTTCTTTATTTGGAATTTCCTGACATATTATCTGTATTCTGCTATCAAAATTTTAGCTGGGAACAAGACTTGATGATAAATACATTGCTTTACACCTTCTGCCCCTGCCCTTGCTCATGGGAGGTTAAAGCAGAATGCACACCTGACAGGATCACTGATTTGCATTTTTTCAAAAAAAAATGCCCAGTACCCACTGTTTTGCAGGGGGAAAAAAAAGTAGAAAGATTTTTTTCTTACTTAGGAGGCAAGATTAAAAAATGAAAATTGAGAAATTCCAGGTCAACACGGAAAAATTAAGAATCTGATATTGAAATGCTGTCACTCTTTCCCTTGGAGTATATTAATAAATAAACTGTTCTGTAATTTTAACAGGATAAAATACTGTTGAAAAGTTGAAACTAATGAAATTCATGAATAACTGTAACACTGACTTGTAATATTACTGTGGAGTGTTAATCCATGCTTTGCAAGTAAATGTTGAAATATGGTGCTGCAGGCAAATTGAACATATAAATCTCTATCCAGACCTTTTTGTTCCTGGGCTATGGCTCATTCATTGCAGATAGTCATTCCAATAAAACTTATGAATTCCAAGTTATTTCTCAGCTTATTTCACACAATTCAAATAACTTCTAAAGTATATAAAGGTAGAATTCATTTTAACATTTTTTTTAACAATAGATAACTGGACATTCATGGGAGCATGCTACATTTTAATAATTATTACTTTTATCACAACAGTTGTCACACAGATACAACCTCCACAGTGGCCAGTGGAAGTTTTGTCTTAAATAAGTAAAGAAAATATATTTCTGGACAGGACTGTGAAAGCTTTTGCCATTTTCCTTACCTCTAGTCATACTGATAGTTTCCATTTAGCATTTTGTTACTTTACAGTTCAGTGGATCTTATGCAAATTATTTTGCTATGATTTTGTTTTGAAGTCTCACAGTATTTATTTGTAAGGAAGACTAATGAAGGTAACAGTTTTATACAGGTGGAAAAAAAGTTGTTTCCAAAATAATATTTTTAATTACTACAATTGTATAGATGTGATGAAATTAAACACAATACATCAGAAGACAGCTGAATGCCAGATGTCCTTCTTTCTTTCAGCCTATAATGGACATTCATGCTCTGAGGTAAAGCACTGTTTGTCTTAAAAGACTTTCAGTGGAAAACAAAAACAGACTTAAAGATCTTCTCAACACCACAGTGATACTCCCAGAGTTCAGCTGGTGTCTCATGGATCAGTACAGACTGGTGAAAGACTCGAAACAGTTTGGGATAGCAGGGATTTTTTTACTTGGGAGCATTAGAAATAGGCAGAAGAGCAGTAAACATAGTGCAGTGCAGGGGGAAACTTATTTCAATGAGAACTGGGCACGAGATCAGCAGTTGATGAGGCAGAGATTCATAACCTAGACCAGATGGAAGAAAACAGTCCATGTCAAAGCTACTCTAAACCCTGCTCTTGGTCCTCCAGGGTGCTTAATTCTCCATGCAGATAATTCCATTATCTGCCAGCTACAACATTCCTGGGCTTTGATGCACTAAAAATCCACACCAGTGTAAGGTATTACAAATATCCACGATCGTGATCAATAAAATACTGCTGCTTCAGACATGAAGAAATATTCTTTTGTCTGATATTTATCCATTTTTTCTGATGTTTATGAATTTCACACCTAAGATGTGCTACAAACCTTTGCTTCTCACAGCCCTCTTGTAACCTATGCACCCACACCAGAAAATTATCCTGAATGTCGCATCTTTCCCTGATTATACAATGTTTCAAAGGAGACTGAATTTAACTAAGTATCACATTTTCTCAGTTCAGCCATGCTGTCTCTACTTTGCCACCTGCAGAGAGCTTTCCTTGGCACTTCCTCTGTGCTTGCTTTAGCAGTTATCCAGTCTGCTCAAGCTTGGGCATATGCATAAGGTTTTTTAATACCCTGACAAAATATGAATTACTGAAAAAGTATGGTTGTAAGAATTATCACCTTTTTTTTTTTTTTTTCAGGGATCAGAGCAGATTTTTGTACATTTGCTTGTTTTTTACTAGACAACAGTTATGGATAAAAAATAAATTTATTTAATGACAAGAGATATGAAATGTTAGAAGAAGGTGCCAGAACAAACATACACGATACATGATTGAACTTATCATTAAAGGTTTTCTTGACTGTTTCAGAATGTCAGCCCAAACACAAAACTGTAGAGCTTATGCAATAGAGGCATTCCCAAGGGAGTTATTAGACAGGGATGTTTCCTATTCATCCTGCTGTTTAACATCATAGCATAGGGAACAATAATAGTGATAACATACAGTGACAATTTGGTTTTAATATTAAAATACTGGGCTTTGTTTCTTTTCTTCTCTTGCTTATTGCACTGGACAGCACAAAACATGAGTTTGCAATACTTAAATCTTTACATTAATTTCTAACCTGATTAATTTTCTATTTTTTTTAATTGATTTTATCATATTCTCAATTTAAGGTTTTCTGGTACCCTTCTTCAAACATGACACTGGAGCACAACAGACATACCAAGGGTTTTTGCAAGATTCATACTGGTTCACAAATCTACAAATCTTACGTTGAAGTAGTCAGCACCAAGAGTATACAACTCCCATCTCAAAACCACTAAATTTCAAGAAACCTCATCACAGCCACTCTTGTTTATTTAATATAACCAGAATTATTAGCACCCTGATCTTTAGCAAACATCAGTACAACTCTACATGGATTCAGATTTCTGTAGGCTCAAAAACTTTGAAGCACAGAACAATCAACATGCTAAATATATATAATGGAAGGAGATACCACAAACTAATGTGAGGAAAACCAGATTGTAAATATAAGAAAGCAGCAGCTATACAAAAAGTGAGGTCCAGAAACCTCAGGATACAAATCATAAATATGTGCATACTCATATGTGCACAGACACCACAATACTGGGCCACACAAATTCAAGATTCACTTGTAGTCCTTCCCAGAGAAACCAGAAAAAGGGATTCACTTAAATTCTGAATTTATTCCTAGTTGACATTTACCAAACACACTCCTATAGCCATACACTACAACTACATGTAGAGAAAATAAGGGAATAACTACTCTTTTTGTTTTAAATATCTAACTTATTGGGATGACTCATTCTCTACAAGTTTGTGTTTCTTTTCTTTGGTTGTAAATTGGACTCTTCTCTCTTGAAGAGGAAATCAGAATGAGATGACATCTATGCATGTTGTTGCTGTTCAGCCTTCCAAAATTAAGACTACTGTCCAAACATTTCTGTCACAATTTAGCGCCAAATACACAACTGCTGATAGTGAGGATTTCAAATCTGTATGTATGCCAAAACTAGCACTCATAAACATATATTCCACTACTAAAGCCTTACAGTAATTAATATTATTATTTGGGTTAAAATATCTGTCATGGAAGGGTTTGGTTTGTTGTCCAAAAATATGACAAACATATGAAAAACATACTTAGCATCTTTAAGAGCACACTTAATTTACAGCTTTTAACTTTGCTATCATGTACTATCTTGGTGCAGAACCAGCGGTTCCACAAATGGGTCATTACTAAATACATCCATAGCCTCCTGAATTGATGTGCAACACAAAGCCTTAGTAACTAAAAACCACTTAAATTTGCACTGTAAAGGAATAACATTTCTTCCGCAGTACTCTTTATGTTTTCACATTCAATCTGAAGCTTTTAAGATGGTCATAAGTCTTTAAAACTAACACAAGCACAAAATAAGCCTCTTTGTGATGTTTTTTCTTGGCTAGAGTCCTTTTCATCAAGCTTGTTAACCTGCTTCTAAATCCCCAACCAACCACCACTCCTCTTTGGTTTGCTTTCATTACTATTTACCTTTTTTTATTTCGCTTCCCAGACATCTAATACCTGGATGGGAATCTTTGAGTGCTTCAATCCAATTTAATTACAGCTTCTCACCAAAGATGGTTGTTGAGTTTTTTTACTTCGCTCTAACTTTCACCACACATTTCCACCAAACTCCCCTTTCCACTGAGCGCACACATGTGACTTCATGGCAAGATAGATCAAGATGCTAAACCAAATGAACACTGGCTCTATCAGAGAAATTGCATTATGGATGCGGTACTTCCAACTGGAACAGAAACCTGATGTAGCTCAACACAGGTGCTAACACAGGCACAGAGGAGAGAGGAAGAAAGCATCAATGTGCTGGAAGAAGGGATAAAAAAATTAATGGATGACGTGAAGGAAACAACACTTGTAACGGCAGCCAGACCCATGCAGATCAATCCACTTCTGCCTCCCTCTCTGTTTGCACATCTTCAGACTCACTCCCTCTGTGCTCATACTCAACTTACTGATCCCATTTTTTTGCCTGTTAATTTCCTTCCCCAGGAACTTCTTGTCTCAGTTTGCAACACCTCTCAGAGGAAAATCTGTCCTGTAATTTGTAACTTTTTATCTGTTTTCTGCCATGCTTAGCCTTTTCACGGAATCACAGAATGATTTAGGTTGGAAAAGTCTTCCCAGACCATCAAGTCCAACCTGTGACTGATCTCCACCTTGTCATCCAACCCAGAGGACTGAGTGCCATATCCAGTCATTTCTTGAACACCTCCAAAAAATTGTGCTCCAAAAAAAGGAGGAGCTTTTTTGTTATAATTCTCCTGTACTCTTCTTGGAAGCACAGACAACTCAAGGAGCAGCAGAGTACACTGAGATCCCTACAGCAACAGGAAGAGCAGTTTGTTCATCTTGCCTATTCCTTCTCCATCTTCAGAGGATGAAGCAATAAATATAAAATATTAATCTCTGATTTCTTTAATCATGTCTCTCAAACTGCTATTTCACCTCTTTTTATCTGTCCTAGCAAGGTCCAGGCACCTGTAAAACCTCTGCTTGGGGAACACGGCTTCCAGACGGAAAAGCACCTAAGTAAAGCTAACCTGTGATATAGATCTGGTATCAATAAATATTAGGTACAGAAGGTTTAAAAGAATCATAGAACCACAGGATGGTTTGGGCTGAAAGGGATTTTAAAGCTCATCCAGTTCCAACCCCCTGCTGTGGCAGGGACACCTTCCACTAGACCAGGGTGCTTAGACCGCCATCCAGCCGGGCCTTGATCTGAGCTAAGTTCAGTCTGAGGCAGATGCCTGGTATGAAAAACTTCATCTTAGAAAACATGAGTCTCTAAATTCAGGTGAGAAAGTGAAAAGAAATCCGAAGAAAAAGTCAACGACATAAAGCAGTTTCTATCTTGCGAGATACTGTATGATCTTCCACTTGTATTTGTACACTAGGATGAATATTTTATACCCACCAAAAATATAACTCTCAAAAACTACGCAGATTATGGAAAAAAACACATGTATGAATTCCTCAGACATCTGCCAGCACTGCAGGCTAATCTTAGCCTCCTAGCTCCCTTTTTGTCAATCTTGAAAAGAAGTAGAGCCATTTTGCCAAACTGTTGTTTTTATGATCTATGGAAAGACATTCACTAAGGGATATGCTGAAAATACTAATTAATTTCCACTTCTGACCTAAGCAAGGTTTCTTGCTTTTAAATGCAACATGCTACTCTAATAACCCTCAGTACCACCTAGCATGCAGAACTATATTTACTGCATATACCTCATTTCCATCAAAATAGGGTTTAATATGACCTTTATATAATTTTCTGATTTAGTCTATATTTTACTTGAAATAGATGGAAAAGTAATCAACGAGTTAGATTCAGGTACTGAAAAAAAAATCAGAATAAGCACTTCAAGAAGAAGAAGAAAAGGAATTTGAATTGCTACAAATATGTAAACCAAGTTCAGCAAGAGAGCAAGTCCCTGCTACAAACCCTGGGGGAATGGCAGATCCTTTCCCTTGGAATAATTCTGAAGGATGATTTTCCTCTTCAAAATGTGTTAAATAGAAATAGCTTTGCACACCACAGCAAAATCACTGTGACCCAAGAGACAGCTGCCACAAAACCACAATGCTTCTACAGTGGGCAGAAAACTGAAGTCCTTGAGACTGAACAGGGTGCATCCTTGATGTTTTGAAAGTGACACAGAAAGCAGATTAAGTATCTCATGTGTGTTTTTTTTTTTTCTTTTTAATTTTCATTTCAATGACTTATAAACAAAATCTGGTTTGTTGTTTTTCTTTTCTGATAATCACAGAATGGTTTGGCTTGGAAGGGACCTTCAAGATCACCTGGCTCCAAAAATCATCACACTAATCATCAAAGAAGTTCTAATTTCAACTTTTTTTACAGTCAATAAAGGCCATTATAAATGACATTATTTTCAGGAAGAAATCTAGTTTCAGACTCACAATCAGTTGAGTATTTGTAGAGAATACATATGGTACAGTTATTATACAAGGATATATGGATAATTCCTGTGTAAACATCAATGTCAGTAAGATCACAAATGTTTTTGTTTGAAGTCATAATGTGACTCTGAGAATCACTGACTCATGTCCAGAACTTTAACCAAATGGATCTCATCTCCCTTTTGGTGAGCAGTGCAGCAACAAATGGTAAAAGCATTTTCTGACATGGAGGAAGGAAAGACAATGAAAAACTGGCTACAATATTAATCTGTTCGAGAAAAAGACTTATTGAATATTTGAATCATGGAATCCCAGAATGTCCTAGATCATCCAGCCTCACCCTGTGCCATGGGCAGAGACACCTTCCACTAGCCCTGTTGCCCCTGGTTGCTCCAAGCCCTGTCCAACCTGACCGTGAACACTTCCAGGGATGGGGCAGCCACAGCTTCTCTAGGCAACCTGTGCCAGGGCCTCACCATCCTCACAGCCAAGAATTTCTTCCCAATATCCCCTTAAAACCTACTCATTTTCCAAACTATCTAATATAAAATTATTTTAAACAGTCCAATATAAAGCTATCTAGAATGGTGCCAAGTAGAACCATTCTAACTTCCATCACAAATAGTTATGGAAAAACAAACCCATAAAAATTTGATATTATGAATATCAAAGTGAAATTAAACCAGTACAAGGTAAAACCCAGGATTTTAATAGCATTATGTCCAGTGTTTTAAAATGATAATTCAGTCAATTTTTAAATAGAAGCATATTTAGAAAAAGAAAAAGCACTTTTTTTGCCAAAACTGTGGCTATTTTATAACATTTTTATAATATAAATTCAATTTTTTATTTGTTTTTGCTTGTCGGTTTGTTTGGTTTTTTTTAAACTCACCATGTCCCATGAAGAAAGTTATTTCTGACGAACCATTAATTTCATGAGAAATGCCCTCATAAGAATAATTCATAAGAATCAAAGCCTCTGTTCAGTAAGTCAGCTTTGAAGTACCTATTGACCAAAGTAATTTATAACTACTTTTAATTTTTCATCTTTTACAATGTATTTTTCTTTCTCCAAACCATAGGTTTTTTATTCTGCAAGTAGGTTCCAAGAGAAACACTAAGACAATACACTGTGGTGCCCTTCTTTAAAAGGCTTCTTGAAGACAAGAAATCCAGGGAAAAAGCAAAACAGTAAAGAAACCCGGAGTTTTTCTAACAGAAACAAAACAAAACACATAACTTTTAAGTAATTTTGATTTCAGATATTGGTTAATATCATGCTCCTACAGTAAGGAGAGTGGGTACTTAAAATTTTTAGACATCTATTTTTCATAACTTTGATAACTCTCAAGTGTTATGTCTGGTACAACTTTTATCCTGAAACTTCTGGTACTTTGCTTTTCCATTCTAATTCCTTTCTGAAATTCCTTTAATTTTCTTTTCTGAATTAGACTTCATTCTAGAGATTTTTCCAGTTGAAGTCTCAAGGCATTTTCAGCTTTTGTTGGGTTTCAAAAGGGATTGTCTATTATCCCTTGTTATTTCCTTATTTAGGAAAGACATGCTATAATAACTTTTATATAAAAGTTGAAATTCTAAATAAAAAGGGAACAGATTAAATATCACAGAGAATTGTAGAAGAGTCATATTATTTTTAAAGGGAAAAAATAAACTGTTTGGAGATATTCAGTGCAGCTGTCCACACACATACATAGACCTACATACTGTGCCACAAGGTCTTTGTAGGGGTTATTTTTAAGTAATGTCTTCGAAAAAGAAGTTTCTGTCATATATTGAATCCTTAACCTCTACAACAACTAAATTAATTTAAAACAATATTAAACTCACACTGTAAAAGACTGCAATGGAAAAAGATGTATAGACCAATGCTTATGTAAAAGAAATACTAAGGAAAACCATGTTGAAACTGTGAGGATCATCTGAAAAGCTCCACTGCTTATCTTTTGTTAAAAAGCATTTCAGATGAAACACATTTGATGGTTTATAATTACAGTTAATTAGACTGAAGCATTCTGATGGAAATATCCTGTGAAATATCATTTCTATAAAGACAGAACCACAGGGCATTTATTATTACAGGATTAGTGACCTTCAATAGTAACCTTCAATAGTAAACTTCAATCTAGTGCCTGCAACACAGTAAAATTTTAGTAACTTCACTTCTACAAGATTCCTCCTGGATGATGTTGTCAGAGCAGCTGGACACCATCCAAAAGAGCAGAGTATGGAAAATAACATTGTTTTACCCCTCTGATCAAATAGGAAAAGCAATTCTAGTTTTGATCCTGATGACAGGTCAATTAAAAGTTTATAATGTTCATAAGATGCAGAAATAATATTCACAGTCTTCATAAAGCTATTAACTGCAATTTGTCCCATCTCATGTTCTTTCATAAGTAAAGGCATTGTTTGGAAAAATATGTGTATGAATAATACTCAGATACATTTCACAAACTGGAGGAAACTTTCTGCTCTTTTTTTAAAATTTCTTTTGGAAAAGAGCAAAATCTGGTATTTGATAGAACGACCTGTACCAGGCACATCCTCCTGAAATTACTGTGGAAGTCTCTAGGTAAGTGCATGAGGCTTTGGATGCAGTTTCTATTTACTTTTCAGCATGCCTACAAATTCCAGACTGCATGGTTGCCTTTCTACTCTGAGGAAGAGGAATGTGCTTTAAGCAGAACACACAGTTTTGTAAATGTCAATACAAACTGAGAAATAAGTTGTGTTAAAACAATCCTGTAAGAATGCACTGATCTGTTACTTTCAACTCAGCAACATCTAATAGCAAAATCAATAGAAAATATAAATTATTAAGCATCTGAAGAACTAGTACTGTTTCTAAAATTTTAAGACAGAAATTAATATTAGGTTGTACTTTATTCATAGATTTATCTCCTAGAATAGATGATATCTGTAGTGGAATCCAAGTGGCTGTCTTAAGAACTCCACTTCCCTCCATTTACCCGTTTTCAGCTGATCTGTCTGGTTAGCTTGGCCAGCTCACAGTTATGGGCTTTCAGAAAAACATCACTGATGTTCAAAATGCAGAGACGGAGGCCATGCCTTCGTGAGATGATCCACTAATCACAAGAGAAATGATGGCTTTACAACACACAACCATAGCAACTCTATCTCCAAGAAGTATGTGCATTTAAACCACCTCCATAAATGGAAAAAGGCTGGGTTTTTTGCTCTTTCCTGTGTGAAAACATCTCCTTTTTTGACTGGCACTTCTATTGAACGGCTGCAATAGGTTTCTACTCAGATATTTTCCATAGAAATTTCAAGACTGACAGATCTCTCAAGAAATGTATGGTTGAAAGTTGATGCTCAGAAATTATAATGTGTGGTCCATGGGGTTGTGTTAGTGCTCCGCAGTTCTTCCCCAAATTCTCCCTTTCCCTGTTTCACAGTGGTTTTTTTCTCATCTCAATCATGGTTCCTGCTCATTCCTCTGCTACACTTGTGTTAAAAGCTCTCTTTTGCTTCTTTCTGTATTCGGTGCTAATCTTCACTATTCTCCCTCTCATATTCTACTCTTCGCTTTGCTCTCCGTCCTTTCATTTATTATTCTCTGCTCTACCCTAATTATTTATATTGCTCCCACCTTGTAGGTTAGCATGTAAACAGTGTTCAATCCTTCCTTGCCATCTTCATCTCCTCATTCACTTGTCTTACTTTTTCTCTTTTGGCCCTCTGGAGGCCTTTCCTTCTTTTAACAAGCCACTGTAAAGTGATTCCCCATTTATTTGATGTTTTAGCTCACTGAGTTTGTACAACTCAATGCCGTTTCAAAAACATTAAGCTGCTCAGTGGCATTCTTCTTTGGTGCATTGTCTTCTTTTTTCCTTTAAATACTCCCCAGCTAATGGATTGCCAATTAATTAGAAATAGCAAATCTTCACTCTAGAATAAACACTACATGTTTGTGAGTCTTCAGGAGCTTCTAAACTAATTTTTATGGCTTTGATGGTAACCATTCCCACTCCTTGGCAGCTTGTCAATGGAAATAAATGTTCTCTGAGCAGATACCCAAGCTATCATTTGGAGAATGTTTTCTTTGACCAGGATGCTCCTGCATATGCTGTCCTTCCCCTCCCTCACTGCTTTTTTCCCCATTATCTTTTAAGGATGTCAGTTTTGAGGGGTCATGTAGATGGTTGAGTTTCCCCAGGATAAAGACAGGTGAAAAACTAACGCTAGAAAATAAAACAAAAATACCAAACAAAAAACCCCAACCCACCAACCAATCAAACAAAAAAAAACCCACAAGCAAAACAAAAAAAAAACCTGTTTCGTTTTTTTTTTTTAACTCCTTATTACCTTTGACCTGTTCTGTCTTCTGAAGCCCAGTGAATATACCATCTTAACCAAAGAAGAGATGAAAAGGAAGGAAGTTGAGAAGATTTTTAATTGCTACTGGAGGAGAATATCTCCTGCTCTTCTCAAATTGAGGGGAAAAAAGACAAAAGGATGGGGGACCAGACAGAAGAAGGAAGAACCCGAATCTGATATGTCTATTTAGCATGTTATACATGAAGTAAACCCATTTAAAATGGTTTATAAGAAAGGTGCTTCTCAAGAAATATTTACTGCGAGCCAGATGTAATGTAAATTATTCATACCTGATGAGGTTGGTTCCTCTTCAATTGAGGTTGTGCAAAAAGGCATCAGGGATGGAAAGGGTGGCAGGGACAAGGAAGGGGAAGGGAAGAGACAGGAAGAAAAGAGAGACAGAGAGAAATACAAATGAAGAAACCATATAGTCCTAATTGTTATATTATTTACGTTTTCTTAATATAAGTAGGTATCATGAAAAACTTTATTCTCTCCATTCCACACCCCTTCTATTCCCTTCAGGTCCTTGGCAACCAGGATGGGGTGGTGACAGCAATGAGTTACTGATTCTGAAATTGAGTAGTTAGGGAGCAAAAGTGGCAGTTTTGGGGTGGGGGGTGTGTGTGTCAGGGACACAGTTACCCACTGGACTCTCCATTCCAGCTGTCTGGGGCAAGTGACAAAAATCCATATCTTCACCTTTCCCTTTTATGAATAGATAACTACCTATAACCAGCACATTCAAAAGAAGGGAACAAGCATGTTCACAGTAAAACTGCATTTTAAAAGTAGGTCAGTGACTGAGTTCTTTTCCTTCCTGTAGTCAGTGTACGCATGCATCACAGAAACATTCTTTTCACAGTCTTGCAAATTTCTCTGTGACAGCAAAAGCCACGTTCAAGTGTTTCTCACTTGGATGCTGTAAGAGAACCTGCAGGTGAGAGAACTCTCCATAGATAAGATATAGAGGTCCCCTTGAGATATTAAACACATGTATCCATCCTTTTATTTTTTTCTCTTTTAACAAACACCTTCTACCAGTGGCAATGGAAGCTCCTTCTGCTTGATTTCTTGCAGAATCAGTTCAAACAATACTCCCACAGCCATGACAACCACTGACCCACCCTGACAGCCCTCAAGCTTGCACTTGGCACAGATAAAGATTTCAAACATTTTCTCAAAGACCAGCACAATGCTTGGTAAACTCATTTATTTTCCTTCACTATCGCTCCCATTTATTGTGCAGGGAGGAACCAGGACAGGATCAGGAAGACCTTCCCTCTTTTTAGTGAAAATTTGTGTTTGAGACCAGCAATAAATCTTGGTTAATTCAGTACAATATTCTATATATGCAACTGTATGAGGTGACTAACACTGAACACATCAGTTATTCCTAATGCAGAGTAACATGGTGTCCTTTTGTGGACTGTCAAGTCTAATCAAGACAAAATCATGAATTACTGTCTAAAGCACCAGTCAAGCATCTTGTCTCTCGCTAAGATAAATAGGTGATTTTTATTTCTAAAGCTTGGTGTTCAGATAAACCATGAAGAAGGGTACACAACAACACAATATTATGAAGTACATAATCTAAAATGACCTAAACAGGATGCTTAGCTAAGCCTTCGCTTTTGTAACTCCTTATTTAATGTTTGAATGTGTATTAGGAAACTAGATTAATCTGTTATGCAGTGTATGTAAAGATCACATTAAGCTTTCAGTAAGTTTTTCTTTTACTGTGTAACTGCTGAATTTAAGTAAAATCTGTTTGTGGTAGTAGAGTTTCAAGACAATTCAAGAAAGAAGGAAAAATACTGTCCTACTGTTTTAAATAGAACCAATCAGATAATCTTTAATTCAACAACATGACAGCTAATTACACAGACACAGAACAAACAAACAAAAAAACCCCACACCTGAATATTTGAATCTCAGAACAACAGAATCTGAAGTAAATAAATAACAGAATTTGATTGTAACCAACTCCCTGCCTGTGGTTCCTCAGATTAGTCTCAGCCATGCTGTTCCTCTTGGCAGGAGGAAAGAGTGACCAAGTTCCTTCTCTGTGTTCTGGGGCAAAAAGTCCTTTATTTGAAAGTCCCACAGCTTATATCGTCTCGGGGGGGAGGGCTAGAAGGAGGAATGTGATTGGGCTATGGTCCAGGGGAAAGGGAGTGACTTAAGGGCTCCGCTAACTAATAGGGGAAACAGAAGGACCGAGGTCCCATAACAAGCTCAGGACTGGGGAGACGACCAATCCTGTTTGAGCAGAGGCAGGGTTGTGTTCAGGGAGGGGAGACAATATGGTTCCAAGTGAGGGAGGGAGCCACACGGACTGGGGAAATACATAACTCAGGGAAAGACTGTACAATGAAACACAAGTAGTGGCTGTTTTTCTGCTTTGCTCGGTCCCAGGGAGCTGCCACTGTGATGGACCCGTTTCTAAAGCCGCTCTTTCCAGGTTTCGTAATCCTGGCATTCACCCACAAATAAACAAACTACAAACTAAGTAAATAAAGTAGGTTGTAATTTGTCAAAGTGCCACTGGAAGGGAGGACTACACAAACAGAACAGAACAGAACATGAAAGTTGGAAGTTCCATTATTAAATTTTACAAATGCCCCAAATCTGTATTATCTGTAAGCTCTACTGCTGCTTGAACAGCAAGTAATTCAAACTACTAGAGACTGTGCATTAAAACCGGTTAAACAAAACTGCCTAATTATACAAAGAATATTCATTCCAGGAACCATTTTCTTCAGACTGCTATTTGAATAATATCCTTAGACTTAATTTTCGGGATGAAAACCAGCATTAGCAATTCAAAGCTGAATTCTGTTACTACTGTGACGATTGTTTCAGAGGGACCACTCTGCGATTAGATACACATCTAAATAAAACAGTATAGCTGAATCTCAGCTGAATAAATTGGTCAGATGACAGCTAAGCAAATAATGTCAATTTTCTGTTTATTTAATTAATATTGGCTATTTGATTGTTGCTTTGAGATCTTTCAGGAATAGGCTATGTTCTTTTCTTGTCTGAGCTGCTGAGAACTGCTTTTGCAAAAGCCCTAGCTCTCTTGTCAATACCATATTTCTTAACTCTAGACAGAGATTAAATATGGATATCAAAACCAGATATGAAAATGCAGTTATGAACTTGTTCATACTTCATGCAAACTTTTATAAAAAATCAAATTAACTTAATCTCTTGCTTTATGTGACAGGATATTTGCATCTCCCATAGCTTTAGAAACCATGTTTAAAAAAACAGCCTTCAGAAAGCTATTGAATGCTCGGAGAATACACTGCTTTTGTTATATCATACCAGCTCAAATGCAATGTCAGCACTTTGTTTTCCATTCGTTAAGGAAATATATTAAACTACCACACCAAAAATTTCCTACACATCATTACCTTTTTTTCCATCAGCAGTGATTTAAAGCATTAAGTTACTTTTAAAAGCTATTCATCTCCATAGTAATTATCTGTATTTTACTTTTTACTTGTTCCAGAGGAATGGAGAGGAAGTAAGCTGGAACTACCTTGATGGCACAGGCCAGCGATTCACTGTGGTGGGTGGTGGATCCCCATCAGCCTGGTGTTTTCCTCTTGACCTCAGAGAGGTGAGATTCACACAGAGCAGCCACTTACATAACAAAAAAGTGCCCCAAACAGTCACAAGCATCCCCAAGTCTCATAAAAGCACTGCGTGACCTTAAAATGTAAACTTCTCTGAAGTTTTAATGCATTTTTGACAGCATATTTCTTCCCCTTTTAATGCATCATTGACAAAATATAATAAGACATATGGCAGCAGAAACATTAGATTTTATCTTCTTAGGGAAAATCTGATGTTCACTTGGGAAAAGCTGATCTTTTTTTCCTTAGAGGTGAATAGTACTGCATGACATTAATGAGAGGAAAAAAGCCATGAAGACACGGGCAAGTTTGCAAAGCCTATACCAGGACACATATCACCCAACATTAGCTTAAGAGAGATAATACAGGAAAGCAATGCTCGAGTAGTATCTGAATATCTATGCCAGATTCCTGATTATTTCTCTTACTGTGGTAGAAGCCTTGATGGGCCTGGGAAAAAAAAAAAAAAATTTGAAGCATTAATAACAGCCTCCCGTACTATGTTATATACTATGACATATTACATTACTTTTGTATTATATTGAAGCTTATGTTAATTTTATATTAATGTGAAATATGTTTGCCTTTAGCATTCAAATAAAATGTAAGTCTCATATATAAAAGAATAAACTTAGATATATGGTATTATCTCTATGGGAAAGTCTATGCAAGAGCTCTATAATATTACCCAAATAAACAGCAAGATCCAAGAACAAGTAACATTTTTCTGAATGTGACATCGAAAATGAATTATATGTTGCTCATCATCAAATCTCAGGATCTCAGGGGGCCTGCAATGCCAGGAAGACTGACTTGATTGACTTCCTAAAGACTCAACATCAGTCATTAAGGGTGTGATTTTAATGCTACAGATGTTTCATTGAAAATATGTGTTTAACAAGACTGTCTCTTCACTTGCTCCCTATTTGACAACCTACAGCATTCAGAGGGCCTTGGAACAGGGTTGCTGCCTTCTGTCTTCAGCTGGCCAGGTTGTGTTTGCAATTATTCCTGAGAAACAAAATAAAACAAAACAAAAAATACACACAAAAATCCCCAAAAAATAGACCAAAAAACCCCAACCCAACCCAACCCAAAACCAAAAACCTGTCATAGGTTTGATGCTGGAATTTTTTCCCAGTGTTGCCTCCTCTCCCCTCAGTCTGTTTCTTCCAGGATGGGGGGAGTTAGGAGAGGGGCTGCCTCCTTTTTTTTCTCTGAGGGGAAGTTTGGGGTTTTTTTTCCTTTTCCCTGCTGGATAACCCGTGGAGATCGACTGAGAGAGAGAGACATGAAGACGAATCTCAGAGCAAGGTAACCTTCCCCTGGGGCTGCGTTAACAGAGCTGCCTGAGGTGAAACTGCACCTGTGGGAAGAAGAACTCTTTCCATGCTGGTTGCTCACGTGGCTACAAGCAGCTGTTGAGCTGCCCAGGACAATTTACCCTCAGCCCCCAGGTTTGCTGTGGACTTCTTTCCTCTCTTGGCAATTAGGACTTTGTTTTGTTTCTTTTGAAAGTTTTGGTTGCACCATTTGTTGTTTATTCGAGTTTGTTAATAAAGAGCTGTTCTCTTCCTTTTCCATGCTTTCACTTGAAGCCACTTAATTTCAAAGTTGTAATCTTGTTAAACTTAGACAAAACTTAAATGACAAAGCAACAAAACCAAACAAATAAAAACAAAACAAGAAGAACACATCAGGAACCGCTCTAATGCATGTGAGAGATAACTCACTATGAACTGATAAAACTCGGCCTGGGTGACAGATGTTATATGGAAAACACGTATATTAATTAAGAAATCCTAATTAGGCCCGTGGAACTTAGTAGAGGAATTGTATCACTCTTCATGGGTTTATGTCAACTCAAAGGCTATGAAAAACTTACTCTTTCTTCATTGTTTTATTTCAAAAAATAAAATTTTTAATAAGAAGTGGGTATCTGAGCAAAACTTCAGGTATTATTAAAATCTAGAATACTAGTATCTTAAAATGACAGTGTTAGAAAAGCCAATAAGGGAGTCTAATTCATTCTCATTAGTCTTCATTTTTTTCTAAGCATCGGGGCTCCGTGCTGAATGAGGGCATGTTTAAACATGAAATAAAAGGTTTATTTAGGTGAAAGTCTGCATTTTGCAGAATACAAGATTAGATAATGATTTTTTTTGTAAGTGCATTCATATTTACACATCTGTAGAACAAGGCAGTCAGTGGAGTGGCCCGCTGAGCCTACTATTTGGCAGGATGGCCTTCTTAAGGAAAAGAGTGTAAAAAAATATTTAGCTTTAAAGCAATTCCTGAGTTCTTAGTCAGTTGCAGTTCTTGCCAAGGATTCATGTGTTACCAAAGGCATGACAGTACTAAAAGTTGTAATTCTGAAGCCAGAAGTAGTCTGCCATGACTTGAAATATCACAGTTTTACACAGACTCACACACACATACTGTCATACCCAGTTTTGAGAAGATGTGAATGTCACAAAAGAGAGGAGAGTGTAATGAAAAACTGTCCTAGAACTTTTACGCCACAAAATAAGTGTACTCAGATAGCTGAATGAATAAGACTATAAATCAGTGTACAGTAATCTTTGTTTCTTTAAGTGTTGAAGAATATTCTCCATCAATCAAATGCATGGTCTTAAAATTAAATCCTAAAAAAGGCAGTAAAATATACTTATGGAAGTAGGTACCTGCTAGTGTCTGTTTGTCCTAGTTAGAACAGCTGGGACCGATTCATCACTGGATGGGTGTAGCCCAAAACTGTGTATTCTATAGCCTTCCATACCATTTTCCCAGAAACTGTTGTCAGTAGAGGCCTGCAAGGTGTGTGTGGGGGATATTCCTGAGCACCCTCATACCCTTTTATGGAATGAGCATACTCATACCCTTTTATGGAATTCCCCGCTCTGAGGGGAGGACTGAACATACCTACCTGAATTGGAGAGTATATAAACCTGGAGTTTCAGAAGCTTTTTACCACTCGTGGGATCCAGAGGAGGACTGCAGCTCACCGCTCTCAACCAGACTGCAGCTCACCGCTCTCAACCACACTGAGACCACCACCCTCGGCTGGACTGCAATCACCACTGTTGGCCGGACTGCAGTAGCTCTCCCACCAGCAGGTTTTTACCCTCTCCCTTTGCTTTGGGTCCCCCCTGGACTCAAGGGGGGGCCCAGGGAGCACCGCTTTGTTTGTGCCCTGGGGTGCTGGGTTGTACTTTTGGGCTTTGTGGGTTAGGGCCGGTTGCTTGTCTGTGTGGTCATACTTATTGTATTATTTTGTTAAATTGTTATTGTGACTTGTAATCTCTCTTTTGAGTTGGGTTGGTTTCCCCTGCTGGTTAACTTTTAAACCAGCACACTGTTACACTTATGGACGTGAAAACCTACCTGAGATATACCCTTAGTTATACATAGAAAGCTTTACCTTTCAAGTCAATCAATTTTATATTTTCACATTTCAGTCAGTTGCCTGAAGCTTTTTCTCTTGATTGTTTTTGTGTGTTTTAGGGAAAATTTTAATAGCTATTCTTATATGAATGGAGAATTTTAAAGTAACATCATATACCACACTGAAAAGTAATAATGATGATAATAATTTTTTTTATTTTATGGATATTCTCCCACTTGGGAAAAAATACCATAAAATTCCCACTCAGATGCTCACAGAGTGTTTGAGTCTGGTTATGGACTGGTACTAGGCTCTGGATTAGCTCTCTGACTGCAGACTTGATCTGTACCCAAGTGTTTACTACCACACCACTTGATCCTCTTCAATATCCAACATCCAACAGTATAAGTTAAGACTTAAAAGACAATAAAAAAATGCTCAAAGTGGATCAGAAAATTGCAGTTAAATAAACCTGTAGCCCTTAACACCAGATGCCAGCTTTAATGCCTGAACTTTCTGTGACACTATTTGTTCTTATATCACCCCAAAATGACTTCAACCATCTGTCCTGCTGCCAACGAATTGCACCTAGACTGACCATCTTGCCTTGTGGGAATACATAACTGAGAAGTTCAATAAACACACAGGAAAATCCAATGGATTTCAAATACTAAGATTTCAGGATAAATATGTATCCTGCAACTTTCAGTGATTTCAGGGATTTTGTCAAACTCTCTAATTTGCCAGTTGTAAATTAGTTCTGCCATCCTTTTTGGGGAATGAAGCTATATAAACCAACTAGAAGGCCACAACTTTATCACAGAATCCTTAAGACTGGGAAAGACCTCTAAGATCATTGAGTCATGATACGAAAAGCCTTTAGATTGCAACCGGACAAAATGGAAAGTACTTAATAGTCACTGTTTCATAGAAAATACAGCATAATAAATAAAACTGCATAGAATCAAGGACATACAGTTCTCAGTGTAAATGACTCACTTCATTCACAGGCCCTGCAAAGGAATTAACTTCTTTTTTTTTCCCTAAATCCAAGTCTGTAATACTCTGTTCAGCATGACTGAGGGCCTGCATCCTGCTTAACCAAGGTGATTTCCATGCAACACAACATTCATCATGGGAAACTTCAACTTTAAATTGCATATTGTGTCAAGAGGAGAATTCAAAAGAGCAGATGGCAGGTAAAATGAGAGATGTGGTGTCTAAGGAGTCCCATGCAGGGAGACATAATGCTCTGATGCAGTGTGTGTTTTTAATCATTTTTTGGTGACTTCAGGAATGAAAAAAATACCCCACCATAAAAGTACAGGGCATGAGCACAGACGTGGCAAAGAGAAGACTTGAGTCCTGGTGTAAGAAATGCAAAGCAGATATTTTCAAATTAATAACAGTATTTTCATTTCTAAGGCAAAGTTTGGGGACTGGAATACATTTGAGGAATAACAGACACACCAATATTCATTTCAAACTCTTTTAATTGGACAGAAACAAAAGGAGATCCTATGACCTTTGGATCTAATACTGGTTTTATATTTAACTCCAGTACAATCACAATAAATACCTAAATACATCTGAATCCATTATTGCTTAGTATTGAAAAATGAGTGTTGAAAAATACGTGTGATGTAGACTGTGGTAAAACAGTGTCAATAATATCCAGTTTCAATAAAACACTGCCCTTATCTAGATCTCAAAGAATTTATTAACGCATAACTCTGTTAACAACAGTGACGATGGGTTGTATATCAATTTGTCTAAGGATATCTGCAGAGGTCTACTGAACCTGGACCTCTCCAAAACTAGCACACTGTTCTGCCCTAAAATATGATTGATGAAGAGTGTTTACATTAAACCTGAGGCAGGTTGTACAAATTGCTGTGCATTTAGAAAGCCAGTGTCTTTGCTGACAACTGTAATTTGACAAACAGAAATTTCCAAATGGGAAACATGCCTAAACACAAATGTAAAAGGAGATGTTTTGTTGACACTAACATGACTTTGCTATATGCAAACAAGGCAAGAGATAACACTGTGATAGGAGGAAAAAAATCACACCAGGTGTGAGATTTCTTTATTCTTTTCAGAAATGCTATGTTCCTAGCCCTTAATTTGCTATCTGCATACCATTCCTAATTTTTCAGAAAATAATTAAAAATTGAAGAGTCAGGGCTTTTTCTCATGAACAAGTGAAGATAATTTACACTGGTTTTTCTTGTTTTAGTGAATAAAACCACTAGAAGTCAACAGTTTATCAGCCTCTGAATTCACCCCGAAAGAAACATTTTCACAGCAGTCATCAGTCAGCACTCTGGTGCTCCTCCATGCCTTTCAGTTTTCATTAATGTAGGAGCCAGGCCTATTGATTTTGAGCTTTTTATTTTTTTTTTTAAGTTTTTTTTTTTTTTCATCCCCAGTATATGGATTTTTCTGAGACCCACCTCACCCCTACTTTTCCATACATTCCTCAGAGTAGATTTATTCATTTTCCGTGTAGGGTTTTTTGCTGTCAAAGGATGCTCAGCACCCTCTGTGGTGAATGTATTTCAGAAACATTCCCAACCAGCACCTCCTGCCAAGAGAAATAAGAGCTGTTGGGCTCTTGGTAAGCTGTGCTAAAATTCTGCCTTTCATTCCTTTTCATTTTCCTGTCTTCCTTTCTGCAAACAGATGGCAAAACTTCCACACATCCCCATCTCCACTGCAGCCTACAACAAAAACAAGGACTGCCACCCTTATAATCTGTTCTTGTCACTGGAGATGTTGGAAATGCTTTTTACTTGGGATGTTTCAGGTCAAAATAGTTACAATCAACACTTTTATCCTTGCTCCTGCATTCTGTAATGCCTTGTTTTCGTAAAAAGGCATACAGGAAATGCACGATGCACAAAGGAAGATGAACCACTGAGTACAAAGCAACTTTCCCAGGTGGCAAAAAGCAAGACAAAGGGGAAATGGCCTCAAGTTGCACCAAAGGAGGGTAAGGTTGGATATTGGGAAAAATTTCTGCACCAAAATAGTGATTAAGCATCAGAACAGGCAACCCAGGACAGAAGTGGACTCATCATGCCCGAAAGTGTTCAAAAAATCAGTAGATGTGGACTTAGTGCTGTGGTTTAGTGGTCATGGTGGTGTTCAGTAATAGGTCAGGTTTGATGATCCTAGAGATCTTTTCCAACCTTTGTAATTCTGTGATTCTATGAAGACCCATAATCTTACCTCTTATCTGCTGATGTGGCACTTTTTTGTTGGGCTGTCAAAGTACTGGACAGGTAGGGAGTTGGAAATGGATGAGCTTTAAGGTCTCTTCCAACCCAAACCATACTCTGATTCTATGATTATTGAAATATGCTACATTTAAATGACTAATTATAAATACAGTGATGGAATAATCTCTAACATTCAAGGTAAATACATTGACGTGCTCTAAGTGTGTGATACTGGAGATCTGGGAAAATGACAGGCAGATATCACATATCTAAGAAAACCTGGAATGGAACTGGATTAATTTTCATTACAATTAGGTACACTAACAAAAAAGAAATTACTAGCTTTTCTTCTCCATCATTAACTGCTTCAAGACAGAACCTGAAGAATAATCTTTTGTTTTTTGTTTTCCTGGTTTTTTCCCCCTATTTATCTATATATATTTATATATATGTATATATATAAACCAGCATATATTAAGCAGAAGTGGAATTACTTGTATTTGAGTCAATCAAAAATTTCCATGCTTGTAGTGAAACATCTCATCTTAATTTCAATCCTTTCAAGAAACAAAAATTTGACCATTTTTTAACACTTGGAATATTTTTTTTTTAAAATTCAAAATTAGGTATCAACAAACACTGTCTCACAAAAATTAAAGGGAAATTCAGTAATATATTTTCCTAAATATTTTCCTAAATTTTTATGGTAAACTTTTCTTCTGTTACTTTTTAGGTCAAAGATATGTTTTTTTTTTAAAGTTAAAAATTCCTTCTGAATTTAACATGAACGCATGAATAATTTGCATGGCCCCTGTGGCATTTTCCAGTTAATATTCATGCAAAGAAAAGTTCAGGTTCAGAGATGGGTGATCTAAATGCTAACAGATGCAATTTTATTGCATTGTCAATTGCTCAACTTTATACAGCATTATTAATGTTAACACGAAATGCTGACTTACTAAGTCAGTGGAGTTATTTAAATCTAACAAAGATTTAAAGACAAAAAGTCAAAAATTAATCCCAAACAATACTAATTCCCCCCCCCCCCAAAATCTTTTCACCAGGAATTTTATGATGACTTCACCCAACAGAAAATAATCCTCTTAAGGAAATGCACTAGAATATAAAATTAGAGTATTAAAATTTACCTTAAACCATGTATTTTAAAGTCTATGTTAGTCACTATGTGCAGCATTCTGCAATCACACTCTACATCAAAGATTATTGTGACTAAGTGCAAGATATGTTGAAGAAATAAGACATAAAATATAGCAGTCATGAAATATTCATCTGGTGAGCAAATCCTTCTGCTTCATAAATATTCCATGTTGTAATCTAGTGAATTTTATCCATGACTCTGCATTAAAAAGACACAATGACATGGTACAGATTTAAAAAAATACATGTACGTAACTTAGATAGAAGCAAATACTCCTACTCTGTGTAGGCTGAAAGAGCAAAGTGTCTTATTGCTAAAGCAAAATAGTCAGTATTTGACTGAATTTCCTCCCATTATGTATCTTCTTCTTGAGTCTTTGTACCACACAAAGCTCTTTACATAAGATCTATTTCATAAATGCAAAAGTGACTGACTGAATTTATTGTCTCCTGCTGACCTGGAATAAATCAATAAAATATACATTTATATTTACCTTCCACTGGCTGTGTTTCTTTTACTGTACTATCTTGCAGTTTAAGAATTATTCAAATGTCCCCTCACACCACTCAGGGACAGACAATTAAGACCTATATATTGCAGATAGCCACTGATATCACTAAAGTGTAGTCTAGCCAGGACAAAATTTGAGCTCACAACTCCAGGATAATTAATTCCTCTGTAATTAGGTCAAGTTTTCCCAGCAGAAAATGATGTAAATGTAAATTTTGCTACAATTTTGCCACACGAAACACAAACCTCAATGAGCAAAGAGATTTGTGAGGTTCTTTCTAGTTGTTTTCCAAAACATCTTCAATCTTTGTTTCATCTGTGGCCCCACAAGTTTGGGTGAGGTCTGTAGTTGCTGGTCTGTGTTTGGCTATTGTGCATCAACCTGGTCAGTCAGGTCACAGGAGAGGGATTGTTTTTTTTTCCCCTTTTTTTTTTTTTAACTGCCAGAAGCTTCTGTCTTCCTCAGCTCAAATTAATGAGCTTTCTTTTTCTTCTGATAATCTTATACCTGATTTATCAGGCAACTTAAAAAGTGACAGGGGACTGAGCAACTTGGTAAAACCCAAGGAATAGCAGATGATGTTTCCTTCCTAATAACATTAAGGAGGAAATATGTTAATGGTAGATCCATGTTATACACTAGAAACTGAACCAGCAAACTGGAAACAAGGAAACAATGAAATCAAAATGCTTTCTGGCCATGTTTCTTCTCCTTCACCTTCTAAAGTTCTTTTGCCTTTCTTAGTCTCCCTGAAGCCTTTAAAGGATAATTCTAATCAGCTTCCCACACACATCCTGTAGTCTGCATCACCACTCAGAAGCATGAGCCTGTCACCTGCTGCTATTCTGCAATAAAATTATGCTTATGGGTTGAAGATGCTCAATGGTACTGGAGAAATTATAATTTCTCATCCAATTTCATTTGGGGCACACTATAATAACTGGATAACAGCCATTGCTAATATTTGGTTTTAAAAATGAACACATAAAATTATTTTGGTGTTTCCTATCATACTGCTAAACCAGATTGTATTAAAGTAACCAGTTCTTGTGTCTACATTTCAGCAGAAGCTTGAAAATACTGAAGAAAGAAAAAAAATTAAAGACAAATGTTGCCAGAACAGGAAACACTAGATATAATAAGAAATAAGGGGTAGACAATTCTGTTACTCAGGTGATGAAAACATAAACAGAGTAGCACCTGGGTAGAATTTATTTATAGAAAATAAACACCATGCTGAAAAGCTGCCCCCCCTTTTTTTTTTAAACATATTATGCTAACAAAGATAACAAAGTTCAGTAAATTGGAGACATCCACCTCAACATATGAAGTGACTTCTCTACATGAAGTTGTAACTGTATATTGTACCACAGTGGTAGCCATCTAAAGGGTCAGGGAAAAAATACTCTGAAATATGCATAATCTAAACAATTTTCCAGTTACTTTTAGAGTAGAGACTGCGATCTATTTCAGTTGGGCTTCTCTCGCCTCATCAAACTCCCTTCTCTAAAATCCTCTCTTCTTGGGTGTATCCCACTTGTAAGTTCCCTGAGAAAGCGAAGCTTTATCGGGCTCTTTGGGCTGCCTGCAGCAATATTTGGGTGTGATGACATTCTGGGATTTACAGAGGTCAAACTGCACTTCCTAATGGCCCTATTCTGGTCCTAATGTTGATGAATCCTCATAGCCAGTCAGAAATTTAAGTCTATTCAAGTTGCATGCTTGTGAATAATGAACCCTGAACACCTGTTAAAGGGCACATAGATTATGTTTAACAATTTTTTTTAACTTGTTCTTCTTTCCCTGAAGAATGGCACCTGTATTTTGAGCCCCTCTATCACCATTTTGCCCTGCCAAAGGGCTTGGGAACCCATCTGCAGCCTGAGAGTTTCCTGTACTCCCAAATAGTGGAAATTTGTGGTCCTGCAGATGACATAGTCCTACAGATCACTCACACCACTTACTAAACCGCAAGAAACTTAATTTTCCTGGAGTTTCTTTTGAACTGTGGAATCAGTTCCCTCCCCTTCTCTTATGATGCTGCTGAGCTGCTTTACTAGGTTGTTTTGATGCCTTTTATTCAGGTTCCCTTCATCACTTTGATCTCACCAGGTAGGCCCTTGCTGTTATGTTTCACTGTACTGCACTCTGGTTTTCTATCAATCACATCCTCTTTGTTGCTTCAGTTCTCACCAGACAGACTGTTGCCACACTGGGTAATGACATAAAAAAAAAAAAATCCAATGTTTATAAAGCTAAATTGTCTCTTTACTATTCAAATATAGTTGTGAAGACTGTAAAGGTGCAAACAAAGTAGATTTATTGAGTCTTACCCACAAGTCCCATCTCCTCCCCCACTTCACCTATAGACTTCTCAGGTTCCAGGTAGACCTGTCGCACCAAGATAAGTGACTTTAACAAAGAAAATGTAGTTTTCTTCTTGGACAAAGGCTTCTGCCAACACCACATGTCTCACAGAACAATCAGCCCTACAGAGTTGAAGTAGACAAGAAACTTTGCAAAGAAAGGCAACAAACAGGGCTGAGATTTAGGGCTACCAAGTCAAAGCAGAACAGTGCAGCCACTATGGACCACTTTTGAATGAACACAGTTCATGAGAAACATACGCAACACTTTGTTACAGAGTATGAAATTAAATTCAGTGGAAAATGAAATTTTATAAAAAATACCCCATTTAATTCAATACTGATTAACTAGATTACTGTAGTTTTAACATATGTTTTTGCTAAGCAAGGATCAGATATTTCTCCTGAAGTATTTCCATCAGTTTGATTTCTGCAAGGCCAGAGAAAAACTGTATAATTTAATTCTTTCTGTATTTAACTGTGAGATGCATGAAAGAAATGCTTAACACATCCCAGTTCTAAGCAGTATCAAGATTCATAGCCTGTTAGTTTAATATTCACACTCTCTATTTTAGTAAACTTTTTGTTTCATGGTCTTTGGGCATTCATATATTCAGCTGCAATACTCAAAATATAATTATTCTATTTCATTTTGAATTACTGATTCTTTGGAAGTGTTTAGGTCCCTTCTTCCACCCTGAGAGGGTAAGTGATGAACATACTAATGTTTCAGAAGGACCTGATGTATTTATTTACTTTGTTTATGTTGCATTGGTCAAGATCTGTTGTTTTAATGTAACCAAGGTTGACCCCAAAGACACCACTAGTGAGGACAAAGTTAATCCACTGCTCCTTTTTGTTGCTGACTTAGGCTAATGTATTGTTCAGTTACAAACTAATGACTCCTGCAGATGTTTCTTATTTCATACCAGAAAAAACAGAAGCTAAAATTAAATATTTTCTTTTTTATGATTGTCACTGTTCCCCTTATAAATTACAGCCCATTCAGTCATATTTTTGAATAAATCAAGTGACACTGACAGTTTTCTTATCTGCAAAAATTAATCTTAAAGGACCAAATTCTGTCCTCATTAGACTATTCATAATGAATAGCTGATGATTAAAAAGTTGACCTGCCTAAGAAGGTGAGGAAAGTAATAGGAATTATTAATCAAGACGTGCCTCTTTCTCTCTATTCCAGCAAGAGCATATTTGTACTTAAATATGTTGACATGTCTCTATCTTCATGTTTTTTACACCCTTACTGCCCTCCTCTTGCAAATGGAGAAACCAAGGAACAACTTCAAGAATGTTTTTTGTTTAAAAAATAAAATTTGTTGCCAATTTAAACTGAGTTTGTTAGAACTGAGTATGCTGCTTTATATTTCTAGATAACAGGAATATAATACACTGAGATTTAGTTCTTAAAAATATTTTTCTTCCTGTTTTTTGGGGGCTTTAATCTTGATCCACAATCATGATCCTGTTACAAGCCTTGATCTCATTCCTGCCTGTGCCTATGCAGATCTTGTACCAACACAGGGCTGCAACAACTCCTCAGAACCTTTTCTCAGGTGTATCTGTGTAGCTCGGATTTCTTACTAACGATGAAAACTCTGACTCAGTAGGAACATTTCTAGTTCATATTGTCCCAAGATGAGAAAACTGGTTAATGTAAAGGAAGGACTCATCTACCATAAGAACTGGGTTTTTGTGTGGAGAACTGAACACAAAAAAATGGTTTTGAAGATCTGAGAATGGCATGGTTCAGGTATTATGGTGCCTTTTAAACAACATTAATACTTAGACAAGTATATTCTACTGAGCCCTATAGTACTCACTTTAGGTTGTCATCTTAATTAAGTGCAAGCTGCTGGAACTGAGCTTTTCACCCTTTCTAAATCTCTAGTTACTTTAAAAGATAAATAAACTAGGAAACAAACATTTTTTAATGAATATATATGTTACTATCACAACCTAGAAGAACTGGACACAGAAGATCTCAGTTCTTCTTTTCTGGTTCATTTCTAATAACATCTTACCTTTTCCTCAGGATCTTCCTTTCTTGGCACTTCCCCATTGATGGCCTTTGCTACAATACATCTGACAGTCTGGGGACTAACACACTCTTTTTATCTTACTTTGTTGTGGGTTTTTTTGTTGGTCTGGTTTATAAAACACATTAATTGTTGATTCATAGCAATAAATATGCATTTAAAGCTGAACTTGCTTCCAGATGAGGCTGGAAATGAGACCAAGGCATTTCCTACAAATGAGGAACTTCTCTCTTGTTTCTGTTTACATCATGAAAGGCACCAGACTCCATGAAAACTGCTAAGTATGTTTAGAAGAAAAAATAATTCTAAGGCAGTTACCACAGCAGCAGCTGTTCTTTCCTCTCTAATTTTCCCTGCACTTGCAGCTAGAAAGACCAGTTGAGCGAACACAGTCAACAGAAGCCAAATAGTAATTGCTGTTCAAAGCTATGAGGAGCTACAAAAGGTACTGGCTGGGATTTAGAGAAAGGACTCAGGAATTTACGGATATCCTGGACTTTCCCTCTGAAGCTCTGAATCCATGCACAGGTGCATCACTCCCAACCCTACCTTCCAGAGGGTGGAATGCTACACAGGATAAATAACTGCAACCCATGATCTTTTTGGTGGTTAAAAGAAATAAAAAAAGCATTACTCAGATTGTAACACAACATTTGAAGCATCTCCATGGGGATTTGAAGTCTCAGCATCTCATAGTCTATGCAGAAAATGCTTGTATGGCAAACACAAGTATTCCAGGATATTTTGACCAGCCCTGTTAATTTCTTAGGAAATAAGTGTAGGACATCATCAAAGCTGAGAGAACTGGGATTATTCAGCCTGGAGAAGAGAAGGCCTTGGGGTGACCTAATTGTGACCTTCCAGTACCTGAAAGGAACTGACATGAAAGATGGAGAGAGACTATCCATTTAGACTGACAAAGAATGGGTTTAGATTAGATATTAGGGAAGAATTTATTGGCTGTAAGGGTGGTGAGGCTCTGGTATAGATTGCCCAGAGAAGCTGTGGCTGCCCCATCCCTGGAAATGTCCAAAGATTCGACAGGGCTCGGATCAACTAGTGGAAGGTGTCCCTGCCCATGGAAGGGGGATAAAACATGAACATCTTTAAGGTCCCTTTCAACCCCAACCATTCAGTAATTTATCTGTCCATGGATATGGACAGATAAACAAAGAGATTGTATATGCATGTCTTGTACCCATCCATTTCTAAAACCAAAACCCTGCATGCGTTCATGCATATTTGAATTAGATTTCTGTCGAAAACACAGATTAGAAGAGTGAAACTACAGATGTTTGCACCAATTATGCATGAAGCAACACATAAACTGAATAGAATCATAAATACCAAGGAATCTGAAGTGTGATTTCACCAAATCATGAAGCCTAAATTCTACCTCATTCTTTTCCTAGTTTCGGAGACAAAAAATCTAAGATCATATCCAAATCAACCACCCCTTGCACATGCTTTTCTAGACTTCAGAATGGCCTGACTTACAGTGGTATCAAAATGAAGATGGTATGGATGACTGGAAAGTTTGTACCCCAAATCAGTATTCTAATATTACAGATATAACCACAGAGGACCAGCTGAAATATTAATTTCAATCTTATTGATTTTCTTCTAACATTAGAAATAATATATTTACTCTTCTAACTCATGGTGCAATAGCAATTCTCAAGCAGGTGTTCAGCTCAAGTAATACATGTGAAATACTTGTTCTGCAACCATAATTCATCATAAAATCTCGTACCTTAATAAATTTGATCACTAATATACTATAAATATAAATTAATTACTCTTAAACCTTATTTTATAGCATCATCAAATTGAAGAAAGCTCTACATCTGTGATAAAAAACTCCCATTATCTCTAAATTAAATTATTTATATACTTCATATAGTCAGCATTTCACTTAGGTCCTCATTATCCAGCAGTCATGAGGGTATAGGAAGATAAGCACATGTCATATAGTGTCTTTTCACCTCAAACAACCATCCCGGTTAATTTACTAGGCAAAACCACAAACTTATTATGCAGTTCCTGTGATTATACTTATATTGGGCAGAGAAAAATAAAGAAAAAAGAAAAAACAACAAACAAAACCAATTAGGAACTAAACCATTTAGTTATTTCCCTTATCTAAGTAAAATGGTATTCTGTGAACAACTGAATCATATGCTGAAAAAAGTAAAAAACTCTTTTAGTGTGTGCCACTCAATTCTTGTACATTCAGAGTTGTGCTCACTTCAACCAGCAGTTCTCATTCTTCAGCATACTTAAGAATAAGGTATGTTTGTTCAAGATAATACTAGCTGTATATATTCCATTTTAAAATCTTAAAAAAAAATCATTTAGTATGCTGGAACTGCAGAAAAAAAAAAGAGAGAGTAGATAAATTATTCTACACTGTTTTAAATGCTTAAAGGAATTTTGCATCTGTATGATGAACAGCAAAGATCCTTAAGCAAATGACCTAACAGAGATTTTAAATCAAAAAGTAATAAGCATAGGAAGGCATCAGATCACACAGTTACACCCTGAAAAGAAATTTCTGAGATACTCAGAGAAAATTTTCCCAGTTTGAAATACTAAATTTATTCAGAGAAACATTTGGGCACTCTCATTCTCCTGCTTCTGAATATAAGTATTTTTGTTACTGGAGAAAATAAAAAGGATTTATGAACTATTGCATCTGTTTTTAGGATCAAAGAAATATTTCCTTAATTCATCATTGTGGTGGGGGAAAAAACAGTTTTCCCCCTAGAGCTATAAAATGGTAACCCCCCAGGGGGTGGTGTCCCTTAGGGTTGAGCCAATGAGCGCTTCTGCAAAATATAAACATCTTACCCAGACTGGAAAAGAAGGTAGTTGTAGTAGTTGTTGGAGGAGAGTGGCCATCTTGTAAAGCCACGAGGAGAAGGGGCTATGCCCTCCCCCAGCCCCCGGCTGGGGGGCTACAGGGACTTGGAACAGTGTTAGGTTGGGCTAAGTATCTGTAGCTATAAAGCCAAAGGAGTTTTCTCCGCTGTAAGTGGGCAGAAAGAGCAGTGGTAGAAAGGGCACTGACCGGAGGCTATGGCAGAGAGCCAGAAGAGATAAGAACAAGCAGCAAAGACAGGCATGCAGCAACACAGAGAGAACTCCTGCAAGGAGAGAGAGAGAGAAAGAGAAAGAGAGCCAGCATAGAGCAGAACTAATCTCTGTGGACAGAGTTGTGGGGTAAGAACTGAAAACCAAAACCCCCAAACTGCTTTTGAGATCCCTACTAAAGTGGAGGGGGTAGACTTCTACTGGATGGAAGCCCTAAAATGCAGCATGCACTGCAGAGAGAAGAGTTGAGAAGCTCAGGCATCCTGGAGCTGGACTGGGATGAATGGAATGCGGAGGAGGGCTTTGCCCCCCCTGTTGCTGTTAAGCTAGCAGCCTGAGATCAGAGTACGGGAGCTCTGCAAGGGAGTTCGAATCCCCTGAGGATAAGGACCATCACGAAGGCTTCTGCACTTTGTTGATATGATGTGGTGAAGTGACCTTTGTCCTGGTGAATGCAGCCCATGGAAGAGAAAGACCCTCGTCTGGAGTCAAAGGGCTGAGAGGGGCTTGGAGGCCTCCCTCCTGCATAGTGATAAGAAATCCAGCCACAGCTGCTGCATGGGAGAGAGAGACTGCTGCCCTAGAGAGACTGCTGCTCTGAGAGTGGAAAGGGTCTTTTCCTTCTTCCCTCCTGGACTTTTATTTGGAGGGAAAAGATCCATTGAAAATACTGCTTTATCATAGAAAAGATAGTTAAGATTGTATTTGATGTATTAAAATATTTATTTGTACAGTCATTGTAATATAATTCCTTCCCCCCATATTGAGTCTCGTGTGTTGTCTGGAGAACCCATCTCACACTGGGTTGAGATGAGGGAAGGGGGCTTGGACTCGAGAATTGCATTTTGGGGCTCTCAAACCATTACAATAATTTAAAAACAAGTAAACATATATGAAGAGAAAAAGGTAAGCAGAAGTGATTCTAAATCATAATGAATTTTGCTCTGCTTAATGAACCCTTTATATAAATAGTTTAAAAAAAAAAACTGGAAAAGAACTTAAAGGGGAAAAGAAAGAAAAAACAATAATGTCCATCTTTCTCTGGCTTCAATATTCAGCTTTAATTTTTGTTTCTTTTATTCTGGAAACTGCACTGCATTTAGAACTTGTATTAGCCTGAACACCACCAAGTTTTTGATCTGATCATTTTTCCCTAAGAAGACTAAAATCTTCTAATCTGAATCTCCTAGGTTGCCAGAATTAATATTCATTAAAGACCAATTTGCCTTTTCAGCTAAAGAATCAGCTTCTTTCTGGAATTTTTATTTTAGTAAGTAGCTTCCGTGCTGCTGAGTCACATCCTTCTACAAAAAAATCCAGGAGAATACTATGTTATATAAAACAGGAACACAAACAGGAGCAGAACTTTAAGAATATTTCTTAAGTCTAAATTTTATGAGCAAATTATGTTGTCTGGTCTCTTCAAAAACACCAAAACCAGTTACTTAACATTAGCCAAGAAACTAAAGAAAAAGAAACTATAACTATCACCCCATTGCTGGCAAAAAACAAGAGTAATTAATTACTGAGCATGATGATACTTAATTATCCCTAATCATCAAGAATTATTAATTCTTAATGAGCAGTGTATTTTAAAAGTATAAAGAGTCTTGCAATGCTTCATTTCTTTAGAGTCAGACAAGATATATGAAATTCTTATTTTAATATTTTGCAAAGATAGTGGCAAACATACAAAAATAAGTCTAATACAATAACCTGTCTGAAGGGCACTAAAACCCAATTAGTAATAATAAAATATGTGTGTTTTCCATGTTTATTTAAAAAATAATAGTATTGTGATGATAACAATAACATTAATAATATTTCTATTGTTATTGTTTTTATTCGTAGTAATAACAGAAGAATATAACAGTAACAATAGTAACAATAACAATAATAAAGGTGGTGAGAGACCCATTTTAAACACCAGGACAGGGATACTGAAGTACAAAGCCAACACACCATGGAACATCACTACAAACAGCCCAGTAGCTGTGTCAGAGAGTCTCACAGGCACCTGGACCTGGACTTCAGAGGCACTTGTGGTTGTGAAATGTGCATGAAGTTGTGTACCAGAACATTTATTTCATTAGACCTTGGCGTGTCAGGTACTCTGCTGTTTCAATATGCTACAGCTGCTGCCCACCAAGACATCACTCTTTCAAAGTGGTTGAATTATTCACATGTTCTCTTTCCAGAAAACATTAAGAGCACCTATCCAAAGAGCAATTTCCCTTGTCTGTCAACATAAGCTCTCCAGGTTTTTATGTGCTGCCTATTTCACTGGCAGATCCAGCAAAACACAATTGGTTTATTCTACCTACCTTTTTTTGAAGCTGGTTTAAAATATGTAAAGCCACATCACATTCCTAGGAAAATTTTTTTTTTTAGTTCCTATTCCTTCCTCTGCCTTCTTCTGTCTCTTCTTCACCCCGCAAAGTACAGCAAAACCCAATGGAAATGCAGTGTTGGAGCTCTTAATCAAAACATGATGTACTATTGAGTCCTTCATCTCTCCGATTGAAAGCAGGGGCTGGAGATGTTTTGCAAATAAATGGGTGCTCACAGACCCTGTTTATCTTTGCAAGGCCTCATCCTGATCAGTAGGCCTGGCAACAGGAGGCTGGATGCTTTCGATTTGTCCTTTTAATTAGATGTATAAAAATGCATAAAATCTCCTTCAGTGTGTTCCACTGCTCCTTTGTCAAACACTCCAGTGCGTGACTGGAACTGCTCATTCCTTGCCAGTTTGTACTTTCAAATAACAAATTTGTAAATGGAAAAAAATAAGAAATATTATAATAATTTCAGCACAGGGTTTATTTGATGGGCTATTTTTCATGAAAGTATTAAACTTCTCACTACCTACAAACACTGTGTATGGTCATATCAAGATCAATGGTATCATGTAGGCTTTTAATGTGTGTCATATATTTCAAAATGCTCTATGAAAGACATAATCTGATTAAACTTAAGAGTGTATTAATCACTTTTTTTTTTTTTTTCAATTACCAATGACATTTTGGGCTGCACAAGGCAGAGCATTGCCAGGAGGTCAAAGCAGGTGATCCTTCCCTCTGCTTAGCACTGATGAGACGCATCTGCAGTTCTGGGCTCCCCCAGGACAAAAGACAGAAGAACATATTGGAGAAAAAGCCCACAAAGATGAAGAAGGAACTTTCACACAAAGAGTAACCAATAAGGGCATCCTCAGCAGAGATAAAGAAATCATTATCCCACTCTAATAATTGTTTGTTGAGTCACACCTGAAATAGTGTGTTCAGATTTGGTCTCTGCTGTGGAAAAGAGATGTGAATGGGCTGGAGAGGGTCCAGAGAAGGGCCATGAAGATGATCCAAGGCTGAGAAGTCTGACATGTGAGGAAAGGCTGAGAGACCTGGGTTTGTTCAGCCTTGGGAAAAGAAGGTTGAGGGGAGACCTCACCACCATGTTCCACTATTCAAAGTGTGGCTACAAAGAAGATGGAGACTCCCTTTGTACAAAGAATCACATGGAAAAGATGAGGGGTCATGGGTACAGATAACTCCTAGGCAGCCTGTGATTGGACACAGGAGGAAAATTTTTGCCAAGAGAACAATTGGAATAATCTCCTGAGGAAGTGTTGGATTCCCCAACATGGGACACTTTTAAGATTCAACAGGAGAGGGTTCTGGGTCATCTTGTCTAGACAGAGCTTTTGCTAGAAAAGTTTGGACCAAATGATCCTTGAGGTACCTTCCAACCTGGGGTTCTGTGATTCTATGGATACCCATTATTGAACCAGTCTTACTAACTGTGACTTGAGGCCTTATTTTCCCAACAGATTTACTGGCAATCAACACCAAAGGCAATTGTTTTGGCAGAAACATTGCAGAATTATGACTTACAACATTTTCTGCAAAGCATTCAATGTCATTTATTAAGCCATTCTGCTTGCACGCATTCAGATTACTCAATTTAAATTTCTGTGTATTATGCACTCTTCAGGCTACTTGGAAACTAAAAATTAGGGCTTAATTCATCAAATTATTTTTATTATTTTGTATTGATTGCTTTTAACAGCATTTCATAACCTTTGAGAACATCTTGATTATGTGATAATTTCTGTTTAAAATATGTGGTTCGTAGCTAATTCCACATAAAACACTTCTATAACGGAAATGTGAAACTATAGGCTATAGGTTTCAGAATAGAATACTGAGAAATGCCCTCAACATACTGAATGTTCAACTGCTATAGACTTACTAGAAGGAATATTACCAGTCCATACTCATACTGCAGAATCTAATTGTAAGGAAAGTAACACAGAAGTGGTTTTCAAATACCTTGGGCGTCTTTCCCACCAGAAACACAAAACCAGAAATCAGATTCACAGAAAATCATTTTAATTGGGTGCCATACTGATAGGGTTCCACTTTACTTTCATTGCTCAGAACTGGAAGCACTCACGGTTTCACGCTTTGCTCACAAAGAAAGACAGAATCAGCACAGAATTGAAACAAACACCACAGAGAGAGCCCAGCAGGAAAAAGCTTGTTTTTTCAATCCCTCCTCTACCACTCCCTCTCCCTCTTTTCCCAGAAGAGACCAACCTTTAACCATGAAACCTGATTATTCTTCCTCAGTTCAGATAAACACAGGCCCACCTCACCAATCTGATGATGTACCTTTTTTTTTACCAATAGAACCACTGAAAAAATCTTTAAGAATAAAAATATAAGCAAATAGAAAATCATCTCCTCTTCTCTTTTTCCAAATAATAAATCAAGAGTAGAGCATGACACTTCACTGAAGAAGAACTCACAGCCTTATAATAAAATCTCCCTGTTGACAGTAAGAAAGGTGGTGAATAAGTCTTTACCTAGATTCTGTTGCTATAGAAATAAATATAGTCAATTTGGGTGACATCACACATTAACAGATGCAGAAATCTGGAGTCCAAACTCTATTTTCCAATATCCTGGTCAATCTGCACCTAGGACTGTATTCTACTAGGGAGAACATTGCCAACAGGCTAGGTGATGTGGTTATTTCTCTGAAGTCAGACTGTCAAGCGTGGGAAGAAAAGTCTCACAGAAATAAAGATGACAGAGCCCAGGACTTCTCAGTGCTACCATAGTGACAGCACAAGAGACAATGAGAAGAAACTAAATTTCACAAAACTCCTCTTAAACTTATTTGGGTGTTTTGGGTCTGTCTGCTGTTTCCTTGCTTTTTTCACTGTGCAGATGATTAAACACTGGCACAGGTTGCCATGACAAGCTGCAAAGTCTCCATCCTTGGCAATATTCAGAACACAACTGGACATGGCACTGAGAAACCTGCACCCCTGGATCATCCATAGAGAAGGGGGGTTAGACTACAGACCTCCCAAAGTACCTCACATCTTCAACTACTCTGATTTTGTGAGCCAGTGCTTTAATTTGCATTATTTCAGGCTGCCTAATTTAGAAGTAAAGCAGCTACTTTCATATCAATTGCACACCAGCTTCACATGACAGACATGAAGTTATTAGAAGTCTTTTGTTAGAATGGTTTCATTTCACTAATTCCACCTTAGAAAATCCATTAGTACATATGTTCAATATGTGGTGCAAGTAACCCTCCTTCTTTAAGAAAAATCATGTATTTTAAGACTATAAAAACATCTTTGAAATCACTCAGTCATTTCTGCTCATAGCATTAAAAAGAATCTGCAATACTGACTGGAAACAAATGACAGGAATTTTATCTGTACTAATTTTTTTCAGAAGCCCTTTTCCTGTCAGTGTAGAGGTCAGGACAGCAAAAACAGAGAGTTGGGTTGTATAAACAAAGACACAATGCAAGCAGATTAGAGCACTCTGGGTCTAATCCATCTCACTGAATTTTTATTTAGCAGCATGAAAAGGGAGGAACTCCTTTGATTCTTGCGTCTCTGGCTCAGAGAGAGCAGCTGTCAAAGAAACAGTTTCCTTTGGATTTTAGAAAGAATAAACTGATATGGGAAGCACTGCAATGTGATAAACAAGGAACCCACAATCACTTCTTAATCACTTCGCAAAATAAAGATATCAGCTCGCATCTCTGTTTCACCTTTCAGCTCTCCTCCCTTCACTCAGCTGCACTGAGACCCAGGTTCCCTGCCTTTTATAAGATCATTAACTTGCCTTTCCATCCTTCTAGAATGCACACAGACATTTTTACCATGCTTTTCAATAACAAGTTCCTTTCAGCAAGTACTGAGAGTTGATGTAAAAGACACAGATACTTTCCAAAAGGACACCAACAGCCTATTTGAATGCAGCTTGGGAGAGTGTTCCCACCTCTTCTCTAACATGCTCATGGCTCCTCTATCCTCCTTGTCATTTTACATCATTTATTTCTCCACTTACACAAACCAAACATGTTTTTCAGTTTATCCTCTCAGACAGTTACTGAATTTCAGATTTGGGAGATCAAAACAGAGTGATTTTAAGACGCTTATTGTTCAAAAGTGAACAACATCGTCACTCATGGTCTGAACTCTGGTAACCTCACAGTACACTAAACTTAGCTGCTCTTTTTTCATCATTGATCATGTATTTCTGTCCCTGTTTTCCCCTGTGCACACACTAAACAAAACTGGAATAATTTCTATGTCAAAAAACCTTCCACGCATATCATTTCAATGTTTACGGACACACCATCATTGCTCCCCCCATGTGCTGTCCATGGCTAATCTGTTTTTCCTTCATCAACTACCCATGATGATCAGGAAGCACATTAAGAGTTTTTTTGAACAATATTAATTAAAGACTTCTAATTTTCTGTAATGGTTGTTGTTTATGGTATTTCCCTAATTTACACAATTCCTGAGAATTACTCACGAGTTACTTAAAGGATGTAAAGTCTGTCAACTTCTTTGTAATGCATTTCAATGTTAATGTTAAATAATTGAAAATCTTTTTTAATCTAGTTTAAAATTAATGTTTCCATATATTTACATAGATGTTTGCTAAAGAGTTAAGTCATAGCATTCTCATTATCTTTGGGATAATCCTGCTATTTGGGATGCTTGATATAATAACCTTTTACCTGTTTAGCTAAATCCTTTTCTACCTTGCTGGAGGATGTGCTACACTAAAAAGAACTCCAATGTGCATTTTCCGATCTGCCTCTATCTTATTCTCCGCTGGTTTATCATATATTTAGAATCTGTTAGGATATACTGACCACTGAAATGACCAGGCTGCACAAATTGGGTGATATTACAGATCTGACGCCTCATCCTAACTCCTTTAGCATGACTACGTACCGTATATAATATAAGGAAACATAGGAAATAAGGTGAAGTTGCTGTTAGAGAAAGAGTAGGATCAGAATAGAATTAGCAATTTCAAACATACAAATTACTATGACAAACATTTTACAAAAATTTTGGTTGTTTTAGATACACTCAAAGTTACAGGACCAGAAAATATGGAGTATGGCAGAAAACTCATGATTTTTCATTGATAAATATGTAAAAAACCAGCAATAATTAATATTCTTAGACTGAAATAAGGTATTATGATCAGGCCAGTTCTATTAAGATAGCAAAGGAGAGCTACATTTTCAGACTTTGAACTATTCATACAGCTCCTAAACTGTCTTTAACCTTTGTTAATCTATTTAGCCTTTACATGAGTTCATAACTTCCTATCTGAATGGGATTCCTTTTATTTACCCACATTACTGCATGAGTAATGCATTAATTAATCCCTGTCGTCTTTTACTGTGAAATCCTCATATTTTAAGGTATGTCCCTTGAAAATTTGTGACTTTCCATCTGGTGTCCAGAGATCAACATTATATCCTGTCATCAGGGCTGAATAAAGTCCAATAGTGGAGTCTCTAATGAGCGGGGCACAGAGAACATTTTGCTTCGAGAGCATTCCTTCTTACATCTTTCATCCAATAAATACTCCTAGTTAAAAGTGATCACTCAGGGTCTGGCACTCCTGGACTCCTCACAGACCCACCTTTCAACAGGTTATTTTACTTGAAACACTCCCATGTTTCAATTAACAGAGTATAATTTACTAATAGCTTATATTTTCATAGGAAAAAAATCAAAATATTATCTTGAAACACCATTTTTTTCAATGACTTATATGACTCCCTAGGGGAACATAATGCTGAGTACCCTTTTACTAAAAAGTAAGAGAATATTTCAAAACTTATTTTTAAAGTTTTTAACGAGGCTAGACTGTGAATCCATACATGTAGCATAATCACATAAGACAAATACAAGCTACATCAACACTTTGGATTTTAGTTAATATAGAAATATTAGTAAGTTCTTTACTTAACCATGTTTTTCAGTAGATATTCCCTATGGATTTTAAACTAGAAATGCAACATCCTGCCTGTGTAAGTGTTGTGATTGCCACATACCGTCAACGTGTTTACTTATGCTTTACTCTGTTTACCAAACTGAGTTTTCGCTAAAGTGCTTAAGATTTTAGTTCAGTATGTGTGTATTTTTTAAAGCCCTGTTAATACTCCTTTGTTAATTACTGTGGCAACTCTCACAGTACCCTTTTATCTGAGATTCACTCATGCCATCCTCCCAGTTAAGAGCAATGCAATTTCCTGCCAACCAAGCACACAATAAATGCAAAAGTTTCCTGAAGTAAAGCCATGTCAAGGCCATTTTAAGGCAGCATGACCTACACCTGTAGGATAAATTCAGGCACTTCAAGCACTCATAAAAATGATAGGGAAAGGGATGGAAAATGGGATTTTGTTGCAGTATCTTCTGACTTCTTGTATGGCTGCACTAAGGGAACAAGCACTTTCTTGTGCAATTCAAATGTTAGATAGCAACCAGCTACAATGACATTTTAGAGACAGAAAAAAGTACAGCTGGTGTCCGACAAAAGTTGGCCAATCACAGGAATTAATTCCATTTGTTCGTAGAAAGCTTATCTTCAGGCAAATCAAATTAAATCCAAACTTCCTTAAAATTGCATTGTGGAGACTTAGAATTCACTCTCAGAACAGTGGTAGCATTCCTGGGCTGAGTTCTGCTTGCTGTCTCTCATGATAGAGATATACTTAATCCTCAGAGTATCATATTCAGGTTGTGAATGTGTAGACTTTATTTATTTATCAAAAAATGAGAACCACACAGATTTAGGACAGTTGTAACCTTAGAGAGGTGCTGAGCCCAGCTGTGACATTTTAAGCATTTTGCTCCATATACATCTTTGGGGTAATATAAGAATTCAGTCAACTTGCAATGATCTGTCTACCATCTTTTCCTTAAATTTTGATTTAAGTTTTCTTAAGAAAACACCTGACCTGCCAGGTGTTTTGGAGCTACCACTCATATTTAGGTTTACTCTGAGTCAAACGCACATCACAGAATTTCTGTACATTTGCCTTGCGCTCTATGGACTCATCTAATGATTAATTACAGCCTCCAGATGGGTAACTGTTTTGAAATTCAAACAAGTGTCTACTAAGTGTTATTCTGTTTTCTCCTGTGCTGTTGCTGTCACTTCTCATGTTTAACTAATTAATCTTTACTCTGGACATTGGCATAAAACTATCAGAAATGGTACTTTAAATAGTCATTGGCTGCAGGAGGATACATAGGAGTATCTATTTACATTGATCTTTGAGAAACATTGGACATTTTGGGGCACCACTATGATCTTTTTGTAAAGTAGAGCACTGAACTTTCCTGAGTTCTACAGATAGTCTCAAATGCTGTTTTAACTGCTTGTTGATTATTATGTAGATATCTATGATACAGATGTAAGGTTAAACAAACAAAAATGAATAATGTAATGAACCCATTGCCATAGAAAATGCCATGGACGTGATCACTGGTTGGGTAGTCACAGATTAATGGAGTATTTAAAACAATTATTTCAGAGTTTAAAGTTTTCACTTACCAACCTCCACAAGGCTAGAGCAGTTGGGGTCTGTGAAGCCCTCAGGACACTCACAGGAGTAGAAATCATCACTCAGCCCTGATAGACAGATGCCACCATTCTGGCAGGGGTTGGAGTCACACACATCCGCTGTGGGATAAAAGGGAAGAAAAAACAAGGTTCTTGTTATAAAAGTCACCAAAAGTTATGCACAAGCTCCAAATATGGCAGATTACTTGTAGCCAAGAAGAGAAAGGAATGAGAAACTCTATGTCCCTGGAATAATTTCTGGCTAATCCAATTTTATATTTATTCAACAGCACACCTCTGTGTAATCGACTCAATGACAGCTATTCATTTACAAATACAATGGCAAAAGGTAATCTTTTGCTTTCTCTTGTGTAAAGACATGTATATAGCCTCGGAAAGGAATTTACCCAGAATTTTACTTCTCTTCATTGTAAAGCTGAGAAGTGATTTCAATTCAGGCTGTTGGTTTATCACCTGGTTTGTGAGTAAACAACTGTGGCTGTGGTTACACCACCATGTGTTCCACTGAAGTCACTCAGTGGCACAGCTTTGATTCATATCAGCCACTAAATTCAGGTCAGCAGACCCACTAACTCCACTGCAGAGATGGAGGCAAAAGAACCTGAGAAACCACAGTCCCTCAGTGCCCCTCAGCAATGCCGTCCATGTCCCAGAGAAGTCTGACAAATTATTCCATAATCCATTTTGACTGCAGAATCAGAAAAAAATAAAAAGAAACAAAGCTATGTTTCACGTCAGTTGTTCAGTTGGCATCAAAGTAATCAACAGATGCAAATCCTTAAAGATGCATCACGGGGTTGCTTTAAAGTTCTACAAATACAAAGAAATGCAAGACTGAATCCTCATACCAATAGGATAAGTGGAATTAATCCTAAAAAATGCCCTAGATTTTAGTCAGTTTCAATTTAATACTTTTTCTTATATAATCAAACATGTATTTAGATGCATTTTTATTTAACTCAAACTTCATTTTAGAAGACAAATTTGTACTCTCAATTGCTCAGCATTGTTTTTAGAAATACTAATAATTTGTGCAGTAAATGCATCTGAAAGAAAGATCTCGTAATTATTAAAAAATAAGTACCTTATTTTGCATGCTTTTTAAATTGAAAAGTTGCCAGTCCTTTAGCCATGTAACTGAAAAGAGTTAGAAAAATTCCCTTGTTTATGTGAGTAGTACTGACAGTATAGCATGTTTTGGACTGTAGTGGTGGTAAGGGAACTCAATATTTCAACATCCTTCTGGCACATAAACTTCAGATAAGTGCTTCAATTTTAACAATCACTTGAGAAATGCAACTGACATATGAAATTGCCTTTACAAATTCTGTGCATCAGTTGCAAAAAACTTGAGTTGTGCTGGGTTACTTTTAGTTTTATTTAATTTTAATTTGTCTTCTTTAATCTGCCCTTGTGAGACAGAGAATTTTAATGTGCTTACATACTTGGAATTAACAGTTTTGTCTTGAAGACTCCCCAGCTGATGGAGAAGCAAAGCTATTTGAAAATAGTAAATGACATAAAATATTACTTGTCTAAGGATCAGACATTATTTGTCTTCCTAACTAAATCTAAATAAGTCAAAACTTTTCATTTTCTCCTTTTGTTGCATCACTGAGGTAGCAAAAGATGCTTGTTTATTCCTTTATGGGGCTTAGACATTTGGTTGTGAAAGAACAGATAATATCAAACAAATGCTGTGACAACTGTATTCCCATACCTCTAATTAAATTAATAAACTAAACAGTATCTGGAGCAGGAACACTTATTATGCAAATCCGTATGGATATTCTGATTAAAATGAGAGAGGACATATTTACTACGTATTTCCCAATTCAGTGTCCCTCTGATTTTAATTTTGCTATTGAGAAAGAAAAAAGAAAAAAAAAGGAAGATAAAAAGACAAATACTTTTTCCATTTGTAAATTTTATATTAACTGACAAGCAGATTGCATACTCAGTTTTCCACTATATTTCCAGAAACTGAAATCTCCTACAATGACCAAAGTGTGCACACTTAATTGTGTAGTTTTCATTTTTCTGAAAATCCATGCTGGCTTTTTCAGTCTGAAGTAAAGTGACCTGACCTGCAGTTTGAGACTAATAAAGTAGAGGCTATCCTCTGTCAACAGTCATTTATTTCCATGTTCAGGAAATAACTGCACTAATTGATCTTTAGACACACCGCCTTGGCTTGTCATTCATGGGCGTAATTTTTATAATGACATTATATCATATTACAGAAATAATATGAATACAGCACACATCTAAACAAAATGGGACAAAAAAAGGAAGAAACACAAGGGACAAAAGGCTCCAACAAAAAAAAAATTCCCTAGCCTGTCTCACTATGCTAAACAGGCCTAAAGAGGGAATGATTAAAATACACCATGGTATAAAATCAAATATGATGCAGTCAGAAAAATGAGAAGCTGCACAATTCTACTTAAGACAAGGTACGAGGCTGTGCAAATTTTGATACTTAAATTAGTAAAAAATCACAGAAAATATTATCTCCCTTACATATAACTTAATGTCTGTGAAATTGTACTGAACAAAATAAATATCACCTTTGAATCAACAATATTCCCCTTGATTTACATTTTGTGCCTCTTGAGAGGATGTTCATGTTGAAATATTGAAATTAATTTGTTACACATTCCCCTGAGTTTGATGAACAGATTTTGATTTTGAAGGCTGTTCTTAGTAAGAAGAGCTTATATGGGTGCCATTTGTCTTAACACAACTGATGAAGGCATTTGTTACCATTAAAATGCAACACAGCTTTTAACACAACAATGGTTTTAGAATTTCACATGAGAACCATCGCGAATGAAAGAATAAAATAAACACAAAAAAATATATCCTTTACAGTAGCTCTTACAGAACTGTGCTCTGTGCTGATGACTTTCCGCAGTGATGGGCAATGTGCTGTTTGTGTAACAGACTGTGTAATTTGACAAATTTCTGTAAATTAAACAAACACTCTAAGAGAAACTCAATTATTAAAAATAAAAATAAAAAAATTAAAATAAAAATTATTATTGTACATAATTAAGACACTCTGAAAGGAGTCCAGTAATATGCAACTGTCAAATAAAAACAATGTTTCATACTTTTTCTTTCCTATGTCTGACTAACCTTTCACTTTTCATTAAGTGGCTACTCAAGTGTAAAAGTGTGTCTCAAGACTGTGCATAAACCATGTGCTACAGCTATTGCTGCCTTCATGTCGCCCCTGGGAAATTCTCAGACAGTAAAACCTCATTGCATCAAAGCTACTGAGATTCAGTGCAGGGACTTGTGGAGCAGAGTCAGTGAAGGATGAGCTCACACACCCTCACCTTTTTGCCCCCAGGCTGGTAGAACTCATAACCACTTTGAATTTACCTCTTTTAGGGAATGCTTGCTTTGAATCAATGCAATATATCAAGTTTATTTTGTAAATTAAATTATGTATGTATATACAAACACTTTTCCTCCTTTTTGATGACATAATTCATGGACTCACTCACTCATGGCTAGGCTTCACAAATGAAGATTTAGGAAGGGCTCTACCCACATTTGAGGGGCAGACAAAACATTCCCAGGATCAGAGTATATTAAATTTGGGGGATTTTTTTTTTAATTATTATTTTTCCTCACACTGTTTATTTCTTCAGAACTTCTTAAGTCGAATAAATCCTCGAGTGAATTGTTCATCCTCTCTTTGGAAAGAGCAATTGGTTAAGAATAAAAAGAGCGTGACAAAAAGAATAAAATTAAAGTGGAGATCCACACATATTCAAAAATTAGAATTTTAATTCTCCAAACTCAGGAAAAACTATACAGCAAAACTCAAATAAAATGCTATTATATTTGCTCTCTAATAACAACTAGAATTTTTTTTTTAAGACCATGATGTTTTTGTCCTTAGTGAATAACTTAGTCAATGAACGTGGGTCTCTTTTATAGAAGCACTTGGAGAAGAACTGTTCTTTAAGTCCATTGCACTCCATGATGTACCTTCACACAACCACTCTTAAACCACATTCTTTTCAATAAAATACTGAATTGCTTCTTTCCACAAGCAAGCAATGGTGAGGAGCTGGGTAAAAACTGTAAACCCAGTCTTTGTTGAACTTTAAGCTTTAATATAACATATTATTTTGTCCTACAAAACCCCACAAAAATTGTGTGATTCTTGACTGAGGAATGCAATCCTTTACTTGACAGCAAAGGACAACCTGAAAAAAAGAAACTCAAGTCTTCCATATAAATAATGCAGCACACCAAGATGTTAACAGTTAGCCCATCAATCCTTGTCAAGAACAGAAATTCACAGTTTATGGAAAAAATTTTTGTGGTATGAAGGCTGAAGAAGATGCACTGGGCAAAGAGAGAAGTTCCATCCCACAACCACCTGCATTTTCACGAAGCACTCCTTGTTGTAAAAGTACAGAGAACAGCCAGCTACCATTACTGTACACTAATTCGTTTGCAGTTCACTAATGTTTGTCAATGAAAAATATGAAAAAAAGTTCCCTCAGCTATCTTCTAACACCTAGAATGATAACTACTAGGATTTCTGGCAGAATTGTTGCTGTAAGAAACATCTGCTCGAGACAACGACATGATAACTAAGAAAGAAACATCTTTAAAGAGTCCTGTGGATTCACAACATTTCAAAACTGTAAGGAAAGAAGTGACTGAAGAAAGACCATTCAGGTGTTCGGGCTAGATTTGCTTACATAATTCAAAAACAGAGAATGTTGCATGAAACAGAAAGTGTACATCGAAAAAATTCGACCCTATTTCTGCTTTCATATAATATATATTAATATAAATATGAATATACTTAATATGCATTGCATAACGAGGCAGTGAAATTTACAGTAGCTGACACTCAGCTAAATGCACTGGTATTGTACTTTCAAACATAATGACATATGAGTTCAGGATGTTAGCCACACAAGTTTTTAGGCAGACACAATGCTCTTTACTAGTAAGCTGTGTGATGTGTGTTATAAAGTTCAGGCATTTGGTTCCACCATTCAAGGGAAGAGGTGGACCATCATTCCTATCTAAAAAGCAGCTATACTTCTATTTAATTTTCTGCATGGCTAATGGAAATAAGGCTTATTTTTAAAGCTCTTTCAAAAGAAATAAAAATAATAAACATTCCCTTTCATGAGGATAAAACTAATTTCAAAGAAGAAATCTCCAGGTGGCATCAAAGAACAAAGAGCCTTGAAAACAGTCAGTCAAATCTGGTTTAGGGACAGTAAAAATGAGCCTCGGTTATGAAGCCCAGAAGAGCACCTAAAATTCAGCAGAAGACTGAGAAAGTACTTGCTACGTGTAGCAGTTTCATGTTAAAATCAATTTTCAGGAAGAGAGCTTTACTAGTTTTTTGAGTTACAGAATCATCTGTCCAGTGCCCAAGTTCAAACCTGTTTCTCCACAGCTAAACTACTGCTTAGAAGAAGAACCATTAATCATGTTGAATACACACCTGTGCAGAGATGCAAAATGTGAACATAGAAACAAATGAGTTCTTAGGTTCTTTTAAAGAAATTTGTAAGCTGTTTTTTTTCAGTTTTTATGGTGAGACAGCTAATTTGTTTTTTCCTAAGTTAAAAAGACAGTTGGAATAATTAAATTATCTCCCTTATTATTTGAAAAATAAAGTTTCTATATATCAATAGCTCATCTACACCTCCTTCTGCTTGTTTTCTAGGCTGATTTGCTTACTATGCAGGTAAAAAGTTCAGCAAACTTGCTAACTAGAATAATAATGGCACACTGTTTAAATGGTTTTATAAAATGTATGAACAGGTAACATCAATCCTTAATGTCTACACATGAATTGGAAAGAAAAACTACATGAGATTGTTAATCTTGAAGTAAGAAGTTCAGGATTTTATCACAAGTCTCACAAAAAACAAAGTAGTTACTTCTGAAAGCCTCTGAGATCACAAGAGACCGTATGTGCTTGAATAAGATGTAGCTTGTAGTTGTGGTGGAGAACTGAAAAGTGCTTGTGTAAACTAGGTGTAAAAAAATTCTCTAATTTTTAGTTCTGGTCTTGTAATCTGAGGGGATGCACCAGCTGATTTCTCAAACCCTGAGCTGATAGTATGAAAAGAAAATCAGATTATTCTAAGCGGAGAATTATCATTTGTATCCCACTCTGGAACTGGGCTGAAACATTAATCCTGGGTGAAGATGAAGTGCTGACTTAAGCTTTGGATTTAATCTAATAGTACAATACTGTAAAAATGTGTCTCCATTTTAAGAGTTAGAATAGAGCTCTAAAATAATATCTGCAGAGACTAATTTCTATTATAATAAATCCCCTTCTGACTTAAAAAATATAATCTCTTCCCTTTCCAAAGGTCTACAGTATGAGCTAGTTTATTCATTTGAATGTGAAAGCGCAGTAGGCCACTGCACTTCAACCTGTTGTTACAGAGTTTTATAAGTATCTGATGTTTGACAATATGAAACACAACTAGAAACAGAAAACAGCTTAAAAAGTAAACTCTTCTCTCTTTCATGGGTTACAGAGAGTTCATTTCTATGCCAACAGGCTCTGTAGGGAAAAATAAAAAGAAAGATGAAGTATTCCTGTCATCTCACATCTTTATTAGTATAAAATGGATCAAAAACTATTAAAGGGGGGGTGTGGTTATATAACACACTTCTGAGTATTTTTACAGCTTGTGGGAAATCTTTCATGCTCATGCTGCCATGTGGATTTGGGGAGAAGCTGTCACCAACCGAGACACTGCTTTATCAAAGGAAAAAGAGATATATTCCCCCTCTGATTGATCAGCTGACGGTACCAGTGACACACCAGCACCCACCACCAGCAGTGATACTTCCCACACAAGAAGGGAGAGAGCTGGTAAATACCTTTAATGAAGATACCCCAGTTCCCATCAACACAGTCTCCCACATCTTTTCTCTCTGCATGCTCAACAAAGCTGGCAAAAAATTACCCAGGCACTCCTTGCAGGTATTCCTTTGATTTATGGCTGTCACACACGTCACCTGTGTTTACATTGTTATTTGCCACTTGCTAACACTCAGGTGGGTAAACTTGAGTTTCTACACCTGTTCAGGTCTGTGGATGAAAGTGGTTTATGAAAAGGGAAAGAATAAGAGTTTAAATTGAGACTTCCCGCACAAGGTACTTAGGCTAAACTGTCATTAATTTGTTTCATTCAATTAAATCTTTCAAAAGAGATTCCGAGTCAGGATGTAAATATACTATCATTTCCTGTCACTTGTCCTTTGCTTTTAAAGGTGGTCAGGAGATTTTAGCATTATGTTGTTCCCTTGAAGTTTATCGGTTAATAAAATATTTACATTTATTGCAAGAATTACTAGGTTTTGCAGATCTCCTGAAACAGTTTTACTGGTTTCTGTCAAAAATCTGCTGGACTTCTGCATGCTTCTCTACCAGCTGTTAGTAGGCTCCACCCCTATATCCAGACCAGGTGGTCAATATAGGAATCTAGATTTCTTATTTGACTTAATCTGCATCAAGCTTTTGGTCATCATCTTTTCCTAAATCTTTACTTAAAGTACTCATGATTCCCAAGGCTCTGGAAATGCCTCAAACCCCGATCAGGGAAGAACTCAGATGCAGGGCAGCTTCTCTCTTGCCCATCCCCTGTTTTCCACAGAGAAACAATCCACACCCACAGTCTAATCAGCATCACAGTCCAAAGAATGTCCTTTAAAATTAACAATCTTAAAGTTTATGACCTTCCCATCCTTCTTGTCCTTCTGGACTGAAAGCATTCATACACATATTCATACCGGTCTTGACAGTTATTTTCCAGTTTCTACTTTTGCTTCATCAGAGAAACAAAATTATTTAAAACAGAACCCAAATGCTTATTGTGGAATTATCAATTTTAAATAAATATTCCCAATTTTCATTCACAGTTTTCCTTTCCATTCCTCTTTCTTTGTGCTCCACAGCATTTGAGATTAGCAACTGGGAAGCACCAGAGTGTGTGTCTATGTTTATACATAAACACACATATATATTTATACTTACATATTTATATGTACTTCATATATATGGAAATGAGTTTGGTTTGTTCTACCTTTGTATTCCCTATATTGGATGTATCCATTGACTGGTTGCTAGGCAATTATTAATCTCAACACTGGTGAATTTATCTTTTCCCATCCTAAGCAAATCCAAATTTCAAAGCTGAGCAATTAAAAAGTCATCATTAACAGTTTTTAAAACTCTGATTATGTTTCATTATACCCTCCTATCTTCACCAAAATGAAATACCGTAGAACACAAATTCTAAACATATTCTCATTACACTTTGAAAAGTACTCACTGACCTCTAGTTACTTCTATTTTTGGATATCCACTCTTAAAGAGCTTCTTTGGTGATATTTTCTTACAACAGATGCCAACACTATTGAAGAAATGGTTCTGAATCCAAAACACAGTTTCTGAATCTACACTAAGTGAAATCTGTGGATTTTGCTTCAGATTTAATCGTTTCCCTCCATGTGATCCTAAAGGTGCCAGGATGACCTGGTATTAGTTGAGAAGGCTCAGTAACCATTAGGGTCTCCACTTAAGCTCAACTTCTAGGTTGAGTCCTTGGGATTAAATCAAGCTCCTCCAATTCCAAACCCCTCTGCAGGCAGGAATAAAGCAAGTGTAGGACGTGAGGCAACACAGGATTCCTTTCCAAAGCCCACCAACACATGAGATGACCATTTTACCAGACAGACCAGCACTGAACATGCTTTCCCACATGGTCACCCTCTAAAATGATGTCTTCTCTTACACCAAATCCTGCAGCTAAAGAGAATAAAGCAAATTATTCTGTAACTTTCCCTTGTTATAATTACCCAGTCTTATTGCATTCACTTAATGCATTTTTGGCCCCATGGATATTAAGATCCATCACCACCAAAGTCCTGTCACCATCAAAAAAGATATGTCACTTGAGTAGGTAAAACAGTATTTTTGATTTTCATAATTTGCTTTCTGGCTTTATAGGAAAGTGATTCTACTGATCACACTCAGAATATTAATCAGGCCCTGCAGATATGTGCCCCTCCTGTGAGGGATATGAAATAATAAGGGCATTACAGCAATCAGCTACAGTAAAGAAGTGATTCTGTTTGTTCTGGACAATGTGGCTGGCAGTAGCATGTAAGCATCCCATGTGGATGAATGATGAAAATCCTTTAGATCATTTCTGCTAAGAGTCTCTGGAAAGGACAGAGGCAATTTTTACCTTATTGCTTTCATCTTGTTCTACAAGCAGAATAAAATCTGAAACTTTCACACATATAAAGACTCCTGTATAGATTCTATAATCTGTACAGCAGCATGTGACACACAGACATCTAAAACAAGGATTTAGCCAAGGTGGTAAATTGGATTATGACAAATTCCATCTCACTGTGGCCACACTGCAGTAACAAACTGCATTCTTGGCAGTAGTTTTTAATTTAATTTTTGTTATCTGTCGTAAATTGTAAACTAAAGCTAAACAAATGTGGGTAGTAGCTTGTATGCCCTTGCTGCTACTTATGGACAATATTTGAAAATTAAGAGCTGGGAACAGTAATTGAAAAAGGATGAAAAAGGATAAAGTCTGGTAGAGAACAGTGTAAATTAAAGATGTTCACAGAGTGACTGAGATTGTGATGCTTTTAGTACACTAAATGGAAGAGGATCTTAACAGTTATTTTACTAATGATACATACAGATCCTTGACTAGTAAGCTAAATAAGTCTCCTCTTTCAGCTTCTGAATACAGAAAAACATTCTTAGAGAGGTTCTCATCTGACATTGCAAAATATCTATCTGGAAGAGTGAAGTGCGTTATAACTGCTTCTAATCTCAAGGCCAAGTCACTTACCTGCCCTTCAAGATCCCAGATACACCCCAGATGCCACAGCATGCCTGGAGCAGACCTGGAAAGAAAGCTGGTTTCCCACTCTGTCTTACTAGTGGGAAGAAACACAAGGAGGGTTTACCTAACCTATCTATTTTGGGGTTTTTTTTGGTTTATCTGCAGCTTTTCTTTCTTAACTGCATCCAGATAATGTCATGTAGTTGTAACTAGTGTAATGCAATGTTAACATGGTTAAGTTTGTATAGAATGCCCACATTGTACTGTTTGAAATTCAATTGCTGTTCTTGCACACTTAATAGAGTCCTGAGTCTGCATGCACAGTATGTATTTTTAAAACACAGGACTAAGTAGAGAGTAAATCCCAAAGGAAGGGAAAAATACTAAAAAGGAGCTGAAAATACTGCTTATTATGAATACACATACATAAATAAATCTAATCTATTTTAAAAAAAGAACAAACAAAAAAACCCAAAAAACCACAATGCAAGTTAATTCCTTTTTTTTTCATCCAGTGTAGAGGAACAAAGGGAGGAAGGTGATCACAGTTTAATAGATAAAAATAAAGCCATAAAACTTTGGTACTCTATATTAATGCCTTCTGATCTTTTCCACATTCTTATAATTTGTGAACATGGGATGCCACAACAGAGGACAGTAAATTTTTAAGCGTAAGAGGACTTTACATGGATTTACATGTTAGCATCACAGTCATACAACATGTGTATGTATTATGTGTACATACATATGCTTGTAACCTAGATCATAATATACAAAATGTAAAGTATACAAAATAAAACTCTATAACTCTACTAAATGTAGATTAAGGATCCAGAATGGAAAACACTTATGGTCATGAATATCTTTTCTGTCAGAAGACTTCATTTGAGAACAGTTTCTGATAGGAATGAAAAAAAAAATCATTGAAAAATCACTTTACTTTGTAAAACTTTAAAGCCCTTCCAGTTGAAAAGATGAAAGAATGATGATTTTACTTCTCAGTTAAGTCTGCCCCTCTTCCCCCTCAGGTGAGACCCCACCTGCAGAGCTGCCTCCAGCTCTGGGGGCCCAGCACAGCAAGGACATGGAGCTGCTGGAGTGAGTCCAGAGGAGGTACCAAGATGATGAGAGGGATGGAGCAGCTCTGCTGTGAGGAAAGGCTGGGAGAGTTGGGATTGTTCAGCCTGGAGAAGAGAAGGCTCAAGGGTGACCTAATTGTGGCCTTCCAGGACCTGAAGGGGCTACAGGAAAGGTGGAGAGAGTCTATTTACAAGGGCCTGGAGTGACAGGACAAGGAAGAATGGCTACACACTGCCAGAGGGCAGGGTTAGATGAGATATTGGGAAGAAATTCTTGTCTGTGAGGGTGGTGAGACCCTGGCACAGGTTGTCCAGAGAAACTGTGGCTGCCCCATCCCTGGAAGCATCCAAGGCCAGGCTGGACAGGGCTTGAAGCAACTTGATCTAATGGAAGGTGTCTCGGCCTATGGTAGGGGGTGGAACTGGATGATCTTTAAGGTCCCTTCTAACCCAAACCATTCCATGATTATATAATCACTACCAAGCTCATTGTCCTTGTACTTCAGTTTATTTCCCATGTGTTCATAGAATTAACTTTATTCAGTTTTCTTTCTCTCTTCAACCAAACACAACCAGGTGATTAGAGAAGCCTCATTATTCACCACCAGAACATATAAAAGAGTTATTGTGACTGCACAAATAGATTGCTGCAGCCTGATCTTGATGAACAAAGGGACTACAATAATAAAGACTGAAAAATAGATTATAATATTGGAGCCTGGAATTCAACATATTTCTTCTCAAATGAAGGTGTTAATAACAACCCAGAGGCTCATTGGGGAATTCCTTTGTTTTTCCCTCTATTTGTGACCTTCATTAAGAGAATCACCTGTTATTTTGAGCATGCTGTAGCTGTGTGTTTGCCACTGGAGCTTTTTATTTGTTTCAGTACAGGCTTAGATATTTATTTTTTTAAATAGATGCTGGTTGTTCCCCTTCCCAAGGTCAAATTATTGTCCTTAACCCTGTGCAGGCCTCTGTATTTCTAGGACCCATGAATCAGAATCACAATGGGTTAACTGCTGCCATTTCTCTGCTTTGATATCCTTGACCTCAAACTAACTTTCTGAAAACACATTTTTTCACTGAGCTGGCCCAGACCACTGCCTGCCATGAGACAGTTCCACCCAGAGTTAGTCACCACTGTGGGGCTGGGACATTATCCTTGCTCTAAATTCAGTTTTCTCTCCCTGGTTTGGCACCAGCCCTGTAGCAATACCCAGGCGCTGTTCCCCCTGATGATCCTGCCTCGTTACTGGCAAAGAGAAGGAGTACATAATGCAGAGCAGTGCTGAACATCCTGGATGATAAAAGTATTATTTGCACAACACTTGGCGTTCCTGCAGGTTTTAAGGACTAATAAATCTCCCAGCAAAGTTAAAAAGTAAAAAACTCTTCCAGAAAGCTGAATCAGTATCCTGGTGCTATGTCAGGAGCTGTTATACAAGAGCTTTTAAAAAGATCAGCAGAATCAGTTTAAATCCAAAGGCTACCTGCATGTGCCAGGCCAAATTAAATCCATTAATTTGATGGTGTTATTCCTGTCCAATATTGTCAACAGCATCTGTATTTGAATTGTTTTCTCCATCGCTTAATTTAACAACCAAAATAATTTTAAGACAATTTCCTAGGATTTAATTTCCTCATGGTATGGCTTCTGTCCTCTCCTCCAATTTCCTGTCTCATTTTTCAGTCCAGCAATGTTTAAACCACATTTCCTATTTCTCACGTTTTTCTGATTAGTTCTTTACTTTTTAGCCAGATTGATTTTTTTATTATTTCAGCTTCAGTCAGTAGTGTTTTTCAAGTCATGTACAGCCTTGTATGATTTTCTACTTACTACTTATCTGTTACAACTTTCTTGCTATGAAGTTCAAAGCTTTTATTTTTAAGAACCATGTACTCTCGAGACGTTTAGAGAGTGGTATTTCTAGTGGCATATCAATTTTATCTCAGTAGTATTCCTAATTGCCAGGTTACTAAGCCAGAAACTGCTGCAAATAGCTCCTGCTAGTCTTCCTCTAACTAAAAAGAAGTATGAAAGACATTTAGAGAAATCAATAAATAAACATTAAACAAAATACCCCTAAAAGGAGTCAGGCGTTTATTACACTGGACAAAGTTATTTGCTGAATTCTCCTTCTATATTATTCAGAAATAAAGTGATTTAGTTTATGAAAGCTGCATTTGAAGTATCAGGATATTGCAGAGAGTTCAAGACAACAATTTCAGCATTTTGCAACCTTGTTCTTCTTTACAACTACCCTGGTATGTGACTGAAAGGAAGACAATGAGACATGAATATTTTCCTTTCAGCAGCTGCCAAGGAAGCCTAACAACACTGTCTGAAAAGCTCAACAATTGAAAGTAATCTACAAGGCATGACAATAGAAAGCATCTTGGGTCATTATTGATCAAAGCCAGGCAGTACTTCACTCCACTGCAGTCCTATTGAAACATGCTATAAATGAATAAATAAAAGCAAGCATGAAGTAAACTTAGTAGGTTTCACCATCAGAAGTGCAATGAAGACAACAGGTCTTCTCAGATAAAACATATTAGCATATAAATTAGATTAAAAACCACGATGAAAGCAGTTTAAAAAACCAACAACATAGAAACCATAATATTTATCACTAGTAGAGATCTCTGTGCTAATAGTCAAAATCACTGGTTGCAAATCATAGCTGTAAGCATTTCTGGAAATACTTATCTACCAGCATGAAATCTAAGTCACATGAAATTTTAGTTCCTGGGGTACTACACTGCTTCTGTTTTTAACTGCAAAATTATCAGTACCTCCATAATCATCCTCTTCCTCACAAATGTGCCAGATACCTGATCTTAAAGAAACCAGATACTTTTTGCTTATGGATTTGTGTTTGTTTGGTTAGGTTTTTGTTTGTTTGGGGTTTTTTTGTTTGGTTGGTTGGTTGGGTTTTTTGTTGTTTTTGTTTGTTTGTTTGTTTCGGTTTTGTTTTTTTTTAATTAGTTTTGTTTGTTTGGGATTTTTTTTTAGTATGAACCTCTGATCTTGCCACAATAGAAATGTGAGTAAACAGAAAAAAAATGATGTGTGGAAACAGCAAACACACCTCTGCTTTTGGCCATCCTAAAACCAAACCAAACCAAACCAACCAATCAAAAAAAAAAACCCAAAACAACAAAAAAATCCCACCAAAATGTAATGAGGTCCATTAATGAGTCCCCATAGGTGACTCTTCCAGTTTTGTCTATTACCAATATGAGAAATAAATAACTTGGGTTTATTATAAGCAAAATAATTTTAGTGGAAAAACAGAGGGTGGCAGGACTTTTCTTTCATTTAATTCCAAGGGGTTTTTAGGTGCCTCGTGGAGACTGTAAGGTGAAAGGCCCATCTGGGCCTGACGCCAGGAAAATATCATGGTCGGGACAGGGAAAAAATATAAAAATGGAAAATATACCCCAGCCACGTGGCTGGCCTTTGTGTGCAGAGAGAGCCCCCTGTACATGACACCCCCTCCCGAATTCGAAAAATTACCTTTTAAGGTAAAATACCTGTTACTTGTTGAATATTTAACATCTTACGTAATCAAGAGGGTACAAAAAGAGTGCGTTTTTCAAACCACGTGTGCTTTCCAGGCCATGTGGCTTGGGATTGCACTCAGTGCTGCAACAAAGGATTTCTTGCTGCAATTTTCCTTGTCCTGCTAGTATTTTTTGACGTTTCATAAATTGAAAGGAAGGATTTTTCTGACACCAAGTCTTCAAATCTCACTGTCTTCCAATCAGTACCATGCATTGTCCAAGAGCTGATAAACCTCTGATATGCCCAAGATAGGTGATGTACCCAAGCTATATCAAGGAGAATCAAGAATTAAGCAGTAGAGGCTGTGATAGCATTATGCCTGGCTCTATATAATGAACCTATTTTATTATGAGTGACATAGGTTCTGTACACATCAAAAATCCCCTTTCTGTGGTATCAGATTCTATGCTTGCACAATTCTATATCCAGTTTTTCCTGCTGCTGTTATAATGAAGGGATACTCCCTACATTTATGTTCTAACAGTGTATTAAGCACTTTTGCTAATGAAACCCATAGATTTTAATGAGATTTAATTGTGGGTTTTTTTTCCTTTCTAAGCAAATTTGGCAAATGCCTGGATGTTTTCTGTTAGCTTGGGGTTCGTTTTGTTTTGTGTTCTGCCTGCTCTTCACTGTTAACATTCAGGTCTAGGCTTCAGGTGAGCATAATATAGAAGCTTAACAATCATATTTTCAATGACAGACTACAGCAGAGAATCTAAGCAGGCCATTTCTTGGGGTAGAACAAAACCAAAATATCTCAGTAGCCATAAGGAAAGGAGATCACAGGGCACCACTGAGAACACTTCTTATGTGTGTCCTCATTTCAGCCCAAGAAAGTGAAGTTTTTTGGTTAAACTGATGATGACTGAACTTTACTATTGTTCTTTGGCAGTATTAACAAATTTTTTGAGGTTTTTTGGTCAGTTGGGTTTATTTAATTTGGTTTTTTTTAGTTGTTTGTTTCATTTTGATTTTGGTTTGTTGCTTTTTTTTGGGGTGTGTGTGTTTTTGTTAGCAGTGTGTGGTTTTGGTTTGTTTCTTGATTGGGGATTATTAGGCGCTTTTTTTGCCTTCTCCCCCCCCCCCCCCCGCTTTTTTGCCTTTTTTTGCCTTTTTTTTTCCTTTTTTTTTTTCCTTTTTTTATTAAGAAAGGCAAGGGGGAAATACAATACCTACCCATTCTTCTCCATACCAAGGCACATTTATATGGACTACTGCCCTGTTGCAATCCACACAGGAAAAAACAGATTTTATCGATTGCTAAGAATCCAGAGAAAATAAAATAAAAAAAAAAGACATAAATACCAACAACAACAATCAAGCATATATTATGCTAGTTGGCTATTCAAAGAATGCTATTTGAAATACAGCTTTAAGAAAGTCTGGAGTTCAGCCTTTCAGAAAAAACACTTCAACAAGTTTAGAGGCCTTGGCAATTGGGCATAGAATTCCCAGATAAATGATTCTTAAATTTTAGCTTCCACTTCCAGATCTGCTGAATGAGAAGGGTTATAATAACCCTAACATTTCAAAGATTTACCTGACTTAAAGCACAGCCTGTTACACGTACATCAAAGGGTCTCTTCCAAGACCAAGCAGCCTCCCTGAATTGAGCATCTTGCAGGCTTTGTGCTCCAGGTCTTGGACACCAAATTATGTGGGAACCAGGATTACAGGTACTCTCAAGTCACTTCTATATACACATAGTTAATTTTAGTCCTGAAATTCATAATTCTGCAGAAATTTAGTACTTATTATCCTTTTTGCATTCAAGCCCTTTAGATAATGCCACTACCTTCCCTAGCTGTTTGGACACAGGAACGTGCACATGCGTATTCAGGAAAAAACTCTTCCTCTCATTTCCCTGCTTTCCCTCTCTTTTTCTTTTTAAATAAACAAAACTATCAGGATGTGCCAAGACTTGATTTAAATGTCCGCATGACCAACATATTTCACAGAATCCCAGAATCAATAAGGTTGGAAAAGGCCTCCCAGCCGATTGAGTCCAGCCTGTGCCTGATCCCCACTTTGTCAACCAGCCCAGAGCATTGAGTGCCATGTTTTGTAGTTCCTTGGACACCTCCAGGGATGGGGACTCCACCACCTCGCTGGGTAGCCCCTTCCATTGCCTGACAACCCTTTCCAGCAAGAAATACCTCTTGATGTCCAACCTGACCCTCCCCTGGCACAACTTGAGGCCGTTTCCTCTCACCCTGTCCCTTGTTTCCCGGGAGCAGAGCGTGACCCCCACCTGGCTCCACCCTCCTATTAGGTAGAAAGGAGGTTGTCTACCTGAAATGTTCTGCTTATTTTAAGCTGGACTGTATTCTGAACCTCACTTTACAAAACCAAAAGTAGTACTGGAGTAACAAATTGATAAGCAATATTATAGATTAATCATTAACAGCATCATCAAAAATAAAGCATATGTCTCTCCTCCTATCTGAGGCTGCTTGGAGAGAACACACTTGTTTCCTCATCTTTGTCCCTGTGTCCTGCTCTTCTCTTTGCTTTCTTAACTCCCAGCAGTCCAAATAGGAACCACAGAGAACAGGCAGGTGGTGTGTCAGCAGCACAGCTCACACTCTGCCTGCAATACTCCAAAGTGGATTTAGAATGCCAAAATTAACCTAATGCAAAATTCAAGCTTGAATCCAACAAGGACCTTGCTCTTTGGTTATTCATTTTACAACACTGGTGTTTCCACAAGGAGTTTGTTCTGAATTTCTCAGATCTTCCTATCTAATTCCCCCTTCTGAGAGAGAATTCCACACCATATTTAATCTGCAATGATCTACTCTTGTGTAGTAAATAGGCAGCAATCTGAGAATATATTCCATATAAATGTGTGATAACTGACACTAAAAAAATTATCCTGGGAGAAACTCCAGCAGAGCAGTGGTTGATTCTGTGTCTGCTGCTGCCCAGCCTTCCGCAGGGATGAAGAGGAGAGATTCCAGCCCCTGGGCCATGAGCAGCACCCTGTCAAGCCACAAGCAACCAGAGGAACACCTTTACAGAGAACTAAATGTTGACACTTCTCATTGTCAAGTAGAAGGTAGTAGGTGTGAAATAACATTTTCTCCTCCGGGGGTCTCCTGGAATTTCATGATTAGTATGTTGAAAAATAAAAAAATATGAGAACTCATGATAATTTTAGTTTCTAAATATGAAATGCACTGAGAAGTCAGTGCCTATGTTTGTATTGCTTATTCAAAAGAATAAAAAGACTACAGAGTTTGCGAGATTCTCTTGAAACTGTTTTTTTAATAACAATGCTCTTGTGAGACTTTCTTTCAGTAACGATGAATCCCATGGGATGCATTTTTATGTTAGATAGTGAAAAAAGTTATTCATGTTCAGGAGGTGCTAATTATACATGATAGATTCATAAGCCTGTTGTTACTTTACACTTCAAGGCCAAAGGGATTAAAAAAATAAAAAAAAATGGGGATGCACTGCTGACTGGTTAGTGATTCCTTAATTACATACCTATAAGCCACAGACTGTTGGTTTAATGAAGTAAATAGGATATTTATTCAATTATGAAAAACTCAAGGAGAATGCTTTTTCAATCTGCAATATAAATCCTTGCTTTTTTTTCTTTCAGAATGTAAAAACATATATATACCTTCCATACTTACCCATACCTTGATTTTCACCTGTTCTATATCAAAATACAATGTGAAAAATCTCATCAGTGTCACCAGAAAGTGTTGATTGAGGAATAAATGTGGTATGAGGAAAATAACTGAACTCATTCTCTTCAAACTTAAAAAGAAAATGAGATGTTAACTAGTGTAACAAAGCACTTATTTACTGTAAATAACTCACCATGCTCACACCTGGTCATTATTTTCAGTCCCTCCAACAACACTTGCCAGACAGAACATTAAACTATGACAAATCCTATTTAAATAATCCTTGTATACTCCTCATGTCATGAGCCAACAGCATCATTTTCACCCATAACACATCTCTTTCATCTCTAGTCCTGTCTCAAATTTCAATTTTACTTCAAGCAGAAATTACAAGGGGGGGAAAAAAAGCAGAAGGCAGTAAAAGATAACACCAGATAACCAAAACTCTGCGTACAAAGAGATTTTCAGTCATCTAACAGTTTTGCTGTTATTATCACCTTCTACGTGGCAAAAATCAAAAAAGATTATCTGACCCATAATTAAAGATAGATTCTGAGTGTTTGCTTTTTGGGATCATATCATGTTGTTCTCTCTGTTCCTTTAAAAGGTCAAGGAAGATTATTTAAAAAAAAAAATAAAAAATGAAACTACCAGTGTATTACACGGAAGTACGTGGGAGAAGCCAATACTGGGGACTGGTAGCTTGTTCTGAGATCTTGTGTTGGCACAGCTATGAAGGTTGCTACAACACAACATAAATATAATATTAATTCAGCTGCTGAATTTTTCTATCTTCAATTCAGTATTGCTTGGTGTAACTCATGCACAGTCAGCATAATGTCCTGCATGGAAATGATCTGGAAAACAGGGTTTGTCCCCTAAACTTGACATTAAGTTATCATTACTACATTGTGGTTTTAGGAAAAAAAAACAACAGAATGTCTCACGGGGAACTTGTGTTGAAGTTGTTATTAATTCCAACTCAACGTGGCGACAAGTGGTGGAAGAAATTTTAGTGAGATGATTTTAGCTGGAAATTTAGTTAGATGGGAAATTTAGTTGCTGGGAAATTCATTAAATGAAAATCACCCTTGGTATGTAAAAAACACAAACTGTCGCAGCAATCAAAAGGGTGGTTATTTACCTGTATTATAAATACACTGCATTTATAAAATGTATAATTATACATATTTATTTGTAATTGTGCAAATAAATACATTGCTAGTTTAATTTTCAAGGAAACTAACCAATTTACCATTTCAATCAGTAGATTGTATTTTACAAGAAACTTCATCACTGTGAGACATAACTGATACTGGAATAGTATTTAAATATTTATATGGCTTCTGAGAATGTAGAAACGTTGGCCTTATGTCTAAGCTATTTGAGTAAGATCCTTTATGATGCAAACATCTGGCTTTGATTTAGGCTATGGGGACTTGCAATCTCTTAGTTTTCTACAAAGATTAGCCAGTGTAAAAACAAATCACTGCAATGACTCCAAAATTTAATTTATCATTAATACAATAAGGTGTGACAACTGATGGTCTGTAAGTAATTGCATGTCCCGTGAAGTCCAGAAAACATATAACCTACATCTGAAATAATGAACAATCATGGCAATTTATGATGAAATATGATTAGTATGATGAATCATGGTAATTTATGATGAAATTCATAACTCTCCAGGGCTGACATGAAAGCCTGCTGTGTGAGATGATTACACAGCATTAACTACATTTTTAAGCTATTCAAACTGTTTCTTACAAGCTCCTAATCCTTGAAATTCTGCATAACACACCCAACGGCATTTTGTGGATACAGGTGTAGAGCTCTCAAACTATATGATTTTGCACAGAGTTTGAGATTGGTTTTTGTTTACTTGTTTGTTTTTGGTTTGGTTTTGGTTTGGTTTGGTTTTGATTGTTTTGTTGGTTGGTTTTTTGTTTTGTTTTTTTTTTTTTTTTCTGAAGACACATAAAGAAATTATCTAACCTCAGTTATCCATTGCATTTGAATTATTCTTGCTGATAATCCATCATACCCAAAATATGTGAACTACTAATGTTAATATGCAGCTCTTTTATTGTCAGCCCAGTACCATCTAGCCCAAAAGACAGGTAGGAATCCAGAATTGTATCCGTTTCTTCTCAGTCCACTTATCCTAGATATACTTCTAAACAACAATACTAGACCTTTATACTATATTTTTTTCACACATGATTCTACCACTGAAAGCTTTTGCATTAGTATGAATTTATCATAAGCTTTGGGATGAGCCTATCTTAACTATCTCCTTCAGCCAAACTCCTTGTTTTAAAGAACTGGAAAGTGGTGCAGCTGGATGAAAAAAAACCGCACTCAAGCCACATCGTAAGGAAATGCAATTATCAAACAAACAAGCACAGCAACTTCCAAACACAACTTTGCCAAAACTGAACTACAGATATGACTCAATTCTTTGTTATGCAAAACAATGAGAGCCTGCTGTGTTGACTGTGCTCCCACACAGCACCACCAAGGGTCTTTGTCCCAAATTTTAGAGGTTTTAGTGTTTTCTTTAAGTACTTCAATACAAGCAAGGAATTAAGTGTCCTTCTCAAGTAGTATGCTTCATAAAATTAAATTCATAGCTCATACGTGAATTTCGAAAACAGAGATGATCATAAGCACAATCAAGAAATTAAAGAAAATCGAAGGTGCATTAAAAGGCTCTGCTTTTCAATAGGAGGAAAGTACAATGTGACTTAAGCTTGAGTCATGGTGTGGAAAAATTTATGATTTTTCAAAAACTCTAATGTAGAGAATGCCATTCTATTACAATAGTAAGTTTTTACCAGAAAAATTGGTGATGTACAGTGGATTATGTAGGGACTGAACTTTCCTGGTGCTAATTAAACACAGAAAGAAGCAGCAGTGTGACAGCAGCCATGTACCAAACGGGCAGGAAAAAAAAAACAGCCCAAACTCCTAAAGTTAAAAGGGTATTAATTTTTTTGCAGAAACGAAAAATTAATTCCGAAAGTTACTTGATGTGTTTTCTAAGGGCCTAAGGAGTCAAACAAGCAATCACAAACATAATTTATCTAAGAGCTCATCCATCCCCATTAAGTAACAAATACGGGAATGTTATACAGTATCAGTTACAGTAACAAGCAAGAAGTGACGATCACAACAGAGAGATATTCCTGGGTGCCTACTTCTTATTAATTGCTTTACAACAAGCCAGCAATTAATTATTTACAACGATTATCTTTTTTAAAATTTAGAAGCCATATGAAACATGCAACGCAAATACACTGCTGAAACTGCACTAAAGGAGGACAGAACGCATTTCTTCCTCTCTTCAGATTGAAAAATACAAATAATCACCATTCCAGTCAATGACTAGGAAAAAAATGAGTTGGGAATTAAAAAAAAAAAAAAAAAAAGGAATGCTTGAACTAAAATTAAATAACTGACAGTTGCACTAATTGCTTACTCAGCTTAGCAATTCTCATTTTGAACCAGAGGTTCCAAAATAAAACTCTAAGGAAAAACTAGGAGAATTATTAAGTTGATCACATCTTGACTTCTAAGTCTTATACTGATGATCCTTATAGGGTCCATATTTTAGTTCACTGTAAAGTTATAAAAGGGATTGATGATATGGAGTTAAGAATTGTCCTGCAAATATTACTAGAGTTTCTAGAGAAAAATTATAACATTGTAATTATATTCTGCTATTTTCATCTATATCCAAAATATAATTTAGAAGTTTTGTTCATCCTCTCTGTTTCCCCACTTGTAGTGACCCCTTTCCACCTACCTTCCTTGGAAGAGTATGGTTGATAAAGTGGCTCGTAAATATAGACATTATTAAAATACATCAGGCAGGCTGACTTTCTAAATAAAAAACTTGACTTTTAGTAAAAAAAAATAGATCTCATTTTACAGAAAATTGAAGTAGAAGCCTTCATTCAATCACCTCGTTTCACATGTTACACTGTGCTGGTTTTGGCTGAGTTACTTTGGTTCATGACATACATTACGCAGTTAATGTGCAGGTTTCTACTCAGTTCTTAAGTCCTGATTCTCGTTTGAAAACACACATTTAGCTTTTGGCAAAACACATCATAAAGAGGGGTCCGGCTGACTGAGTCAACACTGACAGGAGGAGGAAACTCATTTCACAGGTCATATGTTTTCTGTGGCAAACAAAGTCCATGGAATTACACACAGAGATAGACAGATACAGACAGGTAACTCCACAAGCCTAAAGGAGTTAATCTGACACATTTTCCCTAGGCAATCAGGTGCATGGTAAAAATTCCCCCAGAAAAAAAGAATGAAGTCCTGTCTCCTCCACATAATACCCTGTCAGAATAGGTTGCAGAAAGATTAATGTTATTAGTAAGTTGTCATACAACAACTCTATATTAATTTGAGCCTCAACCCTACAGTCTGTCTCCTCGGATGTGTGTTATAAGTCTCATTAAAGTTAATGAGGTTTTGACGAAGCTTCAAACTTAAGAGATTGGATTTTATGATTGTGCACCTGACATTTAAATCAGCCTGGTTTAGTGCCACCTTGCTTTGAAGTTTGTATCTTCCCCTTCTCAAAGCTATTTCCCTACAGTGAATTTCAGGCATCTGTGTCTTTACTTATGAAGTCAGCTTACTCACATGAATATAAATACTGTATATTCATGCTATGATACAACATTTATTTTGAAATGTCTGCTGTAAATACCACTTCATGGGGTTTTTTTGCTATCTAAAGACTTACACAGGCTGACTGGAATGTAAATGGAGCCTGTAAGTACACTGGACAAAATACCTTCTGAAAAACTTCCCAAACTAATAGGTGATTAATATTAATTCACCATTAAAGCGTCTTTTCCAAAACAAACACCTCCCTGACGAAGTAAACCAAAACTAAAGAAAAAAAACAACAAAGAAACTCAAAAGCAGCAGAATCCATCTGTGTGACAGTGCTACATCTCAATGGAAGGAAAGAATTTGCCACAGTCAGAACATCAGGACTTTGCACAATTTCATGCAGGAGAATCCACAGATGTTATTCACTGACTTTTATTATTTTGGTATGGGCACTCACCATTTTTAAAAATGCATTATGGAATTATGCATATTTTCTCATTAGAAGTGCCTCATCATGTCTTTGAAACTGTCACCAAAGCATGGATTAAAGCGGTTCAAAGAAACTCTGGAAATAGTTGTTGAAGATCATTGTTCTGAAATTCAGTGGAGAAGGGAGAACTGCATTTAACTCAATCTGAAAACTCCAACAATTCTTTCAAGATATGAAATATATTTCCGCAAAATGAGAAATTGATCTGAAGTTTTTTATGTGTCATCACAAGAGCTAAAAGAGTATTAATCAGCTAATATATTAATATAGATCTGGATGCTCAGGATCATGCCTGATTTTCTGACCTCACCCTCCTCTTTAGATGGTTTATGAGATAATTTTAAATATATGATTTCTCACCCAACAAACCTTAACATATGTAACTTTGTTGGTGAGCAATTCTCCACAAACAAAGGCCTCCTAAATCTTAGAATCTAGCACTATTTCAAATTCTCCCAGTTCACCTGAAGCCTGAAAGATTACACCCATTTAAAGTTACCTTCTGGTGGAACCGAGGAAAATTCTCACTTAGTGAAAACAGGAAGAGATGTAGGAATGTTACCCATCTAACCTAATCTCAAAAGTCTTTGCTATCATGTTTGCAGCTATTTGTTTGGCTATGTTCTGTCCTCAATTAAATTTTACAACCAAAAACAGCTGCAAAATTCAACTGATTTATCTACTGTAACTTAGATGTATTTCCATTTGGTTTTGGGGGGGGGGTTCTTTTTTGTTTGTTTTGGTTTTGGTGTATTTTTTTTGATTGTTTGTTTTGTTTTGGAGGTTTTGTGGTGTTTTTTGTTTGTTTGTTTGGGTGTAAACACGTCAATTAACAAAAGCTTATTTCCAGAACCTTAGACTAAATCTGACAATTTGCACAGAATCTTCTGGTAGAACTAAACTCAGAGTAGAGCCTAGCACTCCGTCCGTGACAGCCTCACTCATAAAAAACATCCAAAAATGCCAAAAATCATTTACTCTGAGCAGATATGGGCCAAAAGGTTTTTGTGAGCCTTTAAAAATTATTTAGTTCTGAAGCTACAATAATGAATTGTCCATGGCCAGCTTGGACAGGGCCTGGAGCAACCTGGTCCAGTGGAAGGTGCCCCTGTCCATGGCAGAGGGTAGAACAAGATGATATTTAAGGTCCCTTCCAATTCAAACCATTCTGGGATTCTGTGATTTCATGAATTGCACCAAATCTGGGCATAACTATGCTGTCAGATACACAACGCAAGATTACAAAAACCTTCCCTTGATTTGATTTTGTCTGCTTTTATTTTGCTTTAGTTAGAAAACTAACGTTTATTAGAGCAGCTGCCCCAATTCATTTGTATAACTAACTTAAGGCAGCCACATACATATAGGCAAACACTGCACTGTAATGTGAAATTAGGTCCCAGGTGCTCAGCAAATATTGAATATGTAAACTGTACCTGTTGTTTTGTACTAGAGATTAATTGCTACTTTTGTGTGAATATGCTTCATAAGAAATAAAAGAAAAAAATATACAAAAACTTAAGTAACTGAAGATCTAAATATTAACTCTGAGATGGGTACCAAATAAATAATAACTCTTTTTTTTAAATTTTTAGATATGTAACAGCATTGACAAAAGGAAAACTAAATGCTATCTGTTTATATATTACCTATAAATAAACCATATTTGAGAAACATTTCTATTTTGGGAAGTGACTAGATTCCACTGAGAATACTGGGGAAAAACAGCAAGATAGAAGTAAAAAGGGTACAGACAAGTATGACCCAATCCATCATAAAATCCTGGATGACAACTTTGTGAGAGCAAACAAAAAGAAAATTTAATCTTAACTTGATACTAAACATTTTCTTACTACCTTAATGTGAAAATGCATATTTGAAATAAAATTCAACCATTACAAGTAATGATTTTGGAGAAATTATTTTTCAAATCTCTCTAGCAGTAATTCCTGGATGACATACAAATATTAGTATATAAAATGTACTTATGTTACATGCTTTAAAATGCTACCTTGCATTTAAAACAACAAATCTCCTAAACTTGAACAAGCTTGAATTTTCAAACCGAGGTGTAATAATTATGTACCCTAATCAAAATTCATGAGTCATATGGAACCAGTGACTATCCATACCTAAGTATGTTAAGGATATGAGATTGGACTCACTTCTCTATTTTTAGTTTTCTACAACTTCTAACCAGCTTCTCCCTAGGAGCTTTCCAGGCTTTCATAAATCAGCTTAATTAGCAGATACTCAGCTGGATTGTATTCTGTGCCAATTTTTCAGCTTTAAAAACAGACAAGTATTCATAAAATGTATGCACAACATCATTTTACCTTAGTGGATAAAACTGTATCTATGTGTAAATGCAATTCCTATTAAGTCCTTTTTTGGACTATGCATTATTCAGGGGTATTTGGAGACTTAAATGGTGTAACGACTCTACCTCAGGAAGGACTAAGGAAGGACAAAGACTTGGAATAGCTTCCCTGATGTACAATTTTTAATTATTGTTATTGTTGTCATTTAGAAAAGCTTTTAAAACGGATTATTTCCTTTTAAATCTCACATTGGTTTACCTGGCTTTCAGGTTCATGCATTTTTTAAAGTAACTACTATCAATAAGTATGGCTGCAAAAGTAAACAAAAACTTCTTTTACCAACAGAAACTCCTAAAGGTCATTGCAGTAGGAGCAGAACTCTAAGATTCAAGACAGATGCCTGTATCTCTCTCCAGAAATTCCTACTTGATAAAATTCTGAGATGTCTGACCCTCTCAAAAGTGCAGATTCAGAGCTATGTCACTCTATATTTGCAACATTGCTTTGACTTTTCAGGGTTATTCTTACCAATCAAAATAAGTCTGCAGTTACAGCAATCTAAAAAAGCCCTACAAAAATCCATTTATTTGATGATTATATTGTGCGTACAACTTTTTCTACCTTGCAGCAACAACAGCATACAAATGGCATAAGAAAGCCAAACCATACATTCAGGAACAGCATTGAGATGGCAGTACTTGCTAGAGGAACTATGTGTTATAAAGTCAAAAAATAAACAATACTTCCGTGCTGAACTCTTATTTTTATCAGTATTGTCAATAAAATATTTTTCAATGTTTTGACTTTCCATAACAGTCTTCAGATGACTGGACAAAGTATAGACAAATACAAATCAAACAGCTTGATATGATTTAACTTCAATCTTTCAATCTGTCATTTGCAAGAAAACACATGAACATGAAGATATAAGCAGACAACAATATAAAACTGAATTTAGATGAAATCATTGATGTATTGGTGACATTAATTCCAATGTAAAATGCCTTGAGTTCAACAGATATGCAACACAAAGGAGTTTCTGTGCCACAGCCATTTCTTTGGAATTACACTGATAGCGGATTCACTGTTCCCTCATCCATTTTCTCCTAATCATCCTATTTCAGTATAGTTAAGGACATATTTGAAAAAATGCTTCTCCTGGAAAGAAAGTAAGTCAATTTTATAGTATTTCTGTCTCCTGGAGAAATAACAAGCCATCCAGGAGCACTCCACATTCCTTTTGGGAGAGAAGATTTTAGAGAGAGGACGGTTAGTCCACATCACACCCAGTGAATAGCAGGTAGCAGTCCAATACATGATAGTGAAATCATTATCGTTTATTCTTCTTTGGTCTTACTCTCACTCATATCAGCAACACCAGTCAAAAAAACCCCAAAAAACCCAAAAAGAAAGCAAAATAAAACAAAAACAGCCCCCAAACAAAGAAACAAAAAATCCCCAACCATCAAAAAACAACCACAAAACCCAACACGGAATCAGAATGGGTGGTAGGAAGAATGAGTAATCAATTAAAACACTGTAGTAAGTGCAAGACAGCACTTACTGGGCAGCAGAAGGACAAACCAGCACATAAGAGCTGTAAAGCACGAGACCGGTCCTAAGTGTGTGGGGACACGTAAGGAGAACAACCCCTTGGTAGAATAAAGCCAGATGATTTCAGGTTTCTCAGCCAGCATTTGACAAAGTTGATAGCCTGAATTTACAGAATCACAGAATCACAGACTAGCTGGGGTTGGAAGGGACCTATGAAGGTCACCCAGTCCAACTCCCTGCCTAGGCAGGGTCATCCAAAGCACGTGACACAGGAATGTGTCCAGGTTGGTCTGGAATGTCTCCAGATAAGGAGACTCCACACCCTCCCTAGGCAGCTGTTCCAGGCTCTGCTACCTCCACTGAAAGAAGTTCTACCCCATGTTGTGGGGGAACTTGTTTTTTTGAGTTTATGGCCTTTGCTCCTCGTCCTGTCTCTGGGCAGAGTCTGGTACCATACTGACATCCCTTCGGGATACTGGTGTGGATTGATGGGATCCCCTCTCAGTCTTCTCCTCTCCAAACTAACATGGCCCAGCTCCTACAGTCTCTGTTCATCAGGGAGGTGTTCCAGACCCCTCATCATCTCTGTGGCCTCTGCTGGACCCTATCCAGTATCTCCTGCTCTTTCTTGAACTGTGGAGCCCAGAACCAAACACAACGCTCCAGATGTGGCCTCACCTGGGCAGGCCAGAGGGGCAGGATCCCCTACCTGACCTGCTGACCACATTCTTCCTGATGTACCCCAGGATACTATCTTTATTCAATTCTAAAAATCTTCCCCAGTTGGAAGATCAGTAGAGTAGAGGCTCAGACATATCTTTTTTTAAATTTCCACACACAACCAACCTGTGTTTTCTGCCTATTCTTTGCAACTTCAAACCTGTTGCCAAGCACCTTAATATCAAGATGCTAAATCCAAACAGACAGGATATTTAAGGTGTTCTTCAGAAACGAAGTTGTAAAAATGTTAGTGCTTTGGATCAATTTCTGTCACCTTTGAAATTTGGACAGAAAAATGACTGCTTCCAGTTTTCTAAGAAACTGCAGTCTATTTTAGGTAAAAATTTGATTACATACTTTATTAGGTTATATTTTGCTATCTGTACTGATTGTGTCTTCTGGGAGATCCAGTTTCCATTTTCAGAGCCTCAAAAGTATTGCTGTTGTACCAACAGATGCTCACAGAACACCAATAAGAGATTTCCACCAGACTGAGAAAAGAAGGAACTACACGATGCTGAATAGTGTCTTTGGGATATAAATCCTATGTCTTTGTGGTATCAATTTAAGACACGTACAACAAGTCAAGGATTAGACAATTCTGGGCTTAGGAGCTCTGAGGTTTTTAGCTACTCCTGGTAACAAATATTTAATGTGGGGCATATGACTGCATATGACAAATTAATTACGATTTCCTCACATGTTAGTAGCTGAAAGTAAGAGAAAGAAAATGTAAAGTTTCAAACCATAAAAATGGTCTTAGTGTTTGCCACTTAATTGTGTCTAAATAGCTTCTGAGCTCTTAACACGTATTTTTATCACAACACTTTTAAGCACATGCGATAACTTGACTGTCTTCCAAAACGACTCTTCCAGACACTTAAGTCTTGACTTTAGGATTAAGATACCACTTCCAGAAATTTAAATTCTTGTGGTGGTCAAAACTGTACTTGTGACTGTATCCACCCATGAACTCCCTACTTGTCATATAAATTTTTCCTCTCAAGTTCTTACTGTGAACATTTAACCATTGCTGTCTCTTCAAGAATACAAGCTTAACTGCAATACATCTACTTTTTAAAAACATGTCATCTGAATAATGATATTGTTAGAAATCTTCTTCTGTATTTAAGTCATATACTTGGTTCTGTGTGATGAAAAATTCATGAACGGCAGATGAAAAAAAAGTATTAAGTAAAAATTTCTGTGAACGCTTCCAAATCTCTTGAATCTTGAAGTTGTTATGGTCTCAAGATGTGAATTGGAAACAGAATTCTCATCAAAGTCAGTAGTGCCTTGCCTGTCCCCATTCCCACTTCTCTGTGCTCTAAAAAATTCTGAAATCTCTACACAGTCCACATTGTGGATTAAACACTGAATCACCCAAAGCTACCCCTTTTGGAGAGCAAATCTAGGAAAGTAAGTATTCAAATCCATTCCTGCTGATTCCTCAAGAAGACTGCTTCTATCCTTCTTATTTTGCCTTGTCCTGGATTACCAGGTAGGATGGGCAGAGCTGCTGTTTACACAGACGAGAAAAGGCACAGGAAGAAAGAACACAAAGAATAGAAAAAAGATGGTGTTTGCAAGGTAAGCTGATTTTAAAAACCTACAACAAACCGCTGTGGTCATTCTCATGTTCCTGTCTGGGCACCTCCTGTCACCAGAGACACAATGATGAGGCGACAGAAACAAAAAAGGTCTCAGCAGTGCAGGGGAAGAAAGAATACTGAGTAGAGTAGGATCTCTCCATCCCCCTGACTGAATCCTTAAACATCTAATTCAAGAGAAACAGATATTAGCAAAATCCTTGGAGGAAAGAAAAATGCTTTCTTAGCTTTTTTCCCCTCAGATTACTTGCTCTGCCCTTGCCTGTTGGGTTTTTCAGAAAGAAGTGCATTTGCAAAGGAACACTTGTCCTCTGCCTTAGAGGTTATCACAAAATCTATGTTGGAAACCACACCTCAAGCTTCCAGATGTCTACTATTTTTTCCCTCTTTCCTATCTGCACTAAGCAAATGACATTCTTTTCTCTGTTTTGCACACCTTTTCTTTTTCAAGGAAATCTATGCTCAAGTTTTCCCTTGCAGAGACAGCAAACTGATTTTTTTGGTAGTAGTGGCAGTACCAAAGTATACAAGAAACCCTTTCAATCCTGAGTCTTACACCAGTCAAAGAGAGGAAATTCATCCTGGTTGACACTGTTGTGTCTTTAGTTTTATTCTAAAATTGGCACCTTCTCAACTGAGATCCTTCTCAGATTGTCATACATATTCTCATTTTTATCTTGGAAGCTCGCTGCATCCCTTGGAAATTAGTAAGACACAGTGGTACATGCTACATCTGAATGGATAACAGCTATGTCAACACTCTGCATTGCCATCTGAGAACAGAATGCGGTTTTGATTGACACTTACTCATGAAGCAGCCAGGCTCTCTCATGATTACTTTATCTAAATATCATTTTTCCTTCTTCACAGCACATCACGTTCCTGAAATCCTCACTGCATTCACTTTTAAGAGATAACTTATCGCTTCCACTGCTGCAGCTTGCAGTTTGTCCACACCTGCACATCCGCCATGAGTTTAATTGTAATAGGTATTCCCAGATAACTCCAAGCATGGGCAATTTCACCCATTTCAGATGGATCTATAAGAGCTATTGCTATAAAAGTTTATGTGAGGAGAACTCCTCAGCGGGTTGAGACACACAACAGTCTTTCCCTGTTCTCTATACTCTTACACTCATGTCCCTTTTGATGCTAAGATAAATATTTGTCTGTCTGGAGTCTCTGGGAGAACTTTTTTCTTAATGGATGAAGCAGCAGTAGGTTGTTATGTGAACACAGAAAAATACATTTTGGTTACTACTTGGTTTTGTTGCTTTTGTGGTAACATCCTGAAATTTGATAACTCAAAATAAATGCAAAATATGCAGTAAAATTAACCAGAATAGGATGTAAATAGCAGTTTCAAAGTAATTTTACAGGATTTTGATTTTCACTGTTGTTTCTAGCAGTTTTGCCTGCTGATGACCACAATAAAAGCTCACTAGAAGTCCTTGTCTGTGAAGGATCTGAACCCTCAGATTCCAATCTTGCAGCACAAGATTGGAACAAGTTTCATTCTTCCTTCTCACCACTGGATGGAATACATGGTTGATTTTCTCTCTGTTGAAAAATAGGGGTTTATTATTTTCTGGTGCTACTTGAATAGAAGAAATAAATGGATTTATCTACATGAAAGCAAGTATATTGCAAGATATAAAGCCTTAATTCTGGACTTAGGCGCTAGGGTTGCTTGATATGAGCAGAAATATTTGTATCAAATATTATCTTATTATCAAATATTGTCAAATATCTTGTATCAAATATTATCTAATATTCTTTATGCATGTCACAGTGCATAAAGAATATAAGATTTTAACAGCCTGCTAATACTTCCTGCTAATTCACCATCAAAGGTGTATTACCTGTTTTCTAGTGTTGCTGTAGCACTGGTTAGATAATTATGGGGATCACAGCAATTTACAATTAGAGACTTTTCTTGTGAAAGTATGTCTGTATTGTTTTTTGAACCTGAGCAAAAGCTATGGCAGCAGAACATGAAAATATGTCACTTTTTACCAAAATACTGAATTAAGAGGCACTCCCATCCATTTGCTTTAATGTGAGACCACCTAATCCAAGAGTACAGGCAGGGGAATGAGGTGTGCCCACAACACAGTCACCTAATGACTTATCACATATCTTTCTTTACTGGCAAATCTCTAAGTTCTGCCTAATCTTCTGATCAACTTTGATCCAGGAATAACTTTTAATACCTTTGTTTTGTTTTGGTTTTTTTTTTTAATTCCAGTACTGATCAAAAAGGTTTCACCTTCCCTGAGAAGCATGTACACATGCTCAGATATTTGAAAGAGAAGGACAAAAAAAATTTGATTATATCTGTAAGCACAATATAAAAATAATACTTATATATACTATATAAATATACTATATACAAATAAAAGAATTCTGCGTGACCACTGAGATCATTGCATAATAGCTCAAAACCTGCTGTAGAGACATCAGTTACTGAATGAGGAGATGCACTACTAAGTGAAAAAACACCCACCACTGCCTTGTGCAATGATAAAAATCCCAACTTTTAAGACAGAGAACGGTATGTAATGAATTCCAATCACTTATGACAATCACAAGCCAAAGACAAGCTAAATAAAGGCAACTCAGACAAAGTTAATTTTTGTGTTTTCTACCTTTGTAGTGCTTGACTGACTTTGCAAACTTAATATTGTTTTAGTATTTTTTTAATTTGTAGATACTTTATTTTTTTTTTTAAGCAGAAATTAGAGCAGCTGAACAGGAAAGATGTATCAACTCAGACTTGATGAAAAGCTATAAAAATTTAATGAAACTCACTAAGGGGAAACACAGAATTTTCTTCCAGGGACAGAATAAAAAGTTTCCTCAGTTCCTAAACCTGAACCATGGCACTTAGTTATTTCTATAAGCCTTAACTTTAGACTAATATTTAGAAATCACTAAAATAATCTCTAAAATTTACTATTATGGCATGGCTCACTGGGAATGAAGCACTCAAATGAGAACACGTTCCTGAAGGGAAGCAAATTGAAGTGGAGAGCGGGAACAGCCCAATGTTAAATGAATTTTAACATTCTTCAAGGTGGCATCATCTAACTAATTAAACTGATTACATCTGAGAACTTGAAAGGCCTAGAGATAAATTCTTAATCTTAAGTAGTCTTAAAAACCTTGATTATTAATCTGCTAATTGTGTGAAGGCATTTGCTATTAACTTCAGCAGTTCAGGAAGAGAAAATAAAGCAACTTTTGTCTATTTCTCAGAGCCTTTTAAAATAATAAAGTGAATTTTTAAACTCTGATTCCCACTGTAGTCACTGATAGTAAGTAATTGCATTCTTTATCAGAAAACAAATTTAAAGTTAACAGAAGGATAGTTAAAACTATTCTCAGAGTTCCAAATGATACTTTTTTTCATTCCCATTCCAGTGGGAAATATTATTCATCACAAGACCTGTTTGGGAAGGAGTTTGTCCCCAGTGTGGTCATGATCCTCTTTACTCTGAAGGAGAAAGGTTTGTATTTTATATTCTTAACCCTATTTATGACCAAGTCTAAAGAAGCACCATTATCACTATGACGAAGCAAGAAGTATTATCTGAGTTATATAAAAGTGACAGTGAACAGCAGGAGGAGGGAGGAAGGTACCAATATCATTATGGGCTCCTTACAAATGAACTATTCTTTCAATAGATTAATAGGTTCTACTTAAATTTGAGAAGCAGCTTGAACCCAGCTCCAACTTTTTGAAAGGGCTTTTCCCTTATTGCACAATTTCTCTGAAGGTTTCAAAGGCAGAAATTTATTTCAGACAGACCTGGCACCTCTCCCTGCTAATAAGGAGGACTCTCTCTTGGCTTCCCTCTATCAAATACAAGCTGGGGAAAAAACAGTTTTGATGTTCCCTTTTGTTTCAGAGCACACTACAGAAAGATGTGCCCTCTCTTCCTATACTGTTCATCTCTACCTTCCAACTCTCTCTTCCCCCATGGCTAAACTACCAGTAAACCTAAGTATATAACCTATATAGTCCTGTCAGGTATAGCCCTTCTTCCTGAAGGATGAAAGAAGGATGTGGAAATTGGACATATTTTTATGATTATACAGACTAAAGCTACTCTTGAAAGTTCTCAAGTGAAAAGGAAAGGGCAACGTGGACAGAGTTGTTTCCGTGCCTTGTGCAACATCCCTTGCCCACACAAATGTCTAGACCTCAGATTTACAGCTCCTCTTGCATGTTTTCCTTACTTCGGTATGATTGGTCAGGCACCCCTGCATGTCTCCAATTTCCAAGGACTTCTTTTTTCTGCTTTTGTAAGCAAAAAGATATATGCCATTTAATTAAACTAATTTTTAAATACGCATCAATTTACTTAGTCGGATATTAAGAAATTCAAAATACTTACCTTCTTAGGAGTTTTGTGAAAGTATATGGCTCTAGATAATTTATTTCACGTGTTGTCCCATCCCTACACCAAAATATGCAGCCCAAGTATACATCATCAGTTATCAGGCAGCCCACTTTATAAATACGCTAAATACCAGTAGCAGTTTAAAATCCATTCTTGCAATCAAAATACATAATTAGAAAAGTTTTTACAGAAGTATTTAAAATATTTTAAGAACCCTTTCTGACAAGCCAAATGTGATTTACAGTGGCAACACAGAAATAGATTAAAAGGTGGTTAAAAATAGAGGGGGAAAGCTAGATAATCTATTCATATTTGTTGCTCACAAAATTATATTTGTAATGATACAGTTATTTGAATGGAAGGGGATATGCTGTTGCTATCTAAAGGAAGTAACTGAAGTCCACGTAAGCTCAAAACAAATACTGTGGCTGGTTAACAGCTGTCTGTCAATGGTCTGTTAGGTGCCAGTCAAGGGTTGTACAAGAATTCTTAATACCCACCCTTCATTTTTATTAAAATGACCAAAATATTTTCTCAACCTGCCAGTCTTTTCAGAGATAAATCAAAAGGCTTCTTCTGACATCAAGCCTTGGAACTGTCTCTGATGGAGAATAGGGGCTGCCACATGATTTAAATTTAAAAAAATTAGTTACCTCATTAAGAACTAATGCATGTTCAGCAAGAAGACAATGCTATACAGTGAGAAGTGATGTGGGCCAGATGATTAAGTTGAAGAGCCAGCAGAATGTGTCTTCCATTTCAGCAGGAAGAATTCCTGTGCTAAACTTTCCAAGTTAATTGTTGTTTTACTTTTCAATCCCAGTTCTCACAGAGGAATTACAACGTAATAAGGCAAACGAGGCTAGTGAGGCTTCAGTGAGTAGGTGAGAGAATTAAGCAACATCACCATTCCTAAAACAGCTGAATGTGCAGGGATAGAGAAAGAAACAGTAGATCTTGCAGGTGGAAACAAGGAAAACATATTCTACCACCTATTCTGGAGTTATTCAACACTTGTAACCCACAGATACAAAGTACAAGAGGTCCATGTTTGTCTACTTCACTCTGTTTCCTGAATCTGTCCTGAACTTCTTGCACAAGCAGCTGAAGAAAAAATAAAAATGTTGAAAATTTACATCAAAAGTAAGACACAGATTCAGTTTTGTTGCTGCTGTACACTGCCTAAGGTAAATGACTTTCTTATGCAGTTTATAAAAAGGATTTAGAGAGCCAGAGTCTATAATACTGAAACAGAGAGCCCAGAATACCTTCACACAATTTTTTACCTTTCAAGAACTCTGGCCTTGGAAATACCAACATTCACACACAAGCCAGATACGCATAAATAAAACCACCTACAAACATATGTTTGTAGGTTTTACAGGTATTATTAGACCACAGACTTCTTGGGTCTAGGATCCCCGTTTTATGTTACACATAATGTGTGATTAAGCGTAATGTGTGATAAGAAATACTGTGATCTCTGTTATGTCTTTATGTCCCTTACTGTACATTATTTATATGTAAATGTATAATACATCCTAATATCTGTCTGGACAGTGGGTTCTCCACATCATTTATATAGTCTGAGTGTATTAAACCACAAAGGACGTTACATTTTACTTACACACTTATAAACCTCCATGTTTATGCTCCAGAAGCTGCCAAATACCAGTTCCCTGGAGCTCAAAAACCATTTGGTGAAGTGCAGGAATCCACACAAATGCTAATATGAATGTGAGGTTTTAAAAAAAAGAACCTTCTACACCCATTTTTTTATGGTTATTTTGCTGTTTCCTGTTAATCTTCCCTCAGCCGATAAGAAGAAGGTTTTAATTTAAACCTGTTACTAGTTAGATACTAGATTAAATATTATTTCCATATATATTACAAAACACTATCACTACTACTGGTTTGTTATGGAATTTTAGTAGTTATGAAGCAATAAAGGGTGCAAGAGATTATTTCCCTAGTACATTATGATAAGCACCGGAAAGCAGTAAATGTTTCCTGACATCTGAAGGTCTTCCTAACATGTCACTGAACTCAGCAAGACTGTTTATAGTATAAGTAGACTCAGGATTAGTTTTAAAGTGAGAACTCATTCCACAAACTTTTTTAACAGACCTGTTTCATCAACCATATTCCATAGGCATTTGAACGGTGTAATTTACTTGCTGCCATAACCAGGATCAGAAGGACAAGGAACAGAAGAAATTATATCAAAAAGATAAAAAAAAAAAGCCTCACATGAAATTTGACGATGTTTTGCACAAATGTCTGTTGGAGTCATAAAGGAGTAGGCATGGAAGAAAAAGAAGATAAATCAAATAAGAGAAATATTCCTAATGAGTGATGGAAAATCTAGTTGAGATAACACCTATGCTAAAGAAGTGTGCTGTTATGAGACAGAGCTGTTGATTAAAATGCAATTGAATCTTCTCTCACTACCCCAAAAGGAGTCTCAAAACAATCTAAAGAAGGATGAATGAGCATCTGACACTTCCCCTAAGTACCTTTTTTCTACCTTTTTATTGTGCTCTCAACCACTTTCCATATAAATTTCTTTATTCTTTCACTTGGAGAAGGACCTCTTTTGTTCGCCTTTCTCCCTCCCATCCATGACTTTTCTTCTCTAAGCAACAAACTAATAAATAAAGCTAAAGGGAAGAATAAGCTGAAGATCAGAAAGATACTCTGTTGTATCTGTCTTCAACATTCTTCCGTAACCACTTCCAAAGAAACCTTTTATTATGATAATACATTTTATGTTGATACCATTCCTCACAAAAACGTAGATGACAACAGCCTTTATGAGGACGTCTGTGCTGCCCTTTTGCTTTTTTTTTCTGCCAATTCTCAGGCTGATGCCATAATTGCACTGGACACCTGGAGACACAGTCATATGTAGTGGATATGACTCTCCCAGAGTCATCAGCAACCCTCAGTTTTGCCTCACACATTCCACCTATCACAGCATTCATGACAACAGACATCCTGCCCATGCCTCCCAGCTTAATTAGAAGTGTCACTTTCCTGGGCTCAGATGCTATGCAGTGAAATTGTAATGAGTCTAATGCATGTCTAAAACCATCATCTTTACAACAGACACAGAAATACATCATTATCGCAACAAGTCAACTACATCCCTGTTCTCCATATAATTTAATTTCACCTGCTACTCTTTGCACAACATACTGGAGGACTTATATCCACCAGCTCTGTGCTAGCAGGACCTCCTGTCAGCATCATTAGCAAAGACAATGCAAGGTGAATCTAGACTTTGCATGGATAATGAGCACCCTGAAAAGAGTAACTCCAGCAAAGAGACGCATTGGTTCTGAAACTTCTCATTGAATAGGTCTTTTAGTGTTTCCATTTGCAACCCTGCTGGTGGTACAAAGCTTGGGAATGCTACCAATACTGAGGTACACTAGCATAGCAGAGGAATAATTGGATGGACTCAATGCAGTAATACAGATGAGAGAGCATTTACAAAAACAACATGCCAGTTCTCAATATGTTGGGATTAATATGTCCCTCTGAGCTGCAGGCTCAAAGAGCTAGTCAATCATATTAATCTATCATATGATCCATACTGGTTTTACTCCATGAAGAAGGCAACTGGCATATTGAGGTGGTATAAGGTGAAATATTTCTGGTAGAAGTGGAAAAACCTGAGTATGATGCTGAAGATCTCACTTAGCTCACATCTGGACCATTATAAACAGTCATGGTCACCGATAAAAAGTAAATTTAAGCACACACAGAGGAGAAAAGAGCTTACCACAAACATGAAAATAAGAGTGGGGAAAAACCAACACCACATTCTGATTAATTTCAACCACTGTTCTTTCCTGACGTTTTCCCTACATGTTTCTTTTACAGAATCACAGAATATTCTGTGTTGGAAGGGACCCATTACCACTACTGACTGCCTGTATGTAAATTATTCATACTTAACATTCTGAAAATTGGAAAAGGTTTTTGCATATTACTTTGATGATTACTAATACCCAGCTTAGGAACTGCTGCATTACTAGTCAGTAAACATTTTAACCAAATCAAACGAAGGAAGGAACGTATTTCTGTTAAATAGAGTAAATGATACATAATTTATGTGAAACACACTGGCAAAAGGAGCAGGTCTATCAGAGCACCATTTACACCAGAGGTGGGAAGGTCAGATGTGGAACCAAAAACCCTAAGCTTGTATTTATTGTGGTTAAAAAAACCAAACAAAACAACCCCCCCAACTCCCCTCCAGCAAAACAAAACAAACAAAAACAACCAACCAACCAAACCAAACAACCAAAACCCAGAAAACTTAATCAGGGAACTAGTAGCCATGTATGAGAAATATATCCAGTGCAGGTACTACAGTCCTTATTTTACATTACAGAGAACATGGACTTGCTCTGCTCAAGGTGTCCACAACTCACTCATGTCATGTTCAGCTTAATGTAATACATATGCCTTTTACACCTTCCCAATCTTCCCTAAATCTGTTGATTTTGATCAAGGGCACACATTCAGGGGTTTTTTTGGCTCATAAACAACCCATCTGGGTATGGACAATTGTTACCTCTACAACTGCAAAGGAGTAGAGAAAAAGGCATGTGAGTTACTTAAAACTTCTAAGCATGATTTACCTTTTAATCTAAGGACTGATGGCAAAGCAGCTTGGATTAAGACATTTTGTACTTTTCCTAAAATTCTGGCTCCCAGAGTAATTTCATTCTGTCCAAACAAAATGGCAGAATGCACAGGAAAGACCTGAAGTTTGACATAAGGAAATCACTGAATGCAGTAATTTCCATTACCATCTTCCATATACACACCAAAACCTGTAAAATAGACAAAGCTGCTCTGCCAAACCCATTATCACAACCTGGAATACTGTACACGATAATGCTTATAGTGTTTACACTTTAAAAACCTACTTATTTAGCTTATACATCAGTTACTTAGAATTTCTAAAACAATATTTCTGCTTCAGACATGACTAACAGGAATAACTAGAATTCACTTAGTGATTTCTGTCATAAAAAAACACCAAGAAATCCCACATGCTTGAAAGTGGAAAATTTTACTGAGTGTTTACTTTATCTGCTTCACTTGCTCTCACATGTTACCGAAGAACTGTGTGAGAAGCACAGTCAGATTACAAAATTCCTCACAGTTTTTAACATCTCAACCCCAGGTGACCAAGACTATCAGTTTATTGAAAGGGCAAAAACAAGACAGTGAGTTCAAAATGACAAAATTATTACTCCATTATGAAGAACTATATAATTCAAAACAGCATTTTTTAGATTAAATATTTTTTTCTAAATGAAGAAACCAATCTGCAGTAACTGTGAAATTTAATTTTTTCATCATGAACATGGCTGTAAACAGGAAAAAAAATAGTATTTACTAAATGGACAATTAAAAGAAACAAGAAAAAGGTCATTTTACATAAAAATGGCTGGTTCCATTTAGATATTTTATATCATGGTACAGTTTCTAAATACACAATACCTTGCAAAACACTCTAGGATTTAACAGCAAACACTTGGCTGTTCGATAACATGACAAGCATCTCTGATTTTACACAGATAAAAGAGCCTGGTGATCTTTTTATGACCCTCTCTCCCCTCTGCTGATTCATGGCTTATAAGTACTTGGCAAAGGGCAGCTTTCAAATTTCCTCCCAGGATGCTATTCCAGGTCCATCTGTCCCAGTTAACACCCTTCACATTTCATTACTAAGCCAAGGGTGTGTGTGTTCATGTGATGAGAAGGAACGTGGGAAAAAGGAAGAAAAGGGACAAGAGAGCAGAAACTACAGAACACAAAATCTTGACAGTGTTCTGTGCCTTTTGGCAGAGCCCCAGGCTAAGAGCCACGCTGGGACACTTTTTGCAGATGATACAACCCTGTGTGAGGCTGTTTCTCTGTGACAAATTTGAGTTTTCCATCTCAACGTGTGTAATGCAGAGTTTTACCCACTCTTGTGTGCATATGTCTTCACACACACCTTGATTTCTTTAAAAAAAAAAATAGCACACTTAAGAAATCTGACTGCCTCAAAACTTCCCATGACACACCAGCTCTCTGTTTTAAGTAAAGACCTGCTCCACACAGACTGTTTGCAGACGTGACCACCCTGCAGTATTGGTATCTTCCATGTCATTGGCTAACTAACAGGCAAGTTGTGCATAAGTCAAAGAGCAAGCTGAATATAAACAAATATTTGCCCAGGTGTTACTAGATAATGGCAGTAGTTACATGTAGTTAAGAGACAGAAAATGCTATTTATACTTCCCAGTTTATTTTCCTGTTTTCATTGGACAATTTTAATTTAACACATCAGAAAATATTTAGAGAAGGTCTGTGCTGCCCAGAGTTTCTCAGGTAAATCCAACAGCAAGAAAATCCACACTAGCCCTGAAAAGAGCAAGGGTAGGGCAGTTCAAGCTGTGTTGGTGTGGTGCAGGTGTACCACCACATGGCATCACAGTGCAACATGTGCTGGGTAGCCAGCATTAACCTCAAATAGTGACCAAAAATTCCTACCATCTGTAGTTAATCTCTTTGCGCAGACTTTTGGCAAAGTCTGTCAAGAAAAGGGTTTTTTGACTTTGTTTCACTCCCCTTGCACTTTCACATATCTCCACCAGTATCTTGAGTTCAAAACCACCAAATTCTCTGTGAAGAAGCTGGATATTGCACAAGGCACCAGAGTTAGGAGGAGCAAGAGATGCAACTTGTATAAGGAGATCCAAGAGTTTATACTCTTGAAAATTTGACCCCAGAGTATCAAAATTATATACAAAGTGAATGAACCTACAGTCCCTTAACAGACCACAGGGAGCCACAGGAAGTTTTGTGCATACCTATTGCTCTGGGTAATGAGCTGTCAAAATACTTTACTATTCATGAAGTAGGTCTTCATCATGAAAAATACTCTAAGAATACAAAACAAAAAGTATTCCCAGATGCAAACAAATACCTGGAGTCCCAGGATAAGGGAAAGGACATTTTCACCAATTACCCTGGTATGAATGCTTCAGTTTGAGTTGACTTTTATTCAGGCAAGAGTCCACTTTTACAAGCAGTCATACCTGACAAGTGAAACGTCCTTACTTTTCCTAAAAATCTGTAAAAGCTGCATAATGTTGATCCCCATCTCCTGCTGTTAATGAACATGGGGAAGCTATTCACTGTAATACAGGGAAGTGCTACAGGAGATCTAAAGTACAGACTCATCAAATTTGTTTATAGATTCATTTCCTATTGAATTTATTTATATACTCATTTGGTGATGTTAGTTTCTTTTTCTTAATAGATTTAGTTTCATCCTCAAATATGTGTTTGTAACATGTAGCTAAAATTTCTTTCTGGTTAAAGTCAAAAAACCCCCCAATGTACACATTTTAAGGAACTGCATTTGTTTAGGAAGCATTTGATTTACTCTTTAAATGCCTAAAATGATTCTGTTATTGTCTATGCTACTAACTTCTCTTTTCCCTTTGACTTCTCTATCCTAGTCTATCATTTTGATGATTCTGCTGTCCTTGGGTTTTTCCACCGGAACAGTCCTCAACTGAAATTGTGTCAGATGATTTAAATCCTCTTGTGACAACACTAGTGAAAGAAAACACTTCATCCCCATCTCAGATCACCACATCACTGCTGAACATGGGGAACTGTCAAGTCAAAAAAGCCACTGCTGAATTGTAGTCAAAAGTTCATCTTCCATCTCAAAAAACAACAAGGGGAATACTGGAGTGACTCGGTGTTTGTTCATAAATATGAGAAGGAATATATGTGCTTATCTTTAGGATTAAATACACTCAGATATTAGTAATTTTCATAGGTTTGTATCACTTGAGGAATATTCAAAGCTGCAACCTTGATAGTCACTAAGACCTTAGTGAGAGACAGTAAGATTTTTTTATTCTAGGCACTGCGTTCAGGAATACCCCAAATCTCATAGCACATCCAATATGAATTCTCATCTTTTCTTTGCTCTCTCTCTCTCTGCCTTTTATGAGGAACAACAGTTTCATCTTTTTGTAAGAAAATACATACTATATATATTCATTTTCTTCAACAGATAGCTGTGGAAGTCTGGAAATTCATTTGCTTCAAGAAACTCTTCGATTATATTATTCAGTCCTTCTAATTGCAAATTTTAAGCTGACCCAACATATACATCTAAGTATCTTGACATGAAAAAATGCTTGTAATTCTAGTGTGGAAAATTACTATTTCTGTTTAATGGAAGCCTGTAATCAACATGATTTACTTTCTTACTCCTAAAAACTTCAGTAGCTATGATGTGAATGAAAGAAATAGGAAATGCCTTAAAAATTACTATAAAACAGCTGAAATCAATGGAGTGTGTTTGAAACCTCCTACTTTGAAGAACAAATATTTGAAAGCTGTAGGTAGGTCTTGGTGATCAAGAAACAACCCCTTCAGGTGTTAATCTTGGAACTGTCACGTGTCTAGCAATTTGGTGGTTTTACTTGGATTTACTGACTTTGGTGGCTTGGGAGGAACAGCATCAGAAACTCAAAAAGAAGGAGAAGAAAGTTCCTTCTTCTGGATGAACCAAAGGTTGTATTTCTCTTTTCTTTATTGAAATGCATGGCTTCAATAACCTCAGTGAAATTCCTATGAACACTGTATCAGGGATTAATTATGCTGATACTTTTGGTCTGTGTTTGGCCCCACCACCTGTGAAAGTTTTGCTCTTTACCTGCCAAGTTATGGGAAAACAAGCACTGATAAATTGGAAAGTTGTCCTTGAAGAGAGCCTCTTGTATTATCTGTTTTAATTGGTGTCCTGTGGTTGGCTAATTGTCCTCCAAGGTCGCTTGAAGGAGAGATTGAGGAGGAGGAGGATGAAGGACACCCCCAGACTCATTTGGAAAAGACCCCTCTGAGTACAGTACACAGGCGCAGGGAAAGCCACACGTGCGCAGAAGAGATGCACTTACATAAGTCCCAAGGAGGTGGGACTGAGGGCCTCGGGCTGGGCAGTGATGACCACACCTGGGAGGTTGTGGTCACTCAATTAATTGTATAAAAAGCAGATAGCTCTTTCTTGGAAGAGAGCTAGCTTTACCTCAAGGACAACGTTGCCTTTTGACAGGGACGCCTGCCAGTTTGTGAACGTACTGACTCTCCAAGGATGCAGCTTCTGCTATGGGTAATTCTAGGCATGCTAGGTTGGTAAGATAACTTTATGGGCAACAGCTGGGTAACTGGGGAGGTTGTGCTGGGGGCTTATTTCTCTCCTCCTTCCTCCCTTTTGGGTTTGTTCGTTTTGTTGGCCACCTCAATCCAAAATATTGGGGTTTGTTAAGCTTTGAACAGTGTCATGGTTTCAAGATTTGGTATGTTTCGAACCCTCCCTAATACAGAACACAATCCTGATTTCTGATCAGAAATACAGATGACCTCAAAAAGAGGTTGCTCCCTCCTGCTCCATGAGAACGTAGAGTAGCCACAAAATTTGCCCAAAATATGTTTGAAAAAGCAAGAATTTTTTAAGCAGAGTGTATTTACTGAAAAAAATCAGCTTTTTATGAGTAAAAAGAATCCAGAAAATTTAATGACAAGCCACAGCTTTCCTCTCATCTACTGCTAAATCAAAATTCACCTTTGCTAATTTCTAAGAACGATACAAGCAAACGTATCCTGGCACTTGAGTTACAGCAAGTTCAGCTGTAACCTTACTAAAAGAGCAAGAAGCTAGCATACAGAGAGCCATATAAAAAACACAGGGAATGTAGCCCAAGCAGGAAACTCTCCAGGCAAGCTGGTATTAGTGAATATCATATCTAGTTGCCTGAAACATTACTCATACAGTAAGACTTCCCAATATCATCATACTCGAGTACATCTTGTCTTTATTATACTATTCCTTGATGCTCTACTGCTATTCAACCTATTTCCAGTCCCCTTTTTTAAGGTTACATGAAAGTATTTGAACACAGTGTTTGTTTTTAATCTGGGGGGGTTTTATTACCTATGAGTTAGACAGATGCTCAGAAATGGTACTGCACAAATAACTATGGGAAGCAGACACTGGCAAAACATTATTTCCCTGCATGTATTAGGACTTTGCACAACTCAAGGCCATAAAAGAAAACAGAGGAAAGGAGCAGCAGGTGCTTTAAGGTGCTGTTTTTGTCAAAAACCTGCAGCCAGACTCTCAGCTGGTGGAGAACAGAGATGCTACAAAACTCTGGCTTTCAACCAGAAGCAAGCAGCGCTACTTCTGTAAACAGCAACTGCTGACAGCAAGACATGGAGAAAAAAGCATAAATAACCTTAAGTTACTTCTACCTCTGTGGCTCCTTTCCTCTGAGACTCTGCTATCACTATTTCCACAAAGGTATTCTGCCATTTTATTTTTTTCTGCAGGACTGAGCAAAAAAAAGAAATTCAATAAAGCTGCCTTTCATCTTCTCAAAATCCATCCTTAAAGCTCTCTGTGTCACATGGTATCCCTGACCTTTAGTTACACCAGGAGATCACTGTGACCATTTTGACCATCACAGCCTCTTATTTCATGAGGCTCCATCGCTGCCCAAGCAACATTTTCTTTTATCCTGAGGCTACAATGTTTGAGATTCTTTCATTTTTCTGTGTGGTTGGTTAACACAATGCTGTGGTACCAGCCAGTATGTCCCTGGTCACTGTGAGAACAGAATTAGACAGATCTCTTTCTCTTTTTCTCTTTCTTCTTCTCCTTCTTTCTCTTTCTCTTTCTTTCTTTTTCTCCTTCTCTTTCTCTTTTTCTTTTCCACTTTTTCTTTCTCCTGTCTTACTCTGCCTGGGCAAAGTGCAGCTCTCATATTCTACCTCTTACTCCATACCAAAAGTTTGTTAAGAGGATTAGGAGCCTGCTGAAGTTGTAAAAGCTGAGAGCTATTGTTACTTGAAGTTTGTTGCAGGAGTTGGACCTTGTTGGAGCTTGTAAAATTTAAGGGTTTGATAGCCAGCACTTTTGAGACTAAATAGTGTCAAATTGCCAGAGAGAATGTAACTATATCATAAAGCATGAGAGTTCCCTGATACGTGGACTGGTGTCTTTGTTCAGGCTGATGAGAATTTATAACCAACATCATGCCCCCTACCAAATGGGTCATGACATTTGGGACTCTCGGCCTGTTGCACATTTTTCTGGGAGAGAATCCTTGTGTGAGCATTAGAGGGAAATGCAGAAATCTGAGCATTAATCCTGAATCCAATCCTTATCTGACGGCTTTTTGTGATAACAAGTGAAATGGTATGTCTCAGAGCATATTTTCCAAAATCCAAAATTGCAAAATTACACTTTTTTTTTTTAAATTCTAAGTCCTATCGAATGCTCTCAATATGTAATGAAGGCAATCAAAGGCAATGAAAACTGCCTGGTTTATTGAACCTACACATTCTCATTTTTCAAACAAAAGAAGCATTTCAGACTGAACTAAGGGAAACATAACTCATGATCAATGATCAGTAATCAGGACCATTAAATTTATGCATATTTTTATTTATCTTCTTATGCAGATTCTGCCATGTTTGCATACTGCTTTCATTAATAGACGGGTGCAGGGTACATTCATTTTACTGGTTAATTTGCTTGAAACTAATTTCTCAAGGCATAGCCCAGTGAACTAAAGCGCCCATAGGTTTTGTGAAAAATATAACAGCACTTTCCATTAGTTTTAAAGATCAGCTGCTTTATTACACAAAATACCTCATTCCTTACCTCAGTCAAGAAATAGGGATGTTTTAAATTAGATAATTAATTATTAGAAAGTGTCTGCTCTTCCCCCAGAGTGTAACCAAAATGAATCGCCATTTCAGTTCATTTTAACTTCTTCTCTTAACACTCATATAAGCAGAGTTGTTAAACTCTTTGCGTGATCACTGAATCTTAAATCTATAGACCTCATCATCTCAGCAGGAGGTTTCCATCCGAGGTCTCTTGAGCTGAACTCAGATTGCATTTTAAAATGCAGGCTCATAACTTCATTCTAATGTGCTTGAAGGCCATGGTTTTCTGTACCAGTCTGGAACTCGGATATTTCTAATATTACCACCTCCAGGAGAAAAACATTCAAGAAGAATCTCCACATATTGCTACCCAGTGGGTTTTTTTCACCTGTATTTCATAAACAAACATAAAGGAAAGTTAATAATGCAAGTAAATCTTTGTTTTGGGGTTCTTGCTGCCAGCACACACAACTGCAAGATGATAAAGCGAAAATTGCAAAACAAAAAAACCCACAAAATTGAAAATCACAGCTTGTTTAATGTTGCTTAGCCTACTTTATTAATGATAAGCAACAATTAAAAAGCAAATGAGCAAACAAAACCAAAAAAACACCAGCTGCACCTTGTATGTGTTAAATTTTATTTTGCCAGCATCTACATGAAATGCAATCCTATTCTTTATGTTGAAAGGAGAGACTATTCTTCAGAAGGCAGTTGAACAATGCTTTAAGCTCACACAGACACTCGAAATGGGGGTTATGGAGGGGCATGAGTCTTCATCCTCATCCCCAGTAAGCGTCATATTTACAGAGAAAGTGATTCTCACTGTCCTACCATGCACTGCTGTGAGGAGTCTGCCCCTGTCTCCTCAACCTCCCCCTTCGGCAGGCAGTGGGAGCTACATTTTGTCCCTGAACCTGCCCCATCCATGATACAGCCCTGGTCCCACAGGTCTCCTCTGTGTGCAGGGCAGGGGAGCCAGTCCCCACATGGTCTCCCTGACCTCACCCCCAGTTACTCAGGCCTTTCCTAAACTGGGCATCAAAAACGCAAACACCAGTGCACTCAGAGGGGCTGAGTGCACAACACCCACTGCTCTCCCCCCATCCTCACCCCACCCATTTCTTCCCAGAAGGCCCTCAGGCAGGTTGGGTGTGATTTACCCCGATAGACCCATGCTGAAAGCTCCCAGGTACCCAGAAATATGCTTCATGATTCTCCCAGGAACCAAGCAAGGTTGATTAGCCTGGAGCTTCCCCCTTCAGCCAACTTTTCTGACTTCATGGGATATGGATGCAACACTTGCCTTTCTTTGGTCACGGCGGTCCTCCCTGGACCTCCCAGAGGTTCCAAATGTCCCTCTCTGCAAAGGCACTGTCCAGCTCCCAGCACCCTTGGATGCAGCCACTGGCTCATTGGCCCAGGGTGAGGTTGTCTCTGCCACCCCTGCTTGATGTTCACCCAGGGCTGGTTATTTCTCTCCTTGGCCCACCTCTCTAAGCACAAAGACCTGGCTGGGGAGGACTCTGCCACTACGAGTGGTTAGTTCCTTCCACGCCCACTGCCACACCACCCCACATTTTCTCTGTCAGACCATCCCAATAGCATCACTGACCACAGTCTCCTTGCACCACCCTAAACTTAAGTGCCCCAGACAAGACATCACCCTGTCTTTGTTTCCTGCAGGGGAGTCTTCTTTAACTATCACCCTCCTTCTTTTTTTTTCCCCTTTGCTCTCTCACCTAGTTGGTATCTGTAACTGAAAAACCAGACTTGGGAAAGAGAGCTGAGGTGTGACATCAGAAATTATGAGTTTCCAGCCTCCTCCATCAGAAATTATGAGTTTCCAGCCTCCTCCATCATGGAAGTTTCTAATCACAGCTCATTTGGGGATGATGCCTTGGACTTCTCTCCTCCTCATTTGCAGTGAGCTGTTGGCTTTGCGGGGTCTTTGCAAGACCCTGTCAGTCTCCTGTTTGTCACACAGCACATTCTGACAGGCACCACTGCCCCCACCCTGGGCATCTCCACAGCCCAAGGCTGAGGCTGCAGCATCCTCATTCGAGGTCTCTGGTGTTCCAGGGAAGATGGTCCAGCCCATGCCAGAGCCAGACTTGTTTGCCACATCAACAAAAATATTCTTGCAGGAGAAAACAGCCTTCTGCAACACTTACATTTGAAAGACAGTGGAGTTCATTTTGGATACAAACAGTGTTACTGAACAGGTATGTTGCAAAAGGCCGACTTGGCCACTTTGTGCTAGAAAAAGTTGATAAATATTTTATATAATTGCTAACAAGCAACCCAGATTAAGGGGCCCAGATAGGATCAAAAAGAGATTCTCGGTTATTAAGGCACAACACACCTAATTCAGCGCTGGCAGTTTTTCCTCTCTGTTTTCGCATGAGAGACACGAATCCAAACCTGAATATGTAATCTAACAGCCTAAAATTTCAGATAGGTTTTATCCCATTCTCCAGTAGGCTATAATACATCTGGTTTTTTTTTCCTGAAGGTTCTCTGAAACTATAAAATCCTAAACTATGTTTATAGTAATAAAAAATTGCACATCTGATCTGAAGATTTAATAACTTACTTTGGACGTGAAGTGACAGCTTGTAATACAGATAATAGTTTTGGCAAAGCTGCAGACATTAATCTAGGGACAGCTTTGGTGTAAAGTTATTCTGCTGTATTCAAAAGAGGTGTCTTTGCATTATTAAAATCAAGAGAAGACACAAAAATCCATATTCCTTAAAAAAATTATATCTGAAAAACAACCTACTTTCAATATCAAGTTTGGATTAACAGGTACCAGGGCCTTTGGTCTTCGAACCATCAACTGAAAAATCAAAAATCCCCAAGTCCAAGTCAGTTCAATTTACAAATCGAAAAAGAAAATAAAATGAAAAGAGATAAAATAATAGTCCAGAGAAAAGAAGCACTGGGTTAAGGTATAACATAAAGCTGAAACCTGAAAACACTTTCAAATAACACCATGTTTGACACAGTGGAGCCTTTTGTCTGTATTTCCTGCCCTGAGTGTACTGCAGCTGCAGCTAACTCTAGTTCTTAGCCATTATGACTTGTAACACTGTTAATGTTCAGAATTATTAGAAGGCATTCAATTATCTAAAGAGTTCTTGGAAAAAATAAAAAGTCCATATAAAGCCTTTGTGCAAAGGGTGAAATTAGGACCTCATGAAAACCTCAGGCTCCAAGAAACAAAAAAAATCCAGCCAAATACAAGAGAATTACACCTCTTCCCACAAAAATACGTGAATAAATAAATAAATTTATTCTTTACTCTCCCATCCCAGTAGATGTAGTCTAAAAATTCAAGGTAGTTAGTGCTAAACAAACTAGATCACTACAGAGATACCAAGGATAAATATATTTATTTTTAATGCAGGAAAAGATTCCCTGGAAATTTTTTGACAGCCTGAGATAGCTGTACTGAATGCAGAAACCTGCAAACGTCCTCACCACTCTTCACTTTTTGGTGGATATTGCAGAACGTAAACACTATATAATGACCTGCCCTGTGTTAGTACTCAGAGATGTGCTAGAAAAAGCCAAAAGTCAACAAAAATATTGCATGGTAGTACAGTAATGACCCATCCTGCCCAGATAATACATCCTTGTACAATTCATGCACTGTTGTTTATAACCAGACTACCATGAGATCTGACAGGATCAGGTGGTGACACATCCATGCTGCTCGAAGAACAGCATTGACAATACACTACAAATTTTACAGAGGTGTAATTTCTTCAAAGTCCTAATTTCCACCAGGAAAACAAGGGTTCTACTGTTCCTTAGAGAGCATCAAGACTAAATACTCTCCTTTTTCCCCTTACAGTAGTAGGAAGCATATGGTACAGGAATGACTCCATTCCTTCCTCAGTCACTGGCAGAAGGATGTCTACATGTGGAATGATGTCTACCTGTGGAATGGTGACAACCTCTGGCTGTTCCCCAAAGCCCAAACTCCAGGTGAAGCAAAAGAGCAGGGGTGATTCAGGGAGGGTACTAGTCAAAAGAACTAAGTGTTTTATTTTTAAACCACATCAGTTTTGAAGCGGCACCTTTCATAAGACCAATTTCAGCAGACATACACTGCAACCTGTAATCTACCAGAAATTCAAAGAACAGGTGTAATATGTCTAAAATCTTCAGTAGTTTTTCTTCTGTATCTTAACAGAAAAATGGGGCAGAGCAAAACTAGACCCTTTCCAAAACTGCTTTTTCTACAGAAAATTTGTTCTGAGATCCCATATTATATTAAAGGCTTTTAAAAATTAGTCATAGAATCATAGAATCAGCTGGGTTGGAAAGGACCTCCGAGATCATCAAGTCCAACCCTTGATCCAACACCGTCGTGATTACTAGACCATGGCACTAAGTGCCACATCCAGTCTCATCTTAAAAATCTCCAGGGACAGAGAATCCACCACTTCCCTGGGCAGCCCATTCCAATGCCTGATTACCCTCTTTGTAAAGAATTTCTCCTAATATCCAACTCTCCAGCCTGTCCAGGTCCCTCTGCAGAGCCCTCCTGCCTTCCAGTTGATAGACATTCCCCCCCAGCTTGGTGTCATCTGCAAATTTACTGATGGTGGACTCAATCCCCTCATCTAAATCATCAATAAAGATATTGAACAGAACTGGGGCCAACACTGATCCCTGGGGGGCACCACTAGTGACCGGCTGCCAACTGGATGCAGCACCATTCACCACCACTCTCTGGGCCCGGCCATCAGCCAGTTCCTAACCCAGCACAGTGCCCCTGTCCAAGCCGTGGGCTGCAGCTTTTTCAGGAGTATGCCATGGGAGATGGTGTCAAAGGCTTTGCTGAAGTCCAGGTAGACACATCCACAGCCTTCCCCTCATCCACCAGGTGGGTCACCTGACCATAAAAGGAGATCAGGTTGGTCAGACAGGACCTGCCCTTCCTACACCTGTGCTGCCTGAGTCTGACCCCTTGTCCATCCTGTAGGTGCTACGTGATTGCACTTAGGATGATCTGCTCCATAACCTTGCAAAGTACTGAGGTCAGGCTGGCAGGCCTGTAGTCCCAGGTCCTCCTTCTGGCCCTTTTTGTGGATGGGTGTGACATTTGCCAACTTCCAGTCATCTGGGACCTTCCCAGTGAGCCAAGACTGTTGGTAAATTATGGAGAGCGGCTTGGTGAGCTCTTCTGCCAGCTCCTTCATCACTCTTGGGTGGATCCCATCTGGTCCCATAGACTTTTGGGGATCCAAGTGACTCAGCAGGTTGTTAACTGTTCCCTCCTGGATTACACGGGGGCTATTCAGATTCTCATCTCTTTCTACAAGCTCCAGAAGCCAGCTGCCAGCTGGCTTTAGAAGGTAACTGTTACAGAAGACATATATTATGCTATAAACAGACTGGGCAGTTGCAATTTCAATTTTAAGAACTTCTTACACATCATTTTGAAATGAAAAAGAAATTAGGATCTCCTGCATATACAGTAATGAATGAGAATAATACTGAATGGCATTAACAGGGTTCTCCTGAAGCAGCAGTTCCAGATGATTCCCTGTTTGTGAGAGCCCTGTAACTCTTTTTGTAAATATTTCCACTATTCTAACGCTTCTCTCTCACACACAAAATGAGATGTGTATGCAAGCAGTTGCTGTGCTTGAGCTGGCACTACAGGGGATCTAATACTACAGATTTTAGCAGACATAAGTCATCAAATCTCATTATTCCTCTTAAAAGTAGATGCCTTTTTCCACGTGATGCATTGAGCTTTGTTTTCAGATTTCAGGTTGTGTAGTCTGGGGTGTACAGACACGTCAAGAATATAAGGTGGGGGACAACATCACAAAAAAGCTTGATGTGACCCAAAAGACAAAAGATTGTTATGAAAGATGCTAGCACAAGGCTTCATGATTATCTGCCAGACTGGACCATTCATAGGGTGAAAGTGGAGCTTCCTGAAACTCAAAAATCATTAAAAAATGAAAAATGTTTTTTTGCTACAATTCTTCACCTCTGTGAATGTTGCCCCTCTAAAGACAATAACTACAAAAAAAAAGTTCGGAAAAATTATTATAATTAAAGTTCAGTGAGCCTTATTCCAGTGAAGTTGCGATACAGTTTTGGAATAGTCCTCCTTCCCTCCTCTGCCTCAAAAGGAAATTTTTACTTAGGATTTAAAACTCTGTTAGCATTTAAAACTCTGTTAAGATTTTTCTACAAGTACTAATGCCATAACCACAACTCATTACTGGTGGAAAAGGAACCAGTGTACCTATTTTTAATTATCTATTGCTTTTACAGGAAATTTTTTAAAAAAATATTTATTAGGAAAAAAAAATAAACAAAAACAACAAAACAAAAATAAAAACAAACAAAAAACCCCAATGAAGCAGCAGACTAATTGGTCAAAATTAGTCAATCACTAGTCTCAGACATTTTGAAGAGTTTTCTCTTTATCCTCCTGAAGTAACTGAAGCATGTAATGATTTTACTCATTTCGCTTATTCTTTCTTCCTGCTCAGCCTTCAGCTGGTCTGAGTGGAGGAGCCAGAACCACACTGACTAACCAGTACTTTTAAAGCAGTTTTCTTGCTTAGAAATAAGCCAGAGTAGAATTTCTAAGACAGGCAGCTCCTCCTGTTCCACTGAGAATACACAGGAGCTCCGGAGCCTCCTCTGCTTTGCAAGGCCCAGGAGGGATCTTTATCCACTGGATAAATATTTGCAGCAAAATACTTAGGGAAGGAAAACACAGTAATCTGTCCTCAACAAAATAACCTACTAGGTTAGTTAACCAACACTGAATCTGCCCCAGGATGGGAAGATAGCCACTCAGGGCGGGGAGATAGCTGAAGAAATACAGAATTTGCTCCTCTGCCTTCATCCATCCAAGGAAATGTAGACAAGAATCCATGGATACTCATGGATCTGAACTCTCAGCGTATTTCCACAGTGGGACATACAGAGCTCTACACAAGACAGGAAGAAATCTGGCATTCCATGCCTTAGGGTCAGTCCAGAAATCTATTCCTTGGAAAAAAATGTGTAAAACTGTCACTGAGAAAACTATCTGTAACTCCTCTTCTCTGAGGGAACCAGGTGAGGATACATCTGGTGTCCAACAGCCCTGTCCAATCCACTCCCTCCTCCCTGTCCCCACTTCCTTGCACCATCAGTGGCACTTGGCTGGTCCTGCCCTGATTTATCCCAACAAGATAAAATACCAGGAAATTTTACTGCTTTGCATAAGACCATCAGCAGTGTTGAAATCTGGGGGAAGTCAGTGGCAAAGGAATTAGATGGGCTTGGCCATAGTGTCAGATCTTACAGGGCATAGCTACTCATCTCAGCTATGTCTGGCAGTAAAAGAATTTGGAGATTTAGGAATTTTACTATAGATCAGACACTTGTTCCACTCCTCTGTGTACAAGATGTTCTGAGCCACATGTCAGAGCTGCACCTTTTACTTTTCCAATTTTATTCACAACTCAGTATTTTGGTTTCAAACTGACAGAGAGAAATTCTTCCCTGTGAGGTTGGGGAGGCTCTGGCACAGGTTGCTCAGAGAAGCTGTGGCTGCCCTATCCCTGGAAGTGTCCAAGGTCAAGTTGGACAGAACTTGCTGCAACCTGGGATAGTGGAAGGTGTCCCTGCCACTATCCCTGCCTGGGATAGTGGAAGGTGGCAGGGATCTGGATGGGCTTTAAGGCCCCTTCCAACCCAAATCAATCTGTGCTTCCATGATTCTACAATTTTAAATGCATATTTTTATGTAATTATTCATCTACAATGAAAGACATTGAGGCATACTGGAGTGATCACTGCTCTTGCTGTGTAAAGCCATATAGATGTAGTATTAATGTTAAGTCAATATACATAGTCAATCACACTTTATTCCAGCTGATTTAAGAATTCTCATTCAGAATGTCTCTTTGATTAGTTTTTTCTCCTCAAAGGATTTCACAAAAGAAGGGATACATCTGACACTGCATTGTCAGGTATGCCTGACATTTCTTCAGTTACCTTTTTTTCTTTTTTATTGTGACTTTAGTGATGGGCTGAACTACAAGACCCACATTTGGAGAAGAGTTTAAGGTTAAGTAAAACTGCCATAGGAAGGAACCATAGTGTTGAAGAACAGTACATAAATACGGCATTTCTAAGAGAAACTTCTGAAAGCAAAATATACCTGAATAAAGACACCAGTTTTAAGAGAAGTCTGGTGAAGACAGCGAAGATGCTAGAATAGAATGGGCTTGATCACAAACAGGAAAATGAAGGTCATTGTTTAAAAGGTTCCTCTTTATCCTCGAGGACTATCTATAATTGTTGCATAATTTTGTACAGGTCAGAAGCTAAGCCATAAAAAAAGACATCAAAGAAATTAGACAAAATCATCATTGAAGGAACATATTTGAGACACACCATGGAAGAGAACTACTAGGTCATTTTAGCTACCTCCTGTGACAACGATACATCATTCCTCCATCCACACTCTACACTGTTCACAGTACTAATCTAATATTCCCTTGAAATTGTTCAAATAAACAGCATTCTGTGGTTTTAAAACAGTTCCAGAATAGTATCTGAAAGCAATCAGCTAGTAGGTCTTACTTTTTAACCTAGAAAAAACCTTGCGAGGCAGTCCTGTGGAATTCCTCACACAAGTAAGGAGTCTGACAAATTACATTGCATATAATATTTTCTGCATCTGTATTTCAAAAACCTGAGCTGAAAAAGGAGTAAAAAGAAAAAAAATACATTTTGGAGCCCTGTCTAGAACACACTGTCTAGAAACATAATAATAATTAACTAGAAAAACAGAAAATCAAAAACAACTGACAAAGAAATTAAAGTGCTGTGGTCTATAGGACTGTAACACAGAATAATTAGGGAGGAAACTTGGATTAAAGGGTCTGGTTGTATACAATGATCATAGAATCATAGAATCATAGAATCAGCTGGGTTGAAAGGGACCTCCGAGATCATCAGGTCCAACCCTTGATCCACTACCGCTGCGGTTGCTAGACCATGGCACTAAGTGCCACATCCAGTCTCATCTTAAAAACCTCCAGGGATGGAGAATCTACCACTTCCCTGGGCAGCCCATTCCAATGCCTGATTACCCTCTCTGTAAAGAAATTCTTTCTGATATCTAACCTAAACCTCCCCTGGCACAGCTTAAGACCATGCCCTCTTGTCTAACTGATGGCTGCCTGGGAGAAGAGACCAACCCCCACCTGGCTACAACCTCCTTTCAGGGAGTTGTAGAGAGTGATGAGGTCTCCCCTGAGCCTCCTCTTCTCTAGGCTGAACAGCCTCAGCTCCTTCAGCCTCTCCTCATAGGACTTGTGCTCGAGTCCCTTCACCAGCCTTGTTGCTCTTCTCTGGACCTGCTCCAGCACCTCGATATCCTTCCTGAACTGAGAGGCCCAGAGCTGGACATAGTACTCCCCGTGTGGCCTCACCAGCGCTGAGTACAGGGGAAGAATCGCTTCCTTGGGCTTGTTGGCCACATTGTTCCTGATCCAGGCCAGGATGCCTGCCATTTGCCTTCTTGGCCACCTGGGCACACTGCTGCCTCATGTTCAGCTTCCTGTCAATCCAAACTCCCAGGCCCTTTTCTGCCTGGTTGCTCTCCAGCCACTCTGTCCCCAGCCTGTGGCGCTACAGGGGGGTGTTGTGGCCAAAGTGCAGGACCCGGCACTTGGCCTTGTTGAACCTCATCCTGTTGGAATCAGCCCAACTCTCCAACCTATCCAGGTTCCTCTGCAGAGCCCTCCTGCCTTCTAGCTGGTCGACACTCCCCCCCAGCTTAGTGTCATCTGCAAATTTGCGGATGGTGGACTCAATACCCAGCAGTGACAGAAGCTGTTGTAGATGAGGGAGAGACAGATTGAAAGAAGTAAATGCTAAACAAAAAATAAATCAAACATCTCCTATTTCTTATTTTTCATGCTAATGCTTGGTGTGTGCAAGTCCTATCCAAAAGTATTTCTTGTGTTGTCTGTTGTAGCTTCACGATTGCAGAAACCCAAGACATGGGTAATCAGATGGCAGAAATTACTGTTACTTATACACTGCTGTCAGAGCTCTCCATAATTACACAGGCTGACACAGCATCTTGACAATGGTAAGAAAAAAAAAGCAGCTTTTGTAGAAATTTTGTCAGCCTACTTACACAGCAAATAAAATTACTGTAGCTAAAAATTGGCAAAGCAGTCATCTCTTTCAAGGTTTTTTTGCCTGTCAAAAAATTACTATTGTGAGAATACTCAAAAGATATATAAAAAAACCCTCTCTGTCTAAACTGTAGACAGTAGGGCCACAATCTGGCTGTGCACAAATGCCTTGTGCTGTTTAGACCTGAAAACTACCAAGGAAATAGTGAATTGCAAGTGGAGAGGGACAGGAAGAACAAAAGAATGTTATCTGCAAAAACACTAAAAAAGAAGTCCTGCTCTGTATTTAAATTAAAAATTTGGAACTCTCAGGTTCAAATTCATGGTACTTTAATAGTCAACACGTGCAGTCCACGTCCCATGTGGGCAAAGTACTGTTGACTGTTTAAACTCTTGTATGTACAGAATTATAGTGTTCTGATAAAAGTATTTTCTTGTTAGAAATTTTCTCAGTAGCTTTAACCAAGAGTCATCACTTGATGCAGATACTGCATCCTGGGTGGGTTGTGCCTCTGGATCTGACCCCAGACTACCACACACCCATCTGGGACCAGAGACAACAGAGACCACCCCACATCCAACATATCCAATCTCCTATCTCCCCTGGGGGAGGTCTGGCTCCCTCCCCTGCTCCCTGTGGTCTCCAGGGTCTCACACAATGCACACGTTTTTTGCTCGTTGGTTTCCTGCCAAGATGTGCCAAGGATCCAGCCCTGGCTCTGCTCGAGGAGCACTGATCTGCCTGATCCTGCTTATCCATCCGCTGCTCCTCCCTGCTGTCATGTGCACACTTCCAGCTGACTGCTTTAAATATTGTGTTTAAAAATTGTAACTCCTCAAAACTGAAAATTTGGTGTTCTGCTGTTGCAGGTGGAAGAGCTGAGATAGTCCAGGATTCTCCATTTAAATTGCACAGATGAACTAGTACTTTCTTCTCTATCTTCAGAAAACTTAACCAAATTCTTACATCTATCTATGCCTTAAAAAAACAAAAAAACACCACAACAACAACAAAACCAACACAAAAACCAAAAAACAAACAAAAAAAAACCCCAAACAAACAAACAGACAAACCCCACACCAATCTTTTCCCTACAAATGGTCCCTCATTAAAAAGTTTTAGGGGAGCAGAGTGAGGAATACTATCGTTATTCTCAAAAAAACCCAACCAACCAACCAAAAAAAACAACCCTAGGCATTTTTTGGTTGTATATAACTATACTTTTGTTGTATATAAACCCAATTTTTAGTTGAAATACAGAGCTCTGCAAGCTGAGTTCACAGGATGAAGAGATCTTATTACTAAAACTTTTAAGTATCAGACCAGATGTGAGGCAAATAATTGGATATAACTCTCTAAAGTGAAAATATACCCAAAATACACTATGTATGCAGACAGCCACTACACATTATGTAAAATTAAGATGTTTTCAGGTGTGTTTCACATGATAATGCATTCACACACATGACATATTAGCTAGATTAGCTGGAGACTTTATTAGATAATCATGGTTTGCTTCATTTCTCAGCTTTTAAAACTCAAAGTATAAGAGCACCCCCGCTGTGATGAAAGGTAACACAGCTTGCAGATTAGAGGGAAGAAAACCCACACAAAAAAAACAAACAGAAAAACCCTGCAAATATATCCGGTATATTCCCACAGCAGCAAGATTGGAATTTGATAAAACCTCAAAGCATGAGAAGATGGTGCAGGTTCTGTGCCTCCAGATTTGTGGGATACCAGGTGACAGTTCAAATCCTTGCTCTCAGAGCACCCTGGTCCACAACTGCAGCTACTGTTATTGAATGGACCCATGCTCTGGTCCTGCAATGCAAATGGACAAAAGCTGCTCAACCGTCTACACATATTGTTAGAAAATCAGCCGTACCCTGCTGTCACTACACACTGTAAGTAGTTCTCTCTTAAACATAAGATCCAAGTCTTCTATAAAGATAATAACCTAGACCCATCATTACTTATTCCTCAGGCTGACAAAACACACTGACTTTAGGGTCCTGTTGCCTTTCCCCTAGGTTCTCCCCTTAATTTTAAGTGAAAATTGTGTGTAGGTCGTCCAGTATAAGACAGCATTTTCCAGAGGTTTTAATTTTGCAGATGTTGATGTTCTTACAACCCTTCTTTGGGTTTGAATCTTTTTTTAACTCATCTTTTATTTTCTAACAGATCATCTGACTAAGGTTTCACTGTATTTTTACTGTGAACGTTTTGAAAGTTGAAATAAATTAATACCCGTTTGTCATTCAACTCATATTTATTCAAACTCAAGCTGGGCTTCAAGTGTGCTACAAACAAGCCCAATATCATAGAATCACATAATCATAGAATGGGTTGGGTTGTGAAGGACCTTAAAGATCAACTCATTCCAACCCTTGCCATGGGCAGAGACACCTTCCACTAGCCCAGGTTGCTCCAAGCCCCATCCCACCTGGCCTTGGACACTTCCAGGGATGGGGCAGCCACAGCTTCTCTGGGCAACCTGTGCCAAGACCTTACCACCCTCAAGCCAAGAATTTCTTCCTAATATCTAATCCTGCTTGTAATACAACACTAACCATCCTTTAAGATTCCACAAATACTCCTGGCTCTGTGGCTTACCTGAGCGTGAAACATTTAAGAAAACAAGAGGATTAAAACAGTAACATACTAACTCCTATGTGGCTCACAGTAAATTTGAGAATAATATAGACTTAACTCCTGAGTCTTGTAGTTTCTTAAACTCCACTTCCCCGGACATCTTCACTCTGAAAGGGTATCAGGGTGTGAATTTTTTACTGCTGTTGTATGGACACATGCTGCATAAACAGTTAATTTAAGGCATAAAAATCACCCTCTTAATGGAAGGTCATTGTTTTTTGAAATAATTTTCAAAGTGGATCATTTCCTTGATTTTGAACCTGATGATAACTGGAAAAATGTAGAGGAGAGAAGATAAGACAGTACCCCTTTTCACTATGCTGCCATTGATACACAATCTTGTATGAAGTGTATCCCTTGAAAAAAGACATAAAGGATAAGGACATAAAGGGTAGCGAAACAGGTAGCTGGACACATAAAAAGCCCCCAACTAATAATACCAAAACCATTAATTCCAGTTATAACAATGCGTGGCTTGACACCAAATTCTGTCCTGGGCTGACCAGACATGTACAGAATGCAATAGTATATCCTCTATATGCTTTCTGGAGGCTATACAAGCAGTCATGGAAAATCAATTTGAATACAAATGTTATTTGTTAAAAGAACAGTGAAAATCATTATGCAGGGTCACACTGTCAGAAGTTTGTGGTGAAGCAATTGCCATCCAAAGATGCAAAGACACTCGGTAAAACAGAAGAATCTTGGTCTTTAAAAGTCTCTGTGATCTTTTCAGCCTTTTAGTATAGTTACATGAGAACAAAGCCACAGTTTACCTCTCATTTTCCAGCACTCTTACTCCTTGCAGCTCATTCCAGCTGCAGAAGGAGGCTTTATAGAAACTTCTAAGCCTCAGAGAGAGTGAAGGTTCCCACTGAAATGGAGAAAAAGCAACATCTTTGAAACTGTTCCTTCCAAGTGGTAAAGTATTTATCTTGGGCTGACAGGACACAGACATAAAATAAAGAACTAGTCTTGACTGGTTTTGGCAATGTCAACATCATTTTTAGACACAGCACACATAAAAATTCAGCACCCTGCTAAGTGGAAAAGGATGATACAACTTAGGGATCAGCTTCACTATAAAGATGACTCAAATGGTAATTTTTCAGAAGGTCCTGTTGCAAAGCCATTTATCACCAAGACATGAGATATACTGATTTACTGTGCACTTACAGCACCATTACCATAGCTGATCAGCATACCCTATGGCCTGAGGTAAATCTGGGGACTGAAACAGCCATCGGTTTTAAATTATGTTTTCCTTTCCTTTGATCGCAATATTTACTGACTGTTCTGAAAGGTATTGGCTTATTTGTCCCTAAAAATAATACATGGTGGGGATTAAGGAACCTGTATTACAGTACATGAGACACACTACATTTTTTCCACCTGAAATAATCTCTTGTAGTCTGTGTACTCACCCTGGTAGTTTCTGTCTCATCCACTGCAGAGCAGAACACCAGAGTGGTTCTTGTTCAAATTTGACCAAGGAACAACAGCAACAACAGTAAATGCAAAAGCTTACAGCTGTTTTGAAATATGTGTAAAAGGACATTGCTTATTAAAAATGCATCTACAGCTGTCTTGCAAACTAAGGGGTAGAAGTCACTGCATCCTTGAAGCCTGGTTTTATCATGTACTTGCATATAAACACCTCTGAAGATCAGGCTCCTGTTACAGTGCATGAGACTGCAAATTTATTAGACTGGCCAAGAAGAAGAAAATTACAGTCTCCCATTGAGATGACTTTTTCAATATCATCATTATTTCTCAATTTTCTCACCCTTCTCTCTCCCTTAAAAACAACAACAACAAGACAAAAAAACCCCCAGACTTGCTGATATACTGTGTATTTGTACCAAACCCAAAAAGCAAAAGATGTTTTTAAGACGTTATGAGTAAATAGGATTTTGACTTCCATCATTACTTTGCAGAGCCCCAACAAAAAAAGCAGTTGGTATTGTTCTTTAACAGTAGGCTTGAAATGCAGGTCAGTAATGAAGTCTATGACTTAACTTTGATCTGCACTTGGAATTTACCCCAAAGGGTGGGGAAGAATCAGCCACTGCACTTCCACAGATTTTCATCGATGGACTCGCCAGTAAGTGATGTTGAAACAATGTATAGGCAAGTTTTGTATTGTTCAAAACCTGCTTTCTAAAGAGTTTTGGTTACTTACAGAGTCATTGTAACTTTCAAAGGATCTATTAAAAGTAAACGTTATGACAGCCTGCAAAATTAACCCAGTATATCAGACCTGTCAAGTAACATTTTGCTCTGTTTCAGCAGAAAGAAAAGACTGTATAATTTTCTTCTGTTTCATTTGAAGAGCCAAGGACAAACCTTCAACTGAAAAGCTTAAGCAATCACAGAGCAAATGGATTTTTTCCTTCCTATTTCACTCCTGCTAGAAAATCTATTAAGTTCTCTCTGTTCTGAAGTTACCTAAAACCATGACAAACTGTAGAATTTAATGAGAAAATGTCCCAGATGTAAACTACAGTCCTACAGAAGCCCGATGCAAAGCACTTATGACAAGTCTAGACTTCGTGGCACACACAGCTATCTTTTGTTTAAAAAAAAAATAAATAAATAAATAAAAGACTTTGGGGGATAATCTGCAGGTACAAGGACACATTGCATAAGCTATCACGTGCTCACTGTAACTGTATGAATGTTACCGGATTTTGAGAATCCACCGTGCTGAATAATTTAAGGTCTAATAAAATATTCAGCTTTACTGATACACTGGTTTCATTTAAAAAAAAAAAAAAAAAGGTGAGGGGAGCAGGTCTAAAAGTCAATGGGAATATTCATTAGGACAACAGTTGTTCTGCTAAGCTCGGGAAAGGTACAAGAGGGAAGATAAAAAGGTCTCCAAGCCGGGTGGAATCTCAGGGAGGGACAGAACATCCGCGGCACAAAGAGACGCTCGGAGCTCGCAGAGGAGGAAAAGGCCCCGCGGAGGGACGCGGGGAACAGGAGAGGACCCTTGATGGTTCCGAGGGAACCCAGGGTGGTCCCGGAGCCCAGCCCAGCCCCTTCCCCAGCAGGTGTTCGAGCGGGAGTCATAGGTTGGACCGGATGATCTCAGAGGTCTTTTCCAACCTAACTGATTCTGTGATGCGACGGAATGGGCAGTGCGTGATCGCCCACCGCCCCAGGCAGCCCCTTCTGCTGCGGGGTGACCGGTCCCACACCCCCTCCATCAGCTCGTCGCAAGATGAGCTCCTACAACTTTTTTAATGCGAGGAGGGAAAACCCTCATAGCCCGCACTAACCAATTATTATAAATAATAAAGAGAACTCCTAAGAGCTCTAAAGTTATCTTTCGGGGTTAGGGTTGGCTTTCTAATTCTTTTATTTATTTATTTTTTCCCCTGGAAGGGGATGAGACACCGTTGGTGTTTTAGGTGGAGATGCCCTAATTAGGAGGCAGCAAAAGGGTGGCCTGCCAAGAGCTACTCGCTGCTGCCGAGATGCTGAAGCCCCCGAACGTGTTCGCAAAGTGTTCCGCGGTTGGCTGGATATGTGTCTTGGAGCTCAATAGTCTCCAAATTTACAATGAAGACTGGTGACTGGGGAGGGTTGGCGAGGGGAGGAAGGGAAAAAGAGACGTGGAGAGCTCTGCGGATATTAAACGTAATCCAGATGAGAGGCTGGGAAGATTTAAGCTCTCACGTCGTTTCTTTCCCCACTATTTAAGCATAGTTTCAAAACCAGAACGCATCTGAGGATGGATCTTCCTCCGGCTTGTGTTTCAAATGCAGATATTTAAAAAAACCCACATACTTATCTACAGAGAAAAAAAGGAGAGAACAGACGGCGGTAGCCGGCTCTGAGCCGCCTCCCCGCACTTGCACTCGGACTTTGCGGGAGCTCCGGTGCGACCCCAATCCCCGGTCCGTGCCCGCTCCATCCCCAGCGCCCCCCGGGCGCTCACCTCGGGCGGGGCGCGGCGCCGCCAGGCTCCCGCAGAACGCCAACCAGGCCAGCACCGCGCGGCTCATCTTTCTCCTCTTCCTCCTCCTCTCCGCCGCCTTTGCCGAGGGATGAGAGCGGTGCCTCCGCCCGGCGCTGCGCTGCGAGAATGCTATGGGAGGGTCCAGGTTCCCCGGCCCAGTGCAGCCTCCGCTACGCTCCCACAGCCGCTTTCAGCGCCCTATGCGCGGCGTGGAGCCCGTCCCGCCGCCCTCCCGCTCTGCGCGCCCGCCAGGTGCCGCCGCGCCGCCAGCATGGCCCTGTCTCCTCCTCCTCCTCCTCTCCCTCCTTCTCCTCCTCCTCCTCCTAGGGGCGGTGCCGCGGGACACACCCAGGCCGCTCCCCGCCCGCGATGCGGTGTGGGACGTGGGATGTGGGATGCAGGATGAGGTATGCGGAATGGAGCGCCCGGACAGGGATGGGAACCCCTGACTCATCGCGCGGATGCTCCCACAGCGCCCTGTTTGTGCTCCCTGTATCCTTGGAGTTCCTCTCCCGTGGCTTAGTCCCTGTGGGTACCTGCCCTCTTCTATCAGGTTCACGCAGGTGTTTTACCCTCCACACAGGTATTTTGCCCTCCACAGGTGTCCCGTAGTTGCTGTCCAAGTCATGCACTGTCTGAGCTTAAAACTCTTCCTGAACATCCAGACAGGGAACTTGGATAGAATCACAGCCATGAAATGGTTCGAGTTGGAAGGGACCTCAAAAGTCATCACATCCCGTGGGCAGGGACACCTTCCACTAGACCCAGAAGATGTCTGTTCTTCCACTCCTCTCCCTCCCCGGGTAGGATGCTGTCCTGCCTGCTACTAAGAGGAAGTTAAAGCAAAAATGCAAGACCTGGTGAAATTTCAGAAGTAGTGCAAGGGGAGGACGGGAAGGTCTGCTGTGAGACCACTATGCACTTTTTTATTCTTATCTCTTTTCCCTAAGTGGGTATATGGAGCTACAAGAGTGAAAAAAAACCACAAAAACTAATTGCCCAGTGGTCATCAAAAGTCTCTTCAGACATTTTACGTCTGTAATTTGCATCCACTCTACATTCCCTCGTAGTAAAAGACTCCAAATTAATATTATATTAAGATATAATGCAATTGCCGAGTGAGAAGGATGTACTGAATAGCACTGCGTTGTTAAGAAGCGTTTCGGCAGAAGCTGTGGGCTGGTTGCATGACAACAAGAAGAGACATGGTGAAATTAGGAGTGGAAACGACCCGTTAAGTCGTTTGATCTGTTGGTTATTTTGGCTGGCACCTCAAAGTAATTCCAGCATTTCATTTTGCAACCCCTTTGTCTACCATTAAACGCCTGTCAGTGGCAGGGTGATAACCCTTCCCTAAAGCTCTGGTTTTACATCTCAGCTAGCAATTAATCACATTTTTCTTTGACGTTGAAAGTGTTTTGGTTTCAACACACTGCATTGTCAGTAAAGATTTAAAAGGATCAGGCTTTTTTGTACTGGTCAAACTATGGAATTAACAGAAATAACACACCTTCATAAAAAGCATTTGACACCCAGAATCCCAGAGCATTTTCTGCTTGTGTGCAGACCAGTGGTGCACAAACCAAGTGTGCACTACACCCTTCATGAGGGCACAGGCCTCTCCAGTGGCCCTCAGCCAGCAGTGGTGGGGCAGTGCAGAATTATCCATCCAGTTAGGACAGATAAAGGGGAAAAAAAAAATCTCCCCTACATTAATTTAGCCCACGCTGATGGAGAAGATACGTTTTCACAGGCTGCAAACCAGCGTTTCTCTGTGGACACTCAGTAACTTGTTACATGCACCAAAACTTCCACTGTCTTCACTATAATGTGCGCAATTAACCTGGCCACACTCACGTGGGCTGCAGTCATGCCTTGGTTTAGCTGCACAGACACACCTACGATTGCATCACTACCTCCACAGCAACTTGGATTTTACATGTTAGTCTCCATGTCAGAGATCTCCCTGAAGAACTGCTGTCTGGAAGGAAAATACTATTATTTCTCCCCAAGGGTTGCTCTGCTGTCAGTACAGAGATAGTGGAAATTTAGAAAGCCTTAACAAAGCTCCTGATATTAATGCATCGTTTCTCCACAGCAGTGCTAATTTTACTGCTTATCTCTGTTTTACAACCAAGAATCCAGCTGTCATAATTGCAAGGCAAGCTGCACTATAGCTGCTGTGGCAGCCCAGCATGCCTGCACCCCCAAGTGGCAGGCTTGCCTGGTTTTTTTTATTTTTCTTGAGGGAATAATCCTGTAATGCACCCTCTTTATTCCTCCAATTAGGATAAATCTAAAGGGCCTAACTACACTTGGTACTGGGAAGCCTTTTTCCATTGAGAGCCCTGTGCAGCTGATTAAAATGACACAGTAACAGTTTCTTCAAAGCCAGGCATTGTTTATTCAGCCAAAAGGGATGAAACAACAAAAGGCTTTTATGTCTGGTTCTTACCTAAAGTGCAATGTGGTTTTGTTTTCAGATTTTCAGTCAGTTTTATTCAATAAAATCCATTTCCCCACCCCAGAGTAATAAGACTGTTCCTGCAACTTTCTTGCTGCCACACTCTGCTGAGCTTCTCTTTATGTGCTGCTTCCTCCTACTCGTTCTCCTGTGTTCCTGGAAGGACCTTGGCTGGGGGCTGCTGCAGGAGGTCTCCTTCATCTGACACTTTCCTTCTATCCCATTTGCTTTACTTAGCACAGGGCAACACATCACCCAGCTCCAGTTCAGCTCTCTGAGGATGGCTCCGAGGTGCAGACTGTCCCTCAAAAATCAAATGTAGTAATGACTTGTACCTAGGTTTTCTTAATGTGGATTTCATGATATGTATAAGCCACACTGTGCTACTTACTGTTCTAGCCTGGGTTTCACACAATAATTCCTTCACTGTTGTGCTGTGGGCTTGCGGTTCTTCAGTGCTGCATAGCCAATATAGTCATCAGGTTTGTTGTGGTTGCAGCATCTCCCAGCACTCTCCTTCTACAGTGGCCAATCCCTGACCTGACCTTCTCAGCGAAGAAGCTGACCCGACATCGTTCATTGTCAAAGTTCAGAAAGAGTGTATATTTGCCATTTCTAGAGTATGCTTTTCTTGAAGCAATGGCCTCATTGACAGCAAGAAAACATGCCTTGTGACTGTCGTTTGTAAATACTATAGGTATGTAAACATCATTTTTATGGGGGAAACCCCAAGACCAAAGGCATCCTGACAGTTCTCTTTTCCTTATTCTGTTACATGTCTACAAATCCTTATTGTGTTCCCAACCGTAAAGGTACTTTGCTGAAATATGGACAAGATGGGACTGGGATGGCACAAGCCATTGTAGCTGAAGCTGACATTCTCACCTTTTATATCAATATTAATATTTATACTCAATACATAAACAGATCCGTGGGGATCTGCAACATCCCTCCCTTAGGCTAAGGATCCCTATTGACCTTCCAGAGTAGAAGAGGTAGAGTGGAGAGACAGATCAGCTGCTGTTTATCTAAGGCAAACCCTCAATATTTTCGACTGGGAAAGAGCTACTCCATGGCTGCTAATGTCCCCAGTATTTTCCTCCATCTTACTTTCGTGAGTAGTTTATTTTTCCTGCATTATTTTCTGTCTTGCCTCACATGCTCAAATTAACCCTTTGAAGTCCTGCAGTATATTAAACAGAAAAAAATTATATCCATTAGAAATATAGGCAGCCACAGTGCCCTTATATAAAGAGCCATCAGTGAAGGAACAAGAACAACAGATCTGAAAGTGTGAAATGAAGATGTTTTTAGCATAAGAAACAGAATAATAGTTAATGTTCAATAGCAGTGACATCAGGTCTAACACTTGTTACACAAAAGATGAACCAAGTAACTCCCACCTGTGCTGTAGCAGAGAGGGTAAGAGCTAATCCTTACTGTTTGCCAAGCTCTTGCTGATTTTAACTGTCATCTAGACAGGGTAAGTGTAACCTGCCAATTACCCTGTAACACCTTTAGGGTATCTTGGATACGGGCTTTGTTTAGGAGATTAGCTTTATCACCGCCTGCCATCACAGCACTGGTCAGATTGGAGCCTTCTTAAAGAGAGATCAGGACGGGTTCAGAGACCAGGGCGCACAGGCAGAGATTATATTGCCACCTCCGTTATAATTAGGGCTATAAAATCCGTTGTTGCACGCTGTAGAACTCCCCATAATGTTTTCTAATAATATGCACTTTGTTCTTGGGGGATTTGTCACCACAACTGGTTGCTCTGATTCTGCGAGCCTTTGCTGTGTATTTGAGAAAAGTAGTGATAATGCATGTCTGTCACCAGGGCAGCAGCGCTGCCAGAATTATTCTTTGGGTTGACACTGCCTCTAAAAATGAGAGCAATCCGTTCTTTCATCTCTTCCCAAACACAGCCTGTTCCCCCACTTCTTGAACACGAAAGGTTTCCTGTTAAAGTAAAACGTGGGTTTTGTGGAAGATCCTGCTTTCCCTCAAACCTCTCTGGTTCAAAAGCGTTGTCTCTCCCTTTCCATCACAGGAAAGGGAGAGAGGCTGTGCAACACAAGGAAACACTCAAACTCCATTAAAAAAAAAAAAAAAAAAAAAGTAATTTTTCCTTCAGTCTTTTGCAGCACATATTTTTTTTGTTACTATTTATAGAAATAAGCCAACAAAATCAGTGTCATAGTTGGTTTTGATTACCTTTCTTTTATTTTGGAAACAGGCCTTTACTGTCTACAGAGGACTACATTAAAGAACTCTGTCTAAATGTCTGAGAGTGTTTTAAAATAAGTCCTTTGATTCCCATAAGATGAACTTGTAATGCCCACAAGAACATAAAACAGGAGAAGGGTCCACAGGGTAAGGTGTGAGCACAAACCCTGAAAGAAGGTACTCCCATGTTTTGTTATATAAAGCCTTTAGCACACCACTGAGGCTGCGGAACCAGGAGCTAATTAATTTCAGCTGAAATTATTCCCTGCCCGTTTGTGAAAGGAATTTAGATTTGTGGATTCTTTCAGCATAACTAAGATGTGCAAAAGCTGAATGTGTCTGTTTATTTGTCTATTCAGTGCCTCTGCACACGGTTTGTCACCAGCACCACGTGGTTCCTCTGTGAGAAATATCTCTAATTAAAATTTTGGAGACAGTTAAATAAAGTGAAACAAAGAACTTTATAATCAGCGTGCTGGGTGCACCAGACTCATGGTCAGATCTGAGCACACCCCAAATGGGAGGGGCAAGCTCTTCTAAGATCCTTTGATTTACATAACCACTCCTTCGCTCCTCCCATGCCAAGCTCCACTTCTTTTCTTCCTTAAAAGGTGATATCATCTTCTTCTTGCAGTCCAGTAGTTGTTTTAACCAACCTATCAGGTTGTTTCCCTGCCCCGGCTGCATGGTCCCCTGGCAGTGAGCCCTAACTGGTCTTACTGCCTTACATACATTTTCCAGCCCACCTTCACACCCTAACTGGAAGCAACAATAAGTAACTGTAAGCAGCCCACCAGTCCTCGACCACAAAATGGCTCCCCAACTCTTCAAACAAAATGGCTTCTAGGTATCTTGACATGAGGTACCCATGGAAACTTCTGCTTTTAATAAGACTGCCTTATTTATTTCCTGCACCTCCATTTTCTAAGTACGTCAGAAATCTGAGCTAAGGATTAATGTCACTCCTCTGTGTGGCTGAAATTCAGGTTAAAAGATAAAGTCATGTGCCAAACTGGGACCCCAAAAGTGGGGATGCGAATCATTCCCCAACACCCCCGGACACCTAAGTTGGGCATGAAAAGGGTTCCCTAAACCCAAATTGGGATTGAAGAGGGTCCCTAATCCCCCAAGACACCAACATGGGAAGGAAAAGAGTTACTAAAAACATATTGGATCCCAAAATTACTGGTAAAAGGGTCCCTGAAATCCTGGGACCTTCCAAATGTGGGCAAAAATGGTCCCCAAAACCACCTGGAAACCACAAACTGGGGGTGAAGTGTCATACAAGACCCCAAGGCCCTCAAATTGGGGCTGCAAAGTTTCCCCTGAAACACCTGGGACCCCCAAATTACGGGTGGAAAGGGTCCCCCAACCTCTGGCAATCTCAAACTGGGAGTGTGGGGGGGAAAGGGTCTCCAGAAACTTCTGTGACCCCCAAATCAGGGGTGATAAGGTTCCCTAAATCTCTGGGAATCCCAAACTGGGGGTGTGGGGGGGAAAGGGTCTCCAGAAACTTCTGTGACCCCCAGATCAGGGGTGAAAAGGTTCCCTAAACCTCTGGGAATCCCAAACTGGGGGAAAGATGTCCAGAAAGACATCTTGGACCCCCAAAATTTCTGCTTAGGCCTCTGTGCCAACAAGTGGTGATGCTGCCAGTGATGCTGCGATATACCTACTTTCAGCTGAGCTCAAGTCCCTTGGCCAGAGGACTATGGGGTACCTGCATTTGTGAGAGGTTGATGAGGACCCAAGAGTGTCTGAGACACTGCTTCTTCCCACACTTTGCCACCCACATCAGTTTTTAAAATGCTTTTCCACTCCACGGTGAGGAGGAGTCTGACTGGTATCTCAGATATTGTGTTCCCATGCCTTCCATGGCCTATGTATTCCAGATGCAAATATGAAAGGAAATCAGTCAGTGGAAGAGAGACTGTCTTTCTGAACAGAACCAAGTTAACATACACGTCTCTCCTCCAGTTTGTCTCTCTCTCCCCACTGGTCCACAATTCCCTTTTTTTCCACTTGCACAGTGTCTGCCTTGGACTATTGAAGATTGTTCTTCCCCACAGGTTTTCTTGTGCTGCCTTTTATAGCAAAACCAAATCACCATCATCAATGGGAATGTTGGAACATTTACACCTTTCTAAACAGCTGTTTAGGGAAAAGGGGCCAAACAACTCTCTGAAATCTCTAACAAAGCTGGCCTTGCCTCTCATGCCTCAATATCAGGACATACTTCCACCCTGAATCATTGCAGACACATCTCTGAAGCACAGTGCAGTGATCCAGGTTTGCAGAAGATGCAAGAATTCCTTCTCTTCAATATGTATTGCAGTCTCAGTGTCCTAGTTAGAACAGCTGGGACCGATTCATCACTGGATGGGTGTAGCCCAAAACTGTGTATTCTGTAGCCTTCCATGCCATTTCCCAGAAACTGTTGTCAGTAGAGGCCTGCGAAATAGGAAGATGTTCCTGTCCTCATACCCTTTTATGGAATTCCCCGCTCTGAGGGAAGGACTGAGCACCCTCATACCCTTTTATGGAATTCCCTGCTCTGAGGGAAGGACTGAGCATTCCTGCCTGAACTGGAGAATATATAAACTTGGAGTTTCGGAACCTTTTAACCACTCGTGGGATCCAGAGGAGGACTGCAGGCCACCGCTCTTGACCAGGCAGCAGACCACCACTCTCGGCCAGACTGCAGACCACCACTTTCTACTGGGCTGCAACCACCACTTTTCAACCAGACTACAACCACCACTCTTGACCAGACTGCAACAGCACTCTCACCAACAGGTTTTTCCCTCTCCTTTTACTTTGGACTCAGGGTGGCCCAAAGAACACCACTCTGTTCATGCCCCAGGGTGCTGGGTTATGTATTTGGGTTTTGTGGGTTAAAACCAATTGTTTGTCTGTATAACTGTACTTATTGTATTATTTTATTAAATTGTTATTCTGACTTACAATCTCTTTTTTGAGTGAGTTCATTTCCCCTGCTGGTTTACCTTTAAACCAGCACACTCAGAAATCAGAGTTCCCTGGTTTTTGCTAAGACTTGACCAAATCAGGCTGAATTTCTACAAACTGCACAAGGGCTGTGCTAGAAGAAAGTTGATAAAATTCCAGACACAGCTTTTCAGAGGTAAATCTGAAGTTCCCGCATTAAATTTGTAACAACCAAGATGTTGTTTTGGTTTTAATGCTGAAGTTGCTGTTTTGCAAAGTTAAACATGTTGTACTGAGGTCTGCATCCTACTGTTACTTATATCAGAACTTTAAGGAGAACATCATGAATGAACTTGGTGAAAGAGTTTATTTCAAACACCTACAAAACATATTTTCATCTTATCAAGAATATGCTTCAACCATTTAAGCTGTAAGGAGTTCTTAGGGTGTCTGAGATTGGGCGCTGTTGCATATCTTTGCCATAAATAAGAAGAGGTGGAGGTTTTTTTGTTTCTATTGTTGTTAATTTGTTTTACTCTGAGGGAGAAAAAAAGATTTGAAACATGATTTTAGGAATTTTACGAATTACTTTGTCTTACTTTCAGCACTAACTTTCAGCACAGTTAGTTGTAACAACTCAGAATTGTGACACAGAATTTCAGAACCCAGGGGGGGAACTATTACAATACAGCACAATAAAGTATTTAATGGTATTGTGCCATCTGCATCTCAAGGACTCAACTGCAAACTTTGCCAAAAATCTCATGATTTCAAAATAAGGAAATATTATTAGAGCTACAAGGTTTGGCTCTTGATCTCTTGTGGTGGAATTAATTTCAAATCAACATTACAGACATGTGACAGATTTCAATTATTAGTTTTGTATGAATCAAAAGAACAACTAACCAACATTGTTTCTTCCATCTGCTGATACCTGGCAGTCTAACATGACAGTCTGTAGGTAATTCATGTTGGAATTTGACAATGTGAGAGATTTTAGAAATAATTTTTTGTGGTACTGCAGTGAACTGACAGAGCCATGCTATCTCAGTGTATGACAAAAATTATTTGTCATATAAAATTATTCTTAAGTGTTCTTGGGTTGGTGGTTGGTTTTTTTTCATTGCTTTGGTTGATTTTGTTCTTGTTGTTGTTTTTGTCTTGAGGTTAAGACCTGGTGATTGTGTGTTAGAAATTGATATTCATCACACACAGATCTCTAAAAAAAACACTAACAAGGAAGGAGATGTGCTAGTTCTAGTTAAATTTCTGAAAGGTAACATTTTTCATCCCTGGTGGAACAGTTTTTTTGTGAGATGGGAAAGGGCACACTCATCTAAAGACAAGAGATCCTCTTTTCTTTTCAGGTTCTTAGTGGTACAGCAGCCAGACAACTTGCCTGACACAAGAGGCTGAGATTCTGACCCATGCTCTGGCTCAGGTAATGCAGCTGCTTCATCTAGGTTTCTAGTATATCATTTAAACATCTTGACTGTTTCTTTTCCACCAGGGAACTCCACTTTTCCAGTGAGTATTCTGGCTCTCACGATCATTTTGAGAAATCTTCATTTTGTTTCACTTGATTTTATCTCTACTGACAGTCAAAGCATATTTTCCAGGCAGCTGCTGTATAAGATCGGGTGCAACAGCAATAGGCCCTTCCCTGGTGAATTTCCAGTTTAAGACTGCAGGCAAAGCCACAAATTACTGTAGAGAAACAAAGTGAATGGGAAAAAGAATAAGTATAAAAAAATTTTTTATGAAAAAATAAGACATATACATGCAATTCTCTCTCTGTTTGTGGTGTCAATTGTGTTGGATTGGATGGTTTGAGTTAAAAGCTCCTTCAACCTTAGACTGACATTTGCATTCTCACAATCCCTAGAGGATTGTGCAGGCCCTGGAGGACCAGCAACATCATCTCTTTTTTTGGGGTTCAAAATTCACCTCTCCTTGGAGCAGGAGGGTACTGCAGTATTTTAATAATATTGATACTGATAATAAATATAATATAATATAATATAATATAATATAATATAATATAATATAATATAATATATTATAATATAATATAATACAATATTATATTATATTATACTATATTATATTATATAAAGTATTATATAAAGTATTATACAAATAATGTTAATAACCATAATAATAATAGTTGTGGTAATAATAATAATAATAGTAGTAGCAGTAGTGGTAGTAATAATAATAATAATTCCTCTAAAGGAAATAAAGAGAAACTCAAAGCAAACATATATTTAAGCACAGGAATATATAGCAAACAAGTTTTATATTTAAATGTACTCAAGAATCAGAATTTTCACAAAGGTAGTTTTCTTTCAACTCTTTTGGTTCCAGTCAGCTAATAGGAAAGATTAATTCCTGCTATAAAATTCAATTATAAATTATGGATGGATATAATATGGAATTTAATATAAGGAGTCAAATATTTTAGTGTTTTGTAAATTAGACTGGCTTTTACAAATCTGGTGTACTCATTCGCCAGAGCTGTAATGGTGTATAACATCCATTGAACAATAAGTTTCTGTAGCTCTGTTAATTAAATAGACAACATTAGAGCACTGCAACCATGGAGAAAAAGAATATTAATTCTCAAAATCCTTCTTTTCATGGTGGGAATAGGAGAGAGTGAAAAAAAAAGCAGAAGTGGATAAGAGTAGCCGAAGATACACTTTACAAAAAGACTTTAAAAGATCTTGATCACTAAGCATTGACAAGTTGGTGATTAAAATGAAGCATTTCAACCATATATATGCATATGACCAAAAAATGGCCCACTTACACACAGATTTTTTCTGCGTCAAAACCGCTTCTTTAACACTGACAAGGTTTAAATTCACTTTCACAGTCCTCAGAGTAACACAAGAATATTGTGTTTGAAATAAAAAAAAAAAAACACAACAAAAAAATAGCCTTTGAGCCTGAAGAAAAGTCAGATTCTATCAGGTGGACAGAGAAGACTTGTGCTTGAATAACAAATGTTATTTGTTGACTCACATATAATTTCTGTTTCTGGCAACTAAATTCCTTGGAGATAAAAGGAGTGCCCCAACCCACCAGTCTTTTGTTTTATTCATTCTGTTTATCTGATCATATCTGATGATACGGAACTGGGGCAGGGGTTGATCCACCTGAAGGCTGTGTTGTCATTCAGAGGGACTTGGACAGGCTGAAGAGTTGGGTGGAGAAAAACCTAATGAGGTTCAACAAGGGCAAGTGCAGGTCCTGCACCTGGGGAGGGATGACCCCAAGGACCAGCACAGGTTGGGGCACACCTACTACAGAGCAGCTCTGTGGAGAAAGACCTGGGGGTCCTGGTAGATGACAAGTTGGCCATGAGCTGGCACTGCCCTGGAGGCCAGGAGGGACAATGGGATCCTGAGGTTCATAAGGTAGAGCATGTCCAGTAGGTCAGGTAGGGGATCCTGCCCCTCTGGCCTGCCCAGGTGAGGCCAAATCTGGAGTGTTGTGTCCAATTCTGGGCTCCACAGTTCAAGAAAGAGCAGGAGACACTGGAGAGGGTCCAGCAGAGGCCACAGAGATGATGAGGGGTCTGGAGTATCTCTCTGATGAGCAAGGAGTGTGGGAGCTGGTTAGTCTGGAAAGGAGAAGACTGAGAGGGGATCCCATCAGTCCACACCAATATCCCCAAGGAATGTCAAAGGATAGTGCCAGACTCTGTTCAGTGATGCCCAGGGACAGGATGAGGAGCAATGGCCATAAACTCAAACACAACAAGTTCCCCCACAACGTGAGGCAGAACATCTTTCAATGGAGGTGGCAGAGCCTGGAACAGCTGCCCAGGGAGGGTGTCGAGTATCCCTGTCTGGAGACATTCCAGACCCACCTGGACACGTCTCTGTCACCTTCTCCAGGGGCCCCTGCCTTTGGCAGGGGGTTGGACTGGATGATCTCCAGAGGTCCCTTCCAACCCCAACCATTCCGTGATTTTGATCTACAGATGCTGTTATTTTGTTATGACATTGAAAAATGCACCCTTTACAGAGAGGTGCAGTGACACATGTGCTCATTAGAGAGAGTAAAAACTACACTTGTACCTGATCCATGTCAGACTCCCAAAGCTCAACTGCACAAGGGAAATTTGCTGCATCTCTCTAGTTTACAGTGTTTGTAAATATTTTTATATTTGTCATGTATAAATGATGTTCTGAATAATAAACTCCTTTCAGTTTTTGGAAGAAAAAAAATCACATGGTTTAGCCTATTTATTTTGGATTACAAATACAGAATTTGTTTGTTAAGTTTCAGAAAATCTGGTATTGAATGGTACCAAATCCTGCCCAGAAGTCACCCAAAGTTTTACTCTTATTCCTCCAAAATTCCTCAGTCTTTTTGTAGTTTGGTTTGTTTGTTCGTTTGCTCTGTGTGTGTGTGTGTGTGTGTGTGTGTGTGTGTGTGTGTATGTGTTGATTTGGTTGGTTTGGGGTTTTGCTTTGCGTTTTTTTTGTACTGTTGTTTGTTTCAACAACATGCTGAAACATATTCTTTTAACACATATTTCTTACTCCATTTTCTTGTTGGGTATGAGACTTCTGGAAGACCATGCTCCCACAGTAACTCCAGGATTTTTCTCTTCAACAATTTAAAATAACTTCTGCAGTCTGTTTTGGGTGAACGGCAGGACTACGAGAACTGGAAAGAATAGCTTTAGGAACATGCCCATTACAGCGACAGCTCCCTGGGACCAAGCAAAGCAGAAAAAACAACTACTTGCGTTTTTACTGTACCAGTTTTTCCCTGAGTTATGTACTTCCCCTGGCCCATGCAGCCCCCCTCACTCAGAACCATGCGGTCTCCCCTGACCCCTGATCGTGGATCTTGTTGCGCCCACCTCTCCCCAGATCCCTGTCTCGGTTACAGGAACACGGTCCTCCTGTATCTCCCATTGGTCTGTGGGCTCTCAAGCCACTCCCCTCCCCCCATACCTCGACCCAATCACAGCCCTCCTTCCTACCCTTCCCCCCCGAACCCATATAAACCGCGTAAGTTTAAGATTAAAGCTCATTCTGCCATGGAATACACTGGTGAAGCTTGGTCTTTCTCTCCCCCTGCCAAAGGGGGACAGAGCGACTGAACTCCACTCCGCGGAAACCAGCAGAGAGTTCGCACACAGATCCGTTAGTCTGGCTGTTTGGAAGATGAATGACTGTCCTAAAACACTGGGAAGATCAGCTGCCAACTAAAGGTATTTTTTTTTTCTCCACAGACAGAAAAACATACACATAATTTAGGCAGCAATTGCTCACACTGGTGGGAGGATGCAGAATAATCAGAGTACAGGGTAAGGAGGTCTTTCTCCATGAAAAAGAAAAAAATAAAAAACAAATAAAAATAAAAATGTAGATATTATCATGGGAAGCAGGAGAAAAATCATAGGCTCCTTTTAATTGAAGGACCACAGAAAGCAACTACAAATATCATCAAAGACCAAAGAAATTAAAAGGGGAAGGAAATTTAAAGGAGACTGAAATGCTGTGATATATAGAGAAATAATAAATTATTGGAAGGGAGTGACATGATGGTCCTGCAGTCTGGTTTTATAGCAGAGGACAGAGATCATCATGAATGGAGTATCATACAGACACTGCGGTTGATTTTCACAAATCAAACAAAAAGACCCCACAACACATGCAGAAAACTAGGCATAATTAGTCCTTTTGCTTACAAAGGAATTCTTTTTTTTAATTGGTTTTTAATGCAGATGCTTTTGAAATGGAAATGTAATACATTTGGTAAATAGAGTTACTGGTCTTAGAAAAAGCAAAATGAATCTTTCTCTCTGTCTTTATCTACAGTGACAAAAGAGGACATGGACAAATGTTAACATTAACACTTTGATGACTTGCAAGAAATAAACATTTAGCCAGCAATTTTAAAGACTAAACTACTACACATAATGTTGCTGATATAATCTCTAACAAAAATAATACCATTGTAACAATATAGATGACCAGTATTTATTGGATTCCATAGTTAATGTGCTGGCTGAACTTCAGATGTTTTATACATCCAGTTTGCAGCCTGTTTTTTGGGTTTATTACCTTTTATTTCCATCAACTTAAAAAAGTTACCCATTGAGCTCACTCTTTTAAGACAATATTTCCTCTTAATATGATTCTGTTTCATGGAATCATTGATCCTGGAATACTTTGGATTGTAATGGACGTTAAAGATCATCCAGTCCCACCCTCTGCCGAGGGCAGAGACACCTGCCACTAGACCAGGTTGCTCCAAGCAAAAACCAGTCTTTTAAAACATGCAGTATCATACACAATGGCAATGAAAAAGCAATTTCTTCCCATCTTTGATACTCTTGATAATTTGATAGTCTCTTCAATTAAAAAATTGAAAAACGCATTTTTTTTTCGCCTAAACTGTAAGGGCATTTACAACATCTTTCATCCTTTTGTTTTCCAAGCACTGAAACTTAAAAATGCTGTTTCATTTGATTGCAAGAAAGAGACACCTGTTATTACAAACAATCAAGCAAGCCAAAACTCAAAATAAGAGATGGATATTCCAGTAAAAAAAGGTCAAAGTACTTCCTTGAAATTTAAGCACAGGCAATTAATTTTCATTCAACACCATGGAAGTTAGCTGGAATAATGAAGAGTAAAAACCTGATTTTACTTAAGTAATTTTTAAAGGTAGAAAGCTAATAAATGTGTTGAATAGAGGATATGTGTTTACCAACACCTGTAATTTGCCAGCCTTTTATCTCTGTTGTTCTTTGAAAGGCTGATTGACTGATTGATTGATTGATAATTGGCTGATAACCTCCCTTAACATGCTTGTCATCTCTTAATCCACACACAAATGATCCTAACACATGGTGTTAAAATATGTGTGCAGAGCACTCAGTCAAATTAAAACCAAATATAAACAATGTGGAAAACCATAGCCTGTTTTCACTGGTCAAAGTTGAGGATGTTTCTGGTAGACATACAATACATAAATAAAAGCAAAAGACATTCTTCCACGTTGACTATAAACCCACACAGTATAATGAAATCTTATCTCTTATTTTTTTAAAATCTCTTTTATCCTTGTAAAACAATGCTCATTGCTTCATATTTATTCTCCTTTATTTTGTATGGTGAATATCTTCCTGTCATGGTTTGAGATAGCCCCAAAATCCAATTCCCTAACTCCATCCCCCTCCCACATCTCAACCCAATGTGAGATGGGTTTTTCCAGACAAAACACAACCAGACTCAGAATGGGGGAAAGGGAATATATATTACAGTGACTGTACAAATAAATACTACAATACATTATATACAACCTTAGCTATCTCTACTATGACATAAGTATTTACAATGGATCAGATCTCTTCTCTCCTCCAAATAAAAGCCTAGGAGGAAAGAAGAGACAGATCCCTTCTTCAGAGCAGCAATATCTCTAAGGCAGCAGACTCTCTCTCTCTCTTCTGTTTCTTGCAGCAGCTGATAGCTGGATCTCTGCCAGCACACACGAGGGAGTATTCCACTCGGCCACTCGTCTCTCCAAACGAGGGGTCTTCCGTGGGCTGCGTTTCCCAGGACAAGGGCGCTATCACCAGGTCATATCACGAAGCACAGAGGGTCTTCACGACAGTCCTTATCTTCAGGGGACTCAGCCTCTTGCAGAGCTCCTGTGCCCTGCCTCAAAGATGGCTGCGAGCTTCTTTGTAGCTTGCAGCAAGGGAGGGCCTCAAGGTCAACCTCCACACACTGTCCTGGCTGAGCTCTCAGGACGACCGAGCTTCTTAGCTCCTTTACTCCATCTAGGACTTCTAATCAGTAAGAGTCCACTCCCTCCATTTTTTGAGGGATCTCCAAGGAAGTTTAGGGGAGTTTTGCAGTTCTTACCCCCAAGCTTTCTCTCTGTAGAAACTTAGTTCTGTTCTCTGCTGCCGTTCTTTCTCTCTCAGGTTTGCAGAAGTTCTGCCTACTTTGCTGCATGGTTGTTTTGCTGCTCTCTTATCTTTTGGCTCTGTGCCGCCGCTTTTTCTCCGGTCAGTGCTAGGCTGCTGCTGCTGTCTCTGCTCACATTGAAGAACCATTCTCCAGTTCATAGCTACAGATACATAGTCCAGCTTAACACTGTTCCACATCCCTGTAGCCCCCAACCAGGGCTGGGGGGGGCCCAGAGGCCCCGAGGGGCTCAGAGCCCCTTCCTCGTAGCTCTACAACATGGCTACCTCCTCTAACCTAAAACTACAACTCCTCTTTTCCAGTCTGGTTGTGATATGTTTACATTTTTGCAGGAGCGCCCATTGGACAGAATTTCAAAACTTCCAGGAGTTTCCACCCCTTTGGGGCTACCACTTTCTTAGCCTCTGGGGAAAACAAAATCCAAACCACTACACTTCCCTTTTTCCATGAAAACATTATATACAGGAAATAAGTTTATAGTAAAACAAGATTAAGAAAAATTGTTAAAAAAACCTGAATTATTCTGAAGAGGGAAGGGCATTTCAACATCAAATATATGCTTCCTACAACTTTAACTTGATATATTCAGTTCTGCTGCATTCCAATACATCATGAACTCCCAGTCTCTACACCAGAATTGTTTCTCCTTTTATACACTCTACCTTTAACAATAATTATACAGAAAAGATCCTTCCACAACAATGTACAAAAATCCAACAATGACTCATCAGGAACACCTCCAATTCAATCAAACCAACAATGATTCATCAGGAACACCTCCAATTCAATCAAACCTAATTAATGGTGCAACAATCTTTTGTTTCCTAAAGGTTCAGCAGCTATTTTTAAAAATACTTTCTAATGTTGATTTAGAATTATTTGTCCTTCACTGTAATTTTTTTAATGTTATTTTATTTTTTTTAATGTGTTGATTATCTATGGGCAACCTACACTGATTAGCTTTAGATTTTCTCAGTTTTCTCCACAAAAAAAGGGAATTCACAGTGCTGCCTCCTGGAGCAAATTAGGACTTAATTGTTCCCCATTTGTTGTGGTTATTCTACTTAAGAGTGAAAATATAAGTGAGAAATACAGGTCATTCCTACCAGAAGTATGAAGCACCACAAACATTGTAAGTTTTTTATGCCGTATAGTTCCCATAAAAAATACTAATTGTTAAAAAAAATCATTGCTGTATTTTAGTTCTGAGATGTGTGAAAAGTTGTCCTGAATAGGAAGAATATAAGCGGCTTTGAAATTATGAGACATCTCCACATGCTGTGCAAAACCTTTTTCCATTTAGCCAGTATTATGTGCTGGAAATTGTTAAACTGATTTGTAACAGACTCCCACAACACCTGAAATACCTGAAATGCTAAGCACACAGGTTTCTGTGTCGGAAGAAGCTGCAGGAGGGATAACAGAGGGATTCCAGTCTACAGGACCCTTTCGCATTCTTTGCAGATGTTCTGAATTCAAACTAACAGGAAGGAAAATTTTAGACAGGTTTTCTCCCAGTTGTCATCATGGCTGGGCTTCGCGAATGAAGATTTGGGAAGGCACTACCCACACTTGTTGCAAGCACACTGGTGGCTAAAAAGGCCAATATGGGATAGACATGCCCGGTTGCAAAAGGCACAACAGAAAGACTCCTCAGGTGGTACACTCTGCAAGGCATGATTCTTTCTGCATTGTCTTTTCTCCTCAAGAGTGATCCTGCGTGCTTTCTCAAAAGCATCAGCAGTGTTATAGATGGTGTGTCTCCAGACCTCCCGATTGGAGGCCAGAGTAGACCAGGTATGTTGATCAATATGGCCAAGGCTGAGATATTGTTTCAGGGAGTCCTTGTATCTTCTCTTTGGGGCTCCTCTCTTGCGGCAGCCAGTGGTAAGTTCGCCATAAAGTAAGATCTTGGGGAGACGGTGGTCTTCCAGTTGTATCATTTAACAAAACTGTCTCTTAAATGGAAATCCTTTAGATGGTGGTAATAAGTTAATGCCATATTTTTTTTAGCGTACCTAACTAGCTGTTTGTTGGGTATTTGGGATTGGGTTTTTTTGGTTTTAAAGGCAGAATTCTCTCCTTATAGACATTTTACAGTAGTTGGGTCTGGGAACTTAGCTTTGTATCCCAGACTTTCCCTGTTACATTTCCAAAGCCACATCCTACAGTTTCCTGTTATTAACTTGATTACAGACATACCCTCAAGGACAATCTTAAATAATTCTTGGTTCTCTTCCAGTTCACTCTTTTTTTGTTTTAGTCTTGAAATACACTGTAATACCTTCCTAGATCTACTTCTCAGCTGATTCACTTGCTTTGCTTGTACCGGGTCCCCACACTGGAAGTGTTTGAGCTGTGTTAAAAACGGACTCTCTGTGACTCTCCCTTCTGCCTGCCCTGGCACTCTAAGAACTTCTTCCACAAAGCTCCTTAACAGGCTGCTCCTTCCAAATTCCTGGTAAACTGTCATGATTGGATACATGGGTGAAAAGTGTAGTAATGCTGCATAACTACACAAGCTCAGGAGATCTGGAAATGCTGCAATTCAAAGTAGGAAGACATCTCACATCTGAACAGAGGCAAACACTCATGCTCCTGATGCACTGATAGTTCAGTCAAAGGTGACATATCCCACAGGATATTCTGTGCAGAATTACACAATAGTTGTCAAAAGCATCAGTGTGCTGCACCATGCTCCCAAATCACTCTGCTCTGGGCAAAATAAATGGATCTTCTATGTGGTTATTCTATTTTCTTTTTTTTTTTTTTTTTTTTTTTTTAAGTTAATGGGAATGGTATTGATTCCTGACGAGGCAAAGATCTTTGCAGTGTAACAGTGTAGCAGAGACTCTCAGAAGTGACATTAAATGAAACACAGAAGTACCTTCTCATGGATACTTATTGTAAAAACATTAGGAGGACTGGAACAAGGCAGAAAGAGGAGAAACCTTGTAAATATTGTCAAATGCTGAACTGAAAGTAGCATCTGGCAAACCACATTAAAAGGACATATATTTTTATTTAGTGCAAAATTAAGTGGTATTAATGCTCAGTTGGTGGTTTCTTTGAAATGCCCTTAACTTGTTAGGTTGAATTTAGGATGAAACTCAAAATATTTTGCTATTTCTAGCACATGGATGCTACTCATCAGAATGATATTTTGAAATATGAAGGAAGCTTATTGCAGAAAATTTGGCTGTAACCTTTGAGAGACCTTTCCTTTCACAGAAGAAAATGGTGACAGATTCATGCATTAGTATCAGTATCGTTCTCCCTGTCCAGCTGTCTTATATGTTTAATCAATGTATTTTCGGTGAATGATTTCTAAGGTTCTTTGCTATGTCCTGTCAAATAGTACAGAGAGAATGCTAAACACAGTTTAAGAAATATGTAAACAAATACTTAAGGGGTTTATGCTTTGTTTATTGAACAAAAGGCAGAAGAGAATGTAAAAATTCTTCATTAGCTAAGTTCTGTCTTATAAATTTACCAAATTTTCTATTACCTTTAACAAGGAAACCGGAATCACTAAAGTTTTTACATAAAAAAGTGATTTAAAACGTAAGTTTCTCTGGGGTTTTGTTTGTTTGTTTGGGGTGGTTTCATGTTGGTTTTGTTTGGTTGTTTTTATTTGTTTGATTAAGGTTTTTGTTTGTTTGGTGGTCTTGGGGCTTTTTGTTTTTGTTTTTTATTTGTTTGTTTAGTTGATTTTCATGAGGTTTTTTTTGCTTGGTAGATTTTTTGTTTTGATTTGGTTTTTTGTGTGACCCTCTTCCTAAAGAATAATAATAAAGAATAATAAAGATCACTATTTTTGTACTAAGCTCTAAAATAGATGGCATTGCTGGAGATAAAGCTGTTTATGTATCTAGCCTGGACTGTTTGTCTGAGAACAGGACTCAGGCTTTTGCTTAGATCCTGGTAGGATGGAAAGGAGGAAAGGACTTCTGATATATAGGCCATTCACCATGACATTGTCTGCATTAAATTTGTACTGGTAGCTCTTCATTAGGTTCTCTCATTCTGAAGAGGTTTTTACTCGGTTTTTTTCAGGGTTTTTTATTTCTGAAAAAAACATATGAATGTAGGGAAGCTAGAGGTAAAATATTATACATTGTTTTAAACTGGCAACCTGCTCTGGACTGTGATTATTAAATTTCATCATCAGTCATAAAGTCAAATAGAGCATCATATAGATACACCTTACTAGTGCAGATGAGTTACTAGCTGCACATTTCTCTGTCAGACATTCAGTACTTATAATTTGTTAGTCTTCTTAGTGACCATTGTTATAGGTTAGAATTCCAAGAGGGGGAATTTTTCTTCCCCCTGCCTCCACTGTAGGAGAGACGGAGTTTGAATGGAAGGGGGGGGTGATTAGCATTACAAAAGAACCTAGCTGGCCATTCCTAACGGATGGCCCATCAGAGGCTGGGGGGAGAGGGGAGGAGTTTTTGGGGAGGAGGTTTGCTGGCTCTTCTCAGAAGGGAGAGGTCAGTTTGCTGGGTTCTCCCTCTGGGACGGAAATGGGGTAGCTGTTTTTGTCTCCAGCTCGAGTCTGCTGTGTCTTCATCGGAGAGGTCTGTGCTCGCTGGGAGAAAAGGAGGAGCCTTGAGGTGCCGTCATCTGAGAACAACAGTGAGTCCTGTGGGAGTGGACTGTTTTTCCTTCTGCCCTTCTTCCACTGGGGGAAGGGCCCCCCGTTGTTTCTTTTTCGGCTTCTCCCGCAATCCGAGACCAACCCCCCCCAGCCCCCCTTCCCTTCCCGCGCAGTGACCGCCAGAGCCCAACAGCGCCCCCTGCAGGTCAACACAGAGCACTGCAGGCTCTGCTCCTCCAGCGATCCAACAGCGCCCCCTGCCGACCGTGATCAGAGCTGTGCTAAAGACAGAGAAGTATTCAGACTTCTTCTTTTGTTTGAAGGGAACTTCTGGGTACAGGACTATTGTTCAGCTGTTTTTATGTTCTGTTACTGTTCTTGCCAACATCCATATATCTTTTAATAAAGGGTTGTTATTTCTTCTTTTTTTCCACACTTCCTCGATTAAAACCCCTTAATTTTGAATTTACAATTGCTGAGAGAGAGGAGTTTGGTCTGTCTCATAACTCATCCTCTTTAGCAAACATTCCAGTCTCTTCAAACTGAGACAACATAAACTACGAATTCCCCTTGTTTTCTTTATATCCAAAATCCAACTTTCCTTTTGTGTTTTTCCTGTTAAACATTTTTTTTTCTTTTCCTTTAAAAAAGAAAAAAACTACAACAAAAAGCCAGAGGGAAAATGATTTCTCAGTGTGCAGTCATGTGCAGTCAGGGATATGGAAATAGCCATCAAACTTTATCTCTTCGTCTTTTAGACACAAAATTCTGCAAAAATTAACCATGTTGTAGTACAAAAAGAACCAGACAATTCCACCTCTCTTTTTTTTGTTTTGTTTTGTTTTTGGAGTTGCCCTTTGTTTTCCCCTTCTATACTGAGTTGAACATTTTACCTTCACATGCTTCCATGGACCACATAAACCACTAAAATACATCATATAAAGATTTTTAGTACAGAAATCTCTTTCACACCATTAATTTAATTAATTTTATGATTAATTTTATGATGCCATTTTGTCCTAGATTATAGGTTTCCCCTGGATGTCAGAGAAATGGATTCCTTTAAGGAAGGGTGAAGTTTTTAAATTGATTTTTCTTGTACTGGATTTATGCTTGTCACAAAAACACAGAAAGAGATACCATAATTAGTTTTTTATAAAGGATATTGCTTAATCAAGAGTGTATATGTGGAAATTATAAGACTCTTCACATCATGTGACAGATTCAGCTTATGTAACACCACATCCCCAAAAAGTCTAAAAAGCACATATAAACATCTCCTCTCCCAGGTCCTTCAGCTCAATAAAGACAAAACTTTAAGTCCTTTCAATAAAAGGAGAAATACTGGCTCTGTAGAAGATATTAAAAGATTATGGAAGATTTTAATAGCAATTAATTTATGTAACCTGGGAGCTATTGATAAGAAAAGGGGAAAAAAAAAGAAGAAAACTTTCCCTAAACTTATCTGTAAAAAAACTTATACACTTTTCCCTATCATTGAAAAATCAATTGAGAATCACACATATTTTCTAAAAGCTAAAAAAGAAAAGTTCCATCACCCAGGCTAGAAAACAATT